>NC_135783.1:61347279-62053946 GCF_051106095.1 Pogona vitticeps | reverse complement strand
TTTTGGGACCATGCTTCACTTAACGATGACAGTTTTAGGTCCCCTTGTTTCGCTTAACTTTTTTTTTTTTACAGCCCCATTTTTGCTATTTTTAAAATATTCTAAAATGTTTAAAAATGTTTAAAATGCTTGGAATCGTTAGTGCACCTAATAAAACCTTCATTAACTTAATTTGGCTTTGTTCTGAGCCTTTTTGAATTTTTTGTGAAATTTTTTCCCCCATTGAAATAGGCTTCAATGCATTTCAATGGGTTTCGCTTAACGTTTTTTCCTATGGGGATTTTCACTTAAGGATGGTAATCCGTTCCAATTGGAACGGATTATCCGGTTTTCAGTGCATCTCTATGGGAAATGGTGTTTCGCTTAACGATGTTTTCACATAGCGATGTTTTTTTTGGAACCAATTAAAATCGTTAAGCGAGGCACCACTGTACTGAAACTGCTATTACAAGACATTTATATATGTAAGTCCCAAATTATCAAGATGTTTTCTTAACTTTTGCTCCAAAAAGGAAATGGAGTGGGCCTCATAATGTGGAACAAAGGATATACATTTGTGAGATTCTCCCTATTTGTATTGGGGTACTCTGCACTGATTAGACAGGCCATGGTGGTTTTCTGTAGATTTCCCAGGGATTTGTATGGGATATGAAGATGTGACTTGTGAAGATGCAATGCGCTTGGGCTCTTGGTGGAGAAAAAAAATAGCACAGTCTTGTGCACCGTTTCTTTGGACTTAGCATCACAATATTGAATAGGTCTCCTTTCAGATCATTAGCATAATTTTTCAGCCAAAGGCAGGCTGTTTGCTTAGCAGAACCCATGCATGGCAGTGATTTGGAGCAGAGTAGAATGCAAAGAAAAATGGAGGAAAGATCATCACCATGGAGGGGGAAGAGTAGTCAGTGGCATTCTCTGTCTCATATTTCTTGACAGGCATTCTAGCACTTTGTAGTTTTACTAAAGTTGACTGAGAAGTTCATTCTCACACTGGCAGCAAAATGTCTAAGACCAGCATTTAGACACTTGTATGTGTGTCCGTGTGTAACATCTATGTCTTGTGCCCACACACACCCCTGGCATTTTTTATGCCACTTCATACCAACTGACACTGTGCCATTTGATCCAATGTCCAAACAGTAATTGTAGCTAATCATTTGGATGGATCATTCTGTTTAAGTTAGACAGGAGAGGCTACATCATGTGTTTCAAATCTGGCCAGTCTTGCTGCTATAGCTGAATGCAAGAATATACATCTTGCACCTTTATTTAATGAGTGCTTAATCCCTTTGGTAAGGGACATGGTGACGTTGTGGGCTAAACCGCAGAAACCTGTGCTGCAGGGCCAGAAGACCAGCAGTCGTAAGATCGAATCCACGTGACGGAGTGAGCTCCCGTCGCTTTGTCCCAGCTCCTCACCAGCCTAGCAGTTTGAAAGCATGCAAATGCGAGTAGATAAATAGGGACCACCTCGGTGGGAAGGTAAAACAGCATTCCCTAGTCACGCTGGCCACGTGACCACGGAAACTCTCTTCGGACAAGCGCTGGCTCTATGGCTTGAAAACGGGATGAGCACCGCCCCCTAAAGTCGGACACGACTGGACTGAAAATGTCAAGGGGAACCTTTACCTTTACCTTTAATCCCTTTGGTAGAGGATATGCTGTTTATGCAGAAGGTCCCAGGTAGAGATGTGTAGGTTGATGTTTTGGGATTTTAGTCCAAAAAACAGAGATCTGCACATTTCTGTACACAGGCACAGTTGCTAATTTAAAATTACCAGGTAGTAGATGATAGGAAAGACTTCTGTATCACTAGGCCAATGCCAGTACAAGTTGATAACTCGATTGACCAGTGATCTAAGCCCAGAGTTTGGAAAAGTTATTCCTCCATTCATTGATATAATGCCGCTTCCTATGATAGTTGTAAACTACTTGTACTTCCATGCGTACATGGGCAACAAGATATTTATGGCTGGCAAGAAGCTTCTCTTCTTCAGCTACAAAGGAAAACTAGTGATACTAGGATAGGTCCTTATGCAGACCTCAGTAAGCAAAACCCTCATAGAGATGAGTAACATTTAACAATTCTTCATGAGTTCCACACTGCAGCTTCATAAGGATTCATTTTTGGTTCCAACACATTTTGGTATTCAAATGTTTATAGATGTTTTGTTGATAACACAGTTGCCAACTTCCTGTTGACTGATGTTTTGAAAATTGTCGTGACCATTTTTCATAAGGCTCGTTTGGAAGTGCACCAGTTTGGAATCACTGGATTTGAGAAAAAGGAACAGCGGGTTTTAGAACAAGAACGTGCTGTCATGTTGGGAGCAAAGGTATTGGGCTTTCTTTCCTCTTGACGGGTGACATGAAAAACGGGCAATCTGTCCACTACTACCATCATGATTTAAAGTGAGAACTTGACATAAAAGGGGCAAACTTGGGAAAGAGATACTTTTTTTGTTATTTACACATGTGCAAGCTAAGACCAACATGTAAAATAGATTTCAGAGCTTAACCATTAGAGTCCTTGACTCAGATTAAATCCTGGTTCTGTTGAGTTCAAAAGGCATGCATTTTCTCTCTTAAGAGAGTAGGGATTTTTTTATATAACTTTAAATAAGTCTAGAGATCTGCTTTACAGAAAGATGCATTCTGTGCTGTTACCTTTCTCTTTAGGTTGCCATTGACTTTTGTACCTACTCATCTTTTTGAAAATTTTGTAAAAGTTGTCATTTTCAAACAATTGTTTCAGCCTCCTAAAAAAGAATATCTGAACTACAAGATTCTTCAACAGAAAATCAAAGAAAAAAAAGCAAAGAAAGAAGAGACTGTCATGGTTTGTATGAAGTGTTTCCTATAAAAATAAATGCAAATTTGCTGGATAAATGCTTCAGTTTTCATAAGGACAGATGCATTTAACATTCTTCACTTTCAAGTGAAGCCGCAGTGTTGCCAGGGAACAGTCATATAGTGTATTGGTATGGAAGCTAGCTCAGTCTTTCTGAGCCTGACTATAGGATTATGGGAAGTGCACTCATTTCAGAGTACTGGATTAGGGAAGGCTCGTTTGCCTGGTCCCTGGTTTTCCAGGAAAAAAAACATGCTTTGATTGACTCATGAGAACCACTGAAACAGGAAAGTGGCCAGAAGTCTGTTTTGGTTTCACAAACACGTTTCTTAGTAGGTCAAAACAAGGCATGGGGGTGAAAACTGTTTTCAGAGAGAATTGGTACTGCTGAAAGATTCTGGGAATGGCAATATGCCTCTTCCAAATAATAACAGGAAGAGGGAGGGTGCACAAAAGGGGGCGGTCCTCATGCAGACTCCTTTTTGTGGACACATGCACTAAAGTATCTTTATTGATCTTCCTGAACAGGAAAATAAATCTGATTCTCTCAAGAGGCAGAAGAAAAAAGGACATGAAGAGAGGTGAGCCAATATTTGAAGAAATACATAAATAAACAATAACAATCTGGATCTGTTTTCAGCTTTACTAATAAAATCATTATAAGTCAGGATAGGAATCATAAAAGTTACTTGGGACATGCCTAGTGAGATTATTGACTCTGATTTGCTAGTAGTTGCTAGTAGTTGGTTTTTCTTTCAACATCTTGTGATACTTATTTTTTTTCCCTTTAAAAACAGGAAGTCTAGGAAGAAGACAAAGCAGAACATATTGCCTACAGGACAAGTTGGAACATTTAAAAATGGGACCCTGATTCTTCGTAGTTCTGACATAAAGAAAATCAAATCTTCCAAAGTAGTTAAATGAAATCACTGTACCATACTGAACAGAAAATGAGGTGAATAAATTTTGTTACAATATATATTTTTTAAAAAAAAAGTTTTACGTTTTTAAAAAAATATTTTATCTTTTGAAGAAAGAGCATTGAGGGAGAGATTTGTGGAGACATGTTTTGTGTTTTTTTCATATTGGGTGAAATCCTGTTGCTTAGTGTGCAACGGTTGTTGTTGTTTAGTCATTTAGTCATGTCCGATTCTTCGTGACCCCATGGACCAGAGCACACCAGGCCGTCCTGTCTTCACAACTACAGTAGGCCTATTGAATTAGTGGGGGTTTGGTCAACTCCTCCATTAAGTTCCATTGATTTACTAGGCCTACTCTGATTGCAACGCCATTGTATAGTTAAATAATGAGACGTTATAAAATAAACTCACAATATTATATGAAAATCATAATTCTTTTTTTAGCTACTGTTATTACAGTAGATAAGTTAACAATCAAGGCCACACTGAAATTAAACTAGGAGAGTTTTCTAATGGATTGTGCCCCAAGCCCATTTGATTTCCTATCCCTAGCTTCTCTTGAGCTCTGTACTGAAACAACAGCTGAGCCAGTACTTATTCAAATAAGAATTTAAAACGTGGAAATTTAGGACATTATTTGGAATCTCAGGAGGAGCCTTTGGGCCATTTTTCAGAGCTCTGTCCAACATTATTTTTAGTGGGAGAGAATCAGCTCAGTCTTCAGATTGACTTCTTATAGTGTAACAAATCTAAAAATGCTGGAATATCTCAAAAAGTTTGGAAATATGTTTGTTTAATAAAGAAATCAGAAGTAAAGCTGTCTTTAAAAAGGAAAATTTGGTCATAGAAAAGATTGCATGATGTTCTACTTCAGAACTAAGTCCAGTTGAACTACGAAATAGAGAAAAAGATGCCTGTTTGCTGGGATCTTAGATATTATTAACTTTTTCTTTATTTTTAAGTTTTTTTCTTAAATTTATTTTTAAAAACTATGGGGGAGGGGGTCGTGTTTTCAGTGCTGTTTATTCAAAGGTTCTTCATTTTGAACGGTTACCTCTTGGCAGCAGAAAACTAACATCCTTGCACTCTCTTTTATACAACCTTATTAGAAACGAAGGGTCCTAGCATGCCAGCTGCTTCCTGCAATGTGTGCATTAAGACTGGGCACAAAAATAAGCTGCCTGCTGAACAGCATAAGATATTGATCCCGCAGTAAAAAGTCATCCCAGCTAAATGTTCACTGAAGAATTCTTAATAAATATTTATGAAGTGTGTTAAGTAGTAAGACTCTTCTCTCCTGCAATGACTGAAACACAGCTGGGAAAGTGGTCCCTGCTCCACACAGGTCTGAACGTGCAGAGCTTCACAGCTTGAATAAGCTGTTCCTGCTTGATTGTTTGCCTTGCAGTCTGTTGAGTCAGCTCCCATTGTAGTCAATTCTGTTATTTCTAAATGTATGCAGTTTGTCATAATTGTTGCTTACCTAATCCAGAGATTTGCTCCAGAAATTCTTACATCACATTTATACCTTTTTCCCAACTTTTTCCCATGGGAACTGCAAAAGATTAGGGAACTGATAGCCTCTCTGCCCATTAGGCTGTGTCCAGGGTGCCTCTCAGAAGACTACCAGTCTCCTAATCCCTTACAGTTCCCTTTGAGCTTGGCTACTCCGATCCATCTCTTCTGTCTTTTTCAAAGGAACACAATGACTGGTGAAGTCTTCATTCCCCACCTGTGCATAATTGAAAACTCTTGTGAGTACTTTGATTTCTTTGCCAAAGCCCTCACAGTTCAGGTTGGAGGAATCCCTGGTGAATTCTGGAAGCTGACTGCATGTTACATGCCTAGATATGACATACAGTTTCTTTTGTGCTCATGGCTCCCACTAGGCTGGTGATACAATATTCAGGAAATAATAGCAAAAAATGTATCTCAGCAGATTTCCAGTCTAGTACAGTGGGGTATGAACTACTCTTCTGTTTAAGAAAAACTTGGAAGGAAATGGCACAAACAAATAGGAATGGCTTAAGCATCCAATATTGAATCTGTAGTTTTATTAGGCGTGCAAAAGGAATCTACCATATGCTGCAGGATTTAGTTTAAATGGGAAGTCAACTTGCCTTCTGCTACACACTTCACCATACCTCTTACTCCCCAGAATTTCTTTTCTTCCCACCCAAGAGTTGCCAGAAGACTGTACCCTATAATCCTTACTATGAATAATTAAGCAGTGCTTTGTCCCTGAAAGAATATTTTTAGAAAGGCACATGGGCACAGATATATTTTATGGAGGAAATAAATGAGGCATTGTCATTGGATCTGTTGGCAGTGTAATAAGAATTTATTAAAATCTGTAAAACAGCATAAACTCATACTTTATGTTTTCAAAAGGGTAATACACAAAAGTCTAATTTTGAGATAATAAGACAAAGAAAATTGTTTCCAATTCAAAAAATACAAAGTTTGTTATACGTAGAAAATTAGAAAAAGTCAGTATTTCCCTTCCCTTCTTCATCTGGCGCCATAGATAAGAGATGGACATTCCACCAGATCTAAAGATATAAACTATGGTATACAACAAAACCAAAAATGATTAGAGAGGGAAGCCAGAGCAAATAATCAAGTTTTTCTTGTCCAGATGTGAACATAACATGACTTTCTTTCCAATTGTTTTGCCAACATTTAAAGTAATGTCTTCCATGCTTTTTATAACAACTCGAGGAAAAAAAGAAACAGCAGTTCTACCTCATGCAGTAATTCTATCACATTTTCATCAAACCGTGTCTCTGAGCTGTGCTTCCATTAACTTATTTTCAATAGTTTCGTATTTTTATTGACAGCATTTATGTAAGGCAGGGTTACGAACTCCCGCAAAGTCCAAAGCGGTCCTATGTTTTTAAATATTGCTTGGCAATAAGAAATAATACTGATTTGTCTTCCCATATCAAGTTGGTCCAGTGACAAAGAATCCATCCTCCAGAACTTGCACAACTTACTTTTTGTGGTCTGCAGCTGCCACCACTCAACCTGAGCAGCGTGACCACATGGAATCTGTTGCCATAAAGAAAACAAGATTCTTCTCTCCTGTACATGACAGACTTTCTGGGGGAATTCTAACCCAAAAAATTAATGTTTCCAAGCTCTGATGTTAGCTCTTCTCTTGGCTATTCTTGGATAATTATGCCACAGCTTGGCCCAGCTTTGTCATACATGTTAATCTCTCTGCCTTCTCAACAAACCTTAGGAAACAGCAATGAGCATTCCTTCATTACTTTCCATGGAGAAATATCAACCTGGGTATCAGTCTCAGGTGTCTGGACCATCACCTCTCCCCCACTGTCCACAGCCAAGAGAGAGCAAGGAAGGAATCGGGCTGTATGGATTTTTGGCCTCTTCCTTTCTATCCTTCTACTTATTTTCCTTTCTACTTATTTTTGGATACTGAAGTTATTTTAATTGCTTATTTTCTCTGATGTACCCTGCCCAGAGTAGTCGAATGACTAGATGGGCGGGATATAAATATAAGAAATAAATAAATAAATAAATAAATAAAATACCCCTTTTCTGAAATGAGGCTGCATATGTCAAGAGGGAGGAAGGAGGGGTGCAGCCTGGTTTGCCCATTTTGGGATTTATCTTGGAAAAGAATGGATGAACAGGCCCAGAGGTCAAAACTATCCTCAAAGCCCAAGTAGATTCATGCATATACCATTTTGTAGCTTTACAAAGATTCTTGAAATCTTCCATGGGAAAGAGTTTTCACTTTGAATCTCGGCATACATGTGGCAATCCCTGACAGCATGCTGAGCACCCCTTTTTAAAACTACGATGAGGCAAGCCCTTCCATGGGAAAATGTTACAGACATATGAAGGAAATGTTGTGCTCCATATATCCAGAATATCTAGGCTGCTGTAAGCTTGTGATTGCTTTCAAGATCTATTTTGTGAGCTTCCAATGTTACACTGGGAACTGGTGCCTCAATGTGCCTATGGCAGCAGTTATTCATTGGACTCTTTCCCTTCCCCTCTGCCTTACAATGAAATGCAACTTTGCAACCAATGCTGGATTACAAGACACATGTAGGCGCTTATTTTGGAACCTTGGAATTCTCTGACCTGCCTATCACCAGCCCTTCTTTTTCTGCACAGTACATAGAATGGAAGCATTACAAGAATGGCAAGAGTTCTAGATATGGCCTTAGGAAGCAGGAAATATGTCGGCACTAAACAGTGTGGCACTTTGGTACCACTTTAATTGCCCAGGTTCTACCCTATGCAGTCTTGGGAGTCTTAGAATTCTCTGCTACAGAGCTCTTGTGCCCTGCCCTGAAGTACGTCAGAGAGTTCTAAACACTTCACCAAACTATAAATCTCAGAATTCTGTAAGACAGAGTGACAGCAGTTGAAATAGGATCGAACTACCATAACTTTGTGGTGCAGACAACATTCAGGAAGTAGATCCTGAGCATGACTGCACGTCCCACCTAGATCTAGCATCATAGTTAAAATCTGCGGTTACTTTGTGCTGTCATGTACATCCCCAGCAGTGCTTTTGAGATATGTGAGAAATTCAAGAGTGGTTCACCATAGCCTTCCCCCCGTCCCCAATGAGTTTGAGTGGCTAAATTGAGACTTGAACCCAGGATTCCTGAATCCGAGTCCGGCACGCTGTCCGCTATGTCACACGGGCTTTCAACGCCACCCTCTCAGTACCATAAAATCTGCTGCCTTAAAGAGAATAGGGTTCCTTTTTTGCTAATACGGGACATATTTTTCTGGAGGGCTTTTGGAATTTTGTCTAAAAAGGAATGATTCTAAGATCTGAGAGTAGCTAATCTCCTTTTTCCTCCTGGATAATTATGCCATGGCTTTTCCTGCTGTGGAGAGAGTCTATTCAAAAGGTAAGGCTGGTCATGTGAGTTTTTTCTCACCTAATTAGCACCCTCCATAATAGCAGGGGTTTAACGTATGAAAGGAACTATTTGGGGGGGGGAGTATTTCAAGAAAATAAGCTGCTGTATAAAACTATCCAATAAAACATATAATTGTATCCATTTCAGTTAGTTTGACAATGCAATTGGCTTAGTGTGTTTTTAGATTCTAAAGAAGCTTGAAATCCTTTAAATAAATCTACGCTTTGTTTCCCAAATAAATATTGTCAATAAAAATAGGTAACTATACATTTTAAAATACCCACAGGATAAATATTAGTAATAATGAGCCATCTCCCCTATATTGTTTTACTGGTTCTATTCAGTATGTTAAGCTGTGGACAAAATCACTGAAGTTGTAGGAATTTTATTACTACTGTATTTGCTACTGAACCTTCTACATTAATGTTGCAGTTTTTCTGAGCTACTGTGAAAGTAGCAAAAATCCAGGACTAGGCTTAAAAAGGTGAACAGAAACTCCAATTTGCCTGATAGCTTCAGTCCCATCAAGAGAACTGTCTCTAAATGAAATATGCCAAAGTCCTGCTTGGATTCTTGTCCATTCAGTTCCATACCTTCTGAAGTCTGAAGACCAAACTACCTGCTGTGTTGCGTGAATACATTTGAAGTGAATTATTTGTTTTATTATTACATAAATAGCAACTGAGAGGGAGCCTGAAGAACTTTGGGAATGTGGAAGTTTGTAAAGGGAGAGTTCACCTTGAACCGCCTAGAGTGGTCGAAATGACTAGATAGGCGGGGTATAAATACAATAAATAAATAAAATAAATAAACTTCCCCCATGTCCCAACAGAAAACACTTCTGCAGAAATCTGAGGCATCTTTTCATGTTCCCATGAGTGCCTGTAGAGGCTTCTCTTAAAATTAGGAAAACAGCATGGTTTTGTCAGAACCCTGTCAGGGAGAAAGAAAAAATAATAATTCTGCCTCCTCAAATAGGGGTGGGCAATCTCCCTGGGGCAGGTCCTCATGCTGGACCCCCACCCATCCACTGCTGGCCACATCTTTCACTACCAATAAAGTTTCCACCGTGCCACAAAATCCCAGAGACCTAGTAGTGGCAAGAAGCCTGTGAAGAAATTCTGTTTTTTGAGTTTCACAATAGTAATGGGAGGGGGTAAGATATGTTCTCCATGCCCTTCCTATGGTATAAAGAGGGCTCAGTCTTCCTCACAGCTACTATTTTCAGACAAGAGCTACTCACTGTACATTTACTCACACAACAACACATCTAGTTTGGCCACCACTTCACATACCAAGGCTGGACAGTAAGCAGCCCATGGGTCTTGTGTGCCTCTACTCCAAGGCACAATCCAAAATGGAGCTATTAAATTTTAGTGGCAAAGTACCCCTCCAAAACTAGACAGAAAACTTGGGGGAAAGGCGATATTTCAAGCAAGCATTTTGCTTCAAGTAGCTTGTAGTGATTTGACATTTATATACGTACTTCTCTCCTTCAACATACTCACAACAAAGCTTGTACTACATGTGGACACCCATTTCTCGCCCTTCCAGGCACCCACAGAGGGAAAGAAAAAAGGATGTGGAACAGGTTTACATGCATATAGACCTCAGCATGGAACCCCTACCCCACAAATCATGCTACAAGTGTGGTGAACAAGTGCAGTTTGGACATATCTCTGGTCCTCCACTACACAAAGAACAATGCTGGCCCAGCAGATTTATGGACCTTGCTTACATTATAGGCAAAGCAGAGCTGTGGCCATGTAAGTCTGAAATAAAATGGCAGCAACTGCAAGCACATTACATGGCTTTGCACTGCAGGAAATGGTGAAGCCTTTGATGGTTTGAAAAAACATTTTCCATGTTTAAAAGGGAGGATAAAAGTCAAAGCAGCACATTTCCTCTTGCTCTAAAACATCTATGAAACTTGGAAGCCAAGTGCTCTTTTTTTTTCTGAACACGTTTTTTAAAAAAATCTACAACACTATAATGGAACTGGACCAATAACCAATAACAGACTACGCCAGTACATTACAAGGCATTATTTACAATAAGATGGATTGGTATGTATACATAATACATTACATTACATATTAATACGTATCCTCTTACGCTCTATAGCTTATTTCACTTTTTTTTTACCACAATCCCCACGAAGTTAAGCACATTGAAATCTATGGCCTTATGTATACTTAACTGTTGGATTGTTGCCATTCTGTCTGTATGTTTTTCATTTTACAAAGGGAATTAACATGTGTTTTGGGGCTTCTTCTTTGCTAAATTAGAACAGTCCAGTCTGGATGCAAGCCTGGATTTATTTATGAATTAAATGTATATCAAGGAAAGGTGCTCAATAACCCATTTAATTATATAGTCCCCTTATATACTAAATTTTAGGCTCCCCCTATCCAGATCAAAATTATGTCTACAAAAATGTTAGTTTACCAAACAAATAAACAAAAATTAGTAGAAAATTGATTGAACAACTGCATGTGGCATCCTTACTGGAATCCTATTGATGCTGGCCCAACTTGCAGTTAATTGAGGAAGTGCTGGGTATGTCTCAATTGTGTGCCTGCTCACATGCTGAGCTATGGAACTGAGATGGGCCCAGGCATTTCATCAATTAGTTGCAATGAGCTGCACAAATCTTATGTGAACTCTAGAAGGGTTATTCCCCATTATACCTTATTTTTTTTTTCTTATTAGCTGCATGAAGTACACCATGCAGCACTTGTACCAAGGAGATGAACTAAGAGGAAGAATTATAATGGATGATTACCTGCACTGTACAGTGGCATGCATGATTTAAATCAAAATTTCACATTGTCTTCCAAGACTAAGCCTTCCTCTGCTTCCTCAGTGATAAAGATAACATAAGAATGTGGACTCGGCATTGAAGGTTTTTTTTAAAAAGCATTAAGAAAGCTTTCAGTTTTTATCTTTCATCTATTAGTCACTAAGGGCTCTATCTACATCTTAGCCTCAACTACAGTAGACCTATTGTTTCAATGTGAATTGTTGACTTATTAACCATTGATTGAATGGGTCTCCTCTTATTGGGATTAACCACTGGATTTTATCCTAAATACTGTACTTTGTTCAAGACTGTATTCATCTCTAAAAAGTGTGAGATGGAGAGGGCAGTAATTTAAGGGGCAGAATTCTGCACATAAAGCAAAAACATTTGAGCAGGTGGCAGAATTTCCCAGTTAGTATGCACGCTTGTGTTCTGTAGCCCATGCATGTACACAGAGGCAGCAGATGTACTGGAGCTGTGGACCAGAACACCATTAATGTAAGGCTACAGTATTTGTTTCCTCCATAGCAACCATTCCTCCATAGGTTCTGCTGAGCCAAGGGAGACAGGAAAGCAGAAAACCCAAAGAAGAGGTGGTGAGAACGGACCAGAGCTTTATTTATTTACCTATCAGAGTGTGTGTGTGTGTGTGAGAGAGAGAGAGAGAGAGAGAGAGAGATTCTCCATCCCTGAAATCCCACATGATTCTATATCCCTTGCGAGAACCCACCTGGGGACACAGGCTGCTGTGTTTGGCAGCTCCGGACATGGAGGCAAACAGAAAGGTATGGAGGTCAATCTGCTCGACTCTGGCGGCCTCTGGGCCCAGGATTATTCTGGTCAGCCTTCTCTTACACGGAGATAACACTGTCTGTGGTTTTTTGATGAAGAAAAAGTGGGCAACCATAGGACAAAGACCAGATATAGAAGAGAAACAATAAAAGTAAAACTGCTAAAAACAATTTGGCGACTAATCTCCCGTCGCAGCAGGTTTCTCTCATTTTCCCCATAATATTTTAAGGGTGTCTTTCTGCCAGCCTAATTGCATGCAGGTAAAATACTCCATAACTTCAGGCTTCTTTTTAAAAAAAGACTTCTAAGACCTGAAACAAGGTAAGGAGACAGGCTGTGTTCAAATGGCTAATCTGGAGACACAGATTTGTTACTTTCGGGGAATCTCATTATGGACTAGAGAACTGGGGACTTAGAGACATATGAAGGACATATGCCGTCCACGGATCCTGCCTTGAACTGTGTCAAGTTCAAGAGGCTCCATAACATTAACAACAACAAAAAACCACAAAAAACTATATACATACACACGGAGCCATTAGATAATATTATTATTTTTAACCATAAGAATAACATATGCTAGAGAGTTTGTTTTCCCTGTTTCCTTACTTGTTTTTTAATTGGTTACATAAATCTTGATACCCTTTGTTGTTCATTTTTAGAAGCCCCTCATAATCTGAAGCCCTAACTTAAAATATACAGTGGACCCTCGACTTACAGACGGCTCGACTTACAGACTTTTCGAGTTACAGACTTCTCTGGCTGCAAAATTTAGATTCGACGTGCAGCCATAGAATCGACTTACAGGCCAGAAAAAAACCAAGATGGAATAAAAATAGAATAAAAACCACTGGTTATGGGATTAATCGGTTTTCAGTGCATTGTAGGTCAATGGAGATTCGACCTACAGACTTTTCGACTTGCAGCCACCATTCCAATACGGATTAATTCCTTAAGTAGAGGGTCCACTGTATCTTACTTAGCTTGTATTTAAACTCAGCACATTAAATGGAAGATAATTTTTGTTAACACAAGGGTATAGTTCTAAGGCATCTTTCTAGAGCTGTTTCCTACACCTGTGATGACCACACAAATCAAAGAATGGTCACTCTGTATTCAGTTTGTATGAGGACCTCAGTGGTGAAATGGCTTCTATGGTGAAAGAGCCCTTTCTCTTTATGATGAAAGAAGCAAAGGTTTTATTCATTTTATCTCTCTCTTAGAATTAGAATACAAGGAAAACCTAACACAGCATGGACAATTTGTATTCTCACAACAATGAAAAATTTCCTGTTTACCCTACCTATTCTCCTGTTGACTGCATGTAGTTAATTTTGTCTTATCAACCTACACTAATATCTCTCTCATTTATTATCTCTAAGAAAAGTCTAGTACAAGTGCCCCATAAATACAAAGTAACACAGCAGTGTATAGACAGAAAATACTATTTTGGGGTGGGGGTGGGGACTTTTGAACTAGTAATAAAAGTTATTTCAAATTCTTTGAAGACTGAATTGAAAGAACACAAATTGCTAGGACTCATTTGGAGTGAAGACAGAAGTAATGGTTTGAAACAATGCGGTTTTAGCCATAGTAAGAAATGGCAAGTGCTTTTTGTGATCCACCTTGTATACAATTCATATATAGCTTAGATATGGCACTCATATCCACTAATGATTCCCAAACATTTTGTTAAGCAGGACAAACATTAATAGGATTACTGTGTGCCTCAGGCCTACCTCCTGTTGACTTTGGCTCTCAACCAGAAATTGAAAGCTCTACATGTCTTTGAATCTCATTATTTCCAATAGTCATTTCCCCACCTTCTGTGACTCTCACCCATAAACCTCTTGTACCCGATAGCAGTTGAATGGCTTTCCAGTTGTTTGGGAACCATTGTTGGGATGTGCAAGTTTGTTAAGAACAATTTGCTAAGTCAATATTATAGTTACATGTTCTATGTTCATAGAAGGCATGTTCACAGTGAGCAGGATCCAGAACATGCTAAGTGAGGTAGGCTTGAAGCAAACCCAGCTACATTTTCTTAAAATTGTGGATAAAAATATGACAACTTTTCAAATATGAAAATTAAGAAATAGAACAGCATTCTTTGCTAGTTTCATAATATCACAGTTCTAGAAATATTTTAAAATTAAAATACTGTATGAAAGTTGCTACATCTTAAAAGAAAGCACCATTGTTTGCAAGTATATGAGGAGAAATTATTATTTTTCACTGGGTTGGATCCAAAATTTCCTTTCCTCTAGCGAAAGTCATTTTCTGTAAGAAGTTCCTGGAAGAAGTTTTATCTGTGGAAGCAATCTTTCAATAAAAGATAGCTGCTTTTTCCAGAGGAAAGATATATTTCTGTCAAACCTAGGCTTAATCTTTCTTTGCTAGCCACAGCTTTTAAAAAAGCTCCACAATGTGCTTCTTTTGTAATTGGAGAGCACAAGGGCTGGAAGATAAGGTAGTTACAGGTATTGCACGGAGATTTCTCCACCTGTATTGTTCCAATATTCCCCCAACTGTGTTTTAATCCTTTGCCAATAACATTATCTGGTATACACTGAAAGTATATTGAGTTCCATGCAAAGTTCCACATCAAATGTCATGTGTTAAGAGATGGGTAGATTTAAACCAGTGCATATGAACATGTTTTATGCATCAGTTGGGCAAAGCCCAGCCAACCCAACCTGATGGTGGTGTTAACATAGCAACCACAAATTTCTAGTTACAGCATTTTCAGCTTTTCTCTGAAAATGTATCCCTCTCAAAATGGACGCACACAGTTGCACTTCACCAGCAATTTCAACCCAGCAGAATATTCACCTGTCATCACATATATATTCAGACCAGCGATAATGAGTTCTGAGTTCTGACTGAGCACAGGATGCCTACTCTCTGGCTTGAACTTCATTGGTTCTAGGAGTCCTAGTTTTAGGGTGGCCACGTGAGACAGAATCTAGGGCTCCTGTATCTGTAATGGTTGTGTAGAAGAGCTGATGCACTGTTGTCATGCAAGCTACACCTGCTGAAATGTCCTCCTCCATGCAACTCTTGTCCTCCATTTCATGTGGTTACCCCATTTACAAGGTTGTGGAGGATTTGGGTGTCCTTGCCTCCACCTGCAGTCTGAAATGATGCACCTCAAATACCAGCACATCACACAGGACTCCAGCTTCTTTGTTATCTTTCTGTGGAGGGACAGTATGTATATATGAAGGTATGTGGGCATGCATGCACATGCAAAGAATGAGTAGGAAAACAATACTATGAAAAGACAGAAATGAAATTGGAAAAGTATTTGATAATGCAAGGTATTCTCTTAATCTACGAAAGCATTTTCTAAACTCCAGCTTATTGGCATGCTAAAACTTAAGCACAGTGTTCCTTTGGTTACTTAAAGCAGGGCACAAACCTCACAGACTTCTTCATTAAGTAATTTATTTGGCTATCATAGTTTGCCTAGTACATAGTTTCTTCCTTGAGGAGCAAAAGAAAGGCATGGCTGTTACTGATGATGACTTCCATCCCCTTACAGCTTGGACTGTTTATTTGAAAATGGTAAGTTCTGGACAATCCAGCCCAGCATCATAGGCACTGTAGCTGAACACTTCTCCCTCTCCCTTCGCTTTGTGCACCGGCTTTGCTACTCAGTTCCTAGCTTATCATGTTGACTAGTTAAATGAAACTGAGCCAGATGCTGAAACCCAGTAATAAATAGACTAAGTCCACTGTAACTGAGTTACAGAGGAGTTGACTCCCTAAATCCCCACTGACTCATTAGGCCTGCTCTAGTTATGAGTTACTACTGTATATACTGTACTGTATATATGATAGGGCTGCCATGCCAGCAACATTCCTTTCCCTGAGATTTCAGGGACAGAACTAAGACTTAGTGGTGTGTCCTGAAGCTTCAGGTGGCAGATCTTTCAGAGCAGTTGCAAAATGATATGCATGTGTGACAATGTAAAGACATAATGATGAATGTAAAGAAAAGTGAAATGCTGCTATAAAGGGTCTGCCTTCCCGTTTCTGTGGGGAGAGACTTCCAGGTTGAAGGCTAGATCACATAGTGAAAAGGAAATGTATTGCTAAAAAGGAAAGTAATATTGTTTTCTATGTTAAATGTGGTGGAAGGATCTACTTGTAGATATCTGGGTGATTTGCAATATATCAGAATGAACTCTCAAGCCATGCCATGTGAACAGTCTCCTGCCTGAGAATTCAGGACCAAAGACTGACAACCTTAGATATCATAGATGGACCAAGAACTGAGCATGGAAATCAGCAGGAGGGGAGAGTGGATCAGAGTGCTCACCCAATGTGGATTCTTGGCTACAGAAACCACTGTTTACTGTAAACCTTAGTTTATAAATCTGTGATGGTTTGGACCACACCTGAGGAATAAACTAAACATGACATAAAATACATCTCTGCAGTTTGGCCCTAAGGTCCCAACTGTTACTCATCAGTATGTCAGTGTTATTCACTGTTCATACTGTTTAAAGATCCACCCAGCTGATAGCAACAAACTAACTTTGAAGGATTTTACTGCAGTCCTGCAAGATACATACATAACTTCAACTCTCTCAATACTACAGCTGATTACAGTGCTAAAGCATAGGGGACTAAATCCAGTTGCTAGTCCCAATTAGAGCTGACCATAGGACATATATAGGTGCTGCCTCAATGGGCTGTTTTCATTCAGTGGGTCTACTCTAGCTGGGATGTGCAGATGGATTGCCTGAAAATGTTTTACTTCTCAGGGTGTGTTCTAATACATTGTTCCCCCCCCCTTAGTTACACATTCTTGAAAACATTGTTCAGGTTGGCAGGAAATCCAGGCTAGAGCCAGTGCTTAGTGCTCTAGCTCCATGTTTACTTACTGAAAAAGGGATTACTCATTAAGGATGTATTTGCAACATCCAGCAGTTTTCTTCTTCTGTTGCCTTTTTTTTTTTTTGCATATATGCAATTTGCACCCATAGAGAAAAGGTGCTCATTGTGAGTGAGAAAGTTCATCACAGTCCAGTTTGTCAGGCTGCAAAAAGAAGATGGAGACAGGGCTACTACAATATAATGACAAGAAGGCTAAAAGAAGGGGGCACAGGACCATCCCAAGATGTTAAAGATCTGTTATTATCAAGCAAGTATGAACTGTATGTGTCAACTGCCCCATATCCCAAAATTCACATTTAATTGAGCAGATATTTAGTTTCTTTTACTAAAGCCTGCATATTATTTGGTTGAAATATGGTGTACCGATCATTACATTAATGTAAAGCCCCAAATCACAGGCACATGGTGGCGCTGTGGGTTAAACCGCAGAAGCCTCTGTGCTGCAAGTTTAGAAGACCAGCAGTCGTAAGATTGAATCCACATGACGGAGTGAGCTCCCATCGCTTTGTCCCAGCTCCTGCCAACCTAGCAGTTCAAAAGCATGTAAAAATGCAAGTAGATAAATAGGGACCACCTTGGTGGGAAGGTAACGGCATTCAATGTCTAGTTGCGCTGACCATGTGACCATGGAAACTGTCTTCGGACAAATGCTAGCTCTATGGCTTGGAAATGGGGATGAGCACCGTGCCCTAGAGTCGGACACGACTGGGCTAAATGTCAGGGGAACCTTTACCTTTACTTTACAAATCATTAAGTGAAAACAGCAATGTATGACCTTCAGCCAGATGTGACATGCAGATGTACCACTGTGGATATTTAGGATTAAATACTGTACTCCATTGGAATGACTCTGAGATGTGCGGTTTGAGGACTACAGCATATATTGCTTTAAACATTTCATCCTTGCTCACAGTGGAATACGTGAGAATAACAGGATTATGCTACTGACTTCAATAGGATAACAATCCATGCTACTATTGTTCCATCATGCCCAAATGTTTGGGCTGAGAGGGAGCCAAACAATGCCTTAATCAAAACATCTGCACTGGGAGAGAGTGCTTATAACATCCACATTTCCCAAAACAAATCTGCCCATATAATATGTGGCTCACAATCATCCACATTGGTGCATTGCCAGTCAGAGATCAGGATGGAGCAATAGTATCCAGAATGAATTTAATCCAGAGGAGGCTAAAGGGGATTCACAATTGTTACAATCAGTAGAGATTAATATGATTAACCTTCTCTAGTATGTGCAATTTAGTTTGAAATGTAATGATGAAGTATATGAAAAGGAAAATGTGATTTTAAAAATCTTTTTAAAAATCGGATCTATGATTGTCTTTAGATGGACAGACCAATCAGTTTTCACACAATGATATAGTAAAAATGCACAGGAGGTTTTGTGACATAAGCAGCTTGAAGGAATGCAAATATGTAAAAGGCATGTAGATTTGGAAATGACAACCAGTGAATTACCCGAATCAAATACCCAATGTTAATTTTGATCTAAACTATGAATGTTTTTTTAAATTGACTCAGGCCAAAAGTTATATAGAAAGATTACAAAATCCAGCTCAGATTTCAGTAGCGGAGCTTAATTGCTCGGCAGCTTTGGTGGTCTTATAGTCTGAGGTATCTCAAGTCCTGTGTGCAGAGTCACCTGCAAGAGGGGAAGAAGCAACGAGAATTCAGAACTAAAAATAAAATGCAAAGGAGGAAATCTACATAAGTTTTACAACACTAGGAAATGATTAATTGAAAGGCTTTGTCATTAACTTAGAGCAGGGCAAATGTTAGTTACATTCCCAGCAAGGAAAAGGTTCTTAATGACAGTGGCCATGACTGACACCGTAATGATCTGGAGGAAAGCCTGAGCAAAATATTCAGCATATTTCAGTATACTCAATATGAAGTTGCCCTAGAACATTCTGTCCACAAAGCAGATAAACTATGCAAAACATTTTGTGTATTCTGGATAGTTTCACAGGCAGCACTGAGCAACTTTGACAGGACTGGAAGCAAATTTACCTGCCCCAGATTCTACAGCAGGCTATAACCTTCTGTTCCCGGTTTGTGACCTCAATACTGTATTGAGCAGTGTGTCAGTTACCAGAATTGGGGGTGGGGGTGAGAAAACTGTTGTTGTTGTTTTAATTTGAAAAAAGAAGTACTGGGATCACACACATTAGAAGAATTGCACAACTGGAGGTTGCAATTCCCCTCTAAAGCCATGAACAGCATGTTCTTTTTTCTGTTGCGGGAAGACTGGATGGGTGGCATAAAAATGACCTAAATAATGGTTGTTGTGGGTTTTTTGGGCTCTTTGGCCATGTTCTGAAGGTTGTTCTTCCTAACGTTTCGCCAATCTCTGTGGCTGGCATCTTCAGAGGACAGCACTCTGTGCTCTGGTGCACAGAGCACAGACTGCTGTCCTCTGAGGATGCTGCCCACAGAGACTGGTGAAACGTTGGGAAGAACAACCCTCAGAACATGGCCAAAGAGCCCAAAAAACCCACAACAACCATTAGGTCCCGGCCGTGAAAGCCTTCGCGGACCTAAATATTCCTCAATCAACTGGAGAGTGGTGTGCATGGGGGAGGAGGGATCGTTGTATTTTGAGATATCAGAGAGATAGGAGAAACCTTCACTCCCACCTACCAGCAATTTTTCAAAGTCAGGAAAGGGAGGGTTAAAAGTTCATCTCCATGCAGGTTGAATTACATGTGGCTGGGCCAGTGAGGAGACTGCCATCCACATGTCTGTTTGCACACATACACGTGCATCTCCAGCTCTACCCCCCACACTCAAAGGCTGTGTACTCATCTACGCCAAGTGATTGTATAAAGCCCTTTCTGTTCCCCTCTGCAGTTCTTTGAGTCAAAGGAGAAGATTTACACAAGATACATGAAAGGCAGCAGATACAACGTTAGCTACCTGTTTTGTGCAACAAAAATGATTTTTTCCCTTCCAGTAACAACTATAACAAAAGCAACAGCAACAACAAATAGTAATGGTGTGCCTTCAAGTCAATTCCGAGTTACATCAACCCTTCCCAGAGTTTTCTAGATATAAAATACTTAGAAGTGGTTTCCCATTCCCTTCTTCAGGCTGGCATTTCTCTTACAAGACTTAATGTGGAACTGAAGTCCAACTGCCAGCTTCTTTCTCACAGATGGCTAGTTATACTAGTTGTACAAGCCAATGGCAATGTAGTGGCCACCACATCTACCACCAAAATAATACTTAAGCTTTATCTGAGTACTCTAGTGTTCTGGAGATCAGTTAGACTAAAGCAATAAAGGGAATGTACAATAGTTGTCTGTTATTCCTTAACTATAATTCACTTTATGCACTCACAGAACTTATGTAGATTGTTTTTACCATTGGCCTGCATAGAAGTTTCCCGAGACCCAAGGGAAAATGGTTTTACCTGCACATTTCGATTGAGGCTTAATGCAGGCATGAAGACACCCTCCACATTTTCAAATGCTGGAGGTCCCTGCTGTTGGCCATTTATGTAAAAGGTCAGCGTGTGCTTGTTGAGGTCCAGAAGAACACCTACAGTTGCACCTTTACAAACACCTCCTTCTGTCCTGTGAAACAAAGAGGCAATAATACCTGTGTTAATTAGACTGAGCCATGCAGCACTGTATTTCTTGTAGCCCAGGATAAGATAACCATGACCTTTGGTTATCACTGAGCTTGACACAGATAATGGCTTACATCATATATGCAACACATATCCTAAACTGAATTTAAAGTTTCAAAAATGTCTGGATTTTTATTTTAGCAATGTTCAGTATGGTCTGAGGTAATAGCATCTAGTTTTACAGGTGGTAAAACTGGTAGATATTCAGATTCAATACCCACATTTTAGTGTAATGCTAAAATTGCAGAATTCCTAATTACACTTGGTAAATGGTACATGCTTCAACATTCAGTATGATTTGCATCACGTCAGTAAATGTATTATGTACAGAAGAAAATTCTATAATCTCTAGAATCCTTCAGCTGGAGGATGACTCAGACATTCAGGTAAGGAACAGAACAACACCAGCTCTGAATCACACATGTCAGGCAAGTTATTTGTGACCGACCAGTCATGGTTAACAAAGCCCAAATCCCCCTTCACTTTTGCAAAGCATTCACAGTATTAGAAATTTGAACACAAGAAGGAATATTTATTTGTATAATAAACAGGAAGTGAATTACCTCTATTTTACTACCCTTGACACCTTGATGTCTCATTTTTGAGGCTAAACAGGCTTGGGCCTGGAAAGTACTTGGATGGGGGACTAACAGAATACCACTGGCTTAAGGAAAGCAAGGTGAGGAAAGATTCCTACAGGATACCATAGAGAGCCAGTGCCAGTCAGGATGGACAGTACTGAGTAAAATGGACCAATGGTCAGTTAAGATTATACAGCTGCTTCCTATGTAATTCTTCCCTCAGCTAATTTCCCCCTAAAATTTCTCTTATTTGCTTGAAACCCTTCTATTTCAGTCAGCAGTCTTGCAGGGAGGATCTGTGTCACTGGGCTCTGTGAGGCTCAGCTTACAGGTTATTTGCTATGGGCGTGGCTCTTATCAGCTTCTTGGGGCAAGTCAAGTTTCCCAGAGCGGCAGGCATAGCACAACAGAATACAATGATACAAACATGCCTGTAAGTTGCTTCGACAAGCAGCAGATGAAGAAGGCTGAAATATATTGGCTGCATTTACACTAGCTAGCTCTGCTTCCATTCCCACAGAGGCCATAGTTTGTGTGATACCATGGAAGTGACTGCGGCATAACAGCATCCTGATGGCTAAATTTGTCAGAATGTAAAGAGAGACAGCAACCTCTTCCAGACACTGGCAAGGGGATATCTTGCCCTGGAAGACTTCTTTGGGAACTAGGTCCTAAGGAGACAGAAAAAACCTTGAGCCCTCTGCTTGAGCCATTAAGTCAGGGGATTTGTCCTCCAAGGATACAGTGTCTGGGTCCTGATGTTGTTGGAACTCTCTCCAGCGTTCCAGACCTATGTTTACCTCACAAACATGCGTTCAGGTAGGGTAACAACAGCCTGGGATAAAACTTAACAGTGAAAGCAAACAGGCAAGGAAGGAATAAGGGTCATATACTCTCTCCTCCTTCTTACTGCCATGACTGCTTTGTCAAGTAGAGGAAGCCATCAGGGCTTAGTTATCCATGCCTGCAACGGAACTTTTAGTTTGTTCCTCAGATATTGTTCAAAAGGATCACATCAAAGTTAGCTGTATGCATTCCTTTCTGGTCTGAGCACTGCAGGTTAACATAGGTTATGCTGTAAGGTTTTGTTTGTTTTAGGAAGCTGTTTCCCCACTCATATCTAAGGTAGTTTGGTCCCTCTGAGATTGTGCTTATGTGTGTTCAGTATCTGCATCCTCCTCATTTATTTGTGCTGGCATGCCTTCTTTCTTAGCTTTGTTTTTCTTTGCAGATTGTTGAATTTATTTCTTTTGAAAAGACTTTGTTGATCTTGGCCAATTCATGCATTATGTAACAGCCATGTTGGTGGTGAACAATGGGTGCTATAAGGTGGTACAGTTTTAAATTTAGAAGTAAAAGTGCTTATCGTGAGAGTTGCCATAGGCAACCACCCTAATAAAGGAGAGTGCAAACATGCACGGCTGTTCATGTCAACATATGAGAAGCAAATCTTGCACAAGGTTAATGGCTCTTAATTGCTAATTCAAGACCAACCAGCCTCAAATGCTTTGCTTTAAAACAGGATTGCAAAAATATCCTATTCCTGGGAATTGCAGCTAAATTCAAAGGAAATAGGGAAGACTTGTGGGAGGTTAGCAGATGTCATACTCTTTGTTTGTTTGTTTGTTTGTTCAGTCGTTTAGTCGTGTCCGACTCTTCGTGACCACATGGACCAGAGCACGCCAGGCCCTCCTATCCTCCACCGCCTCCCGGAGTTGTGTCAAATTCATGTTGGTTTCTTCGATGACACTGTCCAACCATCTCATCCTCGGTCGTCCCCTTCTCCTCTTGCCTTCACACTTTCCCAACATCAAAGTCTTTTCCAAGGAGTCTTCTCTTCTCATGAGATGGCCAAAGTACTGGAGCCTCAGCTTCAGGATCTGTCCTTCCAATGAGCATTCGGGGTTGATTTCCTTCAGAATTGATAGGTTTGTTCTCTTTGCAGTCCAGGGAACTCTCAAGAGTCTCTTCCAGCACCACAATTCAAAGGCATCAATTCTTCGGCGGTCAGCTTTCTTTATGGTCCAGCTCTCACTTCCATACAACACTACAGGAAAAACCATAGCTTTGACTATTCGGACTTTTGTTGGCAAGGTGATGTCTCTGCTTTTTAAGATGCTGTCAAGGTTTGTCATTGCTTTCCTCCCAAGAAGCAGGCGTCTTTTAATTTCGGGGCTGCTGTCTCCATCTGCAGTGATCATGGAGCCCAAGAAAGTAAAATCTGTCACTGCCTCCATATCTTCCCCTTCTATTTCCCAGGAGGTGATGGGACCAGTGGCCATGATCTTAGTTTTTTTGATGTTGAGCTTCAGACCGTTTTTTGCACTCTCGTCTTTCACCCTCATTACAAGGTTCTTTAGTTCCTCCTCACTTTCCGCCATCAGAATGGTATCATCTGCATATCGAAGGTTGTTGATATTTCTTCCTGCAATCTTAATTCCAGCTTGGGATTCCTCCAGTCCAGCCTTCCGCATTATGTATTCTGCATATAAGTTAAATAAGCAGGGTGACAGTATACAGCCTTGTCGTAATCCTTTCCCAATTTTGAACCAATCCGTTGTTCCATATCCAGTTCTAACTGTTGCTTCCTGTCCCACATATAGGTTTCTCAGGAGATGGATACGGTGGTCAGGCACGCCCATTTCTTTTAGGACTTGCCATAGTTTGCTGTGGTCCACACAGTCAAAGGCTTTTGCATAGTCAATGAAGCAGAAGTAGATGTTTTTCTGGAACTCTCTGGCTTTCTCCATAATCCAGTGCATGTTGGCAATTTGGTCTCGAGTTCCTCTGCCCCTTCGGAATCCCGCTTGTACTTCTGGGAGTTCTCGGTCCACATACTGCTGAAGCCTACCTTGTATGATTTTGAGCATAACCTTGCTGGCGTGTGAGATGAGTGCAATTGTCCGGTAGTTGGAGCAATCTTTGGCACTGCCCTTCTTTGGTATTGGGATGTAGACTGATCTTTTCCAGTCCTCTGGCCACTGTTGAGTTTTCCAAACTTGTTGGCATATTGAATGTAGCACCTTAACAGCATCATCCTTTAAGATTTTAAATATTTCAACTGGAATGCCATCACCTCCACTGGCCTTGTTGTTAGCCAGGCTTTCTAAGGCCCACTTGACCTCACTCTCCAGGATGTCTGGCTCTAGGTCAGCAACTATATTGTCTGGGTTGTCCGGGATATCCAAAACTTTCTGATATAATTCCTCTGTGTATTCTTGCCACCTCTTCTTGATGTTTTCTGCTTCTGTGAGGTCCCTTCCATTTTTGTCTTTTATCATGTCCATCTTTGCACAAAATTTTCCTCTAATATCTCCAATTTTCCTGAACAGATCTCTGGTTTTTCCTTTTCTGTTATTTTCCTCTATTTCTTTGCATTGTTCATTTAAGAAGGCCCTCTTGTCTCTCCTTGCTATTCTTTGGAAGTCTGCATTCAATTTTCTGTAACTTTCCCTATCTCCCCTGCATTTTGTTTCCCTTCTCTTTTCTGCTATTTGTAAGGCCTCGTTGGACAGCCACTTTGCTTTCTTGCATTTCCTTTTCTTTGGGATGGTTTTTGTTGCTGCCTCCTGTACAATGTTACGAGCCTCTATCCAAAGTTCTTCAGGCACTCTGTCCACCAAATCTAGTTCCTTAAATCTGTTCTTCACTTCTACTGTGTATTCGTAAGGGATTTGGTTTAGATTATACCTGAGTGGCCCAGTGGTTGTTCCTACTCTCTTCAGTTTAAGCTTGAATTTTGCTATGAGAAGCTGATGATCAGAGCCACAATCAGCTCCAGGTCTTGTTTTTGCTGACTGTATAGAGCTTCTCCATCTTTGGCTGCAGAAAATATAGTCAATTTGATTTCGATGTTGCCCATCTGGTGATTTCCATGTGTAGAGTCGCCTCTTGTGTTGTTGGAAAAGGGTGTTTGTGATGACCAGCTTGTTCTCTTGACAAAACTCTATTAGCCTTTGCCCTGCTTCATTTTGAACTCCAAGGTCAAACTTCCCTGTTGTTCCTTTTATCTCTTGACTCCCTACCTTAGCATTCCAGTCCCCCAGAATGAGAAGAACATCCTTCTTCGGTGTCAGTTCTAGAAGGTGTTGTAAATCTTCATAATCTTCATAGTCTTTGCTACCCCAAAACTCCCAGGTCTTCAACCCTGCGAGCCCTGGTTCCACTGACATTGTAATACAGCACATCAGAAAGGCCTTTTATTTGCCTCATGAAGAGTCAGTCCACTGTGCCATCCCAGCACAGCCAATTTTTACTCGCCATCCATTCTTTGTGGTCTTTCTCATACATTATTTCACCAGTTTCACTATGCATGATCATCTTATTTCTGGAAGGTCCAGTTATGGGGACCTCCTACCAAAATGGTATCTGGTCTGCCAGAGAACTACATCACTTCACCCCTAGGCAGAAGTTTTATTTTTATTTTTAGTACACTCCCCAACACCACGTTTCAAAAGCAGTTATTTGAAAATGTATAGGTTTCAAGACCAAATCTAATACATTTTTGGTCAAATTTCAAATGTGAAGAGAAGCTTATGTAATAATTACAGAA
Source organism: Pogona vitticeps (assembly GCF_051106095.1). Lineage (NCBI taxonomy): Eukaryota > Metazoa > Chordata > Lepidosauria > Squamata > Agamidae > Pogona > Pogona vitticeps. The sequence goes on along the minus strand of NC_135783.1, from coordinate 62,027,977 downwards.
ATGAGAAAGGACTGGGTACAGATCATTGGTGGCTTATGACTAGAGCAGGTAGGTGTCCCCCTGAAGTTCTGGGGTAACATGTTCCCCCCCTCCACCTACGAGCCACCTACAGAATACAAAGACAAAGAGAAGCAACGTACACAATTCTCTTTCAAAGCCCTCAAGCTAGGTCATTCAACGGCTGCTCTTCTTCCCACAGCTACAATCCTGACACAAGAAACTGCACCTGTAATACATCAGCCTTCCACTGGATTCTTTAATGAGACAAGGACCTCCCTCCCACAGTTTCAAATGAAGTCACTGTAATCTTGAGCTATAGAAAACTAGTTTGGCCTATTGGTATAGTTGTGTTGTCTCAAGGCAACCAGAAAAGGCCTGTCCATGTGCACTTGCAATTTACTTGGCCATGATGCAGAACCAGTACTTGAATGAAAGAGAAGTTTGGAGCAGATGAGATCGACCTCAATGTACTACTGTTTGTTTCTTAAAACTCTTACAGTGATAGGAACAGCTGTGCAAACTATAGGCTCCAACTATGATTGTGGATTCAGCTGACTGCTACATGCAAGCCTAATTTGACATTAATGTGCATCTCCCTCAGGGGAATTAATCTAGCCCATAAACCCTACAGGATGGTATATAAAAGCATTGAGCCAGAAACCCATGAAAAATGCCCATTGACCACAGGCACTTAAGCTTTGTTAATGCCACTGGAGTTTTGCCAACAGAATTCCAGTCTGACACGCAAGGCCTTATCTTAGCATTCATTTCAAACAGATCAACAGAAAGAAAGAAAAGGGGGAGTCTTTACATTCTTTAGAGAGGTCTCTCCCTTCTTTCTCTACAACATTGGCTAACATTTTCTATCTCACTAGAGATGAAGTATTTGAATATACGGTACTTATCAAAACTGTTTTAGAGACAATACTTATAACTTGTTAATATCAATAGCAACGGAAGCTTCATACAAACCATTCTGTCTTGATTCTATAAAGGAAATGATGCTACAAACTTCCTACCAATAACTCTATGAATCTTCCCTTTGGGAAGGTCAGTCTTGAGTGGATATATGACTTTTAGTAATTTCCAAACAGGTCTGAGTGACATTGTCATTAAAAGGGTAGAGGATCATCATCAGGAACTAGCAGACAGAAAGCATATGAAGGATCTAAAAACCTGCACTAAAAGGGCTGATACTGTCACATCATAAGAACAATTCACATTGAAAATAACTAGTGGCAAATAAATCATTGTACAGTTGAAATATCAGGAGGTAACAATTACTAATGTGTTAAATGGTGAAGTTTACAGGTATACCAAATGATAATGTTTGTCTTATAAATGCTGAATGCATTCTGATAATCTTCCATAATTTATTTCAGTATTTGGAATTAAAGAACAGTGGCTTCAATCGTGAGATACATTAACCTATGGAACTTTACAGAAGGCATATTTCCCCTTTCAGCTCCATGTTTTGCCTTAAAAGCCTCTGTTGAGAGTTGGTTACATTCTGAACAATAGGGGAATGGCGAATAGCAACTGATGATGGTGGGCATACTGGCTAAAAATCAGGCAGAACCCTGGTAAAAAAAAATCAAAAGAATGAAATATAAATATTGTAAATTTTGGAAATAAGCCTAAGTGTCACTTCCAGAAAGGAATATGCTCATGCATGAGGATTAAGTATCAGAGAACAAGGTTTTATGGAAAAGTCCAGATGTTTAAATGAAGTGAAATACAGTGGATACACTAGACAAAAAGTTGCTAAGATCAGCCTTTTAAAACTGAAAATAGCAGCAAAATTATTGCATTGCTAATCACTTTCCTTGTGTAAGGGTCCTAATTTGTCATATTCTGTAATTTATTTTATGTAATGGGAAATCAATTTGGTAGTATTTTTAAATAATATATATATATTGAAATAAATTTTATCTTTGAAAAATATTCTCGTAAGGTGTTCTCTAAAGAATAGCTTTTTCTAAGCCCTTGGTCTGATTTGCAAAATAGGTTACAGGCCTGAAATCTAATCTGCTGGAGACCTCATTCATAAAATAGGTTTCTAGGCCACTGAATGGGTGATGTGCTATCCTGTTGGTTTTTTAAAAAAAGCACCAACCTACCCCGAAGGCAATGTAAGCTCTTTTAGTTTTACCCAATCTGCTGCCTTCTACATGTGCTGGACTACAACTCCCAGAATCCCTGGATCCCATCTGGTGAGGAACAGGATGGAGAAAACTAATCTATTTCAAGTTGTTCCACATTTGGGGTAGATTAAGATTATTGCTGTTCCTAAATCTAATCAGGGATTCAAATGGACAAAAATTAGCAGAGGGAAGAGTTTAAATGGAAATAATATTCACAGCTGATTAAAATATATTACAAACTGTCAGAGGAAATATAAACACTTAAAAAAAGAAAGAAAGAAACTGAGTGAGGAAATAGAAACACTTCAATTGATCACAAGGAGTTTTTACATTCTAGTCTGCTCTTCTATGGAATACAAACCTGTCAGACTTTTTCATTGTCTTTTCGAAAGAGGGAGTAGAGTCCAGTAATTATGTGGCCCAGAAATACAGGGTTACTTTTCAAGTTCTTCTCTAGCTGTGCAGCCAAGGACCCAGCATAGTGAGGGGTTTCAGACACCAACAGTTGGTTGTCAAGCAACTGCTAAGTGTAGGAAGGCAGAATGTTGCTGGTACTCCTCCTTCTTGGTCTATCCTTCATTCTTTTGTCTCACCTTTCACAGTTTTGTCAAACTCATTTCATAATCTCTCTCTCTCTCTCTCTCTCTCTCTTTCTCCTCAGTTGTCTCAGAACCAGAGTCTGGAAGTAACTCACACTAAATAACAAGCTACCTATAACAGATTCCTTTTCTTTTTTGGGGGAAAGAGGAGCTAATTATATTACTTTTACATTATATTGTAATAAGCTGTAGCACTGTCATGTTTTTCTCAGTGTCGTATGCTTTCTGATTACTTTAAACCATTTTTAGGGGGATCTTTCCTGGTTGATTTGGGGAGATTGGGGGCCATTTTACAGAGTTAAAAAGCAACCACTCTAATCTCCCAAAACAACATAGTAGCTAGCAATCACAATGAGTTCCTTTTAAAAAGTAACAACTATCAACTCCTTTTTAAAAAGTAGTGTTCCAAGTTCAGAACCTGTTTCCCCCATTCATTTTAAGAATTAAGATTCCAAGCTCTGCTCAAAACATGTCTTCTTTCTCAGGACCAACTTTTCTACCCTGTATAGCACACTAAAAACATTGCACTGTAAGTAAATACACATCAGCAGAAGACTGCACTGAACAGAATTACACAAGTACTGAATCATATTGTTAGCTCTGTTCAGGCTTCATTCATCTTGCTCAGGCCTACCTGGTATTATTTTCATCAAGAAGAAGGTGATGAGTCTGAAGAGAAGAGGTTCCTGTTCACATGGAGGCTCTTCACATGAGCAAAAACCTGCTTTTCTAGTGTTGTTGTTCATGGTCAGAATTTCTCCTCTTCAGAAATCTCTTTTCTTTTGACCGATCACTTTCCACATGAAAAAAAAACCCTGATGGTTGGGCAAGGATCAGCAATCCTCTGCTCATATGATGGATGAGCATAGGGAATCATTATAGGTGACTATACCAGATCAGTGTTTCAGAAATGCTAATGTCATATCTAGCTCGAACCATGAGTACCCTATTCAGAAATGGCGACAGAACTGCAGGACATAATTACATAGGAAGAGGAGAAAATCATACTTAACATTCCGGAACGCTTACCGATTTGTATGAGAATTGCAATGCATGAACCAACTGCGATTGTTGTCAACGTACATTGCCCATGCCTTGTCATCCTTGCCGAGCATCATGTCCTTGACCACATTAATTCTCGCAATCCCAAAGGCTGGATCTGGATGGTTATCATAACGATCTACATGCAGTTCCCAATAGTGGACTCCCTTTGAGAAAGCTGCTGTGCCGAGAACAACACGGTCATCGTAGCTACTGCAGGTAGCTGTCTGGTTGTCATTCGAAAGGACAATGTCCCTATGGGCTGAACAGGGATCAAATGTAAACCAAGCCACTAGAGAGAAAGAAAGAAAAAGAGGGAGGGAGAGAGGGAAAGAAATCTGCAAGTTAGAAAGATGGTTTATCATGCTCCATTCTAAGAAAACTAGCTGGATCAAGAGGTGATGATGACAGAAGAAAGGCAGGATATGAAGATGAAAAAACAAAATTATTTAAATTCCAGTGTCTGCTGAGAACTCAAGAGCTAAGCATATTGTCTTAAGGATTCATAGCATTTAAGAACCAGTACAGACCACCTATCTATCCCAATTGCACCAAAACATAACTTGGTCATCTTATGCATTCAAGAAAGAAGAAAAATATTACCATACATCTACCGTCAATGTGTGGTTAGATGGTTCTAAAATGTATGGCCAAACAACTGCTTGTACGGGTTCACTGATTTAAAACATGATGATGATTAACCTCTGAGATTTGTGACCATTATATAGATGCCATACCTCCTTTTTTTAATGTTTTCTTCCTAATATCTAGTAATAAAAGTATCACGTAACATCATAATCCCGCATGTTCCCTTGTCCTTTGTATAACTTGGTACTCCTTTCCAGGCTGGGCCAAGAAATCCAGTTGTCTGAGTCATGGGGCAGGATGCCACCCTTTCTCTTACCTCATTATTCAGAAGTCAACTAGACTGGCAGTTTAATCTTATGTTGACAAAGAGAGTGGGTACAGAATACACAATAGCTGAATTTTGTAAAGCACATACAACTCTATATTCTCTCCACCATCTCACCAACAATCCTTACACCTAGCACCAGCTGCCTAAGATGGCTGTTTCATCTCACCTCATGGTAGGGTGGAGTGTGCAGATATTTGCCATGTGAGGCTTAAATTTTATATCACAAGGCATTACCATGTCAAACAGGAGGTGAGGCTTCTGTGTTTTTACAGCCTCCGTGGCCTGCTGGAATATTTAAATTCTGGCCTCAGCAACTAGATTTTTAGAATGAGGAACTTCAAAGTTGTGCTACATAAATAATACAATTACTAGGTCCCAGAGAAACCTTGTTATCTTGTATAGTCCCAAGATGTTCATACTGGAAATTAAATTACAAATTATTCTTTAACTCAAACATGTATATTTTTCAAAAGTTTTTTAGTTTATTAGAGACCAGGTTTATTACAAATCAGTACCATTCTCTGCAGGCTTTTAAAGAAAGAATCTTTGGTAAAAAGTGGCTTTTTTCCTGCCATAGTTTAGCGACATTAATAAGAAGGAGAGAATGAGATTAACATGTGTTTTATGATTCATGAAAGTTAAGTATCATTAATCAAGATTAATTTCTTTGGTTGCCCTTATGGATAGCAAGTGTAATTACATGGAACCGAGGCATGAATTAACATCCATATTTTATAAGACACAGCTAGGAAATTATTTCCATCAAAGAAGGAATGTAATTAAACTCTGAAATTCAAAGCTGGTTCAAAATGGAGGAGGGAGCACAATGCAAAACCAATGAAGCTCTTCCACCATTGACCCACTTAAGTTGCTGATTTTGGCTCTGCTTTAAAAGCACATGGAACATGTCTCAGAGGGCATTTCATTCTTTGTACACATTCAATCCTTAACCTTGTTTCAGGAAGAATAAAAATCCACATGCCTGTATTGTGCTAAAAATAGTCCTGTCAAGCTTGAAGTCACCATGAGAAAGGAACACGATCTTCCCTTGGTACTGGCCTGGTCTTTGGGAGGCAGTCTTACATTTTTTTAAGATACTGGTTTTGCAGTATATTGTGTATAATCTTCACTTTGCATCATTTTGTTCATTTTTCTGGGATCACAAAACCTACATTTTTTAAGTTTTGTTTGACATGTTGCTAAATCTCAAAAGTCTACAACATGGATTCATTTAATCTCACACGCTTCTTCTCTGTTTGTATTGGAAGCCATCCAGTGGTGCTTCTGGAGTGGAAAGGTCAGCCTCCCGGAGGAATGTGAGGACTGAGAATTTCACAAGCAAAAATATGGATTTTGTTTTTTAAAAAATACCACAGGGATTTTCTACCCATGTTGTTTTTTCACCTTGTATACATAAAACCTCACCTTCTTTATGCCAAGAACATTTTTGTAATTCTTAAAACCAATAAAACTCCTAAATATTCAAAGGAGTTTATCTTTATTGTTATGATTATTAAATAATTAATTATTCAGATAAAACTCCTTTGAATATTTAGGAGTTTTATGCTGAAGTTTTGAATTTCTGATAAACCTCCTTTTTACTATGCAGTAGAAGTACAGAGATGAGAGGCTGCAAACAGAAATTCCACCATTTGACTGGTTTTAAAATTTAACCCAAACAAGAAGAAACTTGTGAGATTAGTTGTTTAAGCTTCAAGGTTTTGACATTTAGAAACACACACACAAATGCACACAAACACATGTATACGTGTATGTAAATGTAAGAATGGGTCATGCCTTTTATTGGTCCACTAAAAAATTAAACTGAACATTTTTGTGGACAAAATTTCACTTCATCAGGCTGAACACAACCCTTATGCTTGAAACATAACATTTCTTTTTGGCTGTGGGGGTGGGGGAAATGACATGTATGTATGTATGTATGTATGTATGTATGTATGTATGTATGTATGTATGTATGTATGTATGTATGTGTGCGTGTGTGCGTGCGTGCGTGCGTGCGTGCGTGCGTGCGTGCGTGCGTGCGTGCGTGCGTGCGTGCATAGGTAGGTAGGTAGGTCGGTCGGTCGGTCGGTCGGTCAGATTATAGTTGCTGACAGTAGCTTCAAGCCATGCCCAGGTTGGCCCATTCTTGGGGTTAGGTTCCTGCTTCATGTGGCAAAGCAGGAAGGATGAAAAATTCCTTACCGCAACCACTGAGGATGCTCAAACAGATACCACGCACCCCCAAAGCCCCAACAGTGCTACTTTTCCACTGTAGAAAAGCTTGTAACTCCCAGAATCCCAGAGCCTGTGGGGTGGGTGGGTAGGGGGTTTAAAAATACCCAATGTGGTGTTGTTGTTTGAGTGACAGACTAGGACTCTGGAGACCAAGGTTCAATTCCCCACTCAGCCACAAAAGCAGATTGTGGGAGTGCAATTCGTAAAACCTCTCCTTAAATATCTTCTTTACCTTGAAAGATCTGTTATGGCTGCTTTAAGTCAGTTCTGACTTGACAGCACATAACAACCATAGACTTTAAAAATAAACTTTTCCAGGTTGTGAAGGCACATCAAGGCCTTTTGATTAGCCTGGCTATCATTCTGAAACCATTATTCATCCCAAAGTCCTGCAGAGTAGAGAATGCTCAATGCATTCCAGATATAGTGACATTTCTCAAAGGATAATTTATTTTATTTATTAAATTTGTCTGCTCTGGGCGGATCACAATAAAATAGACTAAAAACAATCAAATAGTATCAAACAACAATTTAACAACAAGGAATGTCATTCAAGATGGAAAAGATAAAAAATCAGATAGTGACCAGAGGGAAAGCCTGCCTAAATAGCCAGGTCTTGAGTTGGCTTTTAAAAATACCCAGCGAAGGAGCCAAACGAATCTTGGAAGGGAGACTATTCCAAAGGCGGGGGGCCACTGCCGAGAAGACCCAGTTTCTTGTTTCTTCTTTCTGGGCCTCCCTTGGTGTTAGGCCCCTCAGCCGCCCCTCCTGGCTAGAGCAAGTGATTCAAGCAGATCTAGATGGGAGGAGGTGTTCCACCAGGTATCGAGGTCCTACACCATTTAGGGCTTTATATGTAATCATTAACACTTTGAAATCAATGAGGAAACAAACGGGCAGCCAATGGAAGGCAGTCAGAGTGGGGGAAATATGCATCTTTTTACATATTGTTAAAAGTCACTCACCATCAGACGTTTGTAGAACAACTGTCTTGCTGTAAGGGCCCACTCCTGATGAATTAAAGGCTTTGACTCTTGCATTGTAAGTACTGTTGAAATGAAGGCCATCAATAGTGCAAAGAGTCTCCTTACCAACATACACTTCCTAAACAGGAAAAAAAAAAAAAGGCAGGAACAGAGTTCATTTGGTTCTTTTTAACCTGGCATAGCCAGACTCTTAAATGGAAACAGCATGCAAAATTTCTTGTTGTACAAACACAGTAAAATTCATAAACATGAAATCCATGCAATGAGAATTTACAGTTGAAATAATAAGGAATAGAAATAAGTCTTTAAAAGGTATCCCTTCTTTCCCTTCGTGTCCCCCTACCCCCAGAAAGACAATTTCATTGTTATCTATCTGGAAACTACACAGAACCTTAAAAGTTAGCCATATAGAAGGGGCCTAAACGAAAGGACTAAGAAACTTCAGCATGAAAACATTTATATACTGTATAGCCAAATCATGGGCCTTGTGAAAGGCCCACGATAATTGTGTTCATAACATTTACAGTCCATTACTGAACTCTCTCTTAACATGGCAAGCAATGCGAGGGTTTGCCTAGGCTTGCCAAACACAAATTAGTGGGGAACAAGCATCTCACTCGGAATTGGCCGCCATCTCCGTCATCCAGTTCTAGGATGTAACCTTCCACTGGGTTGTGGCTGAAAGGTGGCATCCTCCAGGCTAGGGTCACGCTGTTGTTTCGGGTGCAGCACTTCTCTAGCTGGAGTAGAGGGACTGGTGGCACTGAAACAGGAACTAAGCAGAGATTAGTGCAACTCTGCCCTTACCCATCCGGCTGTTCATGCAACAAGAAGCGCAACATTCAACGCGGTGTAGCCCAAAAAGGGCACCCGGATTTCTCTTCCCACTTAATTCTCAACAGGTCATCTGTAGAGCAGTGGCCCTGAAGTCAACAGTGCTACAGCCAGTTCACACAACTTTCTTTTTCTTTCTTGATCCTGGTGAAAGCCCCTATCTAGGAAAATGCTGAGCAATTACTCTTCAGTAAATCTTCATTCGTTCAGTGTGCATATGTTTAGCAAGAAACTAACATTTAATATGTGTTTAATTGTGCTCATTGACCATACACAGCTGAGATAAGCCTGAACAAACAAGCAAAGAACAAACTGTTAAATTTGTTTATCATTTACTTTCATTTCCTGCCTTCCCCTCAATAAGCTCAAGGCAGACTATATAACTCTCTTCCTTCTTCACTATTGGTGAAAGATAGTGAATGCCCCACAGTCACCCAGGAGGTTTTATAGCTCAGTGAAACTAAAATCCAGATCTCTCGCATCCCAGTCCAACATTTAAGTCAGGTGGGGCAGTTCCAGAGGCCCATCCCAGAACATGTTGGGTCAATGTGCTTCCACAAGCCTTCTTATTTTTTAAGCTTCTTTTTCTAAACAAAAAAGTTTCATCATATCTTCTAGCACTAATTTTATAAGTGGCGGGAGCAGAGATGCAGGAGGCAAAATTGGCAAAATTGGCCCTCATAAAGTACACAAGGGGACTTTTTGAGCAAAAATGCCAAAAAAATATTTTTTTTTAATTTGATGTGGTAGGGCTGGGAATGCCATGACATGGGGAACAATGTGCAGCCCTCAGACCACACTTTGTTCACCCTGACCAATTTTACTCATTTTACAAATGTCTAATGTCGCATTTGATCTTCAAGGACTAGATGAAATGTAAAATTTAAGATCATTCCCCTTTTAAATCTGAAGTAAGTGTGTGTGCCTCGATCCAGAGCTTAGGGGAGGGTCTTCTTACAAGTAGTCTTATTTCACAGTCACTCAGAGCAAACAAGAGACTGCTGCTAAATATCACAGAACAAATTTAATGCAGCAGATCACTTCAGCCCTAAGAGCATGGTCCCTACTGGTTGCCTGAAAGACAAAAGTCACTTTGGCTGTTATTGTGGACAATCAGTATAATGTAACACATTGTCACGATCTTCCTCTGGATTAAAAGAAATGCCACTATAAATGTGATTCATGTATCTCTAGACAAAGTTATCCCTGTCTTTAGCATTAAGAATGAAAAAAATAAAATCCCAATAAGGTTACTGATCTCTTTCTAGACTTTCCCTGCCCGAATATTGTGGGTGAAATCTGCCTTTGTGTGGAAATGACGATGGCTGCTGAGAAGCGATAATGTGTGCATCATAGAGATCTCAGTACTTTTGTTTACTTGGAGAATAATGTGACCCATGCCATTATAAACATTCCAATGTGGAAATCAATGTCTAATTAGGTGCTGGTGTTGCCAAGCTCAGTTAAGTATTGATACCATTCTCTGATTAGAGTCAAGTAACCATAAAACCTTGAACTAGATTGTAAAATTTCCAAAGGATTTGCTGAATCTGGGCTACCTCTGTGACTGATGCTTTAATGTTTCTTTGGTGTGATGAGTCACTCAAAATCATTCTAGAGGCAGGGTGAAGGGAATGCTTTAGGCTCACAGGAAGCTGGGCACCAGTGCAAGATCTATGTGGAAAGTAACTGGTAGCCCTTTCCAATGTTTCAGAGAATACATTTGGAAATTCAAGTTGCCATTTCTACTCCCTCTCTGCAGACAGACCCCTAGTACACTGGTGCCCAAGGATTTAAGCTCTTCCCAGGAGGCATTTACAGTCCTCCTGAACAGTCATAGAGTGTAACCTCTGTCTATAGATCAGACATCCAAAGCAGACCTCTGTTTCACAGTGTCCAAGGATCTGAACAGCCTTTTTTCTGGTGTTACAGATGCAACATTTTAAACTCTTTAACTTAGGCAATTGGTAGTGGCAAACCTAAGGGAATATATTTTTAGCTATAATAGACAGGCCGGCCTCACAGACAAATTCCATTTAAATAATTTATTTCTACAGCTGCAGTCATCTCTGCATGCTGACTTCTCACAATATGTTTTGAATGTAATTAGGGATGGAAGTGCTTCCTTTTCTTCTGGCCTCATAATAGAGGAGAAAGTGCAAGGCTTTTCCCTTTCTTGTTCATTTGTAACACTGATATTTGTGCATTTCTGTAAATCACAAAATTTGACTGCTGTGTTGGACTATTAAAAAGCAAAAGGACTGGATGGGTGGTTTGTATCCTTGCAGACAGTCATCTGGTCCTTTTGTGCTTTTGCTTCTCTTTTTCTCTCCATGCACGTATGTACTTTGCTTCTCATAAGGAGAAGACACTAGGGGCCTTTTTTTTTCTTTGCAAATTTTGCAAAAAACAATGGGGAAAAACATTTGACGTCTTGTTGAGTTCTCACCAGCAGTGAGAACTCTTGTGTGGGCGGGATAATTTTTAATATGCTGTCCCATTGCAATGGCCTATCTCAGCTAAGAAATGAGAAACAGGTAACTTTTCCATATGCTTAGAATACAGTGCAACACTTGCTTCTTTTGCTCAGGGAATGTTTCCAATTTATGCATGAGATGGGGCAGAGTACTTTTCTCTCAAGGTCTTTGCTGCCTGGAGTTGCCCTTTGACTGAAAACCTGTCTTTAAAGGATTTCCCTCCCTCCAAAAAAAATCCTGTGTCTCAGCATACCTAAGACAGCATTCACTTTGTCTGTACTGTCTCTCCCATCTTTCAACATGCTTGTGAATTACTTGGCTTACATGATCCCATACATGAAGGTACAAATTCTCTTAATTTGCTCATGTCATAATCCTTGATCTCTTAGAATGCATCAGGTTCATTGAGTTGTACATGGTAAATATTTTGGTTGTTGCCAAGAGGTTGCTTTGCCTTCTAGCAGTTATTGCCTTCAAAAAACAAGTCATATTTGGTTCACAGAGACTATAGTGCTGGGTTGCTCCACCTTTAAGTCTATCCATGGAGTGATCATGGACAAGCAGTACATCCTAGAGGTCACCACATTCAGAAAATTCAGCAGGGTGATGAAAATCTGAGCAGAAGGGCACCTCAGCCCCAAATTTTCAGGGTAAGCCCTGTCCCCTTGCTTGGGCTACAGCTGCATATAAGTTTCTCCGTGGATAGTGTCACTCTGAAATGCAGCAGAACTATCTTTAGGAGAGTGTACAGTTGCAGAAAATGGGGCAAGGATCTTACTGCTTTGTTACATTCCTTTTGTGACATCCGGCTATCAGCTATCAAAATGTCTCCAAAGTGAGAACAGATCCTTTTGCAAAAAATGCACACTGAGAGGTTGTATTAGATGCATTTTAAAATCTTAAATTGTTTTCAATTCCATTTTCTTTTCTAATGCTTACATTTCAATGCAGCAGTTTACTGATCCTTTTTCCCCACTAGCTTCACTAATATAACGACTGTTTTGGTTAAGCCACACAATACCCTTTTGGGGAGTAGATTTTTGCCTTTAACTACCTATCTAAATTCAAGCACTTTCTGCTGTTCCTCTGAGGATTTAGCTGTCAAATTGGCTGGCCTAATTGCTTAAGATTGAGCCTTTAGAGTTCAGAATTAAGCGTGCTGAAATCGAATGAACTTTGACTGAACAGGACTCATCATTTATGCACACATCTTGTGGAGATGAATAGCAAAGGCGGTTCTCTGTGAGCCCTGCAATTCTTTTCCAGCAGAGGTCTTGTTGACTGAAACATAGAGCCTTCTGTATTTTATCAAAGGAAATTCATCCTCTGCACTCTGTCAGTTCTGTTTATTTTGTTTCCCTTTGTTCCTGTGCTTATCTCTGAGCACTCTCAGTATCCAGAGTCAAAAAAGCAGTTCAAAGAATGATCAAGATATAGGAAATGGAAGGGCGAGCAGGCCTAAAGATCTATTTCTGGATATAAATCTGTGCCCAAGTAGGAGCTCCTGCCTGGGATTCCAAGCAGCAAGATGAGAGCAATGCTTCCCACAATATTTGTCCAGCTATAAAGCACTATGTTGCATCAAGGGGCAAATTGCACCTTTAAACCCACTTCCTTTCTTTTTTGCTAATTTAACCTAATATAAATGCTGATAAAATTAAAAACACTGGCTCTGATACTTGAGTGCTTTAAAGATTGTTCACAGAATCTTATCTTGTTTTGTTTTGTTTTTTCCCTTGGAAGTTAAAGTTCTTTGACCATGTGGCATAAGTGGTCAGCTTCCAACAAATGTAACAATGTCACCTAGATCTACCCGAATCACTCATTCTAGCCAGGAAGGGCGGCTGAGGGGCCTAATGCTGAGGGAGGCCCGGAGAGAAAGAACAAGAAACCGGGCCTTCTTGGCAGTGGCCCCTCACCTTTGGAACAGTCTGCCCCCAGAGATCTGCCTGGCTCCCTCGTTGGGTGTTTTCAAGAGCAAATGTAAGACCTGGCTCTTCAGGCAGGCTTTCCCTCTTGTCATCACTTGAATATTTTTCCCATCTTGAGCTATATTACTACTGTTGTTTTTTATGTTATTATATTGTTTTTGTTTTATATATTATTGTTAGCCACCCAGAGTAGACTTCAATCTAGATGGGTGGGGTATTAAGTAAGTAAGTAAGTAAGTAAGTAAGTAAGTAAGTAAGTAAGTAAGTAAGTAAGTAAGTAAGTAAGCAAACAAACAAACAAACAAACAAACAAACAAACAAACAAACAAACAAACAAACAAACAAACAAACAAACAAAGCATGCTACAGCAAACACTGGTTAACAATAATTGTTATTTGCCATTTGGCAGTCAAACTTCAGAACTTGAAAATTTAACTTTTGGGGAGCACAATTGACAAAACCACGCAATCATCATGACCACTGGAAGCTTTAGTTTTTAAAAATATAACTCTTCCGAGTTCTGTCAAACACTATCAAAAGCCAAGATACCTTGGTGACAATATTGCTGAATAACAAACACTATTCCACGTTAGCTATCTGTGCAAGTACTTATACCAGCCTATGATCACTGTCCACAGTGTCCAGGGCTAAATATCACTGAACATCAGGTTGCAACTTCTTAGCTGTCAAATGCTGTCATATAAAAACTCCTGAAGTCAAATACTAAGTAAAATATCAAATATTGAAGTCAACTATTGTTAGATGTGAAATTCTAATATAAAGTATAAAAATATTCAAAGATTTAAAATACGTATTAGGGAATATTCAATACCAAAACATATACAGAATATATTTCAGGAAACACATTCTTTTTTATTGCTAGATCTATATGATGTATCATTCTACTATACATTGTAGTATTTGGTGATGGTCCCCAATGTAGAGTCAAATTAGTATTAGAAGGGATGTGTATTCCCTGCAATTAGCTTACTTTACTTCTCACAACACATTTTCCTCAGGGTTATGTGACTGGGTTGAGTCATTAAGGAAGCCTCTGCCTTTAATGTGCCTTTGGAGATCTCTGATTCATATGGTCACGGAAACAACTTCAAGGCCATAACAACAGTGTGTGGGCAATCAGCAATGCAAATTAAATGCGTGTTTATCTTCCAGTACCAGTCACAAAACACATCACACTGGAATGCAAATTACACAGGAAAAAAAGAGCATGCATTGTGACAAACAGACAATTTTTGCAACTTGAGGGAGTACCATATCCAAGGTAAGCATATACTTTAGCTTGACCCTTAGGCAACTTTGAAAAGGATTACAAAAATTCATGTGAAATAATTCCGTTAATGGATATTAATAAGAATAATGTATAAAACTTATAGATTATGGTGAAATATACTTTTGAGTTCCATTTCTGGTGAGCTGATGGTGAGGAACCATGGGTGAGGAGAGCCATGAGGTGCTATTGCACTCATATTCTACTTATGGACTTCCCATAGTCATTTTTCTGGTCACTATGAAAAACAGAATGCTGGATTTGATGGGTCTTTGATTTAGTAGGACTTCTCTTACGTTCTTTAAGAATGATGCAACTTAAAAACATGGGCAAATACAATTGTCTATATTGGTAATTAAGTTTGAAATGCTGCTGATCTGCTATACAGTCGTGCCCCGCTTAACGATTACACCACATTACGACGAATCTGCTTCACGATGATGTTTTTGCAATTACAATTGTGATCGCAAAACGATGTTTTAAATGTGTGTTTTTTTTGCTTTGCGAAGATCAGTTCCCTGCTTTGGGAACTGATTCTTTGCATTACGACGATCAAAACAGCTGATTGTTTTCAAAATGGCCTCCGGGTGCTCAAAATGGCTCCCCACTGTGCTTAGGGACGGATTCCTCGTTATACAGGCACCAAAAATGGCTGCCGAATGGAGGATCTTCGCTGGACTGTGAGTTTTTAGCCCACTGGAACGCATTAACCAGGTTTTAATGCATTTCAATGGGTTTTTTATTTTCGCTTTAAGACGTTTTCGCTCTACAGGGATTTCGCTGGAACGAAATGATGTCGTTAAGTGAGGCACCACTGAAATGGAGGAAAGCTCTTTCTTAAGGGTACAGTAACATTAGCAAACTTCACTTTGAAAAGAAGAGATGAAACTTTTCATCTTCTCAGATGTCTAACATCATAATCTAATGCTCCTGTCTGATCCTTTGTGGGGGGAGGGGTAGTTGACATCTGGATAAATGACTCCCATTTCTGAAGTCCATGCCTGCCTTACCAGCACCACTGCTGTTTGAAATCCTAGTACAAAAAGGGAAAAACAGGAATAGTAAAGAAAAATCAATTTACAAAAGCTCACCCCTACATTTCATCTGAATGAAGTCCAGCTGGTGAATCGACTGCAGCAAGGGGTCACTGTCCAAAGTCAGGTCAAACTCAGCAGATACTTTTGGTTCCAGAGCTCCTTTGACCCACTGCTCCTGAGAGACTTGGACACGTTTAATCAAAGCATCTGAAATCTGAAACAAAAATATACAATCCCAAAACATACACAGAAAAGTTATTACAGGATCATCTGTTAAAAGTGATTGTGACCCCAAGAGTTGTAGTTGCTAGCCTTCAGGGAATCAGGTCCATGCTCCAGAGTCACCCTCTCAGTTTTTACTTTGGCCACCAAGTCCTTAGACTTCTACAATGAATCATCATGATTCCACTGGGTAGAATCACACATTATGAGAAAAAGATGGGGGGGGGGGAAAATTAAACCCATGTAAATAAGTGGGCCCATTCAAAATCATTCTCAAATGAATCCACATCCTTTAATTTTCACCTACCGAAATGGGTGGAATGACTCATTCATTCCATATAACTGCACAGGACCTGCAGGTGTATCAGGAAAGATGTTAAGAAAAACATATACTTCATAACTGCAGTCCTTTGTACATCACCACTATCATGAGCAACAACGATGGGTTACTACAGAATTAAAAGACAACATACCTGCAAAAACCCAGAAGGGTCATTTTCTTTGATTACTTCCAGACAATATTCCATCAGCCCTGTTGACTGTCGTAGTTTCAGGGTGCAATGATTTATCTGGTCCCACACAACCTAGGGGAGGAAAGAAGGAAAAAACAACTGTATACAGTGCGTGAGATTCTCAACTTCCACTGAACTGAATAAATCATCTTGGAAGGAATAGGGGCAGGGAGTACCTAGAAGCTATATATGCTGCAGCTGCAGTTGAAGTGATGCTGCTGATCTGCATTAGCTCCACTTCTAATTAGTCCTGTGTGTTTTGGAGATGCTGCAGAAAAGGGAGGGCAAAACCTTCTTCTCTTCCTCCTCCAGCACCCCTGATCTAGATGGCAACCCTGGCTGCAATTGCAATCTTTAGGGTTACTTTGCTCATTTCAATGTTATTAGTTTTGTTGTTCAATCTACTTTTAATCTCTTTTTTTACTATTTTGTAATTTGTTTTTAACCTGTTTGGATTATGTATGTTAGCTGCCTTTCCTGCTGTTCTTTAATAGAAAGGGGAGTGTAAACATGATAAATCAATCGATTCTGATCAGCTGATGATTGGGAAGCAGGGAAAAAGTGATTGGGGGATCCCATAGGCAGCAAGGCTGGACAAGAGGCTGGGATTACTCACCTCTGTTAAATTTGTAGACTGGGATGTGCCAGCAGCCTCCCCAAGCATGGGCAATGGCAAGGAACTCTGGGAATTGCCTCCATGGTGAGGAATGCTCCTTTGATGGCTGCTCCCAGCAATCCAAGCCATTACAGCCAGCAAGGAGAACAAATGCTGGGAGCTGCAGTGCAACAACACATGAAGAGCTATGCTTTGCGCAGTCTTGCCCTAAACCTTTGAAATGTAGATAAGACACATCTACAGGGTAGTCAAGCATCAGCATTTGGTAAAGCCAGGCAGCTGCTCCTGGAGGGTTCAGCAGCCAAAACAATCCTTGAACTAGGTGCGAGTCATCATCTCTTCTCCATTGTTTAGGATGCCAACAAGGAGAGCGGATTCTGGAGGTATACAAGTAAAACACTATGCCTAGAAGAGGGATGGGCTGCCTCAGATTGATGAGGTGTGGAGAGGAGATTGTGGGTCTTTTGCTTTGGTTTTCTACAAAGTCTGCTCTGCACGGCAGACTTATTTTGAATCTCCATTTGTTCAAGTTACAGCCCTTCAACAGATGAAGTGTTCTTGAGGTTCCCCTTGAGGTTCCCCTTGACATTTTAGTCAGTCGTGTTCGACTCTAGGGGGCGGTGCTCATCCCCGTTTCCAAGCCGTAGAGCCAGCGTTTCTCCAAAGACAGTTTCCGTTGTCATGTGGCCAGCGCAGCTATACACGGAACGCTGTTTACCTTCCCACCGAGGTGGTACCTATTTATCTACTCGCATTTATATGCTTTCAAACTGCTAGGTTGGCGAGGAGCTGGGACAAAGCGACGGGAGCTCACTCCGTTGTGTGGATTCGATCTTATGACTGCTGGTCTTCTGACCCTGCAGCACACAAAGGCTTCTGAGGTTTAGCCTGCAGCGCCACCACATCCCTCCACTAACCACACAGTCAAAACATAAAGATTTGGCCATTTATATTCAGAGGAACAGATGGGATTTTCCTGATGGGTAGGAAAATAAAGTGAAACAATCACTCTAGTATGAATATTTGAAACAATGTTTTATTGATCATGCTAGTCTTCTTTTACTTGGGATAATTCCAAGAAAGGGTTTTCTTTCAGTATTGCTCCCTTGAAGCTTTCCTTTGGATAAAATGAGATGTTACGAGGAAAATATGAGTCCTAACCCCATGTTTCTTTTGCTAGGGAGATTTGCTCCAGAAGATCAGACAGTGTTAGAGGTATGGTTTCCCATACCTTTGTTCACCACTGATTGTCCCCTACAAAAGTCGTTTGAATTGCTTGCTTTCTAGGTGGCTCCTGAAATGGTCAATAATCTTGACTTGGTTAACAGTGGAAACGAATGGTCATAAAGCATAAGGAAAATCTGCAAGCATCTCTTCTCAGCCACTAATCTCACTGGCACATGGCTGCCATGGCTCTCACTAATTGTGAGTGTGAGAAATGTTTGTCAAGAGAATGCATCACTCTGCTCTTAAGCTAATCATTGTTGAGTTGTATTACTTAATGGATATGTCCCAAGAAAGTTAATATATGGATAGGTGGTGTCAAATGAGGTTTTCACTCACCTTTAGTTTATGCTCCCGCTCCTTTGTAACTTTTGTGAGTAGTTTTGCCTTCTGACGAGTCAAAGCGTCAACCAGAGCATCGCACTGAGCAACTAGACAAGCTTCATAATCCAAGCCGTTTTCCTTGGGAAGGGGGGGGGGCGAAAGAAACCTGCACTTATTTCTACAATAGAAAAGCCTGGCTCTCTCAAGGCATTGACAACATTTATTTTCTTGTTCTTTTTTGAAAGGGCTTGGCAGATCCCCAGCCTGAACTGATAAATTCAAACTTATCTAAAATGGTTGCATGATGAATCTTCCCTGGTCACCTGTTAAGTGGTCCTTCCTAAAATAATATTTTGAGTTTCAAATAAGGTCCAAGTGGGGATGGCTTGTAGGCTGTCCATGGTATCAAATCTAGTGATACTCTAGGCAAGAGTTGAGACAGCCTAGGAAGAGAGGAAAAAGCAGCCCAAAGCCAGATAGTCAGTGGCAGAAACAGCTTGCTAGCAGCTGAAAAGTGACATGCTTCTTCCACTAAGGCTCACCCCATACATACACCCACTGCCCATCTCTATCCATATTTCTATCTCTTCTTTTTTGCTCTAATGCTTGGCTTGAGGACAGAGGATGCAGTGGTGGCAGCAACAGAAATAGTTAGCAGCACCATAAGCGGCTGGTGCCACTGACTCTGTCTCAGTTATCTCTTCCTCCTCCTCCCCCTCTGACTGCAGCAGTTTACCTGTATCTGCTGTAAAATACCTGGCTTTGAAGAAAGAGTCAATGGCACAAGCTGTCCAGAGGAGCATGGGCAGTGGTGTGTGGAGAAGCACAGTGCTTTCACCAACCCAGCGCTGCATCACCTTAAGTTACCACAGCATTGCATTTAATTGTTGTGCTAATCTATCAGGAAGAGATGCAAGTCTGGGAATAGTTCCTATAGCTGTTCCTCTTGCATCGAGCAGTGAGGCAGGGTGGGGAGAGAGAAATGTGGTTTGCACTTCACAGATGAATTAAGATGCATTTAAGAATATGGTTATTCTTGAGATTCCACACTTCTCCATGATTTGGTATGTAATTCTCAGCTCAAACATTCTAAGCAAAATGTAACTATTAGAGGACATTTTTGTAGGGTCTTTAACGTTGTTCTGCAGACTAAGCAATAATTGGACAGAACTGATGTAAGACTGAACGCAGAGAAAACTTACATTGACCATTAAAGAAATGTTCCATCCAACCCAAGCCTCATTACTCGGTTAGCCTGCCGGCAGCCATCTGTATAACATGTGCTAAGAATGCACTCAACAACCCAGCATTCTAGCACATAAGGTTTAAACTACACATTTTTAACATTCACACAGAGTGAAGACAATGTTTCTAACTTTTGTGGCTGGAAAATAGACAGCTGAAAGCTCTTCCTGGGTACATGGAGTTAGTTGCATGGTTTTCTTTTTAATCCTGCCTGAATGTAGTATTCAAGTGACTTAACTGAGTAACTTGAAGCAAATGGTGGAAACCACAGTAAGAGGTTCATAAATAACTCTTCCGTAAGGCAAACTGCATGGATCCAGTCATGAAAATGACACATTCATTCTATGGCATATTCACACTCAGATATTCTTATCCTGATGCCTCATCCTTTCAGGGAAGTGATCCGGGACTCTTGAAGGCTACAGCATCTGGACACAAGCTTAGCAAATTCTACCAAGCCTCTAAGTCTTCAAGCAAGCAGACAGTGTCTGAAGTTCAAGAACTGTTGTAGACAGTTCACAACATGCTGAGCATCAGAAGATTGGCAACCAGATGGTGAATTAGCCATAGCAGCTACAAACCCAAGAACAGTGTGGAATCCTTGCAATTTCTATCAGAGGAGGAACTGTCCATGCTGATGAGATCACAGGTTTTCAAGGATGGCATATTCGGAGGACCAATCCAAATTCAAAGGTACGCAATAAGTTTCCATGTATGAATACTACCATCCCCTTGCAACAATATTTAAAGCCAAGCATCTATGCAGATGTTATTTGACTGATTGTTTTGCAGAGATAACTATTCAAACAAGTTTTTGAAAACAGAACAACAGGAAATCCTTATAAACTAGGGGAGGGCAATCTCAGTTAGATTTTTTAGGTCTGCCAGCAGCCTGAGGGCCATTTTCACAAGAAGGCAAGACTAAAAGGGAAGATTGTAGCCAAGAAGGATAATTTGCATATTTAATTTGATGATGATGATGATGATGATGATGATGATGATGATGATGATGATGATGATGATGATGATGATGATAGCAATGAGTTTTTGTTAACTGGAAGAATGTTTACTAAAAAAATATTACAACTGAAAACCCCCCCCCTCTAGTGGCCATTTTAAAAAAAACTAAAAATATGGCATTATGGGGAGCAGCTGCCTTGTCCATCCTCAAATATGGAAGAATGGACCTAGGCCTTCAGAAGGCACGAAGGGGCTTTTGGAGTTTTTATTTTATTTTTTAAACCTTGTGGGCTAGGAGCTCCAAGGGGGCTAAGAGGTTGCAAAATATCTCTGGGGTGCTCCAAGTGGCTGAGAGGCCATTATGTTGCCCACCCCTGTTATATACCAAACTGATTTCTAGATTCCAAACAAACCCCCACTGATGTCAACTGGGCTTAGTTTTAATCAGTGTGCAGAGAATTGTGGCCTAAAAACAAGCCAGTTCTGATCTCATCAATTCTCTGAGAGCAAGTGTGGGCAACGTGCGATTCTGTAGATGGTGGGAGTCCTCCACAGCATTGCCAATAGAGTCTAATAACACCTGTTGGGCCACGAGTGACTTATTCCTGCTCTCGAATTTTATTTGAGCTTTCAAAAAGTATGACCATTTGTTTTTTCCAGAGCATTTGGGCCACAACACCGTGAAGGATAGGGCATTGCCCAGTTACTGTGGTTTCCAGTACTTGTTTCAAGTTAACCAGGTAAACATTCCTACTAACATCAAAGAGAAAGCTATAGCGCATGATTAGTTTGCCAGCTGACTTAAAACCACGCAACACAAAATCAAGAACAGAATTCTGGAATTACTACCTGTATCTGCTGTAAAATATTTTTCAGCTGAACCAGAAATTCTTTTGCTTCTTTTGCTTTATCTGAGATACCATTCAAAGCCAGAGACAATTGAGCCTGCAAAGAAGAGGTCCAGTGTCAGACAAAATATAAAGTAATCTTCATCCTTTATAGTTATTGTCCAATATGCCTATTTTCTATAATTCCCCACCTCATATTTGCCAAAGCTTTGATTTTATATAAAGGAAAAAAGTTCTAGACCTATTACCTTTTCCTCCAGTATTCTTTTGGTGCTGTGGTTGCTATAACAGAGAAATCCTGAATTCTTACAGTGGGATGTTTGAGTTGGAGACCTAAGGCTGCAATCCTATGTACACTTATGTCAGAGATGGTTCCATTGAACATAGTAAGACGGGCTCTATCGCATATCCTTGAGCTGTTGGTCAGAATTCGTATTTTCGACAAAACTTTGCAAAGTGTTTAATTTTTCTTTTCTTTTTAGGATCTTTTGCAAATATTTGTCTGTGCTTATTTGTACTCTCATTATCAGAGCATAATATAAATGGGAAAGTTTGAAGCTAATCTACATGTTCCATGGAAGCACATGTACCTATAGACAGAAAAACCTTCAGCATCCAAAACTGGTTTGGGAAGGAGCATTTAAAGTCCATTTGAATCCAGCAGAGGAAATCACTGCTGAGTTCGGGTGACTTGACCCAGAAGAGGGAAATAATGAGTGGGGAAAGTGGGTTAAGCACCTCACATGTCCCGCAACTTCTCTGCTGTCAGTCAACCAGTCCCAAGGCAGCAAAAACAAAGTAGTTTACAATGCTTTTATGGTGCAGGCATGTACATATAAAGTAACATGTCATTTTGCTCTGTATAGGTTCATCTCTGTTTAGCTAAACAGTTTGCAATGTGCATATTTTTATATTAAAGAAAAATATTCATAAATTGATTTTTCATGAACAAGAAAGGAACAAATAAAAACACAAGAAGATGGAAAGGGACAAAATATGCAGTCAAAGATAAAAAAAAGATGTAGAGATAGCTGTGATCTGGAAATTTCTTATTCAGAACATTATGAAAAAAGTTCATTTTTTCACCTAGTTCCTAGTCAGTTGTTCAAAATGAGATCACCTCTGATATGCCAACTTTGCTAAGATGACAGTGTCTTTTATTTAAAAGTCCAGCCCTTCACTGAGAAGGCAGTAGGTCTTTTCCGATAGTCTGTGTCAGCAGATGACAGAGACAGGAAGATTACTTCTAAAAAAGTAAATACCTACAGTTCTAAGGACTCTGTGCGTAACAGCACAGGGGTGATTGCTGCTGTTTTTAAAAAGCTATTCATGATCTTCTCATTTCTTAAAATACTCTTAAAACAATAACTGTTTTAAGAAACACTAGATGGTAGAAGCTCTTGGCCTGTGGTACAAAGCATGCTCTCCTCCTGCTCAGCTTGCCCTCACTGCAGTGCTCCTCCCAGAACAAGGCAGCAGGGCAGCACCACAAGCATTCAACATAGACAGTATGTGTGTGTTCTGTGCCATCAAGTCGGAACTGACTTATAGTGACCCTAACAGGGCTTTCAGCGTAACTGAGATATTTAAGAAGTGGTTTTACCAGTTCTGCTCCCCCAATGAGTTTCCATGGCAGAGCAGGGATTTGAACTCTCTTCTCCAGAGTCTTAGCTCATCACTGTACACCACACTGGGAATTCTTCACCATATAGTGAGGTCGAATTCATATAATGATAGAACAGATTTAGAAGTTGTAGTGTGGCACAATTGGAATGAAGTTATCCCCTCATTAAGTTACAATCAGAATGTAATGTAGTTATATTTTAGTGACTGGGAAAAAAGGAATTCACTGCAATTTAACTAGCTATAACTAGTTATAGAGCACAGAGTGCTGTCCTCTGAAGATGCCGGCCACAGAGACTGGCAAAACATTAGGAAGAACAACCTTCAGAACACGGCCAAAGAGCCCGAAAAACCCACAGCCATATAACTAGTTACTTCAAGCTCTTGCAGATTCTTATATAAAATATCTAAAATAGAATGGCATGATGTCCTTATGCATATAAAAGACCACCAATACATACAAAGCACCTGGATGATACTTTCAGCACTGGATTTCTTTGCAACCTCATCCCCTGCCATAAGAAATATGCATAAATACTGGATAACCCACCCCACAACAGATCATTCACCAAATGGTAGGGCTGGACTAAGGAGGGAGTTAGTCTGGATACCATTCAGTTCAACAGATAGTGTCATTATCTGCTGACACATTTTGACCACTTCTGATCAATAATGGCCTAATTGTCTTAACATTTCTATTTGTTTTTAATTTTACCTATATTTCATATGCGTCCCTAATTTTAAATTGTGCAGCACTCTGATATGAATAAAGAGAGAGCAGATTTTTCAAGGACATGTTTCATGTCTCATCACTTTTAAAAAGGTAAAGGTTCCCCTTGACACTTTTACTTTGGTGCTATCTTCAGAAATTGAACAACAAAGAACCCTCTCACACATTTAAAATGAATATGTTTTATTTGTTTTAATAAGCTTTCTTGGACTGAAGATCACATCATCGGATAGCTTGCATCTGTTGAAGATTGCTGCAGTTCACAAAAGCTTATGTTGAAGAAAACTTATTAACCTGTAAGGTGCCACAAGCCTTTTTATTGTTTTTGCTTCAACAGATGAACATAACTATTGCACTCCATCCCAAAAATTACAGCAATTCTTAAGAATTAGTCACCCTACACTCTGTTTTTCCTATTGGAAGCCTTTTTAAAAATACAACCTTTTATTACAAATCCATAGATTGCCTGCTATAAAATAAATGGCCTCAGTGTTCTTAATTTATAGTTATGGATGCCCTATAAAGAGAAATAGGTACACACCCTTTGCATACCATTGTAAACATTCTCGCGCCTGGAAGTTCTTTCACAATAGACTAGAAGCATTTTCTTTGAAGCTAAACTGTCATGCTGTAAGTGCCTGTGATGAAAGCAATTAATAATTCTTGACTATTTTCCCAAGATTGTTCTTGATCACTTGGACCTGAATCTGTCAATGCATGACACACAAGGATGGCTTCTTTATCAATTCTACCAATAAGCATTGATTCCATATTCATTCCCACATGAGAGTTTATTGTTTTTTTCTCTCCATGATAGCAGCAGCTGAATAATATTGATTTTCTTCCTGGCTTCACCTAATCTAGTAGCTTTATGCAGCTTACAAAATGCTGAGTCTGGTTGGTTTCAGGATTATCGGCTTTCTGAACTGACTTCCTAACTCCCATCCCACACAGAATGGGGACTGGTTTTGCCAATGAACTGCTTTGCCAGATCAGAGGCAAATACATGGGTGCTTCGGTGTTCTTTTTCTAGCTGAACCCACCCAGATGCACCTTAGAAGGTAAAACTCATAAAGTGATGGTGGTGGTGGTTTTAATTACTGCACATTGATTACTTCCAGGGAACAACCTTCTTCGTTGTGTCAAAATAACTTGGGTGGCTTTTAATGCTATTCATCTTGACTTGGGTTGATGTGACATTTGCTGCTCCTTTCTATATCCAATTGGGTACTGCGGCCATACCACAAAATACCTGTATTCTTGTTACAGATGATCCCAAGAAATTCTTGAACTGGCATTCAAAGTAATACCGTCTTAAAAACTGAAGGGTCAATTTAAATGTCATTTAAAAATTCATTGGCACACTTGTCCTCCATAAATGGCTCTTATCCAGCCTTCCCCAACTTCATGCCCTACAGATTTGTGGAACCAGAACTCTAATCACACCCGCAGTCATGCCTAGTTCAACACAGCTCTAATCCCATTGGCTGTCGTCCACATTTTGTAGCGGTGTATTCTACAAATCAGAGCTTGGAAATGTTATGCTTGTTTGAAGTACTCCCATAATCCCCCACTGATGAGCCAATTAGGAGAGCTGTAGTCCTGATGCTAGCTTTTCCAAGCTCTGTTACCTACCACTAATACATTGTATGAAGAAGAGGTGGGCCTGGATAGCTCAGTGAGCTAAATTATCTGGAGTTTGAGTCCCCACTGTGCCTCCCAGAAGAAGAGCCAGCCTACGTAGCCTTAGGCAAGCTGCACAAGGTGTCCTCAGAAGAAGGGGAATGGCAAAATACTTCTGAGTACTTTACACCCAGAGAAACTTGGATGTAAGGGTTGCAATAAGTTAGAACTGACTTGACTGCAGATGATGCAGTTTCTTTTGTTTTACATGATTAGAGTTCTGGTTCCACAAATTTGTTTTACATGAATCTAGTGCCAAAAGCATTAGTCTTTCTAGAATTATTAGAGAGAGAAAATACATTTACCCAGTCTTTCCAGAGTGGCATGGAGTTGTGATACTATAATGAATTCTATGTTGTTATTGTGTGCCCTATCTCCACATATTTGTAGTCTTACAAAATGTTTTACTTTCCTTTTTTTTCTCATAAACATTTTCTTATCTGTTTACTCAGGCCTTCCAATAATAGGAAATTGTTTTATGTGCTACTGTAATGTAATATCTCATATTCTCTGTGTATGTCATGATTACTGGGCTAGGAATTAAATGTGTACAGACGTTTTTGTTATATCTTTTTCTATGAGTTTTCTACCAGTCATTACTGCTGATATAGAAACGATGTGGAATCTTAATACCTATATCTCATGAATGTTTTGTTTGTTTGTTTGTTTATATACCACTCATCTAGTGGCAATCAGCTATTCTGGTTGGTTCACAACTGGTAAAAGGGCTCTCCACATCCCCAACCAAAGAGAAACATGTGTTCCACATGAAAAAGAAAATCCACAATGTCAATAGCTAAACAAAATATAGATTTAAATGTAATGGGTCAGGAGATTTACAGCAGGGGAACGATATTCTTAAAAGCCTCCTTAAAGAGCTGTGTTTTCACAAGCTTTCTAAAGGTTAACAGGGACAGGGGCTAACATAGCTCCATAGGCAGAGTGTTCCAGAGTGTTGCAGCCACTACCAAGAAAGCCCAGTTCCCTAGTTGCCATCTTCCAGACCTCCCTCAGGCTGGCCACCTACAGCCATACAGCCTAGGAATATTGGGTGGCTTGAGTAGAAGATCTTAAGTAGAGATGCTTTGACAGGTATTGAGGTCTCAAACCATTAAAGCCTTTACAAGTCAACATTTACACCTTGAATTTTGCACAGAAACACACAGAGAGCCAATGCAACAAGCCAAGATCAGGGAAATGTAATTATATTTCAAAGCTCCCCAAACCAACCCGGCCACTAGCTTCTTGAACCTGCTCTAGCTTCTGTGTTGCCTTCAAAGGCAGCCCAACATAGAGAGCATTGTAGTAATCAATCTTTACAGCGCATGAACGAGTGTAGTCAGGGATTTCTTATCCAAATAGGGCTGCAACTGTGCAATGTGCAGAAGCTGGAAAAACTCAGGAATTTGCTTCTCTTTTTAAAATGTGCATCCAAAAACAGAAGCAACAATGGTGGTGGTTTTACAGTATGATTCTTAGCATCATCTTTCTATGCTCTCTGTTCCAATTGGGTAACTGAGGGAGGGGTCATCTGCTTGTAGCCAGGCATTTAAGGCTTGCTTGCCACTGCTTTTTCTCCCTCCTACTGAGTCCTTCCAAGTCTTTCTTTCCTTTTAGCCGCCTTTCCCTTTTCTGCTGCATTACTTCACACATACTCTTCTCATTTCTCCTTTTGTTCACACTGCTTGACTTGCCAGGGTGACCTTCTTGCATCCTCTACTTCTCTCTCAACCTTATGGGCAATCACCTCTTGCTCCCCCTAAATTTCCCTCAGCTTCTTGATGTTGGTACCCACACTAGAGGAGAGAACAAGACCATCTCAGAAACTATTTTTAACTACCTAATATCTATCTATCTATCTATCTATCTATCTATCTATCTATCTATCTATCTATCTATCTATCTATCTATCTATCTATCTATCTATCTATCTATCTATCTATCTATCTATCTATATTATTATTATTATTATTATTATTATTATTATTATTATTATTATTATTATTATTATTATTATTATTATTATTATTAGTTCGTTTCTTCGTTCGTTCGTTCGTTCGTTTAGTCGTTTAGTCGTGTCCGACTCTTCGTGACCCCATGGACCAGAGCACCCCAGGCCCTCCTATCTCCACTGCCTCCCGGAGTTGTGTCAAATTCATGTTGGTTACTTCGCAGACACTGTCCAGCCATCTCATCCTCGGTCGTCCCCTTCTCCTCTTGCCGTCACACTTTCCTAACATCAAGGTTTTTTCCAAGGAGTCTTCCCTTTTCATGAGATGACCAAAGTACTGGAGCCTCAGCTTCAGGATCTGTCCTTCCAGTGAGCACTCAGGGTTGATTTCCTTTAGAATTGATAGGTTTGTTCTCCTTGCAATCCAGGGGATTCTCAAGAGCCTCCCCCAGCACCACAATTCAAAGGCATCAATTCTTTGGCGGTCTGCTTTCTTTATGGTCCAGCTCTCACTTCCATACATCACTACTGGAAAAACCATAGCTTTGACTATTCGGACTTTTGTTGGCAAGGTGATGTCTCTGCTCTTTAAGATGCTGTCAAGGATTGCCATCGCTTTCCTCCCAAGAAGCAGGCCTCTTTTAATTTCGTGGCTGCTGTCTCCATCTGCAGTGATCATTGAGCCCAAGAAAGTAAAATCTGACACTGCCTCCATGTCTTCCCCTTCTATTTCCCAGGAGGTGATGGGACCAGTGGCCATGATCTTAGTTTTTTTGATGTTGAGTTTCAGACCGTTTTTTGCACTCCCCTCTTTCACCCTCATTACAAGGTTCTTTAATTCCTCCTCACTTTCTGCCATCAGAGTGGTATCATCTGCATATCGGAGGTTGTTGTTATTTCTTCCGGCAATCTTAATTCCAGCTTGGGATTCCTCCAGTCCAGCCTTCCGCATGATGTATTCTGCATATAAGTTAAATAAGCAGGGAGACAATATACAGCCTTGTCGTACTCCTTTCCCAATTTTGAACCAATCAGTTGTTCCATATCCAGTTCTAACTGTTGCTTCATGTCCCACATATAGGTTTCTCATGAGATGGATAAAGTGGTCAGGCACTCCCATTTCTTTAAGAACTTGCCATAGTTTGCTGTGGTCGACACAGTCAAAGGCTTTTGCATAGTCAATGAAGCAGAAGTAGATATTTTTCTGGAACTCTCTGGCTTTCTCCATAATCCAGCGCAGGTTAGCAATTTGGTCTCTAGTTCCTCTGCCCCTTTGAAATCCAGCTTGTACTTCTGGGAGTTCTCGGTCCACATACTGCTGAAGCCTACCTTGGAGGATTTTGAGCATAACCTTGCTAGCATGTGAAATGAGTGCAATTCTACGGTAGTTGGAGCATTCTTTGACACTGCCTTTCTTTGGGATTGGGATATAGACTGATCTTTTCCAATCCTCTGGCCACTGTTGGGTTTTCCAAACTTGCTGGCATATCCATATCCAAATCTTTCTGATATAATTCCTCTGTGTATTCTTGCCACCTCTTCTTGATATCTTCTGCTTCTGTTAGGTCCCTCCCATTTTTGTCCTTTATCATGTCCATCTTTGCGCAAAATATTCCTCTAATATCTCCAATTTTCCTGAACAGATCTCTGGTTTTTCCTTTTCTGTTATTTTCCTCTATTTCTTTGCATTGTTCATTTAAGAAGGCCCTCTTGTCTCTCCTTGCTATTCTTTGGAAGTCTGCATTCAATTTTCTGTAACTTTCCCTATCTCCCTTGCATTTTGTTTCCCTTCTCCTCTCTGCTATTTCGAAGGCTTCGTTGGACAGCCATTTTGCTTTCTTGCATTTCCTTTTCTTTGGGATGGTTTTTGTTGCTGCCTCCTGGACAATGTTACGAGCCTCTATCCAAAGTTCTTCAGGCACTCTGTCCACCGAATCTAATTCCTTAAATCTGTTCTTTACTTCCACTGTGTACTCATAGGGCATTGGGTTTAGATGATACCTGAGTGGCCCAGTGGTTTTTCCTACTCTCTTCAGTTTAAGCTTGAATTTTGCTATGAGAAGCTGATGATCAGAGCCGCAGTCAGCTCCAGGTCTCTTTTTTTGCTGACTGTATAGAGCTTCTCCATCTTTGGCTGCAGAGAATATAATCAATCTGATTTCGATATTGCCCATCTGGTGATTTCCATGTATAGAGTCACCTCTTGTGTTGTTGGATGTTTGTGATGACCAGCTTATTCTCTTGACAAAACTCTATTAGCCTTTGTCCTGCTTTGTTCTGAACTCCAAGGCCAAACTTCCCTGTTGTTCCTTTTATCTCTTGGCTCCCTACTTTAGCATTCCAGTCCCCTAGAATGAGAAGAACATCTTTCTTTGATGTCAGTTCTAGAAGGTGTTGTAAATCTTCATAAAATTGTTCAATTTCAGTATCCTTAGCATTGGTGGTTTGTGCATAAACTTGGATTATTGTGATGTTGAAAGGTCTGCCTTGGATTCGTATTGACATCATTCTATCATTTTTGAGATTGTATCCCATTACAGCTTTTCCCACTCTTTTGTAGACTATGAGGGCCACTCCATTCCTTCTACGGGATTCTTGCCCACAATAGTAGACATGATAATCATCTGAGCTGAATTCGCCCATTCCCGTCCATCTTAGTTCACTGATGCCCAGGATGTCGATGTTTATTCTTGCCATCTCCTGTTTGACCACCTCCAGCTTCCCAAGGTTCATAGATCTTACACTCCAGGTTTCTATGCAGTATTTTTCTTTGCAGCATTGCACTTTCCTTTCACTTCCTTTCACTTTCATTATTGTCATGCCTACCATCAATATTTCTCAGATGTTGTCTGTATAGTGGCTTATTTATCCAACTGTTTAATTTATTTTCAAATTGTTGTTTCTTATATTTAGCCTTTGTTTCTGTTGTTTTCAAAATATTTTCCATTTCCACTACCTTAAGTAATTTTTCTCTAGTTGTACTAATATAATCATTTAGGCTTCTTTTTTCCTCCTCGACTACCTGCTTTTTATGTATTCAGTTTGTGCCAGATCTTCAACTTCTTTGTCCAGGATATTGTCTGCCCCTTCTCCTTCTCCTTCTTCTTGTTCAAAAACACCAGGCACAGTCAATCAAAATTAGAAAACTCTTTACTCATATCATATAATAGATACACGTTTTAACCAAAAACCTAAGTTTCTGTTAAATATCAGCACAGAATATTGACATCTTTTGTAGCTGTGATAGTGTTATTTCCAAGATCAGCAACTGCTTATAATACTGCGTAGAATTTCTTGATATTGTTTCCAAAGCCCCAATGACTACGAGGACCACTGAAGTGTGCTTCTTCCAGAGGCGAGATGTTTCGATTGCCGGATCTTTGTAGTTTTTCCAGTTCTTTATTTTCAACTCTGACATCCCCTGGAATTATAATGTCAATGATCCAGAAATGTCTTCATTCTATTACTACCATGTCTTGTGTGTTATGTTCAAGGTGTCTATCATAATGACCAGTACAATAACTTTGCCACTCTATCATGTCTAACTGTGTTATATGTTTGAGCTATCTCTGACATTCACAGATGAGGTGTGACACAGTTTCATTTTTTTTCTTACTGTTAGCACTAATTACTTGAATCTTTAACTTTCATCACATTGGTTTGGAGTGCTAGTTCTTGTGCAACAAAGATCAAGCCTTTGGTTTCTTTCTTAAGAGTTCCCACTTGTAGCCCATGTTGAATTATGATCATGCTTTCCATAAATTTTTCTCAGGTGTTGTCCATGTAGTGGTTGTTTTTATTATTATTATTATTATTATTATTATTATTATTATTATTATTATTATTATTATTATTATTATTATTATTATTATTATTATTATTATTATTATTATTATTATTATTATTATTATTATTATTATTATTATTATTATTATTATTAAAAACAGATACATGTTTTAACCAAAAACCTAAGTGTTAAATATTGGCACAGTATGTACTCTGTTTAAATATTTAAACAATTTAAATATTGCTGGTTTTGTAGCTCTGATGGTGTAATTTCTGAGATCTACAGCTGCTTATAATACTATTTGAAAGTTCTTGATATTGTTCCCAGAGCCCCAAAGATGATGGGGACCACTGAAGTTTGCCAGATGTCTGTACTTTGTTAGTTTTTCCAGTTCTTTATTTTCAACTCTGGCATCCCCTAAAATTGCAATGTCAATGATCCGGACATTTCTTCGTTCTATTAATACTATGCCTGGTGTGTTATGTTCAAGGTGTCTATCAGTTTGGATCTGGAAATCCCACAAGATCTCGACTTCCTCATTTTCTGATGCCTTCTCTACCTGATGTTCCCATAGGTTTTTGGAGGCTGGCAAGTTATATTTTTTGCATAGTGATCAGTGCACTAACTTTGCCACTGTATCATGTCTAACTTTGTATTCTGTTTCTGCAATCTTTCGACATTTGCAGACACAGTTTCATCTTTTTCTTGGCAGAGTTGACATTTACTATTAGCACTAATTCCTTGGATCTTAGCTTTTTATTGTTGTTATTTAGAAATTTTAACCCAAAACCTAAGTATCAGTTAAATATAAATGTAATATGTATGCTGTTACTAATATTGAGAGTTTTTTGCTTCTCTAATGGTGTTATTTCAGAGATCTGAAGCTGATTGACAGGGACTAGGCTCGTTAGAGTCCCTTCCACCTCCGCAATTCTAAAATGATGATGATTATATTGTTCCCAATGCCCCAATGACCATGTGTGATGCATTTTCATTACTTTCCATGTTTTTTGATCCAATTCTTCTAATTTGTTTTGCATCCAGTCTATTATTCCAGTTGGATATCTAATTATTGGAACTGCCCATGTGTTTTTGGTTTTGATTGTATTTCCACCATTTAATTTTGTTTTTAAGATTTTCTGCAGTCTTTTGATATATTCCCTTTCTGTCATTTTTAAAAACTTTTGTGTGCAGGATGTTATCTGCTTTATTATTATTATTATTATTATTATTATTATTATTATTATTATTATTATTATTATTATTATTATTATTATTATTATTATTATTATTATTATTATTATTATTGGAGCTCTGCAACACATGAGGTTCTCCACTGAATGAGTGACAATGAATGAGCATAGTTGTCCAGCAACACTTGGAGAATCACACGTTGTCCTCTGATGCGTTAAAGGCTGTCTAATTAAACACTCTTCTTTAGTTACTTGACTTCTATCCCACCCTTCTCTCTGAGAGCCCCAAATGGCTAACACTTTGCATACAAACACAGTCAAAACCACAAGATTCAATCCACATCTGTGGGGAGATGCTTTCTTCTAAGAGGTATGTAGTTACAGTATGTTGGCATAGGTAAAGAGAAGGAAGAAAAGAAGAAAAGAAAAGAAAAAGCCAAATACTATAGCACTATAAAAGATTTATTTCAATGTGAACTTTTGTGGATCAAAATCCTCTGCTTGGAACACAGAAAGCATAAGTGAAGAAATGAACTTTGATCCATAAAAGCTCTCACTAATTTAAATTTATTAGTCTTCGAAGTGCTACAGTATTTTGCCTTCCAACCCCCCCCCCCTTTTCCCCTTCCTCTTTACTTTCACCAACAGGCTGAGACAAAGACTGCTGGTTTGTTGGAAATTGATATAATTACAGTTTTACAAAAGCTTTCCAATTTCTCTGAACAAGTTTCTTCCCAGAAGAGATCTTTGAGCTCAAAAAGCATGAGATCATTAAATAAATCAATGGTTTTAAAGAGCAACAACAACAGGAACGTCTTTTTGAACTCTGTGTATTATGTGCAGCTTTAGTCTTGTGTCACTAAGTTGGAACTCAAGCTCTGCCTTTGCCTTTGTTGTGATTTAATGAAACTGTCCACATGCACCTGGATGATGCATGAACTCTGACTACTCACAACCATATGTGTTATTTGTGGTGTTTTTCAATGTTATTTTTAAGACAACATCTCTGGGGGTTGTGGTGCAGAAAATAACTTTTTGTATGCTCTGGTTGCTCAATGATGCCCAGAATCTCTCTAGAGTAGCCTTCCCTGACCAATTGCTTTCCTACAATATTGGAGTCCCATAATCCCACAGCCAGTGTGAGAATGAGCTGGAGGTTGGAGTTATGGCATTTGTAGTCCAAAATATCTGGAAGGCAACTCAGGGAAGCAGGCTGTTCTACAGCTACAACCTGTGATGCAGAAGAGACCACACATTACAAGTGATAATTTCAAATGGTGAGATTTGAATTTTTAGGTTGCTTCCCTCTCCAGAATAGGATGGATATAGTATTTCCAATAAATTGGAATAATCAGAGAATTTCCCTTGATAATTTAGACTACATATTTCCTATTAAAGTTACATCATTAAACTTCACCATGTGAAGATGTGACACTGGTTCTGCTGATTAAATGACTTCAGAATTATTCAAAGGATAATTTAAGCATGACAAAAAGGCTAGTTCCCCAGACATATAGGCAGGAGTATGAATTAGTTTGTAAAAGAGTGACGACTCTCATATGCCCACAGAGGGTAAGTATTCTACACCACCTTCTACTGCCATATCTCATGCAAGAGTCCATAAAACCTGATGAAATGAGCAGCCCAATTGAGCACATGGCACTCTAATTTTTGATTAAGTGACCGGGTTGAGCTGGAAGGCTAGAGCTTATGAAAAACAGCTGAATGCATAGAAGCTGCTGCAGCTGGGTTCAAATCTGTGATTTTAACATGTAGTTTATTGGGGATAGACTGAGAAAGATGGGCGATTGATGTCACGTTTATATTCTGCCAAAGCTATTGTGTAAGGGTAATGAACACTTACAACAAGAGCACACGATAAACACTATGATCACAAAAATTAGTTAATAGTGTGTCTAATTTTCTATTCTTTCTCCAAGTGTTCAGAATGAAAGCAAAAAAGAGCATGGGAAAAAACAGGAAAGAGAAACTAGAACACAAACTGAAAAGTTACACTGACTTCTTGCATCTAATTAAAATGGAGGTTTATTTTATATGATTCCTTAATCAACAAAGCATGTTATGTCAATATTTGTAAGGATCATTTTTAATCAATGATTACTCCAGATGTAATTTAAACTGCTGGTGGCTCCTTCCAAATACTAGTTATCCTAGAAGACTGAAGTCATTTGATTAATAGCTTCCTGGATTTTAATCAGGCATGCAGCTTTTGTCATCTTCTTATCCCATAGCAGTAAATATTTGTTATCTCATGTGGATAACGGTGACAGGATGACTTGCTAATGGGCTCCAAGCTCACTGGAATCCAGAGCGGAAAAGGAAAGTAAACAGAGCCATCACGCCTTCTAGGATAATAATGTTTAGCATCTAT
Source organism: Pogona vitticeps (assembly GCF_051106095.1). Classification (NCBI taxonomy): domain Eukaryota; kingdom Metazoa; phylum Chordata; class Lepidosauria; order Squamata; family Agamidae; genus Pogona; species Pogona vitticeps. Next base: position 61,993,172 of record NC_135783.1, on the reverse strand, counting down.
CAGGCTCAAACATTTTACTTTGTAAAATAAGGACAAGATGTTATTTTCCCTAGGATGGCCATAGGAAGAAGAGAGTACCATAACAGTTGTGTAAAAGAGGATGTGTCATGCATACGAAACCTGCTGAAAATTCTTCTAACATACCTGTTAAAGGTTCAGGAGATTTTAAGGTGGAGAACAGAAACAGGAAGTGCCCAGACAGTCACTTCTGGTTCTGTCTTTTTTGAGGTGAGGTTAAAAGGCCTTCACCCAAGTTTCCCTATACAAAAACTACTGCTCCTGGATATCCCCCAAGAGTGGAAATAGGGCTCTCTCTTTTTTTGGACAATTTAAAAAACAATGTCTGATGGATCACTTGGCCTCACATGTGGCCAGCTAGATGGACCGATAGTCTGGGTCAACCTATGATTTAAGATAGCATTTTGTGTACAACCCACATTGTGCAGTTTGGATGAAAGTACATACATTTATCTTGATTTATATTTTGATGGTAGAAGTGAACTGTGTGTTTGTTTTCCAGGAAAGAAAGAGAAAAAAAGGGGGTGGGTCGGTGGGAGGGGTAAGTATACATTGGATAGATCAGTGCTTCCCAACTTTGGGTCCCCAGATGTTCTTGGACTACAACTCTCAGAGGCCTGGGAACCATTGGCGTAGATGAACAAGCTGCAGGGCCGGTCTTGCAGCATGCAGGGGATTGTGGTGGCAAGGGAAGATCACTTTCTCTTGATTCCTTTGGTTTCAGCTGTTCCACCAGTGGAGGCCCAGCATCAGCAATTCTTCATATAAACTGATTAGACTATCACTTTGGATATTAGTCCAGAACTTGTGATTGGATAGCATCTGCCACCAAATCTGAGCTTAGCAGTTCAGTTTTAGGGGGATGAAGACAGACTTGTGCTGCACATACAACACTGTCTTCCAATAGACAAAAATGGCTGGGAGCCCTAGCAAGAAACAATCATGTGACTGTTGCAGCTTGCTCCCTAGCATCAGCTGCCTCCCTCTGCAAAACGGTAGGGCCAGCACTGAGAAAACAGACAGAGCCTTGGATATTGAGTTTTACTGACCTAACATGGCAGGAACACTTGCTTGCTATTGGAACATTTCTCCTTCCTTCATCCAAGAGGTTGTTTTAAATATTTGGAAAGTTCATATGTCAAGATCATCAAAGTTCTGCACCACTTCTAAATATATACAGCAGAGAAATGCTTGGATGCATACAAACGTAAAATCTCCTTCTCTGAAGTGCTAGCATTTCACCTAGAGGGAGAGTAGCGTAGGGTGGGGGACAATGGGGTGTAATCCAGCTATCCCGGATGGGTTTAACTGCATTGGCACAATCCCATGGGCAGTGTAGCATGTATACATTACTTAGTAATAAAAATGCCTTCATCCAAGTGCAATATGAATAATCAATAAAGAATTGGATAGCCTTGCTTCCCAGCAAAGATGGATGCACTTAATGAGTTTTCAGATCAGTTCTCACATCATGATCTTCCACTTTAATTGTAAAGTAAATAGAGCTGCATTTTATATAAATCATGTAACTGTCACACTAGACCTGTGTTTGTTGCAGAGATTTCCACCTCTGTAACCATGAATTGGCTCTCTGTGATGTTAAAACAAAGAAAATTTGGTTCACATTCTAAAACAATGTTCAATAGTTAATGTTATTTTTAAAATTATAAAGAGAATTCTGTAAGAGAGCAATAAATTGTCACATAACATTTATGCAAGTTATCATCATTATTTAAGAGCTTTGATAGGAATTCAACTATTATGAAATTTGTAACTGCTTTTTATTATTCAGCAGCCTTGTGGTATGGAGATGAAATCCAGGGACTACTGATGGGTTGACAAAAACAATAATTGTGTTTTTACATGGGTTTAAAAAATGTTGTAGCCGTCCTTCTACAGGGGAATCAACCTCATCAGCACTACCACTGTCTTCCATGCAAACTCTGAAAGAGCACCAATGCTTGACTTAGCAAAGCTTCCCCCAAATCCCTCCAAACAGCCACTATCTTCCTACTGCAATGCTTCTGTGATTCAAGATAGATGTGAGTCACTAACTCTGCTTTGACAAAGTGGTAGCTCTTTAACTACTACAGTAACTTTGTTCAGGGTGAACAACACAACCAGCATTTGTGGTCAACTGCAGGAGAGTATTCAGATCTAGGCTAGTGAAAGTCTATGGGCAATATATTCTTACCCCTCACTGAGGTATTCAGAGGAAGTCTCTACGCATTATGTTATAGCTATTCATCGTATTTAAAACAGGGACAAGGATTGTGGCAGTACAAAATACAAACACAACATAGTAGCTTTCCTCCACCTGGTGCCCTTTCAGATGTGTTCTAGTACAACACTCATGGTCACCAGCTAGAATGGCTATTTTGTCTGGGGATTATATGTGTTGTAGAATATATGAATAGTCTAAATGGGACTATTCATCCATAGTCTCATTTAGAGGTGCTAGGTTGTGAGTGTGAAAACTAAACAGTGACAATTTAAAAAAAAAATGAGACATTATTAAAGTGGGAAGTAATCTGTAGTGCAGAGGGGCTTACTTCCCAACTCTGCCCATGAGATTTATTTCCCCTTGGGATGGATTTGTACTCTGCACTGGCTCAGACACCTTGTCCATGGCAGGTTCATGGGTTTCAAAGATGTTCTTCAAACATGAGGTTGAAATTAAACTCTGCTGAAGATGGGTTTTCCCTGGGCTCTCCTGGCGCTGATAGATCTGTAAGCTTGGGACCATTGCAACCGCAATGGCCAGCCCAGTTCTAGAGGTCCAGTTCTCCTGACCCAAAGGGACTGGCTGAGATCTGGGGCCTGCCTTGCCTTATGGGCTCCAGCCTTTGACTGGGGCCAAAGAGGGCGGGCCCTCTGCCTGGCTTACCTTGTGCTGCTTCCACATGGCGCCCAACGCCTTCACGTCGTGCTTGGAGTGCTTGCCTTCTTCCAGGCACTGGTAGCAAACGGGCGTCCGGCAGGTCACGCAGTACATGCTGTAGTTCTCCAGTTCATGATCGGCGCAGGTCGGGGGCTTGCGGACCACCGCTCCGGGCGCCTTGCTAGCCCCCCCGCCGCCGCCGCCGGGGCCCGCCGCGCCTGCCGGGGCGCCCATCTGGCTGGGCGGAGGCACCAGGCGGTGCTTGGCGAAGGGCCCGCGGGAGGGGTGACACTTGACCTGGCAGGCCGCGCAGTAGAGCACCTCGCACTGCTCGCACATGACGGCGGCCGCCTCCGGGGGGCTGCGGTCGCACAGCTGGCATTTGGCGGCGGCCGAGGCGGCGGCCCGGCCCTGCTGGTAGCGCTGCACGATGGCCTCCAAGAGGCGGTTCCGCTGGAAGCCGCGCAGGCCGCGATGGTCCAGCGAGGCGCTGCGATGGCATTGCGGGCAGGTCAGCGAGGAGCTGGTGCCGCTTCCCCCGCCGCCGCCGCCGCCGCTTCCCCCTCCCCCACGGGGACCTGCCGCCGCCGCCGCCGCCGAGGAACCGGGAGGCGGCGGCACCAAGGGCAAAACCCGCACCCCGTTGGGAGACTTCAGACTCGGGGTGTAGGAGCCGTAGCCGCTGTCGGTCTCGCTGTGCAAGCTCAGCTTGTCCGCGTGGTCCACGCCGCCGCCGCCGCCGCCGCCGCCGCCTCCAGCGCCCCCGACCCCCCCGGCCCCGCAGTCGTAGTCAAGGGAGGCCGGTGCGGTAGCAGCCCCAGCCCCGGGCGCTGCCGCAGGGCCCCGGGGGTGCAGCAGGGCAGGCAGGTGCTGCTCGCTCTCCGGGGTTTGCACGGCGATGGTGCGGGCGCAGGGCAGGCAGACGTTGTGCGAGCAGGGCAGGATGATGGGCTCCCGGAACAGCGAGCCGCACACGGGGCATTTGAGCTCCTCTTCCATGGCTGCCGTGCTTCGAAACAGCCCGGCGAGGATGAGAAGGGAACCGATCAGCACCACAGAGGCGAGGGGGAACGGCCGGGCTTCTTGCTCCTCTCGCCGGCCCCCTTTCCCGCCTCCATCTTCCACAGGAGCTCTGGCGTCGCCCTCCCTTCCTCCTCCTCCTCCTCCTCCTCCTCCTCCTGCTGTGCTTGCAGCTGGAAAGATGTCAGAGCGGAGTCAGATTTCAGTACCGCGGCGGGAGCGGAGAGTTCCTGGCGGGTGATCTGGGCCGGTTCAGCACCACGGCGGGAGCGGACAGCTCCCCGAGCTGCTGCTGCTGCTGCTGCTGCGCGCTGGCTCCGGGCGGCCGCGGCCTCGGGTTGGGCCGCTCCTTCCAGGGTGACTTCCCCGGCGCCGATGGCCGAGGGCTCTTCTTGACGCGGTGCAGCTGCTGAGTTCCGCACTCCTCGCGGGGCCAGGGGCGCGCGGAGAGCGCGGGGTGGGGGCGGGACAAGGGGAAGGGAGGGGGCGCGCGCGTGTTGCCGTCTCCGCAGCTGCTGCCGCAGCGGGACTGACCTTGCCTCGCTGCAGCCAACGGGGTGGAAGGCGGCTATTGTTGATTGCAAAGGAATTTCCTTGCTCTTGGTAAATGCAGTCGGCGTAGTAGTTCTCTCGCTTGGATTTCCGTTGCAGAGAGTAAAGAGGGGAGGGAGAATGGGGGAGGAGGGAGGCAGGGAGGGAGGAGGGGGGGAGAACCTGAAGGGGGCGGGTACAGCGTTTTCAGCAAATAGGTGATCGCTTTTATTTTAAAGGGAGATGTCTTTATACGCTACGGTTATACATTTACAATCCATTATTTATACATAGTCATGAACATAGCGGGGGGTTTCTTTATCTCTAATAGCTTTCTTTTCCCCAGAGGGAAGAAGAGGAATGCTCAAAACGGGGACGCTTGAAAGGGGAGAACGAGCCTCAAATATGTTTTCCTTTCCACGGTCCTTATCGTGCTGAAGCACAGATTCAGACCACAAAATGTCAGGCGCTCTTAGCCAGAAGAATGAAAGCGAAGAGGGTTTTTTTATTATTTTTTATAGGTGGTACACAGGGTGAATCCTGATTGGACGAGAGCATTCCAGACACACTGGTAGAGATGAGGTTGGAAGTGGAAACAGAAATGCACCACACAATTGGCAGCTAAATCCAGATTTGCTTCAAAAAACAAATCAGAATTGACAGCTGAGTATTTTGTGAACTGGGAACAGCCAACAATACAAGAAAGCCTGAACAGCAGGAAATCTCAGTCTGTTTTTTTCTTCCCTCTACAGATGTTTAGGAGGACAGAAAGATCCACCATTTAAAATTTTAAAAGAAAAATCGCAAACAGCCATTATCTCAGGGCTAAAGAGAAATTACATTGGTACCATAATGCAACTGTTAGTGGTGTAGACACTAAACTAGATTGGCTGGGGTTTTTTGGGGGGGGGCTCTTACTGGTAAATCTTATCCTTTGATTTCTTGCCAAAGGGTGTGTGGATGTTATAAACACACTTAAAACCAAGGAGAACAAAAGGTGACTAAGAACTGGATTGTAAGAAACTGTATAAAAGCAGACTAGACTAGAATGTTCTGGTCAGCAAAATAAACTCCCTTTATATTCCTGCTCTGGTGGAATCTAAGCAAGTCCAGTCCCTATAAAGCCAAAGAGAAAGGGCAAAAAAGCAATGCATATACTGTTGTATATACAGTAGGAACCCTATATCCACTGAGGATTGGTTCTAAGCCCCCCCCCCTCGTGGATAAGTGAATCAGTGGATACTGAACCCATGGATAAGGGAGTCGTACTGTACTGTTGTTGCATGCTATCAAGTCATCTTCAACTTACGATGACCCCATGAACAAGTGATTTCAAAATGTCCTCAACAGCTCAGGTCAGCTCTTGTAAACTCATGCCCGTCAATCCATCTCAAATTTGGTCTTCCTTGTTTGCTTCTGCATACAACCCTTTCCAGCATTGTTGTCTTTCAGGCTTGATTTGATCTAGGACCCACTTGTTTATCTTTCTGGCAGTCCAGGGTATAAGCAAAGCTGTCCTCCAGCATCATATTTCAAACAAGTCACTTTTCTTCTTGTCACCTTTCTTTACTGTCCAGCTTTCACACCCATACAGGGTGATCAGGAATACAATACAGTAGTACCTCGGTTTGCGAACACCTCAGTTTATGTAATTTTCAGTTTATGAACCGAAATCCATAAGAAATAAAGCCACAGTTTCTGCTGTTTTCTTTCTTTCTTTCTTTCTTTCTTTCTTTCTTTCTTTCTTTCTTTCTTTCTTTCTTTCTTCCTTCCTTCCTTCCTTCCTTCCTTCCTTCCTTCCTTCCTTCCTTCCTTCCTTCCTTCCTTCCTTCCTTCCTTCCTTCCTTCCTTCCTTCCTTCCTTCCTTCCTTCCTTCCTTCCTTCCTTCCTTCCTTCCTTCCTTCCTTCCTTCCTTCCTTCCTTCCTTCCTTCCTTCCTTCCTTCCTTCCTTCCCCTTTTTTTTGCACTATGAAAGTGTTTTCTCAGGGCACATTGTGCCTATAGCACCGTCCCTTTAGCAGAGCAATTGGCATTTTGGTTTGCAAAATTTCCATACTACGTAATGTCACGTAGAATGGATCCATATCGCAAACCAAGGTACTACTGTACTGAGAATGATATTTCCTAGTGTTTTCATTTCTGCCCTTCCAAGTCTCAGTCCTATTCTGAACTCTTGGATGTACTCTCAATTGGGATTGGTATACAAAAATCTTTAACAATTTCTTGCTTGTCTACATTGAAGTTGTACAGTTCTTTTGCAGTCACAATTTTTATATATTTAATGTTCCACTGCAGTCTTGCATTAGCACTTGCTTCTTTCATTACCACTAAAAGTCATTTCAGGTCTTTCTGCCAGTAAGATGATGTCATCAGCATATCTTAAATCACTGATGTTTTTTCTACCGATTTTCACTCATCCTTCATCTGAATCTAGTCTGGCTTTCCATATGATATGGTCTGCATACAGAATGAAGAGGTAAGGAAGAAAAAAGCACACTTATCTTATACCTTTGTCTATAGGGAAATATTCTGTCTCTTTATATTCTGTCCTGACAGTAGCCTCTTGCCTACAATACAGGTTACGCATCAGGACAATTAGGAGCTGAGGCACACCCATTTCTTTCATAACAAACCATAGTTTTCCATGAACCACACAGGCAAAGACTTTGCTTTAGTTTATGAAGCACAGACCAATCTTCTGAAATTCTTTGATGCTCCCCAGTAGCCAGCAGATATTTGCATTATGATCTCAAGTGCCTCCTCCTTTTCAAAATCCAGCTTGAACATCAGGCATTTCTTTCTCCATACAAAGTAAGTTTTTTGTTGCAACACCCTACGCATCACTTTGATTGCATAGGAAATTAGAGCACTGGCCCTATAGTTACTGCATTCCTTAGCATCTTCTTTCTTGGAAATTGGAATGTATATTGAATTTTTCCAGCTTGTGTGCTATTTTGTTATTTTCCATATTTGTTCACATATTTTTGTTAGGATCTTCACAGATTCAGTTTCTATAGCTTGCAATAGGTCTACCAATATTTCATCTGGCCCTGATAATTTACTGTATTTCTTCGCTGTGCCTTCAGAGCATAGTTCACTTCACTCTCTAGAATTTTAGGTTCTTCATCATAGGATTCCTGTTCAAAGGAGTCTGTAATTCTTTTATCTCTTCTGTATAGGTCTTCAGCATATGATTTCTGCTTTCTTTTTATTTTCCCCTGGTCAGATAATATGCTTCCATGTTGGTCTTTTGGCATTCCTAATCTTGGTTGAAAATTCCCTTTATTTTTTGGAGCTCTTGTTTTTTCCCCTTTTGTCATTCTCTGACATTTCTTTGTCAGGGTTTCCTACCTTGACTCTCAGAATTAAACTAATTATAGAGAGTATAGGAAATAGTCCTAAAATGGCCTAAGAGTAAAGTATTTTTATACTTGCAGCATGAAAACATTGTTTATTACAATTGGCACTAGCAAGGTCATTTTTGCCAACCAACTGTTCTATTTTGGTTTCCATTCTTTACATAAGAGATATGGAAATAGAAATATTGACAACTAATGGATAACTGGTGCAAATACATTTTGTTTTTCTTCTAGTTATGTCAGCATTGTTTTTCTTCCTGTTTTTTAGCAATAGCAAGCAGTGAAGTAAACAACCCGCTGATCAGTGGTGGTGGCTGCTTGTTAGCGGGTTATGTAAATGAAGATTAAACTATAAAAACAGTTTTTATTTTTCACAGAGCTATCAGAAGAAGCTCTGTGGTGAGAAGCAAAACAACAGGGTGCATATCATAAACAGACATGAGGTATTGGAATATCAACAATAGTTACACAGATTTTTAACTACAACCTGGCTAAAATTGGATGAGAACATAGTGTATTCATTTTATGTGAGTTTTAATATGCTTGGAGCTAAATAATATGACAGTCACTGAACAACTGCATTCTGGATTATGACCTTATATCTGTCATCTTTTACTTTTGCATCTTGCCTATCCTTTATAATTTTAAGTGTTTTTTCCGTCATCCATCCAGGTTTTTCTTTTGTTTTTACCACAGGAATTGTATTTTCACATTGTTCCATAATACTATATCTGAATTTCACATTTATCAAGAACAGTGTTTAAATTATATTTTGGCACTAGGATTCTTTTAGTAGTCTTTTTCACTTCACTCTTGTGTTTGATATTAACAGTACCACAATCTGCTTCTGGTCTTGTTTTAGCAGAGAACATGCTGCTTCTCCATCTCCTGCTTACAATTACAGAGTCTATTTGATTTCTTCATTGACCATCTGGTGATATCCATGAAAAATATCCCATTCCTATTTACTTCACTGACACCAGGCATGGTAATATTTATATATTCCATTTCTTGCTTTATGGTTTCCAGTTTACTTTGAGCCATACTTCTCATGTTCCATGTTCTAACTGTATTTGTTATCCAGCATTGGACTATCATTTCACTTCCCTGCACATCAGCTACTAGATGTCCTTTCAGCTTTAATCTAGTCGCATCATTAGTGACAGGGCTATTCATACTTGTCCTTTGCATGAACTAAAAACAAATTGGGCACCCCACAAATTAAAAAGAAAGTTGAAGCGAACAGATGGAAATCAGGAGCAGGGATTTATTTGATTAAATAGTTATAAGTACCAATTCTGAATTACTGGCATCAAGGCAATTCTGACTTATGGTGACCCTTTATGCCTTATCCAGCTGGACAGAAGAAGAAATAAAAGCGGCATGAAACATATACATGTTTGGCTTGAATATTGTACTTCATACATCTGAAGATGCAAATTGTTATTAACAAAAGCTCATGCTAAAATAAACCCATTGGTCTTAGAGGTGCCACAAGACCCCTTTTCTTTTTTTGTTACACTGAAACCATCTTCGAAAACCTTACTTATCCATCCATGTGTTCGAAAACATAAGAACCCATCTTTCTTGCATGTGCAGCGAAGGTTGCACTCAACAAAGAAACATTTAAGAATTAAAGAAGAAAAGAAAAGAACCAAAACAAGATTCCTGAAAGTTCCAACCTTTATCTTACATAAGGCAGTAATTCACTGATTTTGTTTATTTTCACCAGCATTTGTGGATGTTGTTGACATGCAATGGAAAGGTAAAGATATATTTTCAGATCAAACGTACAGGCTAGTAGACTAGCAATCAAATTACAGTACAGGTATTAAATGCCCAAACATGGTGTCATCTTGCAATGAATCTGATCCAATTCCAGCCTACAGATTCTTATTTTATGATCCTCGAAAGAGAAGTTAGGACATAATAAATGTATTTTAAAGAAACCACTCTCTTACACTGTCAAGGTTTTTTTTTTCTTTCTTTCATATATTTTATGTTGGTGTTTGTCATTCAGGACTCTTTCTGGAGATTTTAAAGGTCAGTATTATACATGTAGGCCTTGGCAGAATGACAGCTAAGGGTGGAACTGTGTGGCGTGGTGCGTTCTCGTGATAACCTGACTTGCTTATTTCACCCTCAAGAGCTTCTTTCATTCTTTTCTTCCTTTTGTTGAAGGAAGAAGGGACCAACTGCACTCCAGCTCAGTCAGTAAAATGGGCCAGCAAGGGGAGCGCCATGACAGACAACAGAATGAGAACTCTCTTCTCCCTCCCCCCCTCCGCCGCCCTTTGCAAGTAGATGCACAATTATCATTCCATTAGAAATGCAGAGGTGAAGGATTACCATCCTGCTGTCATGTTTAATGCTCTGGAGGCCAGAAGAGAAACTAATGAAGCTACGGAGGAGGAATGGCCTTCTGGCCCCAGAAAATACTGCCTGCAATCCCCAGGGAGGAAAGGTTCTTGTACTACTGTGGTAATAACTGAACAACCTCCAGTACCTTTCTTTCATCTCAGTTGTTTTTTTTTTAAGCTAAAATAGCATTGCCAAGGCAAAGGTTCACTCTTCCTTTTGAGCAGTATGTAAACACTTAGAGAACACAAGAAGGCCAATTTCAAACAATTAAATCTGATGTCAAGCATGGTGGCAAAATTTCGAGTACAGAATTATCGTCCTGCTCTTATGGTGACAATCTGTTTGTAGTAACTTCTGGAGGGCAGCTACTGGGTAGCAGCAGTAACTGAGGATGATGCTGGCACACAATCGTTCACAGATGGTGGCAGTGACACTCAAGCTAACTTTTGTTACCGTATTTCCCTGAAAATAAGATAGGGTCTTATATTAATTGTTGCTCCAAAAACACATTAGGGCTTTATTTTCAGGGGATGTTTTATTTTTTTAATGTACTACAACAATCTACATTTATTCAAATACAGTCATGTCATCATCTTCTGGTTGCTGCACAATGGTGGAGGGCAGGGTTTCACTTAACTAGGGCTTATTTTTGGGGTAGGGCTTATATTACGAGCATCCTGAGAAATCATACTAGGGCTTATTTTCAGGTTAGGTCTTATTTTTGGGGAAACAGGGTAGTACTATGCAGAAGAAGGCAAGGGTGAACCACTGCTGAATCTTTCTTATTTTAAAACAATATGACAATACAGTCTAAAATGAAACAAGAGATAGTATTGGAAGATGTGACTCCCAGATTGGAAAGCACTCAATCAGTTCTACATATGAATCATGCTATCACTAATGATGTAACTAGATTAAAGCTGGAAGGATGTCTACTGGCTGAGGGACAGAGAAGTGAAAGGGAAGTCTGAAGCTGTACAACACGTACAATTGGAACATGAAATGTGAGAAGTATGAATTAAAGTGAACTGGAAACCACAAAGCAAGAAATGGAACATATAAACATTGCAGTGCTTGATGTCTGGGAATGGGATATTTTCAGTCAGAAAACTATAAAGTGTTCTAGGCTGAAAATGACAAACTCTAAAGAAATCAAGTGGCTCTAATATTGAGGCAAGATGTAGCAAAGACAGTTAGGGGCTATAAAGTAAGGTCTGACTGAATAGTATCAGTAACACTTCCAGGGAACTTATAGAAATAGCCATCATTCAAGTCTATTCCCCCAAATACAGAAGAAGATGAAATGGAAACCTTTTATGCAAGCATTCAGGAGGAAATTGATCACACACCAAAACAAGACTTGCTGGACTGGAATGCTAAATTAAGAAACAAAGCAGAACCAAATGTTGTTAGAAAATTTGACATAGGGATAAGAAACAAATCAGAAAAATGACTCATTCCATGTTCTGTGAAGGCAACAATCTCTTTATTGCAAATGTATGCTTCAAGCAACTGAACATGGACATCACTAGATAGTCAATAGAGAAATTGAACAGACTTTGTAAATGGAAGCAGGAAATGGAGGAGCTATCTTCTCTCAGCCAAAACAAGAACAGGAACAGATTGTGGTAATGATCATGATCTTCTAACTTCAAACATTAGAAAAGAGCTGAAAAAGAATATTAAAATAATCATTGTGCCAAAATGTAATTTAAACAATGTTCCTGATATATTTAAAGTCCACATAAAGAACAGATTTGCATTACTAAACCCTTGAAAGAATGCTTATTTATTTAATTTATTTATTTAAAATATTTTACCCCACTTTTCTTCTTAAAAGGACCCAAGGTGGCTTGTGAGAAGAGACTGTATGATGACATGGAAATTCAGTTCTCTCATGCAGATCTTCATTCCTTAGCTTCTAGTAACAGTAAGTGTAGCTGTGTGTTTTGATCATACAGAGTCTCTGTCACTTCCCTTCCAAAGCTTTTGTCTTGTTAATTGGAATGGCCTAAGCCTCTTCTTTGTGCACATCATGAGAAGGCAAGATTTTCTGGAAAAGGCAATATTGCTGGGAAAGGAAAAGATAAAGACCAAATACAAGATGGTCTAGGTGTGGGCTGGATAGAACATCTAACAGCTGGTTACAGAATTGTACTCAGATAATACAATGGCTCCTCAAACTAGGAGGAGGTAACAAGTGGGCTACCCCAGGGCTCAGTCCTGGGTCCCGTGCTCTTCAACGTTTTTATTAATGACTTGGGTCATGAGGTGCAAGGAATGCTTGTCAGATTTGAAGATGATATGAAATTGGGCAGAATAGCTAACACCATCAAGACAGGAACAAAGTTCAAAAACATCTTAATAGTTCAAGCACTGGGTTGATAACAGTAATATGAAATTTAACAGGGGGGGGGTGCAAAGTTCTATGCCTGGCAGAAAAACAACAACAAATGCACTGTTACAAGATGGGGGATACTTGGCTCAGGAATACTACATGTCAGAAGGATCTTGGAACTATTGTTGATCACAAGCTGAATAGTAGCCAACAATGCAATGCAGCTGCAAAAGAAAGGCCAATGCTTTTTAGGCAACATAAACAGAAGTACAATTTCCAAATGCCATGAAGTACTAGTTACCCTCTATTTGACACTAATGAGGTTAAGCCTTATATTGAATACTGTGTTCAGTTTTGGACACCACACTTTAAGAAGAATATTGACAACTGAAACAAGTTCAGAGGAGGGCAACAAGGATGGTCAGGGGACTGGAAACCAAGCCCTAGGAGGAAAAACTGAAAGAACTGGTCATATATAGCCTTGAGAAAAGAAGAGTATGGAGAGATTGCACTTTTCAAATACTTGAAATATTGTCATATAGAGGAGGGGCAGGATTTGTTTTCAGTCATCCTGGCGTGCAGGACATGAAATAATGGGCTCAAGTTACAAGAAGACAGATTTCAGTTTAATGTTAGGAAAAACTTCCTAACTTTTAGAACAGTACAACAATAGAACCAATTACCTCAGGAGATGGTGGGCTTTCTAACACTGGAGGAATGCAAGAGGAAGTTAAACAGCAATCTGCCAGATACACTTTGATTTGGATTCCTGCACTGAGCAGGGGGTTGAACTTGATGCCCATATAGCTCCATCCAATGCCATTATTCTATGGTTTTATGATTTTAAATGAAAACCTTATATATAGCACAAAAACTCTGGAATTTGGAAGGAACAATTCTCTATTGGAGAGCTAGTGAGTATCCAGACTTCATGTATATCCATGGGGGGGCAAGGAGGGGGGGCAAGGAGACCTCAATGTCCACAATCATATTCACAGCCATGTTGGACAAAAATTGTCAAGGGGAACCTTTACCTTTAGCTTTATCTGAAATTTTGACTCATACTTTGTGCATCTTACGAATCGTTATACAGTATAGTTTGCAAAAGACGATACAGTATTACATGTTAATCTTTAACACAGGACTGTTTGTTGTAATGTTGCCTTTAACACATTAGGATATGATAAGATGAGCAGGATGGTGGATCTATGACTATGACTGTTCCTAGAGATACATTCCCAATAGTGTGCTGGTGTCTACATGCATAAACCCTACCCTGTATGTCCACGTGCCTCTGAAATTTCAGAGTCTTTGAGATTTGAGCAGGTGATCGTTGCCATATCCTCCACAGATAAATTCTTTGTTTGTTCTTTCCTCACTTAATATGCCCCATCTTACTCTTTCTCCTTCAATATCACTTGGTAAAAATTAAAATATGCCTCAGGATCCATTCAACAAAGGTCCAGATGAGAATATATGTTAATTTACAATGGCAATGAATGATTCTGCCTCCCCCCTCAAATGGAACCCTGTTTATTACCTACAAGGGAATGTGAGTGTTTCATCTAATGACAGTGACAGCTGGATTTTATATCGTGCTTTAAAAATGGGGGATCTAGCCCTGTTTCTTTCTTTCTTCTAGCCATGCATAGGACAGTCCTGGGGCAACCTAAGACAATCAGAGCCGTTGGGAAGCCTAATTCGAAAGTCTGCTACATTTCCCACATTCTCCTCAAAACATTATTACAGAATAATAGCAACAACAGCAGCAACAAAAACCTCCCCAACAACCAGCACTACTTGAATCAAAGCAAAAGGATATATATGCAGGATATGCGGGAAAATGTTAAACGTGGTTAAATGCAGATTCTATGGCTTCCACAGCTTTCCCCCCACTCCTACTGTTTTGCCTGATGACAATTTCCGGGAGAGTCCACAAATCTTGCAATATATTTTTAGGCCCACTAGGCCTAAAAAAAGCAGGGTGTTTTTTTTTTACCTAATTAGGTATTTAGAGCAAATTAGAGGTTTGCTCTACCTCTGATACTTTTTTTCAATTCCAAATACTTAATTATTTTAATCACAGTGACATTGAAGGTTAATTTAGAGAAATTAATCTCGTAAAAGGTGGCATTAGAAGCTACTGGATTTTAAAACAGCTGTATCTCAAAAGTCCTCACTAGAAGGTTCCCAGATTCCCTTGACTGACTCTCCATCTTCAGTACAGGGTGCTCTTGCCATCATCACTTACAAGCTGCACAGAAGGACTGCATTGTGAATCCATCCTTCTCAAGCTCAGCTCTCATCTAGCTGGACTTCTTTTTTGGCTACCTAATAGCTATAGGACTCAATATGGTGTAGTGGACAGAGTGAGGCCTAGACTTGAATCCTCTCTCACCTATGGAAACTCACTGCAGGTGCATAACTGATAAAGTCTTTCCTTAAATATCCCACTTACCTAGAAAGTCCTATTAGGATCCTATAAATCTGTTTCAACTTGGCAACGCATAACAACAACTACCTAATAGCCACTAAGTTCTGAACCTTGCCAAATGCCAGGTCTTTTCTCCTCTCCCTGTTCCAGCCAGATATTCTCTGTTTTACAAACCCCTCCCTCTGCTCTACAAATTTCCCTTACTTGGCAGTAATTTTCAATCTTTCGATATTAATCCCGCTTTCAATCTCTGCACATTATCTCCTTCAGATCACATTCATTTTCAGTAATGCAATTATGGAACATAACTGGATCATAAAAACATCCAAACATGTACCTTCCTTCCTTCCTTGGTTCAGAATTATACAGCACCTGACTACTTTTTTTTTAGTTTAGTCATAGTTGCATCTACCCCAGGTAGCCACTGTTTCATAGATAATTGCTGGAGGAATCATTTTAAGCCTTATTACATTTGTGGCACAACAATTTTTAATCTAATGTATTAATTCAATGGCTTTACTTTGCATGCTTTAATGCTAATCAGCACATCTCAGTAGTCTTCAAGCAATTAGATGCCTATCATTTTTATTGTGTACCAACTCAAAGTCTAAAAGAGGAGAAGGGCAAATGTTGTATTTTCAGATGTTCTAGAGATGATAACGTCATCAGTCTTTTGCTATTGGCCATGGTGGATGGGGATGGGGAGTTGTAGGTCAAAGTAACTGGAGAGCCAAAGACTTCTTATCTACAGTTGAAAAGTTGGCTGCTGTGTGTTCAGTTTGCATGTATAAAATGCACATTTGATATGCACGTGTTTTAACATGTACATATCAGAGCTCCCAGTCTGGCTACCTGAGTGGGGCTTTTAAATCAATGGTTATGCCTCACTGCTTTGAATGTGGTTTTGGTGTTGCTTTTGTTTGTTGTCTTTTAGTATGGTATATGTTGATCCTTTTAAGTGTATACCTACTGTTTTTAGCTTTAAATATTGTCTTTTAATTGTTGTAAGCCACCCTGGATTCTTCTTAAAGAGAAAAGCAGGGTAACAATATTTTAAACAAAAACAAACAAACAAACAAATTTAGAATTGGTTATACTCTTGAAAATACACTACTACTATATGGCAGTATGGATGTCTTGGTACTTCTCTCTCATGCTTTGTGTATGCAAGACACTTCATGCTACACTGAACGTAGATAAAATTTTAAAAGAATGATAGAACAATGTGTTCGCGAAGGCTCTCACGGCCGGGATCTAATGGTTGTTGTGGGTTTTTTGGGCTCTTTGACCATGTTCTGAAGGTTGTTCTTCCTAACATTTCGCCAGTCTCTGTGTCTGGAATCTTCAGAGGACAGCACCCTTCAGAGGACAGCACTTCAGAGGACAGACTCCTGTCCTCTGAAGATGCCGGCCACAGAGATTGGCGAAACGTTAGGAAGAACAACCTTCAGAACATGGCCAAAGAGCCCGAAAAACCCAGAACAACCAATGATAGAACAATTTCTTCACGAACCACACCCTTTAGGGAACCAGAACTTCAAGCAAGTTCTTCTTTTAAACATCTTAATGATGCTTAAAAGTACAACTAATGGATGCTGTACCTCTACTACACAAGCCTCACACAAATAAATGAAAGTTGTGTGAGAGTGCAGTTCAAGATTGTGCCCACTACCAGCCCTACCATTTGCCAGACTAAGCAACTATCTCACACAGCAGGTTTTGGGTGCCATGAATGGAGAGCAAATTATTGTTAGTTATTTAATTTCTTAATATTGTATTTTTACTGCCAAGTAGAAGAAAAACTGTTTATTGGATTCTCTGCTGTACATGCCAAAGTAACTTGGCCAGCTTTGGGTTATATATAAATCTTGATGTGAGTGTATGGGTGGTATTTGCTACTCTATCTCGGATAGCAAAATGTCTTAAATTTGGTCCAATTGTGCCCATGATATAAAATCATTGTGTAACACCACTGGTTTCAGGGACAGGCAAATATGTATCAGCTGATGATATGTATTGTAAGAAGCCATAACTGTTTATTTGTTCTTCCTCTTATGGAACAGCAATAATTGAATCAAATCAGGTATTTGTATGTTAATTTAAGCCGGACTTTTGAATAGTTCTTTTCAGCACGGGTTTAGAAAAGGAACATCTCCCTTTTGCTGTTTTTGTACAGTTCTTCTAGAATCCGCTGTCCTCATACTGAGGGAAAGCATGTAATCCTTGGAGTTGGCTCAGATTAAGTAGTTGTTAGGGGATAAATAAGGATTTAGCCCTTCTATTACTTCATCATGCTCAGAAGCTTCAATCAGTTCCTATATGCAACTCACAACAACATTAGATTTCAATTGTGACTCTTTCTCTTTTTATAGACCCTCAGATGCATGTACAAGGGCATTTATGTGGTGCCAGCTGACTGTGGGATGGAGAAAGGAGCTGCTGTTCACTCTCAGAGTGGAGTTATACCACTATGCATCTTTTGAATCCCATTAATCATTTGTAGGATTTAAAATACAGTTAACAGTTTGAACAATGGAAAGGAAAGATCAGAAGTAATACAATAGATTGACATGCTGTGCCAGCCACCTTAAGGAGATGTAGGGCAAAGAGAAAGTCTTGCATCACTGTTTAGATAGCATATTTGCATTCTCGAATATACTCTTTATTTTCCCTTTAACTCAGGTTAGGTTATTAAGCTTTAGTGAAATGTTATTATACTAAGAAGACACTCTGTGGTTGTGCATGCATACATGTGTATGTATGCCCTAAAAAGCCTTTAAACTATTATGGATGAGAGCTGCTGGATGTTTTGCTGTCGTATGTGACACTTCCAGGAAATACCTCCACCGAGGTTGCTTAGTGCTGAATAAGAATAAGAATGTGCCATCAAGTCAACTCTGATTTATGGTGACTGTTTTCAGGATTTTCCATATAGAAAATACTCAGAAGTGATTTACCATCCCTTCTTCCGGGGGCGCCTGGGACTGTGCAGCTTTCCAGAGAGGCTGACACTACTCCCAGGATGCACACTGGGGAATCAAACTCCCAACCTCTGGCTCCACAGCCTGATACCTAAACGTCTAAGCTATCCAGGCAGCCACTTGATGCTGGATATTGCACTGCAAAAGTACTACAAACTACCACTGTTCTTATTTTGGGCTGGTGGTTGCCTATCTATTATAGTCTGCTATAGACTATGGACAAATTTATCTTTCCAAAGGCAACATTGGGAAGAACCTTTGGTAGTTTGTGTGATGCCCAGAGAGTCCTGAGGTCAGAAAATGGCCCCCCAGAAATTGGACACTCCAGGGTAGAGAATTGAACTGGATACAGGTTTTAGTTTATATCAGCCTCTGAAACTGACTGAGTGACCTCGGGCCTATCGCTCTCTCTCAGTCTGATCTACCTCATAGGACTGTTTGGAGGACAATGTAAGGAAGAGGACAGTCATATATGCTGCCTTGAGTTTGCTGGAGGAAAGTGGAACATAAATGTGATTTAGTAAACACTAAAAATAATTACCACGTTCAAATCAAGGAAGCTATACTAAAGACTCTGACTCTGTTGACCAGGTAACTGAAGTAACAGCAGGGGCCCAGGTTGGCCCTGGGTGCTGATATCAAATTTACAGACACCCCCCCCCCCCTCAAATAAGTCAGAGGGCTTTTGCTATTGCTAGGCTCTTCCGGACGAGAGTTTTTTTTTCCTCCTCTCACACATCCATGACCTTCCAACTGCTGTGAGAAGAGCTTTCTCTTTCGACGGGCATGATCTAATCCGTACAAGTGTCAAGATCTCCTGATATTTTAGTCTGATCAAGTTTTATTGACTGCTCCATCCTTTGTATTTTGTATTCATTGTACTTTATTGCCATCTATGTGTGGAGAGCGATAAGCACGGACGCTGGTAGTCAATGGTGACTGAGGTGGGAAAGGTTCACTAGCCCATGTGCCAATTTTTGGCCCCTGGGATTTGTCACACTAGTCTCACCGCACTCCACTCCAAAACACATTTTTAAAATGCTTTTTGGGCTTAAAACTAGGTGTTCATTGCAGTGAAGGACGTAACTTGTTTTGAAGAAGAATTGCTGCTTCTGCTGGCTTCTAGAAGCCAGAGCTGTTTTTGTTTGTTTGTTTTGAGGAGCAGCCCAGAGAGTCCAAAAATGGCTATTGTCCTTTTTTACTGTCCCTCCCCAAGGAGTGTTGTTGTTGGGGGGGGTGTGGATACAAATAGTCAAAGCCCACACACACTCTTGTACACATTGTTGACCACCAACAGCTGGTGGTAGATTTGGCAACAGGCAGTTTCCTGACACTTCAAGACACGTCAAAGAAAAGGGGGGGGGAATGTCCCTTATTGCCCCCTCCTGTTTCTTTCTGCTTCTGAGAGAAGTTTTTCAATTTTAAAAAAATCTCTGTGTAAGTGATGCAGTGCATCTGCACTGGCTGGATGGCATACCAGACCTCTACTCAGCCCCAAGTGACCCTCTTTAGCCTGCACCAAAAGAGCCTGAGAGTCATGGGCTATTTACTCGTAATACCTGTTCCTGCCCTGAGTGATGTGACCGAAGATACATCCATTCTTGTTGCTATTAAGTGCAAATTTAACTTTTAAAAAGCGTTCTTTGCTTAATTTGAGATTCCATGTTCCACAAATGGCAGCACTATCAGTCCATCTGACTGTCCCGGCCCTACAATGCTCCCTTGAAAGTCTGACATTGCCCTCAAAGAGAAGTCTTGAAGTCTGGATCTTCTTTCTTCAAGATATTGCATTTATTACACCACAGCTCTGCCTCTTCAAGTGTTGCCTTATTTACTTGCATGTGTGCCAGGAGCAGCAGAAAACAAACAAACTGCTGGAGGGAACAGATAAGAGATTTAATTGCCACCTGACAACATTCCACCCCAGACTGTGTCGGCTGGCAAGCTGCCCATAATTCCTTCAGACTTCCCTGGATATGGCATTTTGCTAAATGGAAAATGTATTTTATTAAGGAGGAGAACTGGGAAGAAATGTGATTTTTAAGGTGAGAACCACTTTTCTCTGCTGCGCAGGAGCTGGGAGTCGGTTCAGTCATTTTCTTTTAGCACTATAATGCAAAGGCAGTTGCTTATTCCAGTTCATTTCAATGTGGGTATTTGGCACACAGTAAGATGCTAACAAAGCAATTTTATCCGTGTTTTGCAGATGTTGAATGGCACAGACGTGCTCCTGAGTTTCTTTGGGGTGACAGAACAGAACCCTATACCAGCAAAAAGCCTTATTGGCCAGCAGAAGGTGGCCATTGGTGCATCCTTTCACTAGCAGAACTTTTCCCATGAAAGGGGGGAGTGGGAAGTATAACTGGAAGGTGCAGTTGGGAAGAAGGGTCAGTTGCAAGAGTCATCCTGGCCACAATGTCAGGCCTAGTTGGCTGCTCCAGTTAGAGAACAAGATGGTACTTCCTCCCACTCCATGTTAAAAGCCAGCTAGTTGAAATCTTCTCAATGCTGATGATGGGGCAATGTCTTTGTTGCATCTGAAAGCAGCAGGCTAGCTTCAGGGGTGCAGGATGGTCTGTCTGCTTTGCACACAGCTCTGTCCTCCAATGCAAGGCTGGTTTTTCTGCCTCCTAACAACTGCTCCTTGAAGTAACTGCTTCACTGTGCCTTCAGTTAGCACTTGCCCATCCACTCAGTTCTGCATCTGATGACAGCAAAATGTTTTGAATATGACAGAGACAATGGAAGGGGAACCCACAACGACACCCACTTCATAACAGGCAGCTGTTCTGTCTGTTATGCAACTACACAATTGACAGAAAAACACAATCTTATATTAGAAAACCACAGACAGCTACACCTACTTACATGCCTCCACCCACAATACACTGCAAGGTCCGTTGTCTAAATCCAATATAACAAGATCTGCTTGGACTCATATGCCCCTGGTGCCCTTGATGAGCCATCTGTTCTTGCCCTGCAGCCCCTGCAAGACCTGTTGGAGGTAGGGAATATGAGAAGACCAGTGATGAGAGTCACCTGGGGAAGAAGGCAAGGCCAAGCCCCTGCCAAACATTGGGGAAGGTAAAGCTAGGAGAAGTGGAAGCAACCACCCAAAGGGAAGTGGCTGCACCAGATGTGACAGAGGAGGAGGAATATCCTGGGACTGCCACAGGGGACTTGGAGAAAAAGGAGGCTTGGTGTGATGCAGTGGAGGAACCCAAAGCCAGACTTCTTTGTTGGGGGTATGTATGGTTATGTTACGTTGAGTACCCTTGTAGGGGAGGGGGGTCTTGGTGCAGTTCTGTCTGCTCCAGGGAAGGGGTGATGACTGGGGTTTTGACTTGGTCCTCTGCCAGCTGTTGTCATGCCTGAGCTGCTGCTAGAGACCACCACAACTCACAAGACAGCCAAAGCCAATGCCAACCCAGAAGAAGTACTCGAGGTGCCAACACCAACACGAAGTTCAGTGGCACCCGCAGAGGGGATTGGCAAACCCCAAAGGATAGCAGCAGCTTGACTATACAGATGCTTCCTCTGGGGCATAGGTTGATGGAGGCAGATAATGAGATCCTTGGCAGGTCCTCAATTTCTGTAGGGGAGGCATCTAGTGGACCTGAGAACATAGGACTATCTGAAAGGGTGTAATAATTGGAAATCAGCCACCTAGTGAACAAATAAGCAGGAAGGAGTGGGTGCTGATGTTGCCAGAGCTGTGTCACCTTCCCAAGAGCCAATAAAAGCTGATTGAACTCACTTATTCTGGAGCCTGTGGATTCAATGACCAAGGAGATTTTGCTCGGCTTTTTGGCACTTGGTAGGGGTGGCAGCACTCAAAATTCAAAAAACAGAAACTTTCTACTGAACCAAGGCATTTCTCCTTCTTCATGGATTGCTGCCTTGTCGTGGCGAAGGGGCTTGAGTAACTCAGAGAAACTATGGGCTATGCCGTGCAGGGACACCCAAGACGGACAGGACATAGTGGAGAGTTCCGACTAAACGCAATCCACCTGGAGTAGGAAATGGCAAGCCACTCCAGTATCTTTGCCAAGAACGCCCCATGATCAGAAACAAAAGACTAAAAGATATGACGCTGGAAGATGGGCCCCTCAGGTCGGAAGGCGTCCAACATGCTACTGAGGAAGAGTGGAGGACAAGTACAAGTAGCTCCAGAGCTAATGAAGTGGTTGGGCCAAAGCCGAAAGGACGCTCAGCTGTGGACGTGCCTGGAAGTGAAAGGAAAATCCAATGCTGCAAAGAAAAATACTGCACAGGAACCTGGAATGTAAGATCTATGAACATTGGGAAGCTGGAGGTGGTCAAACAGGAGATGGCAAGAATAAACATCGACATCCTGGGCATCAGTGAACTAAAATGGACAGGAATGGGCGAATTCAGCTCAGATGATTATCATATCTACTATTGTGGACAAGAATCCCGTAGAAGGAATGGAGTAGCCCTCATAGTCAACAAAAGAGTGGGAAAAGCTGTAATGGGATACAATCTCAAAAATGATAGAATGATGTCAATACGAATCCAAGGCAGACCTTTCAACATCACAATAATCCAAGTTTATGCACCAACCAGCATTGCTGAGGAGACTGAAATTGAACAATTCTATGAAGATTTACAACACCTTCTAGAACTGACACCAAAGAAAGATGTTCTTCTCATTCTAGGGGACTGGAATGCTAAAGTAGGGAGCCAAGAGATAAAAGGAACAACAGGGAAGTTTGGCCTTGGAGTTCAGAACGAAGCAGGACAAAGGCTAATAGAGTTTTGTCAAGAGAATAAGCTGGTCATCACAAACACTCTTTTCCAACAACACAAGAGGCAACTCTATACATGGAAATCACCAGATGGGCAATATCGAAATCAGATTGATTATATTCTCTGCAGCCAAAGATGGAGAAGCTCTATACAGTCAGCAAAAACAAGACCTGGAGCTGACTGCGGTTCTGATCATCAGCTTCTCATAGCAAAATTCAAGCTTAGACTGAAGAGATTAGGAAAAACCACTGGGCCACTCAGGTATAATCTAAACCAAATCCCTTATGAATACACAGTGGAAGTAAAGAACAGATTTAAGGAACTAGATTTGGTGGACAGAGTGCCTGAAGAACTTTGGATAGAGGCTCGTAACATTGTCCAGGAGGCAGCAACGAAAACCATCCCAAAGAAAAGGAAATGCAAGAAAGCAAAGTGGCTGTCCAACGAGGCCTTAGAAATAGCAGAGAGGAGAAGGGAAGCAAAATGCAAGGGAGATAGGGAAAGTTACAGAAACTTGAATTCAGACTTCCAAAGAATAGCAAGGAGAGACAAGAGGGCCTTCTTAAATGAACAATGCAAAGAAATAGAGGAAGATAACAGAAAAGGAAAGACCAGAGATCTGTTCAGGAAAATTGGACATATTAGAGGAACATTTTGCGCAAAGATGAACATGATAAAAGACAAAAATGGGAGGGACCTAACAGAAGCAGAAGACGTCAAGAAGAGGTGGCAAGAATACACAGAGGAATTATATCAGAAAGATGTGGATATCCCGGACAACCCAGACAATGTAGTTGCTGACCTTGAGCCAGACATCCTGGAGAGCGAAGTCAAGTGGGCCTTAGAAAGCCTGGCTAACAACAAGGCCAGTGGAGGTGATGGCATTCCAGTTGAACTATTTAAAATCTTGAAAGATGATGCTGTTAAGGTGCTACATTCAATATGCCAGCAAGTTTGGAAAACTCAACAGTGGCCAGAGGATTGGAAAAGATCAGTCTACATCCCAATCCCAAAGAAAGGCAGTGCCAAAGAATGCTCCAACTACCGTACAATTGCACTCATTTCGCACGCTAGCAAGGTTATGCTCAAAATCCTCCAAGGTAGGCTTCAGCAGTATGTGGACCGAGAACTCCCAGAAGTACAAGCTGGATTCTGAAGAGGCAGAGGAACTCGAGACCAAATTGCTAACTTGCGCTGGATTATGGAGAAAGCCAGAGAGTTCCAGAAAAATATCTACTTCTGCTTCATTGACTATGCGAAAGCCTTTGACTGTGTGGACCACAGCAAACTATGGCAAGTTCTTGAAGAAATGGGAGTGCCTGACCACTTTATCCATCTCCTGAGAAACCTATATGTGGGACAGGAAGCAACAGTTAGAACTGGTCATGGAACAACTGAGTGGTTCAAAATTGGGAAAGGAGTACGGCAAGGCTGGACTGGAAGAAACCCAAGCCGGAATTAAGATTGCCGGAAGAAATATCAACAACCTCCGATATGCAGATGATACCACTCTGATGGCAGAAAGTGAGGAGGAATTAAAGAACCTTGTAATGAGAGTGAAAGAGGAGAGTGCAAAAAACGGTCTGAAACTCAACATCAAAAAAACTAAGATCATGGCCACTGGTCCCATCACCTCCTGGGAAATAGAAGGGGAAGATATGGAGGCAGTGTCAAATTTTATCTTCCTGGGCTCCATGATCACTGCAGATGGAGACAGCAGCCCTGAAATTAAAAGGCGCCTTCTTCTTGGGAGGAAAGCGATGGCAATCCTTGACAGCATCTTAAAGAGCAGAGACATCACCTTGCCAACAAAAGTCCAAATGGTCAAAGCTATGGTTTTTCGAGTAGTGATGTATGGAAGTGAGAGCTGGACCATAAAGAAAGCAGACCGCCGAAGAATTGATGCCTTTGAACTGTGGTGCTGGAGGAGGCTCTTGAGAATCCCCTGGACTGCAAGGAGAACAAACCTATCAGTTCTAAAGGAAATCAACCCTGAGTGCTCACTGGAAGGACAGATCCTGAAGCTGAGGCTCCAGTACTTTGGCCATCTAATGAGAAGAAAAGACTCCCTGGAAAAGACCCTGATGTTGGGAAAGTGTGATGGCAAGAGGAGAAGGGGACGACCGAGGAT
Organism: Pogona vitticeps; assembly: GCF_051106095.1. Taxonomy (NCBI): domain Eukaryota; kingdom Metazoa; phylum Chordata; class Lepidosauria; order Squamata; family Agamidae; genus Pogona; species Pogona vitticeps. Next base: position 61,968,348 of record NC_135783.1, on the reverse strand, counting down.
GAGATGGCTGGACAGTGTCTGCGAAGCAACCAACATGAACCTGACACAACTCCGGGAGGCAGTAGAAGACAGGAGGGCCTGGCGTGCTCTGGTCCATGGGGTCACGAAGAGTCGGACACGACTAAACGACTAAACACAACACAAGGCATTTCTCATACTGCAATGCCAGACTGATGAAGTAACAAACAAACAAACCCCAAAACAGATCAACAGGGATCACCCAGGAACAATTGTCTGCTGGAAAAACTCAAGACACCAAAACACAATAGGTTGTAAACTACAGTTCCCAGCTACAACCACTCAGATGCATCAGCAATCTACAGCCAGTCCAAGACAGGAATACTTCCCTTGTCTTTATGAGTGGGAAGCATACTTGGTACCCAACCTGGGGAGGAAAAAAAAGACTCACAAGGATCAACAACAGATCTTGGACTAGAGAGACTGACACAGGAACCAGATTGTGCTGCAGACACAGATGCCAACTTGCCCCCATAATTACACAGGAAACACTCTTAAAGGACTTAATAATATCATCCACAACATCCCGCGTTTGTACACTCTATTATCTCCCAGTGCTGTACATGCCATCTTTTGCCAGCAGTGTTTCACAATATTTTATTTTGGACATATGGGCCTCTCTCTAGGAAAATGAATACATGAAGACAAAACAGAAGCACTCAGAAATGAGTGGGAGAATACCTTCAATTTCACTGGACACTGTCTCTGAATCTCACGACTATTATCCATAAACAAAAGAGTTTTAGGAACAGATTTCAAAGGGAAACAGCTGAATAAGGATACATCAAGAAGTTCAACCCCATCTTTCTGGCTTAAATAAAGATAGGGGTTTCTTATCTCAGTATTTATGTAAATCAGCTCATCCATGCATATTTGGACATATTATAACCCTACTGCTAGGTTTTACTTCATTTTGGCCTATCCTCATACATAAACGAGCATGCACATAAATCTGTCAAACTGGGATTCTATTCTTCCATTATGCTGTACTGAAACCAAGACTACTTCACCCATAGGGGGGTGTTAATCTGCTTATATTTGCTTGGATGCACCTGTCCTGCATCCTTGATCTATGAATTATGCTTTACACCTGCTATCTTCATTTCTCTTGTTGCCCTCAATGCAGTAGCTATGCTTTATGGCCATGCATTGACCCTCAGTACTCAGGGCCTCCTATATTTTCTTCACATTTCACCTTCTGTTCTCCCTACTACCACAGATAGATGTTGGAAGAAGTGGCCCAGAGTCCATAAAAGCTGAAGCCAAATAAAGCTTGCTTTTGCTGCAACAGACTAAAACAGCTATCTCTTGTGGGGTGGGTGGGGTGAGTTGAAATCAGGAGAGAATAAAAAAAAGTAAAGGCTTCCTTGAAACCGTGATCCTTTCAAGCTGAAAAATTATACACAGTAACCTGCAAATGTGTTTGTGTGTTATTTATTCTGAGCATGGAATTCATGTCCATCAAACAAAGTAAGTTTATGCTCTTTCATAAAACAGAAGATGGACCATTTTGCTTTTAATCCATCTTTTTCCAGTAGAATAGATTCAGTAGTCTAAGACAGTGGTTCTTAACCTTTGTTACTCGGATGTTTTTGAACTGCAACTCCCAGAAACCCCAGCCAGCACAGTTGGTGGTGGAGGCTTCTGGGAGTTGCAGTCCAAAACTCCTGAGTAACCCAAGGTTAAGAACCAGTGGTCTAAGACATGCTTTTAATGAATTATTTTTCTCTACGTAGCCGTAGTCCGGTTACCTTCTGGCCTCTATTACTTTATGCTTATATAGATGAGTTTCACAATAAGATCTCTCATCTCTTAGCCCTTTATAGAAACAAGAGTCCCTGGGGCTGTGTACACATGTTGCATTCTCCTAATGAGGCAACTAGCACCAGGCAAAGGCACTTTTCATCAGCTGCAGTCAACTCAGAGCCCCCATGTCTATTTATTGAAATATAAAGAGGTACAATACACAAATTTGGATCTGCATCATTTTGTCTAGTTGGGCCCTAACAGTCCACTGTTTTGGTTGCTACGAAAGGTGACCCTGTGATTTTAATTGGGTGCTGACTCTCCTGTGCCATCTCACTATTTTTTTCCTGCAACTTAACCTTTCTGGTCTGTCGAATGCTCATTTTCTCCTAATTTCCCTTTCCAACAGTCATAGCTTTTATCCTCCTCTACATCTTGTCCCTTTGAATTCAATCATTATTCTCTCCCCAACCCCATTCTGCTTGGAGAATACAGAGCAGTGTTCTTTCCACTGGACTACCACTGCAGCAGCAGATAATACTAGAAGAATTCAATTACACCCCCCCGCCACACTTATTCAATGACATACAAAAATACTTGCCTGTCTTGGGGGAAAAAGGGGAAAGAATCTGTGACTACATAGGCCTTTGTCCTGCTGTTTAGTCTGCTCTGGGAACGAGCTCATTCACTCCTTTTCCTAGTGACCATACAAAGTAGTGCTGGTGTGAACCAGCCCATCTCCAGAGCATTCCTACCCACATCCATTTTGAGTTCCTGTTGGGGGCATTATTTTAGGTGCTCTTTTTTGGTTTGATTCCAGCACATGCAATTGCTGGGATCAAACCAAAAGCAGATGACTTGCTGTCAATATCTATTCTGCATCCAATCTTCCAGTATTGTCATATGGCTTAGTAAGAGAGCTCAGCCACCTAAGGATATTGTGAAATTTAAAACTTCCTCTGCTCCTCCATGTTTTTAAAGCTTATGACAGCAGCACTGATCCACTGTGCTTTTCAGTCAAAATAAATAAATTGAAAGCTTCCTTCCGGAAAGAGGAAACAGAAGAGGCAAATAAGGTTTTGATGTTGTTATTGTTATTAACTGTGGTTACTGGAGTTAAAAGACTTCAGTTGGAGGAAATACACAATCCTCTTAATGTCCAATTTGATTATGACAAAAATCCATATGAAGAGTTAATAAAACAGAAAACAGACTGTAGCTGAAATCCCAGCTAAACCTACATGAAAATAAGGCCCATTGAACTCAAAAGGAGTAATTTCTGAGTAGACCCTTACAGAACTGCACAGTTTGCTACTTAAAATGATGGATGGAGGAACTTGCACCCCCACACTTGCTCAATAACAGGAGAAAATCTGGTCTTCCTTACACCACATTTATATTTCCAGCTGTGCTGGCTGCTTGATCCTAGGCTGGCAAAACAGCAAGAGCCCCTTTACTAACAACAGGGCAATCTTTTATGATATTATGGGATAGGTCCTTGCTACATCACAGTCATGAGAGAAGGTAAGAGTTCAGAGTGAGTTCTTCTCCACACTTTTGCCATGGCTGTGTTGACGAGTGCAGCTTATTAAGCTCATGGAATATAACGCTGGTGCTCACTCTCTGCCATGATCCCAAGGGCACACTGGTCTCAACATCAGCTTACCAAGAAGCTGGGAGTAAGGGGAAGGAACTGAGGGGAGAGTTAATGGATGTATGTGTACCACCCTCTGCATTCTACGGGACTTTCCACTTTATATGAGCATTGCAAACTTACAAAGAGGAATTTTTTTTAAGAGATATTTTTCATGGGGGGGGGGCTTAAAAATGCTCAGAGGGACGTGCCCAGACTGCTCTAAAACTTTTTTTACACCCCAAAATCCAATCTGTTTTCTCCCACAGTCCCATTTGCCCTAAATTTTGTCTCCCTGTCTGGATATCTGGAGAAGCACAAGAATTCAGCTGATGCCAGGAGACCTGGCAGGCCTGCTTGACTCCTCCTTTTCATCTCTGGCGTGCTGTCTGCATCACATGCGGCATGCTGTTGAGGCCTATTAATGTTATGCTGCAGCAGTGATTTCAGTTCATGGATCTTGCTATTCCTCAACCCCCAGCTGTTGTGCCTTCAACAGACATCTCCTTCTGCTGCCTCCTCCTTTCTCTCCCACCTTTCTGCTGTTGTCTGCTCTGGATTTCTAGCTGCTTGCCTTTTACTGCCCATCTGTAGCTGGACTCATTTTTTTAAAAGTTAGAGACAGAATAAAGTTGGGGGGATCTACACACATGTGGGGCCAGGCAGGGCAGGGTGGGGTGGGGAAGAAACAATGGGTGCCCTCTCCAGCCTGCAGATGGGCTTCTGCCTTAGGGCTATAAATCCTCTACACAAAGGAGCTTGGAGCTGTGGGACAAGAGCAAAGACATCCTCCAGGGCCAGGCCTAGCCAAATGCAAGCTTCCACATTCCTAAATTGTTTTCATGTTTAAAAAGAACAATAGCTGCTTTCAAGACAGAAATCCTGCTTTCGATGTCAGGAAGAAGGCAATGGTTTTGTACCAATAAAATAATGGGAGTCTAATCAATTCAGAAGGTTGAGATAGGGAATTCCAAGGTATGCTGGAAATTTTGTTTGGGAGAGAAAATGGAACTCCTTATACGTTCATGTGTATCTGTAGGCGTGCTCGGTGCTGAATTAGCTGGGCAAGGAGATTGCTACTGTGTGGATGTGATTGATGAATGGGGAGGTGTAGGGTGGAAGAAAGTAGGTAGCTGAGCACAGAAAACATTCTGTTTGTTTGAATGATTCCTCTCCTCTATGTTCCTTGGGAAATTAGTGGGCAGAGGTTCATAGCAGCTGTATTTTACAACATTTTGAGGATAGGAGCCTTTAAATTATTATTATTTTTAAATGTGCCACTTTTTTATCTGTTTAAGGACCTGTAAGATGGCAAATGACAGGAGGATTTTAAAGCAAACTGTGAAGAGAAACAATCAAATACAAACAGGAAACAAACTGTTGTTGAAACCAGAAGCTAGTCTACTGCAATAGCGAGTCAAAGTTTTAATAACCTTGACATGAGAGAGAATTCAAATGGTTGCTGTTTTATTTAGCTAAATAAAAGGCAGACTGAATTCATGCCTCCAAGCGTAAGCAAAACCAACCATGTCATGCACAGGAAGACCACGACTTTTATAACATTGGCTACACAAGGGAATGAGAGGAGAAATTGGTGGTTCATGGTACAAGGAGATGGGAGGAGAAATGGAGAAACGGGTGGTTTATGACTTCTTGGCAGAAGGGATGGGATTACAAAGGAATCCAAACTTTATCGGAGTGGCAATCATAGAAGGGAGAGAATTTTACAACAGGATGTGTCAACAGGGTGGTCTATAGGCAGCAATTATGGAAATACATAGTTACTGTACATTGTTATATTGTTCTGACAGGAAAGCAATTTATTATCTTGCAAAGAGGTTACAAGGTTGCATGAAAAGGAGACTTCCAAGGTGATAGGAAAAAAGTATTGTGCAGTGACTGTCCAGTTTCGGAGTTCAATTTGCATAAGATTGATCTTGGTATTCGCCCGGAAGAGAGACAAAACACAGCTGTGCTGTGTCTGTTTGCTTCTCCAATCTAGATTGGAAAGCAAGATAACCCACCCTGGCGAAGGAAATCTGGCCAGCCTTATTCCTTTACAGAGGCTCTTTGAGGGAACAAAAAGCATGTACATACGAGTGTATAGCTGGCTGAGTTTTATCCTTCCAGACTGCATTCCGTGTGATCTGATCAAAGATGTGCTCATCTTGTGTGTTTCAAATAGTGCTTTTTGTACACGGTCCTTTCACTGTTGTGACCAAATATCAGCAACATTTTTTAAAGCATAGAACTTATTCAGTTAGGCTCCAGAACCTTTGGAAAAGTATAAGTTTAATGAACATCTGTCTGTCTGTCTCTCTCTCTCTCCCCTCCCCCCTCTCTGTGGTGGAAGGAGAGAGAACACAAAGATTGTCTAAATGTTGCCATCCCATGGTTTCCTATGGTAAGCCACAGGGAATCTTGTGGAGACAAAACTCTACATGGATTCCTGTGGAGATAATAAGAATTAGAAAGGCTCCTGTGGCAGTGGGTTATGTTCCAGGAACTGAAGAATCAAATCATTATGTCAAAGGCAATAATGGAAATCAAAGTGGCAGAGTACGAATAATTAAAAGGAGTCTGAAACAACCCAACCCCATCTCTAGATGACATAATTGCCAAAGGCTATAGATTTCAAGTATGGTATTAACAATCAAAGTGCAAGTGAATGCTAAAACATTTTTGTCCAAGAGTGATCTGGCTAAATCAGTAACCCCTGTAATTGCCTAGGAAAACAGTACAGTATTCCTGGGAGTATAGTATTAAAAGATTGTGTTAGGACATGAAAAGCTGCTTTATGCTGAGTCGGATTCTTAGTTCAATTAGTCCAGCATTGTCAACTCAGACAATTTCAGAGAAGGAAAAGCCCTATGGGAAAAGTCCTGGTATGCCTGACAGACTCCCATCCAAGTACTTACTAGGCACAACCCTGCTTAGCTTCCAAAATTAGGAAAATTCAGCGAGTTATGTTATTTCAGAATCCCTTGCAGTATCACACAACATACAGTGACACAGCTTTTGGTTAGTGGTGCAGGTATTTGGTGGCTATTAAGGTATCTTAGTGTTATTTTAGCACACATGGTTCTGAAGTGATATATACTGCCTTTTCCAGCCCAAATTGATTAGCAGAACCAGCATGCAGTTTGGATAGGGCTTTCAATTAAGGTCTGACAATAAAAATGCAGGGAGTACTAAGGATACTTCCCGAGTATCTGAGCATTTCATTGATTTCCATTTCTCAAGAACGCCTTATCTTTACAAAAGCTTCACAAAAGATCTTTGCAAACTCAACAGTTGGTTGCAGAGCCACTGGTAAAGCAAACCAAGCTATTGGAGGGCTCAACTACAGTGAGTATATGTCTAACACTATATGGCACCTTAATCCAGACCCTTATACTAACTGTGTGCTGTAACATTGACTCCAACTTCAAACTAGGGATGAAGTGCTCAGAAATGGCTTACCAGATGCTTCTTCTGGGGCTGCTCTGAGACTGTGTACCTTGCCCAAAGTTACACAGGGAGTCTTTTCTCCCTGGGATCAAACTCCCAAGCCCGGGCTCTCAGCCATGTGCTGTGCTCCAATCAAATCACAGAACTATCCAGATAGCTTGTGTATCTTTACTAAAAGGAAAAATTCCACCATATGCAGTTTCTCCTATTATGACTCAAGACAATGTTATTATTCTGGAGAAATTAACCAAAAACATGTGCAGCCACCTAAGTAAAGGTATTTCCTTTAGTTAGGTCAATGTCTCGTGTCAGTGGGTGGCTAGCCTGGCACAAATCTGTCCTCCGAAAACCAAGAGTGGAATACAAATCACCATTTTATTCCTATTAAACCTAGTAAAATACATTGAGCACAGATTCTTAATCTATTTACTTAAGAATGCTAGTGAGTCATGCACAACTTTCTACATTTTTCCTGGTCTTCAGTATTTTTTCCTTACATACTCGTTTCAAACTGGGGAATACATATGGCTTCCATAAGATATATGTAAAAATAAATTTGATATATTCAGCATTTCAAAAATGTTATTTTTTTAAAAAAATCCTGTTCAGGTATAATTATATCTTTTTTATTTTTATACATGCATGTTTCTTCAATCACGCTATAGTGTTTTAATCTTGTGCATGTTTAGATAGTTAAAGAAGATCAACCATTAAACAGATATCAGCTGTGAAAAATAATTGGACTCGTTATGAAAGCTGAGCTTTGTAGCTGCCAGATTACCACAAATAAAAAAATACAACTTCACCATGCTCGCTCTTTTTTTTTCTGTATACACATTGTTTCATCAGTAATATTAAAATCTAGCGCTTTCGCTGTGGCTTATTCCCTTCATTTCCCCACTTATTGGTTTTGACATCAGTAACAAAGGGCACAAAACACATTCTTCCTGGGAGAGGTAACACATGGGAACTCGGCTGAGGCAATCAGTCCATAACGCTATTGCAAATTGAAATGAGAGGAGCTGCCTAAAGGGAATTGAAAATTAGCTAAGACATTCTGTTGTTGCTGCTGTGTATGAGGACCTGAGAAGCAAAGGATGCAAGGGAGCAATGCCAAAGTGAGCCAACAGAGCCATCTCTGAGAAAGACCGCCAGAAGGACTGGAGGGCTTTTCCAGTCCAAGCTGTCCCCTCTCGTGCCATGTTAGTGCAGATGGCGAGAGCAAGAGTGGGGGCTGAGGGGCAAAAAAGAGGCAGAAGAAAACTCCGCAAGCAGATACATTGCATGCACATTTCTTTCTCCCTCTTCTCCTGACCTTGCTTTCCTATTGACCATCATGGTCCCTTCAAGGGGTTGAGGACTCTTAATTTTACTCTGTAGTGTGATGCTTATGGGGTTGGCTTTATTTGCTTTTCCCAAACCAAAAACCACAAGGTATTGCTAGACACATAAAATGCATTTAAAAAATGGTTCTTTAGATGTCCCGATGAACCTGCTCAAAGTAAATTTATAAATTTAACATAGTGGATGAATTACAATTGATGCAACCCTTTTATCATGAAAAGCAGAGTGGACTTCCATCAACTTATGAGGCAGATTGTCATTACATCCAGATTTCAGGTAATAGATATTGCCAAAGAACAGGCCAATGGTTGGCCTCAAGGGAGATCATATTACAATTGACCCTTTTCCTTAGTATCTTGGAATGTCATGGAGTGGGCAGATAGATCGAGGGATGACTGTTTACGCTGGTATCTAAGTAGGCAGGTAGATATTGCCATTTCAAAATTCATTGCTTAATAAAGTGGTGAGCGATACAGCTCCAACAGCGGTATGACACCTCACATACTTCTTAGAAAGGTCACTTGTGGATTTTTATTTGGATCTGTCAGAACATTGCCCTTAGACATTGAGAGCTGGATGCAGAAAGTCAAAGTGCTAATGCACATAATAAAAGCAAAAGCAAAGCGTGCTGCTTATATACCGCCCCATAGCACTTCAAGCACTATCTGGGCGGTTTACAAGTTAATTATGCAGGCTACACATTCCCCCTCCCCCCCCCAGCGAGCTGGGTACTCCTTTTACTGACCTCGAAAGGATAGAAGGCTGAGTCAACCTTGAGCCAGCTACCTGGGACTGAACCCCAGGTCGTGAGCACAGTTTTAGCTGTAGTACAACAGTTTAACCACTGTGCCATGAGCTGATCTCAGTGATCAGCTGGGAGGCAGGTGCATGCGTTGGGGCAGTGGCCCAACTTCCCTGCAAGCAGCCCGGGTCACTGCCTTGGCGCATGGCACCCAGGGAGGAGGAGGTGGCGGCGGCAGTGTGACAGCAGCAGTGCAACAGGAGCTGGTAGCCTCCCCTAAAGGGGACAAATCAAAACCTGAATTGTGAACTGCTTCGGTTTTGGGGTTGGTTTGTAGTGGTTTGTGGTTTGCGGCTAACCATGAACTATGAACCATCACAAACTACCATTTTTCAGATCTGTTCCCATCTCTAGTCTACTCTGGTTGGGAGTATCAACTGCAACTAGGCCATAACAATTTAAATCCAATGGACATTCACTAGAACAGTGGGGCTTTCTCCTCCTCCTCCTCTCCCCTTCTCCTGGTAGCTCCTTGTCTTGTCTCAAAATCTGCTCCAGAGAGTTTCCAAAGCCTCCGTAGCAGATTTCGGGGATGTACAGGAGGCTTTGGATTGGAGGGGAGAATTATCCCTCCTGGTTTTGCTTTGTGAAATCATTCCAATAGTAGAATGAGAATGTTGAACTGCAAATAAATGAGCTGAAACCCTAAAACTTTACCTTATGGTGGGGTTGACTTGTCCTAATAAGCTACTTTGGTAGTTTCTGATCCAAAGATCAGACAGGCCTAAAGACAGACCTAGACTTTTGTTGGCAATTTACGTGTGTGAGAGTGGAACTGAATAAATTGCAACAGCAAATTGCTGTTAATTAGTAAGATGCACAACAAGGAATGCAACCAGCACCTTGTTATTTAGTGACAATTTGCCCCACTTAGCCATGTATAAATTGCAAATAGGATTTTGACCCTGATACACTTGAAACCAAACTCGGGGTGGATGGGTGGGTGGGTGGAAATCCCCCGCCACCAGCTCCTGTAAGGTTCAGACTAAAACCCAGAGTGGATTCATAACATAACTGATACTGGAACCACCAGCTTTTGTATAGCAGTATTATGAGCAGAAGAGACTTGAACAAGGGCTGGTTTGTACATTTTAAAGTTAAGTCATATCTATGTCATATTGAAAAAGATATGCCCTGTAAAACCATTGCAGCAAGAGTTTAAAATCATCTGACTTTATTGTTGCCCATTTATTTGGAGTTCTACATTCACCATTCCAGTTGCTAATTGGTACAAATAAAGTGATCAGCTACTTTCTAGGGAATTGATTTGTTCCAGCTTTTCCCAACCTGGCATACTTCAGATAGCTATGATCACAGTCCCCATAACTCACTAGCCAGTGTAGAGAAACCTGATCTCTACCTAAGAACTTCAATATTTTATGCAGAACAGGGCATACAGCTAAATGGGAAGGCCACACTTCTTTAGAAACCAGTTGTCTCTTTTCCGCTTGCCCTTGTCTCATATTTACATGATCAGAGGCAAAATGTTTATCACTAAATGTACATACAGGAGGAAGTTTTAGTTGAGCACGATTAACTTTTTAATACATATGCATGGAAGGGTTTTGTGTGTGTGTTTATGAGCACACATTAAAAAGTCGGACTAAGCAGCTTTTACTTCTTTAGTTCTTTGAGACAAATGCAGCTACTAAGACATAATATATTAAAAGGCTGCCTATGCAAATGCTCTTTAGCTCGTTGCTTCCCCTGTGATGTGAAAGGCACAGCTGTGGCATGGTTCAAACGCTGGCGCACTTCCAAAACTCACAGTCCAGTAACAGCAACCAAGCCTGTGTGTAGGGAGAAAAAAGATCTGACCCTGAATGAACTGAGATTTCTATACATAAATGTTCTAGGAGAGGTCGTGAATATAGCACTTTTTTTTTTTAAAAAAAGGGTTTTCTGATTTTGTGAAATGTATTTTAAATCAGAATATCAGAGAATGTGTTCCATGACTGATATCTGGAGGATTTCTAAAGAGATGTTTTTTTAAATTTGTGAGTTCTTGATTTTTTAAAAAATGTTTTCTTAATTTAATTATTTGTTGATAAATAGGTAAAAGAACGCCAACTTCCTATACCTGTTAAAGGAAACATCCACAAGATTCTATCAGCCTTGTGGCTAAAACACATAGGCCCAATCCATCTGACAGTATGCTCTTTCAAATCTACAGTGGTGCCTCACTAGACGATGATAATCTGTTCCACTGAAATCGCTGTTTAGCGAAATATTGTCTAGCAAAAAGCATTTCCCTATTGGAATGTATTGAAACCTGTTTACTGTGTTTCAAAGGGGAAGAATCATCGTTGTCTAGCGAAAATTGGCCATAGGAAAGCTGCTTTGCGAACTGCCGATCAGCTGTTTAAATTGCTGTCTTGCGAAGCTTAGATTCCGAAAACACCTGTTTTTGCGAACGCGGACGGAGCTGTCAAAATTGTTGTCTAGCGAAAATTGGTTTGTGAAGCAGGGACCAAACATTGTCCAGCGAAATTCCCCCATAGGAATCACTGTTTTGCGAATCACTATAGCGATCGCAAAAAGTCAATGTCTAGCAAAAAAATTGTCATGTGGGGTAACTGTCTAGCGAGGCACCACTGTATGTGATTTCACTATGGCATGATTTTAAAATGGGATCAGTAGAACGTGGCCAGAAGGCCACAAACAGCTCTCTGAGGCCCATGCAGCATAGCTTCACATCCTGTTTTTTTTAATAATCCACCTCAGAAAAACCCCTTCTGACTTCTAAGTGGCGTGAGAGGCAATACTGTTATGTTTCTGCTCTTTCTAGATTAGAACCTCTGCACCCACACCCTTCAATAATTTTCTTATTTTTAGAATTAACCACTAGAGGGCATCAGGGCTTTTTCAGTTAAAAAAAATTTAAAAATATTTTTGGGAGGGTGGACAGGGCATGTGAGTGGCCTTTCAAGGTCCAAAGTGTTTTTGGCTCATGCTCCTCTTGAGATCGCCCATGCCTGTTCTAGAAGAGAGGAAAATTAATGTAAATAAATAATAATAGAAGGCATAAGGATTATCACCAATGTAGGCTTACAGTCAGAACAGTGAGCACTTCCCCTCACCATAAAGACATTAATAGTCTTTCTTTAGTGCTGAGATGGATAGGGGTTGGACGGTCTGCTCTTGAACCCTAACAATTCTCTGCTAGTGTATTAATCAATCAGTGTAACAAGCATCTTCCAGCTAAAGCTGTGTCCTCTGAAGGCCTTGACATTTCCGTTGTCGTGTTAAGCACCCACTAAAGCCCAACCCAATAAAATCACTTAAGCTAGAAAGAGCTTCATTTGGGTCAGGTTCATGGATCTTCAAGGATGGCAGAACCCCATGCATATTTTATTCCCTAAATATATGATGCTGTTTTCAGCTGAAGCAACGTGAATTAATAATTGGTATTCACTGCTATGTGAAAAGAAACATCTTGAGAAAACTTAGTCTCACAGCAGACAATGAACAGAAACCAATGAAAATCAAGTGCTCTTCATTATAACTGGATTGTGGATCAGAGCCTCTCTTTATTTGGGGCACAAATCATCATCACAATTCCTTTATGGGTCAGCAGCAGTTACCTTGTTTGGTAGAATTTAATTTCTGGCATGTAATTTATTGACAGATTTAGAGATTAAGTGTCTACCTCAGATAACCTCTGCTAGGCCCGGAGGTCTGGCCGTCACACGAGGCTTCCTTTAAGAGAAAGGTCTGCTCAGTGTCACTGGGATAATGAGACCAATACCTTTCTAAAGCCTGCAGCTCGTCTCTTGTTGCTTATCTGCTTTCAGTAATCTGATTCATTCTCCAGAGCCAGTGCTACTGTTAAATCCACCTGCACTGTTGACAGCAAAGAAACATCTTGCTGCACTAGGCCCTACGTTGCAACAAATTCTGAAGATCTCCACTAGATATTGTTTAGGAGAGGCAAATGAGTGCTTTTTATCCAAAACCTATGGAAGGGAAAATCATCTTACAAAGTTCTAAAATCCCTTACATTTGCATTTCCAGAATAGCAGAAAGAACGGTCAAGTAAGACTTTTAAGAAAATGGACTACTGTGTCAGGAACAGTGTGGAAAAACAACCAAGCAAGCAACTGGGCCTGAATGCAATTGTTAGCCCCAAATAGGACAGATCCATTGAATGAATGGGATTTGCTATGTAAACTCTTTTATTAAGTCCCACTGATTTGATGAATCAACTCTAGTTGGACTAGCACTTATATTCAGGGTTTGGCTAGATGGCTTGATGGGAGATGCTTAAGTACTGTATGTTTGCTTTATGTTGTGTAGCGACCTGGTATGCCATTTGGTGTGATCCTTGTGCCAACGTAGCATACAGAGCTCAAGTGACCCTATTTGGCTCATTTCTCTTAAGAAAAGAAGAAAACAAAGAAAAAAATAATTTATTTTATCCTGTCTCTTCCTCCTTCTGGGAGGAAGATTTCAGTTTTTATTTTTTTCCCTTAAAAGATACAGCACATCAGCACTGCCCTAGCAGTCTTTTAAAGAAAACTTAGTTTCATCCCTCTGCTTCAGCTGGTTTACATGTTACAATGTAATCCTGAATTACATTTAGGATTTATCAATATTGTTGAGCATAGTTACTTAATGATACTAGGAAAGCAGAGGAAGTTTTTAATTTCCCAACATCAGTTTTAAGTGGAAAAGATTAAGAGTATTGGAAAACTGAAACTGGATGGAAAATTTAAAGCAGCAAGTTCTGCTTTGATTCGATCCCAGTGATTGTACATGCTGGAAATGAAAACAGAGCAACTGTAACCACATCTAAAATACTGTACAGTCAAGGAACCAGAAATGTACGGATATGAACTCTCTGGGGACAGACTGATTTGCACAGGCCCTCACATTGTCTAGTTGGTGGCAAAACAAGCAAACCAGATCATCCTGGCAGTGGCCTAATTGCCTGTGTAATCACCCCCTTCATCTTCTGATGCTAAAGATATGGGTCTGTTTGGCTTCCTTCTGAGACTGTTTTGAGATTTTGGTAAAGTCTTCTGCTACATTGTTTTCTGTGATTAGATAGCCCTCTTTTCCTTAGGTATGTGCTTTTTTGAGTACACAGACAGCTTTTCTTGTTTTAAAAAAGAACAATCACTGAGCCACATGTAAACTAATCAAAACCATAAATTGAAATGGTCAAAATATCAGAATATTTACATCAGGATATCTAAAGCAGCTAAAACAAGAGAAACCAAATTAAACTCAGAATGTTAATATCTTTATACTTAATTTTAACTTGAAGAAAACATTTTTTTCATCTGTTATCAATAACCAGTGATCACAGGTCTCTCCAGAGATACCCATGAGTGTCCTCTTACCTCTCCAGAGATGTCCAAGTTATATCTCTCCAATTCATATGATTATGGAGTGGACTGCTGAAAACCAATGCACACTCTCCCTGGAGTTGTGCAGAATATTTTCATGACCATAATTCATATGCACAGCATGCCTATGGATTTTCCATGTGTATTCCTCCATTGTTTGGTCTTTAGCATCACACTGCGTGACATGTAGATACCTGAGAACAGTGGGAGAAAAATCCTCAGAACTCATGAATCTAGTGACAATAATGTAGAACATAAGAGGTATCATGAACTCCATCAAAATTTTATGTGCTGTGATAGATATTAAAGGGAAAACCCCTAAGAAGGCAGATGAACAAACACAGAGACAATGAACAACAAATATCATCTCATAATGTAGAAACAAAAAAAGCACAACTTAGTGAAACTACAGTAACCAATTATTTTAAATACAAATGTCTGTTGCATATACAGTATTGTTTGAAGTGGAAAAAGATATTTTGGCAAATCTCACCATTTTGTATCCCTGCCTTGAATTTCTAAATGCTCCCTCAGGGGGAAAATATGTCAGTTTATGAACCCATGCTGCAGATGGTAGGAGTGGGATGAGAAAAAGAGGTTACCTACCTGTAACTCTGGTTCTTCGAGTGGTCATCTTTGAATTCACACTAATGGGTTAATCCGCGCTTGCGTGGAGCAGCCTCGGAACTTTCTAACTCAAGCACATGGTGCTGGGACCTCCCTCACACTGGCTATATCTCCACCCCCGGCACCGAGTGCCTCAGTTCCATGGAACCGACTGCCACTGCACAGCATGCAATGGCACACGTGATGGACAGTGGGAAGGAAGGGCGGGGAGTGTGAATTCACAGATGACCACTCAAAGAACCAGAGTTACAGGTAGGTAACCTCTTTTACTTCTTTATGGTCCCTGTGAATGCACACTAATGGGTGATTGGAAGCTCACTTACCTGGAGGAGGGACGTCATGAAAATGCAGAAGCCAGGACAGCTCAGCCCACCACAGCCTCAGCCTTAGCCCAGATATCTAGATGGTAATGGGAGATGAAGGTAGACAGAGTGGCCCATGTGGCAGCTCGGCAGATGTCTGCAATGTCTACCATGTGCAGAAAGGCTGCTGAGGACGCTATAGCCCTTTGTAGAGTGAGCTCTGACTGGGCCTGGGAGAGGAGTCTCAGCTAAATCATAGGCGAGGCGGATGGTCTGGACAATCCATCTAGAAATGGTCTGAGAGGAAGCTGGTGCTCCCATAGAGGGACCACCAAAGGTGACAAAGAGTTGTGATGTATGGAAAGTGGTCATGCGGTGAATATAATATGAGAGAGCTTGCTTGACATCAAGGGAGTGTAGAGCTTTTTCAAGTGGTGAGGTTGGTGAGGGAAAGAAAGCAGGAAGCAGAATTGGCTGACTCAAGGGGAAAAAAGATGAAGCTTTGGGGAGAAAGGTAAGGTCCGGATGCAGAGTCACCTTGCCTGGGTGAAACTGCAGGAATGGAGGGTCTGCCCTCAATGCAGCTAGTTCTCCAGCCCTCCGCGCTGAGGTTATTGCCAGGAGGAATGCAGTTTTGAATGACGACAAGTGGAGCAAAGTAGAAGCCAAGGTTTCAAAGGGAGGCCTCATGAGTTGTCAAAGAACTAGTTGGAGCAACTACTGTGGCATATGGGGTTTGTAGGCAGAGCGCATATTTTTCAGCCCTCATAGGAACTGCTTCAAGGTAGGATGTCTAAAGAGCATGGCTGCTTGAGAAGATGGAGGTTGGTGGGCTACAATGGCGGCTGTGTAGATCTTTAAGGTGGCATGTGAAAGCCCTCATTGAAATAGGTTTCCTCTGCTTCTTCAAGAACCTAAAAAGGGTAAATATATTACAGGACTGTAGCCTACGGCAGACCATTTGTTTAGTATTAAACCATACATGAATTAAAATCATTTATGGAAACCTATATCAAACAGGTTTTCATAGCTGGGTTGTAAAATTTACAGAAACAAGCACCATTACATATGAACAAGCAACAATCATCTGAGCTGCCTGCTCCCCTAGGGTTGCTCTCCTCTGTATCCGCTCAGTTTGACTATTGGAGATCACTCTAATCCACTTGCTAATTATCTGAATCTGTGCTTATATGTGCCTGTCTCTCTCTGTGTGTGTGTGTGTGCGTGTTTTACAACAAACTAAAAATTAGATTGAGAGAGTGCCTATTGGCCCCCTTAAGATACCTTCAGGAGCATTGAACACAGGGAGTTAAATGCAACTGTGATTCCCAAAATGGGACTTTATCATAGTGCAATAGATTCAGTGGGTCTACTCTGTTTGGGTCCAACAAGTGGATTTAGTCCTGGGAGACCTCTGAGAAAACATGCATAGGATTACACTGTGATATCCGTATACAAAAGTTAACACTGCAGTCTATGCATCACCATTCAGTAATCCCATTTCATAGGATCATAAAAAAGTGAAGTTGGAAGGGGGCTACAAGGCCATCACGTCCAGCCCCCTGTTCAGTGCAGGAATACAATCACAGCATTTCTGCCAGGTGATTATCTAAGTTTTTCTTTAATGTCTCCCGTGTTGGAGCACATTTGTTTAATGCATATAGGATTGATATGTAAACCCCTTGGATTTTGGCAAAACTGCTGCTTCCTATTAAACCAGGAAAGACAGACACCCATACGAGTTGAAAGTGTACTGTTGACTTTCAATGAGGTGATCATATAGCCTCCCTGAAACTACCCCACTGTTGACACTTACACTTAAAAACTGTATTGATTACAGTGCTATTGCAACTGCAGCAGCTTTAAGACAAAGGGGGGGGGGGAGAGAAGGGAGAGAATAAAACTAATTCTAAACAAGCAAATGTTGTTTCAGGAGAAACAAACTTGGTAATAATTAAACAAGTGTCCTGGCATAGAATTATGGCATCAGAAAGATTAAAAGAATAAACATGTGTCAACTGCTTTACCATTTATTTAACAGAGCACTGTCAGTGCTTGAAATAGTTTTCAGAGGAATGGGGAGAAAGGAGGGAGGAGGCTCCAGCACCTCCTTTCTGTATCCTCATATTTGCACTTTAAATCAATCCCATTTCCACTGTGTATGATCTGGCATCGCCAAAGTTGGTTGTGCTGCAACAATGCTTTGTTTGGCTCTTGTGATGAGCAAGTATATTTTAGGTAAAGAATGCATTGAATCCTCACTTCCTTGGGGGAAGTAGGCAGGAAGAGACAGGAAAAAGGCAGGAAGGATACAGATTTGCTAACATCCCCTGGGGAGTTTTGATCATTCAGTCTCTCAGTCCTTTAACTAGGTCCTTTGAAAGGAAGCTGTACTTGCTTTTCATTCTAGCAGTTAGCAATCATTAAAACTCCTACCAGCTGGCTCAGCAGACACAACATGGAGCAGTCCTGTATGTGTACAGGAGAAAAGACAGCATAAAGCATGAACAGTACAGGGATGAGACCTGTCATCAAAAACTGTATAGCAAAAGATGCTCACTTAGCAGACTTAAAAAGAGAGAAACAGAGTATTGCATTGGCACAGCAATATTGTCCACATCTCCAGATCTTCGCCCCAACTAGATGGCACCCATAAAAAAGGCTCATTCTTGGGTGGCACTACAGATACACTTTTTGCAGTTTGCAATTACTGCCCTCTCATTTGCCCAGGCAGTCCAATCCGGTTTATTATTATGGTCTAGACCAATCACTCCCAGGCAGTCCTTTGTCTCACAGGACTGAAGCTGAAGGAATTATGGGTAAACGTTCCTTTTTCCCTGTTGCTTTGGTCAATGCATAGTTAACTTGGATGGCCTTAGAGTGCCTATAGAATTTGCAATTAACTAATGTAAATAAAATATGGCAGGGGAAATTATAATCTTGCAAATGAAATAAATATGTATGCAGATAACAAGTACAGTTTTGTGAGACCAATGGCCACTCTGCTTCTGCCATGAGAGAGGAGGCTGGAGGGAGACTTTGTTGTTGTTATTGTTTAATTATTTTATTTCAAGGGTAAGGGGAAATAGCTCAGGATAACAGGGAATATATCATGCTATACATTATCACATATTATCTGTACTTAAAGATATCATTACATTAAAGGCTTTTATGTCTGTTAGTTGCCTATATAATTCCAAATAGAGTTATTTGACTATTTTGTATTAAAATTATCATATTTGGCTTTCAGGTTATAGAACGGATCCAGTTATATATAGGGTCCAATTTTTCAGTTGCTTCTTGGATTGGATTGTCTTTCAAAGCTTCTGTTAATATGTCCATCTTAGCCATTTCCATAATCTTTCCCACAAGTTCTTCACGATTTGGTATTTTGGTTTTCTTCCATTTCTATACATATAGTATTCTGGCTGCAGTTATTATATACATCACCAAATGGCTCTCTCTCCTATCCAAACTCTCTGGCAACATACAGTATTTAATAAGAATAACTTTGTTTTAAATAGTATAGTATGTAGCAGAATTTTCTGTAAACATTCATGTATTCGTCGTCGTTTAGTCGTGTCCGACTCTTCGTGACCCCATGGACCAGAGCACGCCAGGCCCTCCTATCCTCCACTGCCTCCCGGAGTTGTGTCAGATTTATGTTGGTTGTTTCGCAGACACTGTCCAGCCATCTCATCCTCGGTCGTCCCCTTCTCCTCTTGCCATCACACTTTCCCAACATCAGGGTCTTTTCCAGGGAGTCTTTTCTTCTCATGAGATGGCCAAAGTACTGGAGCCTCAGCGTCAGGATCTGCCCTTCCAGTGAGCACTCAGGGTTGATTTCCTTTAGAATTGATAGGTTTATTCTCCTTGCAGTCCAGGGGACTCTCAAGAGCCTCCTCCAGCACCACAATTCAAAGGCATCAATTCTTCGGCGGTCTGCTTTCTTTATAGTCCAGCTCTCACTTCCATACATCACTACACGAAAAACCATAGCTTTGACTATTCTGACTTTTGTTGGCAAGGTGACGTCTCTGCTTTTTAAGATGCTGTCAAGATTTGTCATCACTTTCCTCCCAAGAAGCAGGCGTCTTTTAATTTCGTGGCTGCTGTCTCCATCTGCAGTGATCATGGAGCCCAGGAAAATAAAATCTGTCACTGCCTCCATATCTTCCCCTTCTATTTCCCAGGAGGTAATGGGACCAGTGGCCATGATCTTAGTTTTTTTGATGTTCAGTTTCAGACCGTTTTTTGCACTCTCCTCTTTCACCCTCATTACAAGGTTCTTTAATTCCTCCTCACTTTCTGCCATCAGAGTGGTGTCATCTGCATATCGGAGGTTGTTGATACTTCTTCCGGCAATCTTAATTCCGGCTTGGGATTCCTCCATTCCAGCCTTCCACATGATGTATTCTGCATTTAAGTTGAATAAGCTGGGGGACAATATACAGCCTTGTCGTACTCCTTTCCCAATTTTGAACCAATCAGTTGTTCCATATCCAGTTCTAACTGTTGCTTCCTGTCCCACATATAGGTTTCTCAGGAGATAGATAAGGTGGTCAGGCACTCCCATTTCTTTAAGAACTTGCCATAGTTTGTTGTGGTCCACACAGTCAAAGGCTTTTGCATAGTCAATGAAGCAGTAGTAGATATTTTTCTGGAACTCTCTGGCTTTCTCCATAATCCAGCGCAAGTTAGCAACTTGGTCTCTAGTGCCTCTGCCTCTTCGGAATCCAGCTTGCACTTCTGGGAGTTCTCGGTTCACATACTGCTGAAGCCTACCTTGGAGGATTTTGAGCATAACCTTGCTAGCGTGTGAAATGAGTGCAATTGTGCAGTAGTTGGAGCATTCTTTGGCACTGCCTTTCTTTGGGATTGGGATGTAGACTGATCTTTTCCAATCCTCTGGCCACTGTTGGGTTTTCCAAACTTGCTGGCATATTGAATGTAGCACCTTAACAGCATCATTTTTCAAGATTTTAAATAGTTCAACTGGAATGCCATCACCTCCACTGGCCTTGTTGTTAGCCAGGCTTTCTAAGGCCCACTTGACTTCACTCTCCAGGATGTCTGGCTCAAGGTCAGCAGCTACATTGTCTGGGTTGTCCGGGATATCCACATCTTTCTGATATAATTCCTCTGTGTATTCTTGCCACCTCTTCTTGATGTCTTCTGCTTCTGTTAGGTCCCTCCCACTTTTGTCCTTTATCATGTCCATCTTTGCGCGAAATGTTCCTCTAATATCTCCAATTTTCCTGAACAGATCTCTGGTTTTTCCTTTTCTGTTATTTTCCTCTATTTCTTTGCATTCTTCATTTAAGAAGGCCCTCTTGTCTCTCCTTGCTATTCTTTGGAAGTCTGCATTCAACTTTCTGTAACTTTCCCTATCTCCCTTGCATTTTGCGTCCCTTCTCCTCTCTGCTATTTCGAAGGCTTCGTTGGACAGCCATTTTGCTTTCTTGCATTTCCTTTTCTTTGGGATGGTTTTTGTTGCTGCCTCCTGGACAATGTTACGAGCCTCTATCCAAAGTTCTTCAGGCACTCTGTCCACCAAATCTAATTCCTTAAATCTGTTCTTTACTTCCACTGTGTACTCATAGGGCATTGGGTTTAGATGATACCTGAGTGGCCCAGTGGTTTTTCCTACTCTCTTCAGTTTAAGCTTGAATTTTGCTATGAGAAGCTGATGATCAGAGCCGCAGTCAGCTCCAGGTCTCTTTTTTTGCTGACTGTATAGAGCTTCTCCATCTTTGGCTGCAGAGAATATAATCAATCTGATTTCGATATTGCCCATCTGGTGATTTCCATGTATAGAGTCACCTCTTGTGTTGTTGGAAAAGAGAGTTTGTGATGACCAGCTTATTCTCTTGACAAAACTCTATTAGCCTTTGTCCTGCTTTGTTCTGAACTCCAAGGCCAAACTTCCCTGTTGTTCCTTTTATCTCTTGGCTCCCTACTTTAGCATTCCAGTCCCCTAGAATGAGAAGAACATCTTTCTTTGGTGTCAGTTCTAGAAGGTGTTGTAAATCTTCATAAAATTGTTCAATTTCAGTATCCTTAGCATTGGTGGTTGGTGCATAAACTTGGATTATTGTGATGTTGAAAGGTCTGCCTTGGATTCATATTGACATCATTCTATCATTTTTGAGATTATATCCCATTACAGCTTTTCCCACTCTTTTGTTGACTATGAGGGCCACTCCATTCCTTCTACGGGATTCTTGCCCACAATAGTAGACATGATAATCATCTGAGCTGAATTCGCCCATTCCCGTCCATCTTAGTTCACTGATGCCCAGGATGTCGATGTTTATTCTTGCCATCTCCTGTTTGACAACCTCCAGCTTCCCAAGGTTCATAGATCTTACATTCCAGGTTCCTATGCAGTATTTTTCTTTGCAGCATTGGATTTTCCTTTCACTTCCAGGCGCGTCCACAGCTGAGCGTCCTTTCGGCTTTGGCCCAACCATTTCATTAGCTCTGGAGCTACTTGTACTTGTCCTCCGCTCTTCCTCAGTAGCATGTTGGACGCCTTCCGACCTGAGGGGCCCATCTTCCAGCGTCATATCTTTTAGCCTTTTGTTTCTGATCATGGGGCATTCTTGGTAAAGATACTGGAGTGGCATTGCCATTTCCTACTCCAGGTGGATTTAGTCTTTTTGATGTTGAGCTTCAGACCGTTTTTTGCACTCTCCTCTTTCACCCTCATTACACCCTCAAAACACTGTAACCTTGCATTTATCCTCAAGGAAAGCCCAAGGTTTGGAGCCCTCTACATTATTTGTTGGCTGTGTTTTCAGACTTGTTTGTCTTACCCAGAAATGGCCAACAGAAAAAAATGAGAGAGAAATTTATTATTTTCATTGAATCCACTCAAGGATTTAACTAGCTATGTATCCATGCAGCTATTCTGTCTTTTCTTCTTGATAGTTCTTTCTTTCCAAGAAAATTAATCAAAGAACTGGTGGGAAAACAATGGGAGGCCAATACATTGAAGATGCTGTTTGGAGTCTCGATATAATCACCTCCAATTTAAAATTGTGACAAGGGTTATAGCAACTTTAGGTCAGTCCCTAATCTGGTGCAACAAATTTCTATTGCACATAAAGGAGAACCCTCTTACCCCTTTTGCCTTGCAGGATCATATTTCAGGTACACATAACAGAACAAGATGTCCCTGCAAACACAGAGTTTTGTTGTGACTATGACACCAGACAGAGAAAAGTGAATTTTGTCAAAATCCATCAGAGACCAGATGTAGAGTGGTGTGCTTCGTTTGAAGGATGGGAACAACAAACAACATCCCAGTGTCATGCAATATATATTTAGTACGAACTAGTTATGCTACATTTCCAACATGCAGTTATTTTCACTGAGTTATCCATAGAGAAATTATTAGCCCAGAGAGTCTCTCTTCAGGGGCAGAGGAGGGCTGCCTTCACCATACCTCTCCTCCAGACAGTCCAGACAACAGTTCAAGGCTTTCAAATAGAGATGGGGAGGTTTGTATACAAATACGAATATCCCCGCACAGGTGGAAATAACAAGGGTCCGGTCCCACGGGGCCAGACTGTCCACCCACGATTTCACCGGATCTGTTGGATCCGTGGAGGCTTCCTATCACACCATTGTCCACAATCGATTACCCAGTCCTGGCAGGAGGCTGGATAACAAGCCTCTCTGCTAGGTAGGAGAGTGGCTAGTCCACTGTGGAGAACAGCGTGATAGGAAGCCTATCAGTGTCCTCTGTAATAAGCCCTCTTAGCCAGTAGCGGGAGAGGGACCAGATGAGGATTACCTTTGGAGGTTGCAAGCCAGCATACACAGCACAATTCATCTCATGCCATGTCACTTTGAAACATCTGCCTAGCCTTCCACCTCACTGTCTTTCTCCTCTTTCCCACTGACTCTGTCCATCTCTTCCTCTGCCTCCTTTATATTCTCCACCTGGAAGGAAATCCCCTTGATGGGCTTTTCCCCACCTTCCTGCTTCTCTGGGTCTGACTCGTTTACAGATTCCAATTGAGAGTCCACTCTTGGGTAATACCTGGGGGAAAAGTGATCCATCCCATGCCTAACAGATACCCTTGGCAGGGATGTATGAAGGGTCAGTGGGACAAGGAGGCTCACCCTTCATGAGTGCCCAAGCACACTCATTCACATTGGAAAACTTACCCCTTCTGAACTATAATTCCCAGAATCTCACAGACAGCAGGGTGGCCTTTCTGACTAAGGCATTCTGGGAATTATAGTCTTAGAAAGTAACTAATTTCACACTTGGCAGCTACCCAGGGCACAAGTTTATAAAGTGTATCCATCCAGATATAGCTGGACTACAACTCCCATAAATTCTAGACAGCAAAGACAATGTGACGAATGGTGGCAGTCCAACAGTATCTGGATGAGGTAGGGTAAGGCAGTCCATCTCAGACAGACGCATTTGAAGAACTACGAGAGATAATAAATAGAGATAATATAACAGCAGTAGAAGGCCCAATGACTTCCTGGCTGAGGTTTCTAGAATTTCTAGCCCCCAAGAAGTAACAGTTCAAAATCCTGTATTGGGTGAACTTGTGGATGAAGCAGAAGGGAAATAAATGGGATCTGGGGTTATGCAGGGCACCCTTTCTCTTGAGATTCTGTCTGTCTCTGCTGCTACAGTATGTTCTAGGGAAGAAGAATAATGTTGAACATTTCTTTATCAATGCCTGCACAATGTAGACACCCTGTATTCATGCTGAAGCGTTTCTTTGAGCCTGCACCTTCCTTTGAGCATTGGCGATAGAGGAAATGGGGCTGCTTTTGCACACAGATCACCCTCAGTACGTCAGCTGGTAAGTAAATAAATCCATAAAAATATATCAAGAGTTGATCATGTTTCTCTGCTCATATGCCTTCATCTCTCTCTCTCTCTTCATCACAACAGCATCCATTTCCTGTTGCTAGTGTTCTCATATACTTTCTGGTGTCATCACAATAGTAATTAAATCTGTCTTCTCATTTAAGTGTACTGAAATATATGCCCATTCTGAATGATTTAAGTTGCAAGGTAAATGTTTTTCAACTATCTAGAAAAAACGTTTTCTGAATTCTTTTCTATTTTCTGAGATAAATCTCTGGGTTCCCTGTATGTCACTGTAGACCTGTTTCCTTTGCCTCCTTGTGACTCGATACTGACACTATTTCTCTAAGGCTCCTTTCAAAATCATTGATTGTAAAACACGTCTAGCATATTGTTAAATTAAATCAGGCTATCCTTGCCTTTTTAACTCTGAAAGTCTGCAGCAGTAAATTGATAGAAAATTATCCTCAGTCCCTTAGTACATTATTGACTATGACGACTACTAAGAAAAAACAGGTAGAAACAACCCACAATGAAAGAGTGATCTTTAAATTAATTACTGTATATGGAAAAATGAAATAGTAGATAAAATTATAGCTGCTGTTTAAAAGATACCTTTTCTGATGTAGGACTAACCAGGGTGAGGGGACTTGCCTAGCTGCCTTTGTTTTTGTTCCATAGTTTGTGCTTAGCATCTTTACTATTTCAGCAAATATTTAATGTTTTATCGATAGTATGATCAGCTTTTAAAAACATTTTAAGTTATGTTTTTAATGTTTCTGTTTTTCTATTATGGACTGTGTCTATAAGGTATTTTTGGCTATAATTTTGTACATCACTCAGAATGCCTTTCCAGTAAAGTGAGACACAATGATGTTTTAATATTATTATGGAGACGATATCAGAATTTACAAAGACATCTGAAAAAAAGGAGAAGGAATTGACTTGTAGCACTACTTATTCATCTTACACAGCTAAAACAATGTGGTTAGTTACTTATGCCTACCAGAGTAGATCAATAGGCATAATCTCAGTACATAACAAATTGTCACCTGTTAGCAGTTGTTTTTCATGTTGCACACCAGTCACAAAGAAAGAAATGTAAATGCAACTTCCTAAGTAGCAGAAATTTACTGCTTAAATTTGCACTGGTGGACTTCACACAGGTTAATTGTTCAACTGAATTTTGGCCTTCGATTTATTAATTCATAGATGTGTGTGTATGTATGGGAAGACAAATTCTGCAAGACAAAAACCAAAGCCAGAGTCTGATGGTACCAGATTACACATTCATTATATTATATCACATTAGTTTCTGAATATGAGCAGTTCTAACATGCTTAATTCTTTCTGGAATGATTTTAATTTTGCTTCAAAAAACCATCTGTCTATCGAGTAACATATTCTGTCGACTGTAACAGCTGTGAACAGTAATATTTTTGTGGCGTTATCTTCCAGACTACAATTTTTTCTCAGAAATCTGGGGAGACACCACTTTTAAGAATGTAGTGTTCTGACCATGACTCATGAGCAAGGGGGCCAGTACAAACTCCACATTTATCCAGTGGCAGATTTTAAAACTGCTGGTGTTGCAGGACTTAGAAGAATGTGCAATCTGTTTAAATCTGGCTACAATTTAAGACTGAAAATTGGTTCTGAAAAGAACAAAAACAGCACTTGCCCCTTCTTTTCCTGAAAACAATAACAAGGTTTTATTTTCCTGAATTTTCATTGGCGAATGCCATGGTACTGTATTTTGCCTTCAATAACATTGGTGACAAATTTAGACACCGAGTTTACTTGTGAATGCCAAGGTGATGTAGTGATCAGAGGGAAGGTTACAACTCAGGAGACCTGGCTTCAAATCCCTGCTTGGCCATGGAAACTAATCAGCAACACTGATAAACCACTCCTTAAATATTTCACATACCCATGGCAACCCTACTAGGGTTGCTATCAGTTGGGTGTGATGGTATATAACAAGAACATTTATACAGCGTGATATAAAAAGAGTCAGCGATGTATACATGACTCTTTTTCTAGCAGCCTGTTGAATGGCCCTTTCTCCTGCTATCATCCTGTATATTTATTTGCAAGTTGTGCATCCATAATATCAGTGCAAGAACTTTCTTCAGCTGGGAAAATGGATAGCCAACGACAACTTTCTTCCAGTGCCATAGCTTAGGTAAAAGAAAAATGATATGAAGTCACACAGATTGTTTCTGGAAGACAAGAAAAAGAGTTACTTTTCTGCAGCTGTGCAGAGCTGGAGTGAAAGAAAGTAACATTGTGGGTTAAAAGGCTTTAGCCTTGGCCCTTTCTTAGCAACCTCAAAGCATCGGAGATCATTCGCCTTGCCAGGAGCAGTTTCCCTTCAGATCTTGGTAAGTATTGCTTGGGGTGTTGTTGTTTAGTTGTGTCCGACTCTTCGTGACCCCATGGACCAGAGCACGCCAGGCCTTCCTGTCTTCCACTGCCTCCTGGAGTTTGGCCAAAGCTTGTGGTGTAGCCAAGGTTAAAACTTCTGCTTCACTGATCATGTGCCTCACCTGTGTGATCCTTTGACTTCCCCCAGTTGCACATATGCAGCTATCAGGACAAACATTATCTTCCTGTGCTAAACACCCCAAACTCTCCCTTCCCACTGATGCCTCTCCTCTTTTACTTCAGACATACCTGCACATACCTTATTGATCTCTCCTGCTATGTTGATTGCTAGCATCCTGGTCAGATGCCAAGTGCCAAGGATGATGCACATAACATTTCTGGAAACTCTGGGACCACAAAAACCAACAGTTTGTTACAATGTTTCCCTGTAGAGGATCAAAACACTGCCTCAGCCCCCTGCAAATAGAGGGCAAAAATTAACAGCAGACCTTTTTTTTTAAGTGCAATAGTTCTTTAAGAGCATGAAAGACCTCGTGGATAAATGGTACCATCTGGTAATTTGCAAAGTAGTTCTAAGCACGCTCACTCCAGACAAAGGCCAACCGTCCTTAAAAGGGTGCGAGCTTTTGAGACATTTCGTGCGCTTGTGGGCGCGTGACGTTTTGGTGAACACGGGTATTACACTAATACAAGTGGGCTGTTTTTCCTCCAAAAGAGGAAATATTTCATAGCACTCTCCCCTCCGCCTCTCCCCCTTTATTTCCAAGCTTTCCACTGGAAGGAAAAAGGAGTCCGTGAGAGAGAAAAAATCGTAAGAAAAAAAGTTTTCCTTGATTTGCTGCCCTCGGGGGCTGTACCACTACTTACAGATATATTTCCGTGTAACTCCGGCGCGGGCAGCTGGAGAGTGCTCGCCGCGCCCTCCTTCCCGCCTCCTCCCGGGACCCCCTGAGGGCCGGCGCCTCTCCTCTCCCCTCCCCTCCCCTCCCCTCCGCTCGCCCTCGTGTAACCCCTCCCCGTTTCCTTTCATGGCCGTCCCGCGGCGAAGGCCTGGAGAAGGCGGGGCGAGGCCGGCTGGAGGAGGCGGGCCCCGCGTAAAGCCCGACCGAAAGGGGAGGCTGCCTCTGTCCTCGGCGCTGGCAGGGAGGCGAGACGGAGCTGCTCTCGCTCCGGATTTGCTTGGTTCCCCTCAGGCGAACGGCTGCTGGTCGGTCGGTCGGTCGGGCAGCCGGTCCCGTCCCCCCGCTTGAGGAGGAGCATGAGCGCCTCGGGGCTGCCCGGGAGCGGCGTCGGGTCGGGCTTGCCTCCCCTGCCCAAGAGCCTCAGCGGGCTGCTGAATTCGTCCTCCAGCGGGGGCGGCCCGGGGGGCGCCGGGGGCCGCTGGCGTGACCTGGAGCGCCTCTACGCCCAGAAGTCCCGCATCCAAGACGAGCTGAGCCGGAACGGAGGAGGCGGAGGGGGCCGAGGCTCCCCCCGGCCGCCCAAGCCCCCCAACCTCGACGCCGCTTTGGCTCTGCTCCGAAAAGAGATGGTAAGTCACCCGCGGAGGCTGGGTGGAGGGGCCGGGAACTCTTCGGGCGCACCGCGGCGAGAAACCGGAGCCTTCTGGGCCCCGAGGTGGCAATTTTTATATGGCCTTCCCGTTTCCCCTCGTCCGTGTAACTGTTTTGTTACGCTGCTCAGTTGGAGACCTGACGGCGAGCCCAGCACAGGGCTGGAGGAGGAGCGCCTCTGAACATGCGAAGAGTGCCGTTCCTTCAGTGCTGAGGGCTTCTTCACACCTTGCAGAGGAGCCACCGTGTGAGGCGGGCAGCTCTTGAAAATGTCGGCTCGGCAGTCTATATATCATGGCTACGTTAGCTGCTTTCTCGTTTTAAAACTGTGCTGACCAAAGCAGACACGTAGCACCAAAATATGGCATTTTTCAGTAACGGCAATACGAGGGCGTCCAGCTCTAAGTACTAGATTTCCAAGCTAAAACGGTGGCCGCATCTAGAAAAGGATGGCTGGAAACTTTTCTGGCATTTCGTTTGCGGTGGGGTCGGAGATGGCAGGTTGCCTGGGTGTGAAAATAGTTGAGGAAGTTTGAGATAGACTTTTTTTAAAAAAAAGTATCTGGAAGTTGAGTCTTGGACTTCTTTCTTATTCGGTTGAAACGTTTCGCTACTCATCCAAGTAGCTTCTTCAGTCTGAGTAGCCAGACGTTTCAACCGAGTAAGAAAGAAGTCCAGTTGCCATGGCTCAACTTCCAGGTAACCTCACCTGGATGGCTGAGAATCTTCACAGATTTTTTAAAATTGGCTTCAATTCTCCAGTTTTCAAAGAGGAAGCAACCAAAACAAACAAACAAAAACCATCACCCAGGAAAAAAGCGTTGCAGTACCTTTAAGGTTAGGGCATTTCTTTCATTGCAAGCTTTTGCAGATTGCACTCCACCTCTTCGCACTCAGTACCTTCTTCTGTACTTGCAGAAGTAGACAGTGATACCTAGAAGCTCACAATGAAATAAACTGGTTAGCCTCAACAGTGTCACAATACTTTCAGGTTTTGTTTTTTTGTTCCCCATTTATTGTGCCTCTCCTGCGTACTGAATAGCACTGTGACTCAAAGCATGAGCCATGAGTAGGGAAGTTTCGTGTTCAAATCTCACATCAGGCATGACCTCAATAGATGTCTGAAGACAAGCTGCTGTCTTTCTTTAAGTTCCAAAACCACATTTGCGCTTGAGAGATGCTTATCCTGCCCTGCCTAATAGAGGAAAATACTGCCATGCTGCATCACCATGGCCTCACAGTTCTGAGGAGGCAATACAGACATAACAGGAAGCACCTTGATAGTTCAATACCTATCCAAGGTAAAATTCGCCTCTTCATAGTAATCTTCTCTGCCAATCTTTTAGTCTATTTTGGGCTCATTTTTCAGATCTTCCGTTGATCTGTTTTCATGCTGTCTTTTAATTGTAAGGTTTAAATTTTGAACTGACTTGTGGGCCCTTAGTAGGCTTCAAAGGCAGTATATAAACCTCCTTTTATTTCATAAGTGAAAGGAGAATGAGCTGCATTTCTTAATGAGAATGAATCCTTATGGCTAGGGCGGGTCCCCCAAACCTCTGTATTGAAGACCTTGAGCATATTCAGTAGAATGTTTGGGAAAAAATATCACATGAAAAGCAGATAGCAATGTTCTGTCACAAACAGTTTTAAAAACTCACTTTAGTTTTAAAAGGAATTTGCCAAGCTGTGAGGGGGATTATCATTCTAGAAAGCTCAAAGCTGCTTCAGATGGAAGCAGCTATGCTGTTCCCTGGACTTTTTGTGTGCCAGAGCTGTTGCTTAATCTAATTCAAATCTAGGATTGCAGCTGAAATACTCCTCATGTGGAAGAAAGAAAAATGCAACATAAATTAAAAAAAGTTCAATAAGCCACAAGCTGTTTGTTTGCTGAGAAATGCGGAATTATGTTTTGAAAATGTGCAGTCAGCCTATTATTTTTTCTTAGTTATATCCTCATTTCTTTTATCCTCTTAAAAAAACTGTTTTCCTCTTAAAATAAATAGATATAGCTTAAACTTTCAGCTTCTCTAGAAATTCTATTAAAGCTGGGAGATATTTTCACCTTTTTCATCTGCCCTCCCACTCCTCTCCTAGTCTGTGCCCACAGACACAAAATCTGTCTTTAGAATTTGGGTCTGAATTGTTTTATTCTTCTTTTAAAAGAACGTGATTTGAAGCAGGCAAGCTCTTTCTTTCCCATCTTTGACTTGGCTTCTCTTCTGAAATGAGGGTTAATTGGCTTAATGGGCTTTGCTTTGCTAGGGTTGTTTCTAAGGTTATATACAAGTCTGCTTACAGCAGTGGATTTATATTGGCTTGTAACCTTTAATGAAAACTGAACTATAAGATATAGTTCCAATGTAAGCAAATAAAGAAGTCACAAAACTCATTTTGAATATTCAGCATGAATTTTCCTTTGTCTTAAACAGTGCTCTGGTTGGCAGCAAGTTATTTCATTTTCCACTAAAATTTTTTAAAAATCTACAGTCTAAAAAGTTTTCTTGTTTGGAAAGGCATACATGTCTTTAGTGAAGAAACAAGTATAGTATCAAGGTAAACAAGCTATTTTGCTCACAGTGAAACAAGATTTAATTATTAGGTACATAGCATCTGTGATATAAAATTCCAAAAAAACAACAGTGATTTACACTGTTTGACACACCTTGATTAACTGGAATAGTCTTCTTTCTGTGTTCTTCTAATGAAAGGAAGTTGTAGCAATTGATAAGATTCCCTAAAATTGATGTTTCAGCTTATGTAGGTGCCTAGCATGGAATCATTCCAAGCATGTCATAGTTGAATAGGTGACTAAAGTTTATTCTATCTCTGAAGTATTTCCGGGGTGGTTCTAGTATCCTGAACACCAGAGGTGGATTACATCTATCCCTCTACATCTTGTTAGATTGCAACGCCACAATGCTCCTTAACAAGCACTGCAAATTCCGAGGAATGATGGGCATTGTCATTTGACATCTGATGGGACACACATTTCTTATCCCTGCCATATGTGGTTTTTACAGATGGAGAGAGGATGTAGAGGTTTTAGTTAGGGTCCTGTGTGCTTCCACCAGCAAAATAAATATCAAAATGACATGACTTAAAAGCACAGAGTAGTAGTATAACACCAGCTGTTCTGTTGCAAGGTCAGCCTTGCAAGTTAATAACAATTTTATTAAGAGATTGTCTCCCTGCCCACACTACCATTCATTAAAACATTGCTAACATTCACTGTCACAGGGCTACTTTTAGATTAGTCACCTGTGGTGGTGGAGAAACAGTATCCGTGTAGTGATGGTGGAATATGTCTATGGCATCACTGCTTTACCCCTCAGATAAAGTGTAAATTGGACAGATATATGAACATTCTGTAAGCAACACTGTGGGGATAACTATGAGGGGTGTTCAAATGTCCTTCTTCTTCACATATAGTCACATATCAGGAAGGCCAGGTCAGGAAGGATGGGCATTCCTGGAATGTCACTCATATCACAAGGGGGAAGGTGTGCATGGTGACCCCCCTGGCCTCCTCTGGACAAGAATTTTAAGTCTTGTTTAACAACCCCTCTGAGAGGAAACAGTTCTTGTGCATGAGAGGGTCAGATACAGACAGGCACCCTCGAGGACATGCAAGAGTGAAACCACAGCTGCACATTTCATCAGGAACTACTCCTCTGACCTCCCTGGTTACTGAACAGGAAACAGGACTTAGATGGCGACACTCACCTTTGGGATGTCAGCCAACCAAAAAGTGTGGGCAGGAGAGAAAGAGAGGCATAGAACTGGTAGAACAGGCTCCACAGGGCAGACATCTAATTCCATAAACATAAATAAAGAGAGGGTCTTCATGGGCCACTTCTAATCAAAAGATCTACGAATGACCACAGAGCCAGCCACTTGTATAGGGACCAATGAGGTTGGAAATGAAATTGTAACCCGGTGGATCATATAAGTTTGACACACGGAGGTCCTAGTTTCAAATCTAGATACACTCAATCAGCCCTTAGCAGGCGTTCCAGAACCTGGGAATGGCCTCCAAAAAGAGGTCTCTTGTGCCCAGTGCTTGATATGGCTCCAGTGGCTGCAGGAGCAAAAGAAATGCTCCCCCACCCCCAAGACCAGAGATCTTGAAAAATAGGCAAACTTGTGTGGAAGAATTTGTTCTTTTGAATTGATTGGTCCCAAGTTCTATAGGTCATTAAGGCTACTTTAAATTATCGCCAAAAATAGACCTCTAGATAATTAAGGTATTGTCTAAGGTAGCCTCCTTGAAAAAGCTTTAAAGTGTATCACAGGTGAGGCTGCCTTGATTGGCTGCAAAGTTAGGATTCAGACCAAACTACGTGGGTGATTAAATGTTTATGTGAAGGTATTTTCTATCTTCAAAGCAGACACAGTGACTACCATAAGTACGGGGTAATGGTGCTCCCAGGGCAAATAATAGTCCCAATGAAGAGAAGACATTTTGCTTAATTCTCCTTTCAATCACTCTACTGTCCACATCAGCAGGTCCCAATAGCTACTATTGCTAGTTCACTTGAATTTTCATCCAAAGTGGGTTGTAGACAATTGGTACTTCGACACTAGTCCTGATAGCCAAAGTAATATATATATACAAATTACAGTCTTCTGAAGGCTGTAATTTGTGACTAATGCAGAGATTATATCTGAGTGGCAAGTAGATGGGAGAACATCCTTTGCCATCTATCTTCCTTGGATCTTTCAGATGTAAAATGAAGTTGTATATTGAGAGATACCTACCTTTATTGTCTGTTTTGCCATCTTGCCAGACGGACTTACATGTTTACCTTACATTTAAGCATCTTCTCATTCTTAACTCTGCCACTCCCATGCCAATAGTAGTTGTTTACTTCTTATAGATGCATTACCATTTGCGTTGCTTGATATGTACCTAGCTGTATTATAACACCAGCTGTTCTGCTGCAAGGCCAACCTTGCAAGTTAATTTTACCCATTAGCAGGAAGCAGGTGATTTGTTTTGATGAGCAAATGAAGTCATTAGATTCACACTGAAAGGGGAAAAAGCAGACTTAATGTCTGGTAATAATGCGTCTTCTTTTTTGCAAAAATTGAATCAAGCAATGTATTGCTGTGGTACAGGGATTTATGTTTCAGAAGGGATCTGCTTAGTTTTGCTTTTCTCTTTGCTGTATTTAATTCAGTTCAATAATATAAATGTTTGCATTAGAACATTTTAATAATGTACTTCCTATGTACTTTTTAAAAAATCAAAAAGCTGCATATATTTCCCTTAAATGCCTATGAGGAAGGATGGAGTGAAAGGGACAGAAATGTTGTGATAGCTGGCTGGTTTCCATAGGCAGTTTATGAGAAATGTATCAAAATGAGTGCTCTCTGAGGAGAGAGTTAGATGTGACAGGCCTCCCTATTTTGTCAGAATCAGGTTGCACTGATTTTCTGTCACCTGGGGGATAGAATTCCAAGCACAAGATGGTTGGAAGGAGAGTGCTGAATGTTGTTCTTTTGCTTATTCATTTTCTCCCATGAAGCTGCTTTCTGTCTTAGTGTGTCCCTATGATTGGGACTCCCATCAGGAAAAATATGGTTACGGAGCAGAAACATAGGGGCCAGAGATCCAGTAGTCCTGCCAACTGATGCTAACCTATAGATCACACACATTTGCCTGCTTTACAGGAGTTTGGCAATGACTCAGTTCTAAGTCTTTTCTGGACACATCTAGTCAGCAGCTGAGGTTTATGTAGCTGTTTTGCCCTTAAAGAGGCCTTAGCCTTGTGACTTAAGCATCAGGAATGCCTTGCCACACTGCATAGTTTACTCCTCACTGCTATTGTTTCTTGTTTCAGTAGGGTAGAATTTCCAAAGTGATTATCTTGCTGTATTAGGTAATTGTCAGATACGAAACTGACCACATTAAATTACAGTGGTGCTCCGCATAGCGATGATAATCCGTTCCGGAAAAATCGTCGCTATGCAAAATAAAAAAGCCCATAGGAATGCATTAAAACCCGTTTAATGTGTTCCTATGGGCAAAAAACTCACAGTTATGCGAAAATCCTCCATACAGCCGCCATTTTCGCTGCCCGGTAAGCGAGGAATCAGCGTGAAAACACAGCGGGTGGCCATTTTTTTTACCGGTGGCCATTTTGGAACTGCCGATCAGCTGTTAGAAAAACATTGCTATGCGAAAATCAGTAAGCGAAACAGCTTACCGATCATCGCAAAGCGATTTTTTACCATTTGAAACATCGCAATGCGATCGCAAAAACGATCGCAAAAACTTAATCGCTATGCGGATTCGTCGTTAAACGGGGCGCCTGTTAAGCGAGGCACCACTGTATTGTGCAAAGGAAAAATGTGCAAGGGTTGTGTTTTAGGAATAAAATTAAGTCATAAATACTAATGGGCTTTCTTTTCTTCAAGGTTGGTCTCCGGCAGCTAGATATGTCATTATTGTGTCAACTGTACTCCCTTTATGAATCAATTCAAGAATATAAAGGTGCCTGTCAAGCTGTATCAAGTGCAGACTGTGCATATGCACTGGAAAACGGCTTTTTTGATGAAGAGGAGGAATATTTCTAAGAACACAGAACTCTTCCCAGGAGCAGAGCATGGATGGGGCTTGGAGCTGTGAGATCATCAGAGTCTAATTGGACCTCTAAGTGCATTCCTACTTTGTGCTAAAGAAAGGATGCTCTGCTGCTTTGCAACCCATTTATTTCTGGCATGCTGTCAACCCACGTTACACACTGTCTGACTCCTGCTTTAGAAAAGCATTCTACAACAAATTTTAAAGTACCCTCTAGTTCATATGACAGACCCTGTCAGTATGATTTGTGCATTGGGTGTTTCCAGGTTGCACAGACTGGCAAAGAGCACTCTATCCACAGTAACTTTGGCTCACACAAGGAAGCCAGAGCATCTGGCGTATACTGATAGAATGGTAGCTATAACTAGAGAGTGCATGTATTCATAAACATTATACCTGTTCTGTTTTTTTAAAACATGTTAGAAATCTAGATGTATGGCACAGATATATGTCTACCACACTACCACACTGGATAGGTTTTGCAATGTCTTGTATCATTCAAAAATACTCTTTCCTGTTTTCTTGTCCTAAGGCTTTCAGACATCAGTGAGTTTAACTTTTCCCATCTATGATTCAGCTCACTTTCCATTTTGTTACCATGTGTTAGTATATGTTGTAGCTATTTAAACCAATATAATCCAAGTTCATTTTTTTAAAACACTATATATTTTTAATCCAGTAAAAGCAAATCAGTCTGCCTCACTGTTGGCTTGCACTATCACAAGCTCATACAATTAACTTAGTGACTTGTTCAAGAAACATGAGGAAGTTTCATAATGGAGATCAACCCAGCAGTATTTTATACTATTTTTAATGTTTGGATGATAAACTGTGAACTTGTTTTATATCAATCAGAGCACCTGCAAAGAATTTGTAGGGTATTGTAGGAGGCTTTGTTTTTATACTACCGTGACTGAAAATTCAAGCAAACTATAATTTATTAAAATTTTTAATAAAACTTAATTTGTAAGTGTGAATCAGTGCTTGGAAATATCAAATGACATGCACTCATGTGCTTGTCCTGTAGATTAAAATAAAGACACAAAGTGAGAAGCAAGTCCATGTTGTCAAACTTCTGCACAGAAGATATTTCCACACAGAAACATTCAGGAAACCTCACAAAGGATGGGAATTTATGAGATGATTTTGTTACAGATACTGTATAGGTGATTGGAAGCTGTGAAAAACTTTGGTTTCTCCGCAAATAGATACAAAGTTACATATACCATAGGGATGTGTTTTTCCATGCAAGAATATGAGAATGTTTGGTTCTTCTTCATGGTGTCTGTGAATGCACACTAATGGGTTTAGTGTGCCTGCACAGAGAAACCTCGGAATACAGTACTCTAGAGCTTAAGCACATTGTTCTGGAACCTTCCCCATGCTACCTATAACCTGGCACCGAGTGCCTCAGTTCCTTTCTTGCCGCCGCTGCAGCAGCATCTCAGTTAGGAGCTTTCTGTTTCTCTCTCAAAAAACAAAACAAAACACCTTTACCCTTTTCTTGGACCTCCCGGATTTCTGACTTGAACCGTTCAACAATTATTCTGTGAGTTTAAAAACAACAATGGACTGTTATTTGTTGGTGTGAAAGAGCCATAATTTTGTTTATGGCCACTCCAGGCCTCTTCAAGAGGTGTGAGACCTGCTCCAACAAAATCACCCTCTTGAATGGGCATTCCCACTGTTTGTTTTGCTTAGGGGAGGTTCTTACAAGCTGTCGATTATTCCACAGCCAAGGGGCCACTGCCGAGAAGGCCCAGTTTCTTGTTCTTTCTTTCCGGGCCCCTCTCAGCATAATGCCTCTCAGCCGTCCCTGCTGGCTTTGTTGGGTGATTCGAGTAGACCTGGGTGGGAGAAAGTGATCTGCCAGGTATCAAGGTCCCAAACCGTTTAGGGCTTTATACATCATGATTAAAACTTTGAAATCAATGCCGAAATGAATGGGCAACCAATGCAGAGCAGCCAGGGTAGGGGAGATATGCTGATATTTCCTCACCCCACTAAGGGGCCTGGCTCCCGCATTTTGCACCATTTGAAGTTTCTGCATCAATCCCAAAGGCAGCCCCACGTAGAACGCATTACAGTGGTTTAATCTCAAGATTACGAGCACGTGGACAAGAGTAGTGAGCCCCCCCATCAAGGTATGGTCACAGCTGGGCAATTCACCACAGGTGAAAATAGGCAGAATGGACACATATGCTACCTGGATTTCCATGGTAAGCGCCGGGTCCAGTTGTATCCCCAAGCTGTGAACGTCACTCTTTGCGGTGAGGGTCGACCCCCCAAAAGAGGGAGTCACCCACGCCACTGATGGAAGGACCACCCACCCTCAAGACCTGCGTCTTGTCTGGGTTCAGCCTCAACCCATTCAACTGCATCCATTCCAGTACATTCTCCAGACAGTGCTGGAAGGACAGAACGGCATCCACTGAGGTAGATGAAAAGGAGATGTAGAGCTGTGGCCTCATGTAGATGTTGAACAGCATTGGAGAGATGATTGACACCTACGGAACCCCACAGTTGAGATTCCACGGGGCCAAAACACTCTCCCCAAGCTGTACTCTCTGGGGACGGTCTTCCAAGAAGGAACGGAGCCAGGCAAGCGCCAGGCCACTGATTCCCAACTCAGAGCCTCCCCAGGAGGATACCGTGGTCAACGGTATCAAAGGCAGCTGAGATGTCAAGGAGGACCAACAAGGACATATTGCCCCTATCAGCCTTCCTCAACAGGTCATCCAGCAGTGCGACCATTGCCGTTTCCATACCATAACGTGGCCTGAAGCCCGGCTGAAATGGGTCCAGGACACAGTAGTCGAGTCCCCCATCCGAACCACTCGAAGTCACCATTGAGCTGGCGTCCACCAGTTGGCCTGTTGGTGACGTCCCTCAAATCTCCTGGTGGGGAGGTCATTTGTCCTTCATGCTCCATTGATCCAACTAATCATGGATGCTAGCCCAATAGGCTGGGGCATGCACTGTGGAAACATGAAACACTGTAGGTTCGCGGCCTATGGTCCCTGAGCGAGGTTCGACATCACATCAGTCTCCTATAGCTGCTCACAGTCATCAAGACTTTCCAAGCATTGAAACAGCTAATTGTAGGCCGTGTGCTTCAGGTGGCTTCGGACAACATGATGACCATGTTCTATATCAATAAACGGGAGCACTCTCCCTTCTTTATCTGGTCGTCCTACTCTGGGAGTGGCAGTCCATGTGGTGTCAGAGGGAAATGCCCTAGCGGGTCATCTCAGCAGGCTCCAGTCTGGCAGCCACGAGTGGGCACTCGACAACAAGGGACTTCCAGCCATAGTTTTCTGCCCTGCAGCAGAGAGCAGTGGACCATCTCCATCTCCCAGCAATTCCCCACTTGCTATCCCTGCATCACGGCAGGACATTTCATCCAGATTTAGACTGCCTTCACCTAATGGCGTGGAGCCTTCCCCCACTGTAGGGGACATCTTAAACCAATGCGCAGAAGCGCTCTACTACATGGATATACTCCTACAAATGGCAAGTCTTTTGTATGTTTGCATCCTCACACCACTTACCTGTACAACCGACCTCTCTTGATATGGTCCTCCAGTTCCTCCGCCATATTTTCCAGTGTGGCCTTTCTCATTCCACACTGAAAGTTTATACAGTATGCCGGCAGTAGTGGCTTATCAGCCGCACTCTTCAGAAGCAGCAACTTTGTTCCGCCATCCCGCTCTTGAATGGTTCTTACATGGCTTGAAGAACATGCATCCAACTTATAAACCTCCTACCCCGCAGTGGTCCCTTCAGCTAGTCTTCAATCACTTCATGAGGCCTCTGTTTGAACCCCTGGCTACAGCATCTGAACGGCTGCTCACTCTGAAGACTGCCTTCCTCCTGGCCATAATCTCTGGACGTCAGGCAAGAGAGCTGGCTGCTCTTAGAGTGGACACTCCTTCAGTTCTACCCGGACAAGGTGACACTCTGTCTGGACCTTTCCTTTGTGCCTAAGGTGGCCACCTATTTTCATTTAAGCCAACCTATTGTACTACGTACATTTTTCCTCTGCACCAACTTCACTTCTGGAACATTCTTTGCACTCCGTGGATGTCAAGTGGGCACACTCCTACTACGTCTCTCACTCCTCATCCTTCTGCACTTCAACCAGGCTGTTTGTCAGCTATCAAGGTCATTCCAGGGAAGCACCAGTTACATCCCAGATGATCTCTAGGTGGATTGTTTCTATATCCGACTGCCGTATGAGCTGGCCCAGATGTTCCTGCCATACACCCTGAAGGCCCATTCGACCAGGGCTGTGGCTTCCTCCATGGCGGTTCCTCAGAGGGGTGGGCCTCTCTGACATCTGCAAAGTAGCCACATGGGCTACCCCATCTACCTTTGCAACCCATTATCAACTGGACATCCGGGCCAAGGCTGACACCGCTGTACGTCGTGCCATCCTGGCCTCTGTGCTCTTGTGACGTCCCTCCTTCGGGTAAGTCAGCTTGCTAGTCACCCATTAGTGTGCATTCACAGAGACCACAAAGAAGAAAAAGAGGTTACGTACCTGTAACTCTGGTTCTTCAAATGGTCATCTTTGAATTCACACTTCCTGCCCATCTGCCCCACTGTCTGTCACATATGCCTTTTGCATGCTGGGCAGCGGCAGACTGTTCTATGGAACTGAGGCACTCGGTGCTGGAGCGGGGTTATAGGCAGCCATGTGCTTAAGTTATAGGCACCATGTGCTTAAACTCTAGAATATTCCTAGGTTTCTCTGTGCAGGCACACTAAACCCATTAATGTGAATTCACAGATGATCATTTGAAGAACCAGAGTTACAGTAAGTAACTTCTTTTTCTACTGACTCTTCATGCTAAAATTCACTGAACATTTACGTTGGAATCTGTGCCATACTTTTACAAGAAAATATCTGCAAACCCTGTTCAGCTTTATTACTTAAGAATGCTTTGTAAACAAGGAAGCCAATGTTAGGAAGGATTGCCAGGTGTGAAAGGGCAAAGGACTGGTCCACAGAATGGCCAGCACACGCAATATATTAACAGCTTAGATGGTATGGAATAAGAGAAAACGCTCAACACTCAAAATGGGCCTATCTATCTATCTATCTATCTATCTATCTATCTATCTATCTATCTATCTATCTATCTATCTATCTATCTATCTATCTATCTATCTATCTATCTATCATGCTGCCCACTCTACCCAAAGGTCTCTGGGCAGCTTAGGATAGTAGGTCTACCTACCCCATGTCCTTCAAAACACTGCCTAAGTCCACCAGAGAACCCTGGCGTGATACAGAACCCTGAAAAATCAGAATTTTTGCTTGTGCAGAGAGGCTCCATGTATAGAAGGGCACTATTTTCCCTCTGACTATCATCCTGCAAGTGAAGAGAGTAATAACAGAAGGCATGGGGCTAGCCTGTTTTCTTTTTCACATGTTCAGGTGATTAGGGTTGCTGTGCTCCCAGTCTATCTGCCCTAGGGCTCAGGCAGTGATGCCCCTGCATTAGTCATTTCACAAACACTGTAAAGAAGCACAGCATTGCTGCTTGGGCAGAATGCTGTAAAAGAGCAGATATAAATCTCTTAGGACAAGAACCAGAGAAAGACCTTTTTGCTAGCTAAACAAAGGAAAGGACCAGGACATGCAAGGAAGGTACATTGGCAGCATAATCTACAGTGACTGGCTGTATAGGTTTGGGAAACATGATATATTAGTTTAAACTCCACCAAAGTGGAAGGAGGACACAAGCAGCCACAACTGAACCAATCAGGAGGACTTGAAGAACCAACTCCATGACTCCAGCCCTTCTGATCCCCTTCAATCTGGTAAATGGGTAAGACACTCTGTCCAATACACCTTGCCAATACTAAATGGCCCTACGGCTGTGCATCTTCACAGTTCAGAGAATATAAACAAGTAGGAAGAAATAGGTTACTAGCTCTGAACCCATTCAGCTGGCCCATCCAAGACTTATCTTGACTCTTGATCCATCCACCATTCTCTTTAAAGCTAAAACAGATATGCCAATGGTGTTCCACTGGTATATCTTTCATGCTCATATATTTTGCATTCTACTTGAATATCAGGGTTTCTGCCAAATGTCGGGGCCTCTCAGATAGTATAATTTGTGTATATAATTGCTCTGTAGGTCAGCTGAGCTCTAGTCCTGGAAATCAGTAGACTATTAGTAGTGACTGATAGTCATTAGTTCCACTAATTTCTTTCTTTTTTTAGTTAAATTAAGGTCCATCCAGACAGATACATAGCTCAAATTTATGTTGGTTGGAACCATGGTCTCTCTCCCCCCCCCCCCATACATCTGGTATCAGTCACTCAAGCTTCTACAGCTTTTTCACTTCTTCCTTGAGCATAATCCAGTTTTTTCATAGAAAAGTTTGTTAGCTCTTTGTTTTTCTCTGCAGGATAAAACACCATCCTGTTTATATTGATCCTGTCAGGCATGAAGCAGAAGATGAGAGGCAGCAGTGCTGGGGAGAAAACCCCTTCTCCCATTTAGTCAGCAAAAGGCAACAGGCTCTGTGTTGAGGACGCTCCCACAGATAACATTACTGCTGATGTTAGAGGAGTTCTAATTATACATGCTCCCACAGGAACTAAGCTTCTCCAAAACAAAGGAGATAATAGATTTGGAATAATGCAATTCCTGCATTGTTGTGTTTTGGCAGAATAACTGCTAAAAGAAAACAAAATACACACAAACGTCAAAAAAATCCCAAGCAAGGGAAAATAACCTGAAATGGAAATAGGAAGGTTTGATTTGAATCTGCTGTAGTGTCATATGGATCTGTCAAAGTTTAACTAGTTCAAATACAATGGGCAACTAACCCCCTCTTAGGAAAAAAATAGCATGGATGAGCTCTCAGGCTCGGTTTGACCGTCTCAAATGAAGCATTTACTATATTGGCTGCTTTGTTTTATGAAGGAGTTTACAAGCAGCAAACTATACTACATAACAGTGAATTGTAATAAAACAAAAATTCAGGAGATGATTTCATCTGTTAAATAACAATAGAAAACTCCAGATACATAAAGGTCACTCAAGTAAATCCTAAAAGTCATATGCCTTAGAGAAGATGTAGTACTGGCAGTGCAGCAATATTCTGTAATAGCTGTGTTTTCTTTCATGGCCAGCCTAACCCTACAATTATATAAAGTGGGAACAAGGGGTGGGGTTAGACACATCATGCAAATAGTCCTAAAAACACTACTGTTATTCCATAACACCATCCCCAGAGGAATGGAGCAAAGGATTTCATACCACCAGGAACCAAGATTTCATTTTCTGAGAGTTCATCTCCAGTAAAGGTAGGTACCTGTTTGGCTTTTACTGGCTTTATATAATCGCCAGCCTTATCACCTGAAAGACTGTGAGTAAGGCTCTAGTGTTTATTTATAAAGAGTGTATGAGCTTTGCATTGGATAAAGACAATCTGAGCTTTCAAGAAGGAATAGCTGTATTTTTAAAATGGGGAATTAAAGTGTTGTTCTTCTGAGGAAACCTTAGATGCCAGTCAGGGTGAAATAGTAATAAGCTCAATTTGATACCTCAGTTGGACAGCCCACAAACTCTTCGTCATCGTTATCTCTTAAAACAATAAACAAACTACAGGGCTTTAAATATCAAGCTTTAAATACTCCACATCTTTTTTTACAGCACCTACAGTGGTTCACACACTGGTAATCTCTAAGACTACTGTAACACTCTCTATGTAGGGCTGCCCTTGATGC
Organism: Pogona vitticeps; assembly: GCF_051106095.1. Lineage (NCBI taxonomy): Eukaryota > Metazoa > Chordata > Lepidosauria > Squamata > Agamidae > Pogona > Pogona vitticeps. Next base: position 61,925,950 of record NC_135783.1, on the reverse strand, counting down.
TGGTAGGGAAAATTCAGCAGAGAAAATACCACATTTACCAAAATGTGGTAACTGGACTAAACATTGATAATAGCAGATACAAACACATATCTCCTGTCTTGGGATGCCTTCATTGGCTCCCTTTTAATTTTTGTGTCCAATTCGAGGTAATGGTCATGACCTATGAAGCCCTTAATGGTTTAGCACCTCCATATGTCAGAATGTATCTCCCACAAAACAGCTATTTGTCCAACTCACTCCTCATAGTCCAGGATGTTAAAATGGTGATATGTAAGGAGGCCAAAAGAGTTAACATTTGGAACCATACTTTTGCAGATAGGGATAACTAACAGTAGCAAACTCCTGATGGCCCAAAGTAGTAACATAATGAGTTCCTTTTAAAAAGCAGCATTTTGAGCTCTGGTCATGGTGGGACAGTCTTGATCCAATTTAGCTAAGCTTTCTGGATATACAAAGGACATATGGGAAGAGATTTTCTGCTTGCTTACAGGAAACTATGCCTAACTCAACCCTAAAATAGCTACCAATTTAAAAAATACTCATTTTTCCCTAGGATTGATGGAGATGAAAATATGTTGTACTATAGTTGTTTATTCAATGAACCAACATAGGACAGTATAGCCTTTCTGCTCTGAGTAAACGTTTTAAGGCTGTGTTACGAAATTGTTTATTCAGCAGCCCTGAACTACTGAGGAGCTTATACATTGCCAAAGAAAGCAAGAGAATTAGCTTCCTTAATAACATACCAACTTATCTGTAAAATGCAAATCCTGATGCTGAAAACACATTCCTGTGAAACAACTCAAAGTTCAGATTGCACAACATGTTGCTTGGAGCTGTTTCTACATTCATTTGGCATTCTTTGGAAATTCGCAAAGACAGCAGCATTTCAGGGAAGAAAATGTCCTCCTGCTGTGGACTTCCCTCTTATGTCAAAAATGTGATTCTCTCTTATGTTAACATTTCAAAAGTCAGTGTAAATTTCTTTGGGACAAACTACATATAACTTACTATATTTAATGGTCTTCTCCAACAAATTTGAACAATCGGAATTGTTAAGATGTTTGCAGTTTAAAACAAAGAAGGCGATATTTGAGATCTCCCCACTCCCTCAAGCAAGAATACGGTAGGGAAAAATCTATCATTTAATGCTAGTATAATCTTAAAGACAGGAGTAGATAACTGTGACCCTCCAGATGGCAGTTCCCACAGTCCATCATATTCAGCTCAGCTGGCTAGGGTGTGTGGGAAATTGTAGGTAAAACACATCTGTAAGGCCACAGTTGCGCACATTTGGTCTAAATTGATAGCCCAATCCTTCCTCTGTTTCCAGTTCTTTAAAGTATTAAGGAGCCAGTATGCCTTTACAATATGGCTGGGGACATTTGGAAGATCTATCTACAACTAAGTTATTTTCCCATTCCAGAAAGAAAAGTTTAATGTTCAAAAATTTCACTTTAGGCTTCCAGAGCTAATCTAAAATAACCTGAGATCTATCACTTACCAAGGCTATAACACAAACAGTAACTATGTCATCTGAATTGCGTAAGCTATTGCTTAAATTGTTTTGAGCAGTTAAAGAGAAGAGAGCCTTTGGAGAATCACTGTATATAAAAAGCTACCATGCTGAAATGTCAAAATGAAGAGCAAGAGCTTCAAGACCTCTTATTGGACAACCTGGTCTGTAGAGAAACTGAAAGCACATGCTTGAACAGCATATTTAAAAGATACCTAGGGAGGAGGAAATCAATATCTTCTTTCATGTCCATGGAAGTGTCTCTGCTGGAGTAAATCAATTCATACAAATTATCCTAAGATGGTGCAGTAAGAAGAAGAGTCAATAACAAAGTCTTCATTGTTAGTCCACCCCCTGTGCTATATAGTTTAGATTGCAATCATGTGCACACTTAATCAAAAGGAAGTCCATCTGAGTTTACTGTGATTTGTTTCAGAGTAAATATGGATTCTGATGTGGGGTCCAGATGACCATACAGTAACTTACTTAACATGTGGTTTCAGATCTGCAGTGTTGTCAATTTCATGGCTGATGGGGACTTGCATAACTAAATGTTCCTCCACACAAAAATTGTCCTGCATATTGAAGACAATCAGAAGAAAGTTGAACTAGAATCTTTGACCCACTATCTACTTTTCTAGGTGGAGAGAACTGTTCAAGAATTCTGCCTAAAAAGCAGAAAACCACTCATCCTAATCAAAGCAACTTTTGAAAATGAATAAAACTTTAAAACAATATGTAACATAACAGGGATATGCAATAGCCACTAACACAGGTGCCACATACCACCTTACCATTTGGGGCAACCCAAAGACAAACCTCCCACTTGTTTAGTCACCAGTTGCAATTCTAGATCAAAAATCAACTTGGGAAATATTGGTTGATTAATTATTAATCACCAGAATCCATGATGATTAGATACTGTGATCTTGCCGCCTGTCATCTACCTCCTTTTTCCTAACTTTGTCCAAAGAAGCAATTGTCACACTCAATTCTTCCAATAAAACTGGTTTATTATTTACCTCGTCTTCATCAGTTTTTGAGTCTTGTCTATCATTATCCAAATTCAACAATAAATCATGAGCCTTAACATTATTAAAATTGGGTATCTCTTCATGGTATGACAACGGGGAGTAACTGGTAATATTGTGAGCCCATTTGGGTTTGGCACTCATTAACTTAGGCATGTCCTCTGCCCCCCTGTGGATTGAACGTCGAACCTTCTTGGCATCCTCCCTTTATTGAGCCATGAACTGTTCTCCGTCGGGCTCTGAAGGGGTTGGACCCACAGGATTTCTCCGGACTCACTATACATCTCTGCCTTTCTCTTCTCTGTTCTTCCCTCTTTACCCATGCTTTGTACTCTTTCTTTTGCTTTCTCTCCTCCATCTCCCCCCAGTAAGGTGGTTTTCTATACATTGTTGTCTCCATTCCCTTTCAGCATACGCATGGGCCACTTAGAATTCCATCCTGGACTCTCCTGTCCAAAGGTCTTCTTGGATCAACTCTACAAGCTCTTCTTTTCCCTCTCTCCTCTAACATGCTTCTACCTCACCCCTTCCTTCTTCCCCCTTTAAATCTTCCTCTTTTCCAGCCTGATTTGCACCCCCTTCAGTCTCTTCCTTTATTTCTAATTTACTTAATTCCCTTTCTATAACTCCCATCTCTTGCTCTTCTGTCTTTGTTTGAGAGTCAGATGGTACACTCTTGATCCTGATTGAGGTGACTCTTCACCTCATAGATGTGGACCATCTCTGATAAAATGTTGCAAAACCACAATGTTGTTAATTTAGTAGCTGAAAGTTCTGTGACTCAACTGTTTACACTACTGTAATGTCTGTGAACACATTTCCATGGAAAATGACAGCAAAGTCGAAAGAACCCTTTCTTCTGGGCTTTACCTTGCACCCTCTCCAATGTGTAAAATATGGAAAAAGAGATTAATAGCAATTAATTTTCAAGCAGCAGCTAATAGTTTCCCTAAGTTGTAATAATGTTTATCCTTGCCACTATCTATTTATTGCCCTGCTAAATAAAATATTAGCTGAAAAAAATCAAGAGTAAGAAGTATCTGAGTACTCTTGCTCATAGAAATCAGATGTTATTAATACATCAATTCTCTCATGCTGAGGTAATATATTAAAATTTGTTTCTCTCTGCAGTACAACTCATCTGTGTTGCATAGTGCAGCAACAGATACAATTTACTTTGAAAACAATGGTTTTTGAGCTACTTTCCTAATGTTCAAAAGCATTAAAAACCGCAAACAATCTTCAAGAGATGCTCAGCTAACCATCAGGTTTCTCACTTTGGCCTGGTAGAGCGTTATTCACATGGCAGTTGCCTCTAGAAGTGCAATACTTTGGCAAAATACAGGTGAGGTACCAGGTAACAGATGTGGTTTCTAGAAATGGGAAAAACTGAGATTTTCCTCTCTAGATACTTGAATTGTTAGATGGCATATAAGCAAAGCTCTTAATGAAATTACATTTCATATGCAATTCTACACCTGCTTACTCACAAATAAATTGAAAATGATGTTTAATTCAAAGTGAAAATTATAAAACCTTGTTGCCAAGATCATTTTCGCTGCAACAAAACAGCCTATACTGATCTTACAATTCTAGACGGGCTCAGAAGAAATTCCATGAAATGCAGTGGGACTTACTTCAATATTACACAAATATAGGATGGCAACCTAAAGACTTGAGAAGGCCTAATGAAGTCACATGTTTTCTCAGGACAATGTTTATGTTTCCTTTCAGTCAGCTGATTTCTGTCTTTGTAATGAAACAGTTAATGGAGCTTCATTTTTTTCAGTGCAAAATACAAAATAGTGTAGTAGGAAAATGGAGCATAAATGGATTTTAACTATCCAAGATAGTGCAGCACTGAGAACCTTTTGAAAAAACTAAAAACACTGAAGTATGATTTCAAAATTAAATACAAGTGCATCATACCTGAATTTCCTGGGTTTGATTCTTGTTCTGTATGTTATCGTCCTTGGTTCAATATGGATAATTTTATTTACATTTGATATTTCTCCATGATTGTCTTTATAACTTGTAGTGAACTGTGGAAAGTAAATGACTTCAAAGGTACACCTTTCCTTACATTTTCAGATTCTTTTGACCATTAGTTTAATTGAACAAGATTATCCAAAACATTCCATCCTATCCTCTGGAACAAATAGAAGACACTATTTTCCAAAATTAATCCGTTCAAAATGGCCACCAGACAAAGTTTCCGGCTTGTGTTCAAAGTAACTGCAAAAGAAAGAAAAACTTAGCTAGGATGTGTTTCCAAAGTATTCTCTATAGTGACAATAAATGAATACTTTTTTCTGGATGATAAGTAATGGCTATGACTAAGGCTGCTTTGATGAGAACAGCTTGTTAAACAACAAGCAACACTGAACTTGAGCTGCAAACTCTATTTCCATATACCAGTCAATTTAAACTTTAATTGGTAGGACCCTAATCCTAATCTGTGAGGTGAAGGATATACTTGTTTCTTTTTCAAAGCTATCTTTTTTCCTGGCGCACTACTCTAAAAACAAGCAGCAATTTTTGTGACATTAGCATCCTAGAGGCCACTGGATGTTGTGGAAGGGCTACTCCATGAGGGGAGAGAAGTCCACCCCCACCCATTCACCACTGGAGGCCCCTTCCACAGTGCAGCAGTAGCAGGCTCTGCCACCAGTGTTCTGCCAGTGTTAATGGCTTAAAAAGAGATTGTGGATCTGTAGGATCTACAAATTATCACTCCAACACACACACACTCTCTCTCTAAATTCGGCTAATGAAGAACAGTAGTTCAGTTGCAAGATGTGGCACAACTGTTGCCATTAATTAAAAACAAATACCTTTAAAACACAGTTGATATAACTGTGGTATATCATTTCTTTGTACATTTGCTAGAGGTAGGCTATCACAAGCCACTGGTGTCTAAAATACAGGCACATGTGTTGGTGAGGTAATGTAAATTTCTCATACATTTGTTGTATTATAAACAAATGAATATTCAGTGAAAAAAACTGAGCACTGCTACGGAATCCCTTTTGAACCAGAAATAATTTTGTATGGATTTTTAAAAACTCAGCAAATGGAGAACATTAAGACTAGATCTGAAATGTATTGATATTCCCATGAAAGAAATGAAAAAATAAACAAATTCAAGGGCAACACAGTCTTGTAGGGAAACCTGGAACATAATACATATGGATAAATGGACCTATTATGCCCATGTGTATGGTTACAGTTAAGATGAACATCTTAGAAACAAGACCTGGTATTCCTCTGGATCAAATCACAACCACTGCTACAATGCCAGAGCCAAACAGTTGGTCTTTGTTGTCTTTTTTTTGTCTATTGTTTAATTTCACATGTACTTAAGACTTCTATCAGATACACTCGTTTCTCTCTTCTATCAGAATTTCCTCTCTCTGAATCAAGTTGCTTTCAATAATGTGCTAAGCCTAACTGATAGAGCTCTGTTCTGTTTCACACAGCTGAAGCCCTGAAATGTTGAGCAGCTGTATGTGGACTGAGCCCAGTCCTAACCTACTTCAGAGCCGTGTTAAACAATTAAAATAAAATCAGAAAAATACCTCTAATTGCTTGATAGTTTGATATCAACACAAACACTTTAATGAGCTTGAGGCATAAATGAGTATAGTCATGTTCCCAAATAACAGCTGGAATGAGGAGAAGCTTTCCATAGCTGGACAGTAGTAATGCTTTCAGAAGAAAGGTGAAGTCTGCTTTGGTTCTTAGATCTACAGGTTTTGCTGACCACAGAATAATGAATATGCCAATCAAAAAGGCAGTTTGTTCTGAAAGAAATAAATAAGTAGAAACAAACCATTTTGAAAAATAACTAAATCATGAAGTGTTCTTTAAGTACCTATTCATAAACGTGGCCTACATCTAGTTGGATCTATCATCAACAACACTCTAGTCATCTCCTAGCAATCGTTTCATTTTCATAAGCTCTATGGCATAAAGCAGTGGTCCCCAACCTTTTTGACACCACAGACCGGTTGGGGAAGGATAGGGTCCGTCTGCAGGGAAGGCAGGGTATCCCCCATGCTCTTGCACATGCACAAAGGGGGGGTGCTCACACAGGCACATGTACGGGGTGCACTTACATGGGTGCACGCACTTGCGTGAATGTGCGCAGGGGCAGGAGCGCTCAGGGCGTGCATGTGCACACTCAAGCATGCACGTGGGGCAGGCATGCTTCAGGCGTGTGTGTGCACACTCACACTCATGCAGCACTCATGGGTGTGTGTGCACACTTGTGCACATGCACAAAGGTACTGTGCAGCAGGAGTGCATGCAGGGATGGTGGGAGACCTTTCTGGGGGCTGGGGATCCCTGGCATAAAGGACGGCACTGAGGAACAATTGTGTCAACCAATGCCCTCAGTCTTTCCCCCAAGACTTGGCCTGCCTATTAAAATACCCCAGTAATCAGAGATATTCCAACATCAAGGAATAGTTTTCAGGCAGCAAGACTGGAAAGTGGAAGAGCTACTTGGAATATCAACAGAATCCTAACACAGTGGTGCCTCGCTTAACAATTTAATTGGTTCCAAAAAAATCATCGCTATGGGAAAACATTGCTAAGCGAAACGCGGTTTCCCATTGAAATGCATTGAAAACCGGATAATCCGTTCCAATAGGAATAAATTGCCGTCCTTAAGCAAAAATTGCCATAGGAAACATCGCTAAGCGTAACGCGGTTCCCCAATTGAAATGCATTGAAACCCATTCAGTGCATCTCAATGGGGGAAAAAATTCAACAACAAATTAAAAAAGAGTCAGAACAAAGTCAAATTTGGTTAACAAAGGGTTTATTAAGTGCACTTTATGATTTCAAACATTTTAAACAGTAAACTTTAACTTTATAACATTTAAAAAACAGCAAACATGAGGCTGTTTAAATCATCGTTAAGTGAAATAGGGGACCCAAAAACCTAATCGTTATGCAAAGCATGGTCCCGAAATCGCTAAGTGAAAATCGCCCATAGGAAACATTGTTAAATGGAGCACAAAAATGCTCCGAAAAAGTCATCGCTAAGCGAATTCATCGTTAAACAAAGCGCTCGTTAAGCAAGGCACCACTGTATTTCCTTCACACCTATTGTCAAGAACATATTCCAAATTAGGTTAATGCTCAATGGGGCATGTAGACAAGGAAGCAAGCATTTTGCAGACCACCACAAACCTCCTTTTTTCCTCTCTCTTTCAACCTAGGAAAACTGTTGCAAGAGTAATTTTTGCAATCAAAGGGCTTATGGCTCAAGAGGAGTTTTGGACTCAGCTCTACCAACCACAAATATCTGGTTGAAAATAATTGTTTTCATAAGTGTCCTGCTGTATTATTTTCATAAATGACTTGTCCATCCAAATGATGGAATGCTGTGATCTTTTGAACATTGGGCATCCTTCAAGTATATGCAGTGAAGTCAAGGGAGAGAAAATAGACAAATGAGCTGAACAATATAACACATCTGCTTTTCACTACCAGTTACAAAATACTCAATTCATTTAAAAATATTTAAGTGATGGTTTCAGAAGAACAGAAAAAAATTGCAGCAACAATTTTTATTTGATCTTACCCAGAGATGCTATTCCAAACATTCGATAAAAATCCCATTCTTTAGCATATCTAATGAAGTCATCGGGATCAGGATTCTGGCTTGAATCCTGTAGCTGCAGCCATCTGAGATAAGCTTCACAAAGCAAACAGAATATACAGAGCTTCCCATGAATCTATATTATGAAAGAACATCAGCATCAGAAGCAAACTTCATTTTAAAGTTTTTGTCAGCGCGAAGACCATGAATTTGAGCATCACAAACTTATCACTCTAATTTTCAAGCTAAAGCCACTTTAAAACCTAGAAAGGAATTTAAAAAGCTGCATTAAACTGCATGGTACTCTTGGTCCAACTGGCAACAACTTTCTATGGTTTCAGGCAGGAGTTTTTCCAGCCTTACCAGGAGATGGTGGGGATTCATTTTGCATACAAAAACATGTGTGCTATCACTAAGTTCCATCTATGCAACAGGAAGAACACCATCATGAGGAAATCACTGCTGCTTAAAGGCTTCCTTTGGTGATTTTGAGGTTCAGGCAACTTTGTCATATTCTGTTTGAGTAGTGTGTACTCCAAAATCATTGAAGGAAGTATCTAATAAACAGCAATTTGCTGCTGCTGCAATTATTGGAGCATCTTTCTCCAAAGTCATCTACCAGCTTCATCAGATCCTCCCAGGCAATGCTCCTCTGGGTGACTGGGCCTTCTTCATTGTGGCACCAACTCTTTGAAATCAGCTTTCAGAGAGGCCTGATTCCATGACTCATATTCCCTTCTACTGATAATACATCTCTTACAGGAATTTACTTTATTTCTCTAACTGTTTTTAGTTATAGTTTCATGTTGTGTTCTATTTTTTCATGTTATAAACTACTTAGAATAGTGCACTGCACTAATAGATCGGTATAGTGCATTGCACTAATTGGCTGCCCATTCGTTTCTGTACTGATTTCAAAGTACAGTACTAATGATGAAATATAAAGCCCTAAATGGTTTAGGACCTCAATATCTGGCGGAACGCCTCCTCCCACCTAGATCTACCCAAATCACTTGCTTTAGTCAAGATGGGTGGCTGAGGGGCCTAATGTTGAGGGAGGCCCAAAGAGAAAGAACAAGAAACCAGGCCTTCTCAGCAGTGGCCCCTCGCCTCTGGAACAATCTCCCCCCAGAAATTTGTTTGGCTCCCTCACTGGGTGTTTTAAGAGCCAACTCAAGACCTGGCTCTTTAGCCAGGCCTTCCCTCCTGTCAATGCCTAATTTATTTGCTATTTTCAATTGTTGTTTGTTGTTGTTGTTGTTGTTGAGTTGTTGGCTGCCCAGAATAGACTTCGGTCTAGATGGCTGGGATATAAATAAATAAATACACAAACAAACAATGTTGATCACATAAAGCTGTGCAACAGGATTTCACTTCAGATATAAGAGCAATTTTTATTACCAGAAAAGAAAGTCAGCTAAACTTATTCTTGTTATTACATGGAAAGAAAGATGGAACAATCATTTCCAGACACCATATTTTCATAACATTTCATGAACTTATGACCAGACATACATATTTTACAGTAAATTAAGACCAGAAGGGGAAAAAACTCAGCAACTTACGTTTATTTTTGTGTTGAACAGAATATGTCTATAAACCTGTGCTTTGCATAATATAGCATTAATTAAGATGATAACAGGATCATATTCTATATATTTGTCCACTGGTTTCTGACAAGATTTCTGAAAGTAAGAGAATAAAAACAGGTCAGAAAACCCATTAATATTAAAACGACACACTGAAGTTGTTGAGGAGGCCAGAAAACCAAAAAATGTTCTATGCCCCAAATTCACCTAGTACGGTAGTTTTCACCACAAGTTCTCTCTCTCTCTCTCTCTCTCTCTCTCTCTCTCTCTCTCTCACACACACACACACACACACACACACACACACATGCCACAATACATAGAGCTATACAGTAAACCGCCAGATACATTAGATGCTTATAAAATCTACTAAGGTTGTAAATGTTTAGCCACCAGAACAAGCTGAATTTAAACATGTTTTTCATTGTACGCTGTCCAAAGATAGCCATTTTCCTATTAATTCTACTTTACTCATTAAACAAAAACAGAACAATGTGATTTATAAGAAGCCTGCATGGCCCATAAAAATATAATTTAGCCTGCAAGGAACATAAAAATGTAATTCAACCCTGGGGACCAGGAAGCACAGATATATTCCAGATGTATACAAGTAACAGCTTATTGGAAAACTGTATTTTGCTGTAATGGAAATTGCAAGCCCTGTATTAAAATAAAGGGTTTTTTCAAGCTTTTGTTTCTGTTTTTTTTTTTAAAGCAAATCTTGTACTGCCTTATATAAGACTATAGTACACCCATCTTTGGAATACAGTGGTGCCTTGACTTACGAACTTAATCCATTCCGGAATGGTGTTTGTAAGTCAAAATGTTTGTAAGTCAAATCAGTGTTTCCCATAGGAATGCACTGAAACCCGATTAATTCGTTCTGGCTGTTTTTTGTTCAAGGCACAGTTTGTAAGTCAAAGCATTAGTTCCCGTAGGAACTCATGCAGAACCGGTTAATCCGCCCTCTACCACTAGGGGGAGAATTTTTTAAACCTAAGATGTTGTTGTTTAGTCGTTTAGTCGTGTCCGACTCTTCGTGACCCCATGGACCAGAGCACGCCAGGCCTTCCTTTCTTCCACTGCCCCCCCGGAGCTGGGCCAAATTCATGTTGGTCGCTTCGATGGCACTATCCAACCATCTCATCCTCTGTCGTCCCCTTCTCCTCTTGCCCTCAAACTTTCCTAACATCAGGGTCTTTTCCAGGGAGTCTTCTCTTCTCATGAGATGGCCAAAGTACTGGAGCCTCAGCTTCAGGATCTGTCCTTCCAGGGAGCACTCAGGGTTGATTTCCTTTAGAATGGAGAGGTTTGTTCTCCTTGCAGTCCAGGGGACTCTCAAGAGTCTCCTCCAGCACCAGAATTCAAAAGCATCAATTCTTCGGCGGTCAGCCTTCCTTATGGTCCAGCTCTCACTTCCGTACATCACTACAGGAAAAACCATAGCTTTGACTATTTGGACTTTTGCCGGCAAGGTGATGTCTCTGCTTTTTAAGATGCTGTCGAGGTTTGTCATCGCTTTCCTCCCAAAAAGCAGGCCTCTTTTAATTTCGTGGCTGCTGTCCCCATCTGCAGTGATCATGGAGCCCAAGAAAGTAAAATCTGTCACTACCTCCATATCCTCCCCTTCTATTTGCCAGGACGTGATGGGACCAGTGGCCATGATCTTAGTTTTTTTGATGTTGAGCTTCAGACCATTTTTGGCACTCTCCTCTTTCACCCTCATTAAGAGGTTCTTTAATTCCTCCTCACTTTCTGCCATCAGAGTGGTATCATCTGCATATCAGAGGTTGTTGATATTTCTTCCGGCAATCTTAATTCTGTCTTGGGCTTCCTCCAGTCTAGCCTTTCGCATGATGTATTCTGCATATAAGTTAAATAAGCAGGGGGACAATATACAGCCTTGTCGTACTCCTTTCCCAATTTTGAACCAATCAGTGTTTAAACCTAAGATGACTTAGGTTTAAAAAAGGGCAGGAAAGGAGGGAGACAGTGGAAGAGAAGACAATGGGGGAGGGAGAGAGTATGGAGTTTAAAACACATGGTAAACCCACACATTTTACACCAACACATTTTAAACCGAGCCAGCACAGACTCTTGCAAAACCTTTTCTGATTTGCAAGGGAAGCATGCAGGAGCCATTGCAAAAGCACAGAAAACAAATGGAGCAGATCAGAAATGCGAAGAGAATGAAGCAAGAAAGCAAGGGAAGCATGCAAGACACATTGAAAATGGGGGAAAACCCCCAAAAAGCAAACAAACCCCCCAAAACCCATTAGAAATGGGGAAAAACACTCCAAAAAGCAACCAACCCCCCATTGGAAATGGGGGAACCCAAAAAGCAGACCACCCAAGACCCATCACAGCACAGAAACATAACCCCCAGCTGAAAACCAGCAAAAATACCCAGCACAGTTTTTTAAAAGTACAAAGCAGCACCTTACCTTAGTAGGCAGCCTCCTCGGATTTCACACTCTCTTAACTCCCGGGGCGAAAGAGCTACAAAGCAGCAGCCTCGTCGCCACCTACAATTAGCTATTTGAATTTCCTGCCCTTTTCCCCTGCCTTTTTTCTGTTCGTAGGTCAAAGCAAAATTATGTGAATGGAGCTGTTCATAACTCAAAATGTTCGTGGGTCAACGCGTTTGTAAGTCAAGACACCACTGTGCTGTTATATAGTTCCTGAAAATGATTAACTGTAATCACAAATACAGTCAAGGATACCAGAATGAAATCTGTTCTCCACCAGCAAGCTTCCAGTGTTACCCATGACAAGAACAACATATTCATTAAAAATACACCAGAAAAGGAAAGCAGGCAATGCCTATTTCAAAACATCAATTAGGCTGTTCTTCCACTATGATGCATTATATCACCATTACAAGATACAGAAACCATGTCTATGTCCCAGACAAAAGATGCCCTCCTTCATGAAAACTGGGAAAAATATAACTGATTAACCATATATAATGTATACAAATAATGTAAATGTACATTTGCAATTAACTTCAAGGTAATAATTGATGGGATTTTTCTCGATTTGAGTTCCTGTCTATATACTATAATCTGTTTCACCAAATACCAAGCAAAATTCTGTTTATGTAAACTTATGTTATAGAGGCAGCTGATACCATCTGCCACTAACAATATTTAGTTTAAATAAATTAAAAGCTTCTTATCCCCTCATTTCAGGTTCCAAGGCTCATTGAGCTCCCTTTTGCCCTGGGAAAGCCATTGGGAGCCTTGGAACGGTGGTGGGGAGTCCGATGCCATATCACCACAAGCACTGAGTGCAGTCTAAAAATGAATACTAAGAAAAGCAAGTTCATGGCAATCAGTAAAAAAAAAAAAAAAAACACCCAAAAAAACCAAGCAGCCCAAGAAATGCAGTTACAGAATCGAACTGTGGGGCATATAAGCAAATACAGGTACAATGAAGCACATGTGTTCTATGCTGTCCAGTTGGAACCGACTTATAGTGACCCTAATAGGGCTTTCAAGGTAAGTAAAATATTTAAAGAGTGGTTTTACCAGTTCCACTCCCCCAATAAGTTTCCATGGCCAAGTGGGGATTTGAATTCTTATAGAATCATTTAATTAATTAATTGTTATAAATTTTTTAGAACTTGTTATCCTTATGTTGTAAGCCGCCTAGAGTGGTTGAAATGACTAGATAGGTGGGGTATAAATTAAACAAACAAACAAACAAACAAACAAACAAACAAACAAACAAACAAATACTGTTCTCCAGAGTCCTAGTTTGCCATGCTATCCAGTACACCATACTGGGAACTTACTGGAGCATCACTAAATCAAATCGTAAAATTCTGTAATAAGAGTTGTGGTGAATGCTAGTTTACCACCCTGAAACCGTAGGAACAAAGCAGATTATACAACTATATTTTTGCAGTGCAACAGTAGAGCTGTACTGCTGCAACTCTACAAGGCTTCATAGTGACCCTACAGCACCCCAGCTTATATCTCAACAGTTACATACCAAACAAGATCCATATACAAAACTGGATGCTATGGAATGAAGTCTACTGCCTTTACACAGAACAGGCAGCTACCTATACAGGACTGGGCCAATTTAGCAGCAATGATGCACTCTGACTGGAAAAAAAATCTGCACTTTAGGCAGAACCAGTGCTGTGGTTCCCTGGTTAAGCCCACTTCTTACAGTCATTCAGCCACTCTGCTCTTGCTCATCCTGGGGTGGGAATCCTCAGAGAGAGTCAGATGTAGTAGAAATTGTGGACTTTTGACTGAAACTCTGAGACCTGTTCAGTCTCCCAGACATTGAGATGCCCTGGAGAGCATAATACAAAAAATAAAAATTTCTCAAGGCAAAGCAAGGCTGCTACAACTCCCACAAATATGGGGGGATAAATAATGGATGAGTCCTAGCCTCATCCATTAGCTGGATGAGGCTAGGACTGGTTTAGTACCTTCCACCCTCTCAGTCAAATCCAGACAACTTCCTTGAAATGCTTATAATTTATTTAACAAAAGGAAAAAAGGGAGGAAGGGAGGAGGGATAAACCAATCCAAAAGGTTAAAAGAGTTAAAAGTACCAAATGGTTACAAGAAACAAATTTTCCAAACAAGGAGCAAAAGTGGGCACAGGCAGAAAACATACCAAAGCAATAAACACTAACCTACTGTAGCTACTATACTCCTACCTGATCATTTCTGGGCATGTGCAGAATCCTGGCACAGCTTTGTAAGATGGCAAATGGATTCTGAATCTACAGTACTTGCAAGTCAAATCAAGTCATTTCAGGCAGCAGGTGAGGCATCTCTCTTCACAGAGATAGCCAGCCTAACTAACCAATTCCCCCAATTCCCTTTTATACAAATAAATGAGCAATTTACAGACATATTGCCTATTACATCTCTTGTTAGCAGCCCAGAGTGGCCTGGTTGCCAGATGGTACGGGGTATAAATCCAATACTGTAAATAAATAAATAAAGCCCTTACATGTTCTGTCAGGACAAAAGGCAGCTTCTTGACTTGATGCTGTTCCCATTGCCCCAGTTTACTCTCTGGGAACATAGCAGGCTGAGTCAGGGGTTACAGATAAGTTTAGAGTTTGGGTAGGGCTGCTTTAATATGTCCTCTGATAATGATAGCATGAAAGCATTTGCTCCCTTCCTCAGTCCTTCCTTTAAAGTGTTTGAAAGCAGATGATGAGATCATAGAATCATGAAGTTGAAAAGGGCCTATAAGGCCTATCAAGTCCACACACACACACACCCCCGTTGAGTGCAGGAATCCACATCAAAGGATATCTGCCCGGTGGTTGTTTAAATTTCTCTTGAATACCTCAAGTGTTGGAGTACTCACCAGCTCTTGAGGTAATTGATTCTAAATAATGTTATCTGATTTAGCATGTTTTGTTCAAGTATAGATTATATTCAAAAACATTCAATACTTTATGTGGAAATTATTTTATTAGAATACTTATATATGGTGAAGATAATAGAATATGCTTCCCTTACATTTAACAAAAAAACAACTACAGTGGTGCCTCGCTTAACGAGCACCTCGCTGAGCGATGAAATCGCTTAACGAGGCGCTCTGGGCCATCGCTGCAGCATTCGCTCAGCGATGGCCCCTATGGGGATTTTTCGCTTTGCGATATTCACTAAGCGATTCGCTTAGCGAATATCGCATAACGAAGCGGGGGAGAACAGCTGATCGGCGGTTCCAAAATGGCCGCCGGAAGGTCCGCGCCGCATTTTCGTGCCCTGCCCTCGCTTACCGAGGGCGCGAAAATGGCGGCGCTATGGCAGAACCTCGCTTAACGGTGAGTTTTCAAGCCATAGGAACGCATTGAACAAAGTTCAATGCATTTCTATGGCTTTTTTTATTCCGTTTAGCGATGTTTCGCTATAGCGAAGGTTAATCCGGAACGGATTAACCTCGCTATGCGAGGCACCACTGTATATCTGAAAGAACACTTTTCTAGGGGATACATACTTAAAGACAGCTGCACCTGATATATATTATATCAGCAGTTTACTTTTCTTTTACTGAAGTATAAATGTAGTACCTTCAGTTTTACTTACTCAACTTTCTGCATTACTTTTCAGCTTCATTTAATGTTAAGAAAATCTGATTCAATGCAACTACTTGATCATTCTGTTTAGTAAAAAAATGAATTGCATTCTGCAGCACAGACACATTCTCACTTATTCTCACTTATCTGTACTTCTGACAGAAGTGAGAGATTTTTGCAAAATAAACACAAGCTTAGCAGTGTGTTCAGTTGTTAGTCTACTTAATTTACCCTATTTAAGAATTAGTGCACTGAAATCACCCCAGAGGGAGACCCCAGCTGCGCTACAAGGATATCTGCAAGTGGAATCTGAATGCCTTAGGAATGGACCTCAGCAGATGGGAAACCTTCAGCCTGGAGGCAGGCCGTGCAGCACTGCTTCTCCCATTTTGAAGAGACACTTGTCCAGCAGGCCAAGGCAAAGTGGCAGTCATGAAAGCAGCAAAATCAGGGAGCTGGACAGGGGACAGATTGGATTTGTCTTCAGTGTGGAATGGATTGTCACTCTCGAATTGGCCTTCTCAGCCACACTAGATGCTGTTCCAAGTCCTCTATTCAGAGCACATTACCATAGTCTCTCGAGACTGAAGGATGCCTAATCCTAAATTTTTTTTCTTATTGTGTTTTAATATTGTTGCTCACATTATTGTTAGCCACCCAGAGTGGCCTGGTTGCCAGATGGTGTGGAGTATAAATTGAATTAAATTAAATTAAATTTAAATAAATAAATACACCATGTAGAAGTCTGGTCTAGACCTAGAAGGAATCCAAATGCATTGTGCATAGGAAGAGGTTGTCACACATTATTTTACATTACTTCATTAGTTGCCACAGTAGGCAACTGAGCACTAGGGTTTGTTGATGCTTGTCACCTTGAAAGAATAACTTATAGAAGTTCCTGTTCTACATTTAGCCCATCTAATATGATTGACCACAGCACAAAAAAACAGCCCAGAAGATTTTCTCCCCTTTTCTGCACATCACAAGGGCTAAAAATACATTCCTGCCTTTGTTAAAGCAGGAAGTTCCCTTTGCCCTTTCAAATGAAAGCTCATCATCAGTTGCACACATATCTAGAACCATTGAAACATGGTTGTTGTCGGTTTTTCGAGCTGTTCGGCCATGTACACCCGAAAAACCTGCATCAGATCCTAGCCATGAAAGCCTTCAAGAAACCATCATAACACCTGGACCAGCTCAAGCCATTTTGGGCCAAACGGAATCTCTACCCTGCAAGTCAAAATGACCAGAATAGCCAAGTGATTCTGGAACATCCTTATTTTTGCCATCCGCGAAAGCAAAATAAATTAAACCATAATTTGCTGCCTGAGGTGACCCTCCCTAGTTGACCCAGGCGGATAGATACCTGGAGTCAGAGCCCGTACTGCCCCTAACACATCCCCACGTGGCTTTCATTTGTTGGTACAGTTTCTTCCACGGAGAAGTAAGTGGCAACCCTAACAGAAAAAAGATAAAAATAAAAGCCAGAAGGAGACCGTACATATTATTTCCACGTTCTTCTTCTCATAAGTATTTTACCCTATAGCTTGTGGAATAATGGTTGTATAAATGCTACTCCGGAGCCCCTCTCATCCCTGAGCAAATCTCGGCTTGCCCCCTTGCAGTCCTCTCTTCAGTCAGACTCCGTGGGTCCTGACCCGATGCTCTCTTTCCCCTTATCTAATCGCGTAACTCACGCAGATAGAGATGCGCAGCACACCGCGCTGGTAGTCCTTGTACAGTTCAGCAGCTTTCCGGTTGCACTCAATGCACCTGTAGACACCGGGCTCTTCCATTTTCTTCGCAGGTTGGCGAGGGGGAAAAAAAAACCCTCCGTTGCCACAGAAACGCGCCTTTCGCTTTCAAGACTTCCGCGTTCTTCACACCCGACTTCCGCCAGCGGAGGACAAGGCCCTAGAGCGTCCCGGTCTTTGTAGTTTTCGGAGCCCCAGATTGTTGAACGAAGTGCCCGTCTAGGAACTACCATTCCCAGGAAGCACCTCGCTCACCCCTTCCTGAGCGAGACCCATGGAGGGAAGGAACAGGAAAAAAAAAGGTAAACTACTTTGCGCAGGCGTGGTGGGAAGATGGCAGCCTCAGCGGCTGCCTCGGAGCGCTATGGGCTGAGTATCGCTGCGCCGCTGCCGCTTTTGACGCTGTGGCTGAGGTTGGCGGTGATCGCCCGGCCGGTGGTCGCCCTGACGGAGCAGTACCCGTCCCTGTCCTTGTTTAGGCAGGAGCTGCACCGTCAGCAGGTCCAGGGGGACAGAGGCTGCCCGGATCTGCTGGCGGCTGACTGGGGCGGGGAACAATATGCCGGCGTAGCTGCCGGTGACTGTGGTGAGTGATGGAGGGGGGAAAGGGGCACCTCGCCTCCTGCCAATACTGGGTGAGGGGGATGATGGATCGGGCTAGATTGTTTTAAACTCCGGTTGCAGAAGTGGCATTTTTCAGTTCTCCTTTACAGAAAGAAGTTGGGGGGGGGGAAGGGAACCCCTTGTCTTTGAGAAGAGTGAGTATGCTGATGTATTGTTGAAGCAATCGATGTTAGAGTGATCGGATGAGACCGGTGGGACCCAGAAAACCTCCTTACACATGACTCCAGTATGCTATTATACAGTACAGTATATGGTCTTTTCACAAAGGCGGGCTGTCGGGAGCACGGCCGGGATGGGCTGGTGCGCTCCTAAAGAGGGCGATCAGACGAGGTCTTTGCTAGAGCGCACTCGCCCGACCCCAGAGCATTCCTATTACTGTACTCACACTTTTCTGGGCTTATGCTTTTTTTTGGTACCAGTTGGATCGTAGTGGTTTGACTCGATTCCAGCACGTGACCACGGGAACTGATCCAAAGCAAGCCTTCCTCTTTTAATTTGCCAATATCTCGAAATAGCTTAATAAACAAGCCATTTCAGGTTATTGGCAATTTCATAACTTCCCCTCAGCAGAGAGCAGAGGAAGTGAAATATTTTTATTGTATATAGACTATTGCTAACGCACTATATGAGATATAAAATATTTTCTAATTTTTTTTTCTGTGCTTTATCTTAAAGGGCTGGCCAAGAAACCACCTGCCGTCCAACCCATGGTGGTGGCTTTTGATGTAGGCAGTTTCTCAATCATGCCTTTAAGAGAAGGCAAAGAAAATATTTTTTTAGTTTTTTAAAATAACTGATGGAAAGGTAATCCTATCAGAAATAGTCTATATACAATTTAAACAACAACCATACTTTCACTGTCCTCTGCCGAGCAGGGGAAATGACTAATTTGCCACTATCGGGCTCATATTAAGCCTCTTCATGATATAGGCAGGAGTTATTTCTATGTGAATGTTCAGGCTTGACTAGATCATTCTAATGAAGCTCAACCATTCCCAAGCAGCCCACAGTAGCTCACTCTGCTCCTAGTGTAGCTGTATCCTTAGTTTCCAAGTTCTGAGCTGAAGCTCATTGCAAGCTACCCCTCAGTAGAATCTAGGTAACATCATGCAGAAGAATGGATTAGACCATTTCACCTTCTGTGCTTGTTTTTTTGTTGGAGCAGAGAGCTTTTGACATAGTAGACTACTCATTGTTTGCAGTCTAAAGTGGTGTGGTCTCTTCCCATCTCCCTGGAACCCTGACAACTTCACTCTTTGTTTTGCTACAAATTTAATTAATTAATTATATTTCTACCCCGCCCATCTAGACCAAAGGTCTACTCTGGGTGGCATTACACCCGAAGGACCTCCGTCTTGCCCGGATTCAGCCTCAGTCCATTCACCTGCATCCATTGCTGAACAGTCCCCAGGCAGCGCTCATGGGACAAGTTAGCATCCACTGTTGTTGGAAAAAAGGAGATGTAGAGCTGAGTATCAGTAGGATGCTGATGAAACGAAGCCCCACATCCCCTGATGACTCCTCCCAGCGGCCTCATATAGATGTTAAATAGCATTGGAGAGATAATCGAGCTCTGCAGAACCCCGTAGTTGAGACTCCATGGGGCCGAGAAACTCTCTCCAATCTGCACTCTCTGGGGATGGTTCTCTAAGAAGGAACAGAGCCAGGCAAGAGCCTGGCCACCAATTCAGATGTTATAGGTCTGGCTGCTTTGATTAGCCATGCCGGGCAAGAGTCAAGGAAGGAGGTGGTGGCACAGCAGTGGTCAAGCACTCTGTCCATTGTATCTGACTTCACAGGCTGAAAGTGGTTAAGTCTCATCGGGCAAGATGAAGCGCTGGATGTCTCAGCTCGATCCACTGTTTTCAAATAGGGGGCAAGATCCCGGCGGATGGCCTCCAGTTTAGATTTTTAGAATGCTGCAGATTGGTCAGGTGAGATGCTAGTGGGAGGCCAGTCACTATGACCAACTCCGGATAGATTGTGAACTGTATTGAAAAGTTCTGCCTGCTGGTTGGAGGCTTCACTGATCTGGACAGTGAAGTAAGATCGACTAGCAGCCTTCACCTTAGATTGGTAGAGGTTAGTTATGATCCTGACAGCTATTTGATTATTTTCCGTCGGGTTCCGCCTCCATATGCACTCTAGCCTCCTATTTTGCTTCATTGATCCCAACTCTGGATTAAACCGGGGCGAAGGACAATCTCTGCGCTGGAGAGGACGTTTAGGTACGATCGTGTCAACAGCCCTGGTGGCAGTGGCCAGCCAGCCTCTACAGGAGCTTCCGTCAAATTGACCGGAATCCTTCGCATGGCGTTCTCTCTCTCTCTCTCCCTCTCTCTCTTTTTTGAAACTAATGCCTTCTTTCTCATAGGATTACCTTTCCTTAGGGGCAGTGTTTGTAATTATTTCTAGTCTCCATTTGGCCATGTGGCTCCCAAAGGGCAGGAGGTCTGATAAACAATTCTACTGGAAAAGGGTGCTGGTTGTTTTTGAGAGTGGGTCCATGTGGTTCTCCAGATGACTTGATCACTATTGTCTGTTCACAAAATCTGTATGAAGCAGCTGTTGTGGGTTTTCGGGCTCTTTGGCCGTGTTCTGAAGGTTGTTCTTCCTAACGTTTCACCAGTCTCTGTGGCCGGCATCTTCAGAGGACAGCACTCTGTGCTCTGTATGAAGCATTGCTGCACTGCTGAAATGTGTGCACTGGGCTTTTGGTATTTTATTTTTCTACTTCAGAGGCACGTTTTTCAGTTGATTATGAGAAACTTGGTGCCATTAAATTTTTGTATTGTTTTGTTGGTTTTACTTCAGTGCAATTTGGACTTTAAATATTGCTGCTACTTTACCTACATTTTACCTACATCCTAGCAGCACCCAGTGTATAATATTATTCAGTTTGTTTGTTCATTTGAGATCCCCATCCCAGTAAGTCAGTGTTAATCCCATTGGGGTTGGTGACTCCAATTTTGCAGGTTTGGTGAATTGCTTTGGGTTTTAGACTGGACTTTACAGGAGTTATGCAAGTGTTGAACCTTTTTTGGGAAGTGGCTTCAACACCTTGGATAGCACCTGTAAAAGCCAGAATAAATCTGGATTCACTGCTCCTGCAAAATGCAAGTGACCATGTTCTAAAAATTAATGTCCAGGTTTACAGTGTTTTGGCTTTTGACACTCCATGCCTCCCAGTGAGGTCAGGGCTGCTATGGATCACAGTTTTACTCTGTTCTCATTCTGCATACTAACTTGCTGTTAAATCACATTTTTAAATTGGTCTGCCTAGCCTCAAA
This sequence comes from Pogona vitticeps, assembly GCF_051106095.1. NCBI lineage: Eukaryota > Metazoa > Chordata > Lepidosauria > Squamata > Agamidae > Pogona > Pogona vitticeps. The sequence goes on along the minus strand of NC_135783.1, from coordinate 61,904,474 downwards.
CTCACAGTAGTTCAGGTATAAGACTTTTTAAAAATGTCTTATTAACTTAAGAGTAAAATGGTCATCATAGCGATTATAGTGACTCAAGCTTTTTAGAACTTGGGGTATATTATTAAAATAAATTGATCAGGATTTAACAAACTTTAATCTCTTTACATTCTTTATAATAAAATTTTATTTTGCCTGTTGTGCCTCACACGCAATGCTTACATGCCAACACTTACATGTTCTTCCACAGCTATTGCTAAGTAAACCCAAAAGGTAATAATGACAATATTTCTGTTTTAGATTCTTCTTTCTTGCACTTTCACGAGTCAGACTGTGAACTACGAGGGTCTCCATGTGAATCACTGTTTTCTCTCAATACTGAAAAACTTCTGGTACGTTTATCTATTTATTGTCCTTAAAGATCTTTGTTAAAATTGAATGGAATATTAGCTTCATAAATAGTTATTTTAAAATTTTTCCAATTATATTCATGCCCTGCCCAGGATATTGTGCTGCCTGAGCAGTAAATGACACTTCCACCCATTCAAGTCAGATACTCAAGGCAAGGCAAGTTATTTTGGCACCTGAGGAAAGTAATCTTATAATCTCTTCCGCATTCCTGGCAGAAAACTCCCCGATTTTAGTAGATCTTGATTTTAGAGACGTGGACATACAGTTGTTGTTGTTTAGTTGTTAAGTCATGTCCGACTCTTTGTGACCCCATGGACCAGAGCACGCCAAGCTCTCCTGTCTTCCACTGCCTCCCGGAGTTGGATCAAATTCATATCGGTAGCTTTGATGACACTGTCCTACCATCTCGTCTTCCATCATCCCCTTCTCCTCTTGCCTTCACTCTTTCCCAACAGCAGGGTCTTTTCCAGGGAGATTTATTTTCTCATGAGGTGTCCAAAGTATTGAAGCCTCAGCTTCTGGATCTCTTCTTCCAATGAGCTTTTTAAGATGCTGTCACGGTTTATCATTGCTTTCCTCCCAAGAAGCAGGCATCTTTTGATTTCGTGGGTGCTGTCACCATCTGCAGTGATCATGGAACCCAAGAATCTGTCAGAAGTTGCCAGAAGTTGATGGGGCCAGTGGCCATGATCTTAGGTTTTTTTGTGGGGTTTTTTTGGTCTTTTTTGATGTTGAGCTTCAGACCATTTTTGTGCTCTCCTCTTTCACCTTCATTAAGAGGTTCTTTAATTCCTCCTCACTTTCTGCCATCAGAGTGGTATAATCTGCATATCTCAGGTTGTTGATATTTCTTCCGGCAATCTTAATTCTGGCTTGGGAGTTCTCCAGTCCTGTCTTTCGCATGATATATTCTGCATATAAGTTAAATAAGCAGGGGGACAATATACAGCCTTGTCATACTCCTTTCCCAATTTTGAACCAATCAGTTGTTCCATATCCAGTTCTAACTGTTGCTTCCTGTCCCACATACAGATTTCTCAGGAGACAGATAAGGTGGTCAGGCACTCCCATTTCTTTAAGAACTTGCTATAGTTTGCTGTGGTCCACACAGTCAAAGGCTTTTGCATAGTCAATGAAGCAGAAGTAGATGTTTTTCTGGAACTCTCTGGCTTTCTTCATAATCCAGCGCATGTTAGCAATTTGGTCTCGAGTTCCTCTGCCCCTTCGAAATCCAGCTTGTACTTCTGGGAGTTCTCGGTCCACATACTGCTGAAGCCTACCTTGTAGGATTTTGAGCATAACCTTCCTAGTGTGTGAAATGAGTGCAATTGTACGGTAGTTGGAGCATTCTTTGGCGCTGCCCTTCTTTGGGATTGGGATGTAGACTGATCTTTTCCAATCCTCTGGCCACTGCTGAGTTTTCCAAACTTGCTGGCATATTGAGTGTAACATCTTAGCAGCGTCATCTTTTAAGATTTTGAATAGTTCAACTGGAATGCCATCACCTCCACTGGCCTAGTTGTTAGCCATGGTTTCTAAGGCCTACTTGACTTCACTCTCCAGGATGTCTGGCTGAAGGAAATCCAGATCTTTCTGATATAATTCCTCTGTGTATTCTTGCCACCTCAGACATACAGTAAGAAAATCTAAAATACAGTACAGTACTTTATTTTTTTGTACTCTTTCAATAGTAAATATGTTACAATACTGAATGGTATTTAGCTTTGTGAGTGTCACTAAAACTATGTAAACAGTGTTTTTACTTGTCTGTAAAGACAAATATTACTTTGAAAGGTATTGCCCAAATTTGCAGTTTACAGATTCCGTAGAAACCATATATTCTACAGGATTTGATTGGAATCTAGCTTGTCAACGTGTAACATAAAAGTTACATAGGTGGAACATTGCTGGGCATTATGTGCAGATAACACAGATTGCCGAATTGGTTGCACAGTTCCCATTGTGACCAATTGTATATTGTACTTATAAGGTAAGGGTTTTCAGTCTAGCCAAAGTTAAGCTTTAAATCAGATGGACTTCAGTGGACAGAGAAAATCCCGTCATCAGTTCTCTTGCATCGAAATCAGTGAAACTAAATTAACTTTAACTAGATTATCTCTTAATTTTTATTTTATTATTTATCATTATTTATTTGATTTATATACTGCCCGTCTGGCAGCCAAGGCCACTTTTTGTGTTGACATGTTAATTTGTTAAATGTTTTTACAGAGCCAGGCAAAATCACTTGCAGAACACAAAAGGTTTCCTTTTGCCACAGATGATGACAATACAAATGAAGAATTAGGTAAGATCAGAGTTTCTTATTCAAGTGGGGATAATAAGGGAAGTCATCAAATGGCTTGTGTGCACCTCCCTGCCTTGTTTTGTAGATTTTAAAAATTCTCCTTAATTTACAGTACCCTTGAGGATAGAGTACACCAGAGAAGTTAGGAGAAGCCCAGTAGTAGTAGAAATGTTTAACAAGTTATGAAATGATGTCTTCTTGAAACTTGGTTTTTCAATACTCTTATTCCCTTTTCAGGTCTTTGGGGGATATTGAACCATTCTTATATGTATGACAAAAACTGACTTCACGGAAGTTCGATTCAGTAACCCAGAGTGTTGTTTTTACAGCTATCGCTTATGTGTTGATTAGCAGTGGCCTGTATGATGAAGCCATACGACACTTCTCAACAGTGCTTCAGGTAAGCTGTCATTCCTTTTTACCATTTTTTATTTTATTTATTTTATAAAAGTGCTTCCCAAAGCATGACGCCTGTCTTCCTAGAAAAGGGTCCCAAAAAGGACAAATTTTTCTACCTGCTTGCATTGCCTAAAACACAGAAGGAGGATTACAGATGGGACCTTCAGTTTGACATATAGAAGGGAGACAGAACTCACTGATGACAGCAGGGATGTATTCTCTCCACCATGAGAGATTGTGTGATGGAGTGGGGGAACAGCTCATATGTAGATAGAACAAGAATAGCCTGAGAAAAAAATTAAGGAATTTTTAACTTAATTTTTCCTATTGTTCACTTTAATGAGAACAATAGGAAAATATTTTTGTATCATGCAAATAGTAACACTCCCAAACCAACTACACCAGAGTACAGGTTGCTGTCCTCTGAAGATGCCGGCCACAGAGACTGGCGAAACGTCAGGAAGAACAACCTTCAGAACACGGCCAAAGAGCCCGAAAAACCCACAACAACCATTAAATAGTAACACTTTCTTTAAGCAATGAGACACTTGATTACACCTTAATACAAATGATTCATCCTCATCCATGTGGTGAGTTCAGGGATTTAGCTGACATTTTAATTTTTTCCGTCTAATTGCTTGTGGCAAGGAAGTACTGCTTCCAAGTATCCAGCCAGGGAAAGCTGTCACACTCTTCTCTTATGGACTAGAGACTTTGATGAATTTATATACAAGGCTGAGTTGACTGGCAAGTATACTTGGGATGTGCACTCATTCTGGCTTGGTGTGTGTGCTTGTGTCCCCTGAGAATTGTAGCTAGGACACTGTTTACCAGGGAGGAATGGACCTAAAGTTCAGTTTGGCTTATGCTAAGCAGCAGAGTTTTGGCCATTGAGTTACAGTAGTGGGATTTTCTCTGCCACTATTAAAATACATCTTCCATGCTTGATTTCAGAAGTTCAGAATCCCCCTCCCAAAAATGTTAGATTGAGAGGAAGACAGTTACAAACGTTATCAGTTTAAGTGGATATAACTTGGCAGAATTTTATATATAGCTTCTTGGAAAAGTTGTTGATTGCAGAATATAATTAGGCCATCATGTTTATTCTGAATTGCAAACAGAACTCTATTGTAAAAAGATCTCTTTAGAGCAGTGGTCCTCAACATTGGGCCTCCAGATGTTCCTGGACTTCATCTCCCAGAAATCCTGGCCAGAAGAGGTGGTGGTGTAGGCTTCTGAGAGCTGTAATCCAAGAACATCTGGAGGCCCAAGGTTGGGGACCACTGCTACCACAGCCAAATTATTCATCAGAGCTGGTTATGAAAAGAACCAAAATTCCATGTTACAGTAGCTTCACGGCTACTGTCCTATTTCTGGGTACAATGGAAAATGCTGGGGTTTGCCTCTTAAGCTCTATACAGCTTGGGTCTGGACAAGATGAAGGATCATATCTCCTCATATAAGCCCCTTCCTCCAGTTTTAAGCCGTTTGCTTTTCTCTTGGTCAGTGCCCCCCTCCTGTGTACAATGAGAACATGAGAGAAAGCTATTTCATTGGTTGCACCCAGGCTTTGGAACTCTCATTGCTCTCCATTCCATTTAAGGAAGGATTTTGTATTTTTAGCCTTTTAAAGGACATTTTTAAATTGTGTTAAATGATTTTATTCTATTATTTTTAATATGAAACATGTCTAATCACTTTTAATGTTGTTGTTGGTTGTATTTCTAGATGTATTTTTTAAATACTTTAGAAGCCTTCTTGAAGCCCCTTCTTGGGAGAAAGGTGGGGTACAAATAAAATGAATGAATGTAGTTAGTTGCATTTCTCCCAGTATTTTTAAAAAGCAGAGCTATATAATCTTCCACGTGACTTGAACACCAGTGTGTTCTCCTTGCGCTTGAACACTTCTTCTGAGAGCAGTTCTTTGTAGCAGCGATCTACACATTAATGTATTAAAATATGCTAGAATGATGTTCTAAATATGAGACATGAGGCTTTCAGCTGTAGCAAAGCAAAGAAACATCCTGAAATGAGCAGTTATCTTCATATAAGAAATATAGTCAGCTTAATATGGTAGCTGGGAAATAAAATGCAAAACCTAAAACACATAAATCCATAGCCAGTCCAACAGCAGTTTCTCTTTAAGCAACTTCAGTGCAAACTTGTCTTACTTTTTAAATGTGTACAGCTAAAAGTAAGAGTACAAAAAACATCTGATTGGAGACATGAATGGTTTGCATGTTTTTTGACTTGTATTAGGTATGATGGCCTTTGGAAAAGTGCCATTCTATATTCAGTCTAGTTCCCTCGAATCTTCTAAAGATAATTTTCATTTTGCTCTGAATAGGAACAGCCAGAACTCATTAGCGCAATTTATGGACGAGGCATAGCATATGGAAAGAAAGGGCTGCATGTAAGTATCTAATATTTCTGAAACTGCATACAATTGTTATATTACTAGCATCTATGTACTGTATGTATGAGCAGATTCAAGATAGGTCCAGACCAAATGAAGCATTTAGCTCTGTGTTTCTGTTGATTAAAAGTATTATCTAAATCATATCTCAAAGTCTTTGATTTACAATAGTTTGAAGTCTATTTGGGAGTTCACAATATTGTTGAAATATTCTGGTCATCACTCTTCTAATTAATATTCAAGCCTTATGTAGCATGAATTAGCAAAGGGGGGGGGAACTAGGTGGCACTATTTGCATAGCTGGCCTGATGCAGGTACAGGAGGAAATGCAAATGTTAGCATAAAGTTATAATGAGATTTTATGGAAGCATAATCTTTGGTCTTGATGCAAATTTGTGTTGCTGGTTTTCTCACAGTTGGAATGTTGTCGTGTTTGTAGTTGTGGTTCCCATTCTTCAAAAACAATACAGTATTGCAGAATTGGAAGAAATATGAAAAAAGGCTATCAAAGTTATCAACGGGTTGGGATAGCTGTCATAGGACGAAGGATTACAGTGGCCAAGATCCTGTTGCTTTCTGCAGTAAACTGCTCTAGAATGGATCTGTTGAATGAATGGGGATCTGGTAAACCAAGTCTTCCATAAGTTCCATTGATTCAAGTTAGATGGCTTTGGACAGTTCTTTGGACAGCTCTTTATTCTCATTAGCATAACCAGCTCTAAAGAACATTACAGACACAAGAGAGAACCCAGTGCGTGCTCCTCACCTGCCAATAAAACACATCATTGTTAATATTTAACAATCTAATTGAAGGATAGACAGTGGGTAAATGAAGGGCCCTGGCTTCGATTGGTTGTGGTAGAACAGACTTGAAGCAGCATGAGAAGCAGAGTTCTGCATCAGGTGACCCACCTGCTGGCCAATGCACATCCTTGATGGGTAATCAAGGATTAGTAATCAGAGTTGAGTATACTCCCAGGCACACAACCAGTAGGGGGACCCCTCAACACCCATAGGGGGCATCCCAGAGTGGGCATGCCCTTGTCCCCTATCTTGGTTCCTTATAGGGAGATCCCAAGCCTCAGATAGGGCCATCCGCCTCACTAGAGATAGGCTCCTATGCACAGTACCACCATCTGCTACAGCCAAGAGGCTGCAACAAAGGTTTACTGACATTATAAGCTATAATTAACTCTTGCCCATGACATCACATCAGTGCAGCTAACTGAAAACTATACAGATTATTTTTTAAAGGGGAGGGAGGGAGAGGAGATGAAATCTCCAAGGAGATTGGCTGGAGGAGAGCTGGGGAGCACCTAATATACCTCTCTGATGGACTAGAGTGGAGTCTGCCTCCTTTCAGTCCGTCAGGAGGTTCCTTCCCCCCCCCCACACACAACCTGTCTCTGAATGGCTGGGTTTTCTGCTTGCCTGATTGGCTAGATTTCCCAGCCAGCTTTCTTGCAATTGGCTCTTTTGATCCCTTCATATGTTGACCTCAGATCCATGCTCCCTTGGCCCAGGGAACCTGATGGGAACTCTTTGCAAGAGTTAACTGGGGGACCCTAGCTTTTCAGCTAATAGACATATTGACTACAGGAGAAAATCAGGAAAGACTGGTGCTAACAGTAAGCAGTTTTTTTTCTATCCTTCTTCCCAGCTGCAGTAACCATTTCTTCCCAGTCTTATGATTGCCTTGTCTTGTTTGAAGAGAGAGATATGAGACATGCTAAAAGTTCACATCCAAAATTAATATGATAGAAATGACAAGAAGCAATTTGCGACATCTCCCTTGTTGCATATCCTTTCACAGAGACCTGCCTTTCTTTCATTATGATTGATCAGGGATGAGCAGGAGACTCTTACTGTTCAGAGCAACTAGAATGAAGAGAATGGATTATAGCATCATTGGGATGGTGGGGGATGAAGAAATAAGACTGTGCCGGTCTTGGAGGCAGCTGTGAACTTAGGAATTCACAGCTGCAAAGGTAGCTCTCTGAGTAGACAACTTGCAAGTCCCATTCGTTGCTCCCTCCCAACAACCAGCAGTAACTAAATCAAGATAAATGTTGGAGAGCTACTGTGTCCAAAATATTGTAGAGAATTGATGATAAAGAGCAGTCTCTGACTTTCAGTCTTACCATCACTATGCAAATCGGTTGTTGAACTATCTTTGTGGTATCAAAAGCTCATTTCTCTTGGCACGTCAACATATTACAAGATGAAAGCAATTGGGTTGATCATTTGGCTGTGTGGCATTCAAACACTGTCACTGACCTCACTTTGACAAGAGATGCATTGATGCTTACTGTAGCGGACTGCAAAAAGGTGACATCATTCCTGCCTGTCCATCACAGCAGCTAAGGGGGAGGAGCCAAGGATAGAGCACGAGGGGCGGAGCTAGAGAGGCAGTTAGGGAGTTGGAGGGACAGTTAGACAGTAGGAGTTAGAGAGAGTTAGAGAGTGCTAGGGACAGCTGAAGATGTGGAATGAGATTTAGGGTTAGGAGAACGAAGGAGAGGGTTAGTGAATAGATCTAAGGGGGTTAGGAGAGGAAATTGAGAAGTTTAAAACACGTTGAACAAGCAGGAATGAATGTATAAACACTACCTGAGAGGTATTGATTGAAAGCATACAGCGGTTCAGAATAAAAGATATTGACTACATGATCTAATATGCATTACACCTGAACCAGTTCTATTGTGATTTTCCTTTTGATTTGTTCAATAATAAAATACTACTTAATTAAAACCCCTGCTTCCTAAGTTATATGACCCTTTGGGTTGGTAGCACCTGTGTGGGACATAAATTGGTATTAGGAGAATACCTGGTGGCAGCGAAAAGGGCCTGTGTACCTTTGTGAGGCCCAAAGAAATAGGGGCAACAAAGGGTTGATCGCCACACTTACATATGTTATTTTTCATTTTTAAGGATTTAAAAAATGCAGAGCTTGCTTTATTTGAGCTAAGCAGAGTAATTAGTCTGGCACCAGATCACCCAGAAGTATTTGAACAGCGAGCAGAGGTAATTTTCCTCCCTGTTTAAGGGAAAAACATTATTTCAGTATTTCAGTTATTTATATTAATTTGACTTTGAATGGGATATGAGAGTTTTTCTTTTTTGTTTGATTGTATGGTATGTTTATATTTATATTTTGCAAACCACCACGAGTAATGATTTCACTAAGCCAGGTGGTCTATAAGCTAAATAAATAGAACATTTGTTGAGCTCAGCTCAAGTAAATATGTGAATGTTACATATTGTCATCTAAAGTTGTCGTGCAAAATTAATTACTTATACTTGCTAGACTGAAATAGTATGTTGAATGTATAGATCCTGTCGCCTCTGGGTCGCATTAATGAAGCCTTGGCTGACCTCACAAAAGCCATTCAGCTGAAGCCCTCAGCTCGACTTTACCGGTACAGAGGTACTCTTTACTTCATATCTGAGGTTAGTTTTCAGTTAGACAGTCCAAGTGAGTGAGGCAGACCAGAGCTTAAAGGTGGTGGTCCTTTTTAAATACAGTTGCTGTGCTGGGTGGGTTATTCTGGGAACTGTGGTTAAAAGAAGGATCTTTTCCAAGCTCTGGGTAGAACTGGGGTCTGTTCTCATAGAAAAAGAAGGAAAGAAACATCCACATGCATGTTCCAGTGAGTTTAAATCCTTTGAGGGGACTCTTGAATGTTAGTTCTCAAACTGCTATAAAAACCCTGTTGCAAGTTGTGTTGAAACACAAGATCCCCACCTTTGCAGCTGGAGGTTTCTTCCCTTCTCTATGTGATTGGTACCTTCCCAATCTTTTTTTAAATGCATTCAATCTAATGGGCCACATTTGAAATGTACCATAATTTTACTGAAGTATATATATATTTAGGACACACAGTTTGGGTGTAAGAACAGGCTTCCCATTTCCCTATTCTTTTCTTGTCTTATAAATGATGCCAGCTCATAGGAGTTATGCAGGAGACTGCTTGAGGAAATGGGATATTTTAGACTGTTTTTACAGAAAAAGTGTAAAAAGGTATTTATTTAAGTCATAATAATTGTGCAAAAAAGTAAGGTTGTTATTTGTTTAATAAATTATGATTGTTATACTCCATATCTCCATTAAAATGTTCTAGGCAGTTTATAAAACTGTTGCTATATACATAAAAAAACACAAATGTGGTATTTTCCAGAGATACTGCTCTGTAGCTTAGTTCAAAGTATTGTTTCTTCAGAAATATAAGGAATACAGTAGCTGGTATCTGTCAGGGCAGCCAGTTACAGAGATGGGTGTTAACTTGTCTATCCAGTTTATTGAGTTGCTATAATTGTAGGCTAGAGTTTCTTTCAGGACAGATGGAGCATGCTTTCTTTTGCAGTCTCATCCTGTGCATGCTGATAGGGGTCTCAGTCTCCATGAACATCTAGGCTTGCAGCCTGATGGTGCTGCCTTTTAAGTGTGTCTTTTCAGAAGCAACAACTACTATATTCACTGGGGCTCATTAGCAAGTGAACATATACAGTACTTAAGCTTTTAGCAGGTTAAAGTCTGCCAAATTAGTGTCCAATTGGCTTCCATTTTGTCTCGAGAATTTCAAATTTTATGAAAGGAACAGTAATATGTAACTGTGCTGTGATTTGTTTTGCCTCTGTAAATTGGACCTACTAGTTTTCTTTGCCTGACGGAAGCTGTTTTTGTGCAATAGGACTATGTAACAGCCCATGACGACTTTCAAAACTCCCTTGAACTAAACAGAAACCAGCCTATAGCTATGCTTTACAAAGGTTTGACATTTTTTCACAGAGGGCTTCTAAAGGTAATTATTTTGAATGACTGGAATTTCCTCCATATATGTTTGCAGAAAAGCATAACATTGCAACTAACAGAATTTGCTACGTCAGTCTTTTCTCCGTCAAACTTAACAGTTTCATCTCACTCAGTGTTGATTGTTGTGACTGTCACAGCTCTGCCTAGGCTGTTCATCCATAGCCTAGGCAGAGCTCTTTTGCTAGCCTTGCTACATGAGGTCATTCTAACTGGAGATGGCAGAGCCTGAACTTAGGCCTTCCTGTATGCAAAGCACATGTTCTGTCTTTGAACTGTGTCCCTTGTCCAGTGTTTTGTATTCACATACTATCTATAGCAGGGGTCGTCCACCTCTGGTCTGTGGCCCGGTGCAGGTCCTTGGACTTGCTGGAACTGGGCTATGGAAACGGATCTCTGCCCCCCCCCGCACATGTAGCTCACTCCCCCAGCTGCTCCGTGGCCCCAAAAAGTTTGGGAACCGCTGATCTATAGGGATTGTTCTCGTGATTTTACCAGCTGAGGCCAGTGGCCTAAGAAAAGAAGTGTAATGTGTTTCCTGCTGTTTCTCATTTCCCACTTATCTTTCCCAAGGCATTTTTATTTTCATTTCATTATTTCAATAATCCATATTTGAGTTTTAGCTGTTTGGTGAGTTTAGTAAAATGCCATCAGTGGTTTTCTCCTTGCAAACCACTTACATTCCATTTTTTTGTGTGAAAAAAATGTTTCAACAATGTAATTAGGAGGATTCTGTTAGGTGTCACACAGCTTGAAAATGAGACCTTGTAAACCTCTCCATAATCCATTTCAGGATTTTTTTTCACTAATTATTCCATGCCTGAGGTATTTCATGGTAGCTTTTTAATAGCATTCATTTTCTATATTTTCACAGTTGACCTTATCTCTATTTGAGTGTCTGAGATATATCATCTAGATACCCTATAGGTATCTGCACTCTTTCTCTCCTGTCTGATTTTCTTTCTTTGATTTTCTTTCTTTGTTGCTTACACTTTAGAGCAGATACTAGTACGATACTCTATTAAGCAACACTAGGGTGATGCTCTGTGTATATGGGTGATAATAAATTAAGCTTTGAGATATTATCTATATAGTTTTAAAGGAAATCTTTGCAGATTAAGTTTATTGATGTTGTTTCGAATGGTATACTGCTCCATAGCCCAAATGCACTTTCTGGGCAGTTTATAACATAATTATACAAACAGCAACTCCCCCCTCCCTTCCAGTGAGCTCAGTACTCATTTTACCAACCATGAAAGGATGAAGGCTAAGTCAGCACTGAACTAGCTACTGGAGCCCATCAGAATCAAACTCAGGTCAAGAGACTTCCGGCTTGACGTCGCGACGAGACAGCAGCAGGAGGACAGAGCTCTGTCCCCTGGGCTGAATTCTGACCCATTTTGGGACACCGCAAGGTGTCGGAACCACCCTGGAGGGGTGGTGAACTGGGGGAGAAAGCTTGTTGATTACGGGGGGCGGCGGCCACCCCGGTTCGATCCAGGAAACTCCCTAATCAGCCAATGGGCAGAAATAAGCAGCTTTGGCTAGCTTCCAAGTCGCTGGCAGCAGTCTGAGAGAAGCAAGGAACAGCACCTGGCATCGCTGTTTTTCCATCGGGTGAGAATTCTTTTGCAACTAATTGCCTACGTACCCCTATATATGGAAAAAAAAGAATTGCTATCTTATCTCAGCAACTCTTTAAAGCGGCAGAAAATCTGGTGAGAGGGATAGCTGAAGAAAGTAACTTTTTTTAATTACACTTTAAGAATATTTACAACCTGGCGTTATAAGCTTAAGAGACCTTCCTGCAAATTAAGTGTGGACATTGTTTTGTCTATCTAAAGTGTTTGGAATGATTCCCAGAAGAGGTGGCCTTGGACATTCTGTTGTTGCTTAAGGCTGAAAAACTGTTTATCTCCTCGTGAGCTTCTCTTTGCATTTGACCGGAATTAACCCTAAAGTGGACTTTTCAAAAACTGTTCCTTGGGTTGAATTTGGTTCAACTCTACATAGCCAAAGCAGAACTCCTGAAATGACTCTGGAAATTTGGAATATCTGTTTATAAGCATCTAGGCAGCAGAAACAGAATGGCACAACAAGGACAATTTTGGAATGAAGTAAAATTTAGGCTTCAACAAATATTAACGATCGTGACATCTCATTATGAAGAGGTAAAATTATCCAATCAACATCAGAAGGACTATAGTCCACAAGCAACTGAAAACAAGGAAGGAAATGGGAGTATCACAGATGATGTATGCCAAACCAAGCAGCAGCTTGAGAAAGTTAATCTAAGAGAAACATCAGTCTTGGACCAGAGGAGAGTACCAAGGGAAGACAAAGGGAAAAAAACAGCAAAATTAACCAAAAAAGCCTGGAAGACTCATTGAAGATAGACCAAGTACAAAAAATAGACATAAATCAGATCTACAAAATGGTTTTAGAGGACATGAAAGATGACAGCATGTTTAGAGATATAGCAGGGAATGAAAAAAGAGGAACCAGAGAGGGAATTACCTAGAAAGATGAAAAAAGGGAAAACAAGGAAGGGCCCCTTAATATTGGAAACATGTTTATATTTATCATTTGGATCTGTAAAAGGGTATATTCTATATATTAAAGGGGGGACTAAATTGAAATAAGGGAGCCCGAATCAGGGTAAAGATGTAATATGGTGACTTTTTATTTTTATTTTAGGTAAACTAAACTAGATATAAAGCTGGGTCATGGATCTGGAACCACTTTCAATAAGAATGTTATTAGAAGATCTTGAGAATTTTATATAATATGAGAGTAATATTATGATAGTAGCTATACTATATACTAAAATCTGTATATGAATGGTTTGAAAGAAGGTCGGAATTTGGGGGGGATAATCGAGAAGACACTGAGATGTAAAAAACAAATAATTGTAAGCAAGTATGTAACACGATGTCTGATAAGCACAAACAATGTAGATAGATTGGAAAATTAATAAAAAAATGTTAAAAAAAAGAATCAAACTCAGGTCATAAGCCAAGGCTTGACTGCGGCACAGCAGTTTAACCACTGTGCCCCCATATCTCTTACAGATTTCACACACACCGATGTGCTGCCCTGCATTCGTTCATCCAAGCCGTTGTCCAGATCTTCTGTAAATTTTTCACAGGGTTATCCTGAAACACAACAGGAGTACTTAATTGCAACAGAAATAATTAACAATATTTAATTATTATGTTTGATGTAGGAAGCTATTGAATCATTCAAAGAAACCCTAAAGCAGAAAGCAGATTTTGTAGATGCGTATAAAAGCCTTGGGCAAGCCTATCGGTAAGCAACTTCAACATCACATTTTTATTCCACTGATTTGCTCTCAGATATGAATTCGGGGGTGGGAACTATATGAGAAAGCACTCACAATATAAAGAAGGGCTGTTTTCACAGCTGGGCTGCTAAATGTCTCTGATGTCACCACAGTTTTTACATAAAACATTTATATTGTGAGATTGCAACTTATTTCAATAATTTAATGGGGAAAAGTATTTCTAAGGTGCTTCAGAAGTAAATATACTTCCTTTGGTTAAAATTACTTTGCAGTTTTGAAGACATGTTCCTAACATTTGTTTTGTTATTAATGTTTTAAATTCATAAGATTAGCATTGCAGTCTGATGCAGTCTAATCAGAAGTAAGCCCTGTTAAACTGAGAACTAATTACATCCATAGAACTACTTAGAAGTAACTGTGCATAGTAATGTAGTCATAATGAGTCACAAATTTATGACTGAACCTATCTGTGAAATCATAATTTTAGAGCTTGCTTTAATCAATATAAGGTTAACTAAAAACAGCTTTGCCAGATGAACATTCTATGTCATTGTTGATTTTTGCTGTACATTTATTACTTTCTGGCTTTCATTAGAGAGTTGGGTAACTTTGAAGCTGCTGCTGAAAACTTTCAGAAGGCATTAATGCTAAATCAAAATCATGTTCAGACAATACAGCTTGGGGGAATGTTGCTGTATCACCATGGAAACCTGGATGAAGCTTTGAAGAACTTTAAGGTAAGCATTTATTCAGCTGATGTACACTATGAAGGTTGCATTATATATGCTAAATAAATATGAAGAAGGCAAGCCAAGGGTCATCAAATCCAACTCTAAGCAGGACATCAGTAGATAAAACATTTCTGATAGATAGTCAACCAGTTTGTGCTTAAAAACCTCCAGTAAAAGAGAATCCAGCCCCTTCCAAGGTAGTCAGTTCCACTATCAAACAGCTTTTACTGTCAGGAAGGTCTTCCTAATGTTTGAGCATTTTGTGGGCGTGGCTTATCAGACAGCTAGAAATCCACCTAACAATAGCATCATCTAGCCCACATTTTACCAGTATGGCCAAAAAGAATATTGTTAGGGACCTTGACAAAAGCCTTGCTGAAATGAAGACAGAACGCCTCAACAGCATGCCCCATCTACAAATTTGTAACTCTCTTGGGAAAAAAAGATTTAAAAAACATTAAATAACAGTTTAGTAATCTGTTCATTATATGATGTAAAGGAGCATTGGGGTCTCGCACTTCTCTTTCCTTCAGCAGAGTGCAGGAGGTTAAGAAAGTCTTTCTTAACACAGTTTATTGTCATCTCACTGACAAACTGTGGCTTATGTTAACAATGGTTTGTTTGAAACAAGCCACTTTGAAACTCTCCTCTGCCATAACTTCTACTTAGATGTGAGTTCGTTAGGAAATCATTCTTTTTCTTTCTACAGCATGTTTGGTATGCTTTGGCATACTCTCCAGCTTCTGGCTTTGTGCTTGTATAGCAGAGCATTACCCCATTTGTGTTTTTTCTTGGAGGCAAGCCAAGACCTTAGAAGGATATTAGGTGACCTCCTTGCAGGCCTTGGGTTCCTTATGGCTAAAGTGCTATGTACGTTGAAAGCTGGAGCCTGAATGAGGTCCTGAATTCAGTTATGTGCCTGAGGTTCTCTATTTCTGGAAAGAGGAACCTGTCAGTTGCTACTAAAAAAACAATAAAGTCAGGTAGCATTACAAAGACCCACATGTTTATTTTGTTATACGCTTTTTTGACTAGAGTGCCTCCAAAGCATGCCCCATTTATATATGCTTTATATTTTATCCTCAGTAGGAAGAAGGACCAAGCCTATGCTAAGGAAATGAGTTAAAAATAACAATGTCAGTTGCAATAACAACTTTGTACAAATGTAGGCAATTCTGTGTACACATCTTGTTGCCTTGTTTCATTAGATTGGGTGAAGGTTCAGGAAAGGACAATCAAAATTACTGAACTGTTGAAACACCTTATCTGAGATTTGGGATTCCTCAGTTTAAATTAGAATACATGAGCCACTAAAATAGTTTGATATGTTTCAATCAGACAAAAGAAATTACTTCATATACTGCAGAATTAACTTTGGATTTGCTTCCATAAGATAAGGTGCAAATCATACTGACTTAAAGGAAAATCAGGTACTTTTATGATAGGATAAGGTTATTACAGTCGTGCCCCGCTTTACAATTGCCCCGCATTACAACGAAACCGCATTACGATGACATTTTTGCAATCGCTTTTGCGGTCGCAAAACAATGGTCTGAATAGGGGTTTTTCGCTTTGCGATGATCGGTTCCCTGCTTCGGGAACCGATTCTTCACAAAACGACAATTTTCCTACAGCTGATTAGCTGTTTCAAAATGGCCGCCGGGTAAATAAAATGGTTCCCCGCTGTTTTCTGGGATGGATTCCTTGCTGCACAGGCACCGAAAATGGCCGCCCTATGGAGGATCTTCGCTGGACAGTGAGTTTCCAGCCCATTGGAATGCATTGAAGGGGTTTCAGTGCGTTTCAATGGGCTTTTTATTTTCGCATTATGACGTTTTCGTTCTACAGCGATTTTGCTGGAACGAATTAATGTCGTAATGCGATGCACCACTGTAATTCTATCATGAACAGGTGAAATTTTCATTCTCAGAGACAGTAGGCTGGGGATAAATGGGGATAAGCCATTGTTTTCATGCTGTACTTTGAAGCCTTCTGTAGGTTATATTTCCCAGAGTTTGGAAATATTACTCTTCAGGAGTAAGCCTGGATGATTCTGAGATATGTATACTTTAAAAAATAAATGACAATAAATCAAGTGCTGCATTTGTTGCAAACAGGATGATGACCTGCCCTAGAAGGACCCTTCATCTGATCCAGCACATCTCTTCTTATGCTGCTAGGATTAAAACTTGTTTGCTCTGAGCAAGCCTGTATTTGCTTATAGAAGTTATAATCATGAACTATTTTGTGAAGATTAGATGTTACCTTGTAATTAAAGAGGAGGTTGCTTGGAATAGCTTTCACAGAGAAAAAGGAGCTTGAGTCACTTTCCTGAAAAACATAAGTCATGTGAAAAAGAAAATACACCCCCTTTGAATTCCATGGTTTTATGTATCAGGACATAAGAAAAATCATCTGGTCCTTAGCAGGTCTGAAAATTAGGTAAATGCAACCTCAGATGAACACCACATGACATTTTACACCATGTCATGATTTATTTTACAGAAATAAAGACAAAATGGAGATAAGCAAAATGTCCTGATAAGTAAAACCATAGAATTCAAAGAGGGTGTACTTTCTTTTTCACATGACTGTATGCAGGAATAAGAGCAAATATAAAGGTCTGTGAGTTTTATCCTTTTATCTAATACTTTAAACTATGCCTTTGATGTATTAGTTATTTCCTTTTCAATTTTCTAGAGATGTCTACAACTTGAGCCATATAATGAAGTGTGCCAATACATGAAAGGACTCAGCCATGTTGCCATGGGCCAGTTTTATGAAGGAATAAAAGCTCAGACTAAAGCTATGCTAAATGATCCTTTGCCTGGTCAGAAAGCTAGTACAGAGTATCTGAAAGTGAAATACCTCCGAGGTAAGTTGTAGTTAATAAACTATTCAGTGTCATGTATTAAACTTTGCATCCAAAGACCCTAGATATCATTGAGTCCTGCCCCTCTCAAGGAGGCACAGTGGGGAATCGAACTCCTAAACTTTGGC
Source organism: Pogona vitticeps (assembly GCF_051106095.1). Taxonomy (NCBI): domain Eukaryota; kingdom Metazoa; phylum Chordata; class Lepidosauria; order Squamata; family Agamidae; genus Pogona; species Pogona vitticeps. The sequence continues at coordinate 61,887,110 of NC_135783.1, read as the reverse complement.
TCCACAGCCAGATACTTAAACCACTGAGCTATCCAGCAGTTCTTATGAAAGTTCAAAATGCTTTTCCTAAGTCAACTTACCTGGCTCAGTTACTGGTACTAAGAGTTTCAAGCTAAAGTCTGCTGATACTTTGGATGCCATATTTTAGTCTTTGGCCTTACCATCTATTGGAATGTGCCCTCTAAGAATTCACTTGAAATTAAATTTGACTGTTCAGTTGCAAAAGGTCCCTCATTCTTTGCTTAATGGTTTTAGTTGTGTAAATTCCTTATTTCACATAACTGAAGTGACAGAAATATTGGGGAAAGTCACCAGGAAGAACCTAGGGAGACAGAGACTTGCTAATTAAATATAATTAAATTATATACTTGCTGGCTGGGTGTGAAGGCAGGATTGGAAATGGCACATGAATAAGGATTTGATGTGGCCACTGCAGTGCATCTACACAAATGATATTTTATAGCAAATCACATGATTTTTTTAAAAAACTTGATAGTCCTTTAAGTTGATTTAGAGGAGAAAAGCTGCTTAGTTATTTTTTTTTCTTGGTTCACAGAATATTCTCGTTACCTGCATTCGCATCTTGATACCCCACTTACGGAATACAATATAGATACAGATCTCCCTGGAAAGTTTAAAGATCACTGGGCAAAAAATCTTCCTTTTCTTATAGAGGACTATGAAGAACAGCCAGGCCTACAACCACACATAAAGTGGGTGACCAGAACACGAGTTCTTGAACATGCTGTGTTTGGAATGTTTAAAGACATAATTGTGAGCAGTCTACATATAGCAAAGTATGCTGCTTATGTACTGCCCCATAGTGCTTAAAGCACTCTCTGGGCAGTTTACAATTTTTTTAAATTATAAAGGCTACACATTGGTTCCCCATAAGTGATATGGTCCTATATTATGCATTTATAGCAGATTGAGTCTTTTCTTTACCTAAATCTGGGAACAAGTGCTTCAAACTTTACTTTTAAACTCTGCTCCATTTTGGAAGCATTTTAAAATAAAAAACAGTGGTTATAACTATCTCTTATAATACATTTTGGTTTTTTTTATATGGATGATGATACATGACTTCAGGAATCTTAAAGGAAGAGTTTGGAAAGTTACTTTTAAGACAAATGAATATAATTGTATGCTTAAGCCATCCCTAATTTCAAAGTAACTTTCAGAGCTCCAAATAACAAGAAGCTGGTGCACAGAGGTCTTATATGGATTCACATATTATCTTCTCTGGTGCACAGAATTGATTGATTGTTAATTAATTAATTAATCAATTAAATCTACCACCCAATTAGTGGTGTACAAGCAAACAAAACCGTACCACACCCACCGACTTATTCCCATAATAACATAGGAACACTAATAAAATTAACATTGCTACTACTACTTCCACAGTCTTTCAAATATTATGCTGTGATGTAAATTTAGATTCATCATATGGCTAAAGAAAAGCAGATTCAATTATTTAATAGTGCTTACATATGCTGACAGTTGTGATTAGGTAAGCAGAAAAGAATCTGAAAATGCTGATACCCTGCCCCCTACTAATGAAAGCATCTCTGTTTTGCTTTTGAACAGATTTTATTAGACTGTTTTTATTAGCCTGTTATCAGTTATTCGCCCAGAGGGTACATAGGAGTTATCTTGGCATTCTTGCTGAAAGAAGCAGCTGAATACTTCCTTGGTTGTTTGGGGACCAGCGTTCCTTCTCCTGTCATTTTTAGGCCCCGTTGGTAAAGAAATAGCCAGTGAATGCAGTAGTAAATTTCCAAAATATAGTTACTGAGTGTGTGTATGTATAATGAGTACAGTGGTGCCTCGTTTAACGAGCGCCCCGTTTAACGATGGATCCGTATAGCGATGGCTTTTTTGCCATCGCTTTTCGGATCACATTACGATTTTGCCTATGGGGAAAAATCGCTTTGCGATTTTTCCCCATAGGCACCATTTTCCCACAGCTGAGCAGCGGGAGCCTTCGAAGGACCACTCCCACCGCTCAGCTGGGGGGGAAATGCAGGCAGTAGCCTCGGAAGGACCCTTCCGAAGGGTCCTTCCGAGGCAACCCCCAGGATTCGCCTGCGGATGCCTGAAAGGCATCCAGATCCTCCCACCCTGCCCCCGCGGCCGGGATCCCTACCCTCGCCAGGGAGGGACTGATCCAAGCGGCGGCGGCAGGATGGGAGGGGTCCGGATACCTTTCAGGCATCCAGGGCTTGGATCCGCCCCCGGCCAGCTTCCCCATCAATGGACAGACTCTCTGGAGTCCGTCCATGGATGGGGTAGCCGGCCGCGACGCGGATCACGGCCGCCCTCCTCCCAACCCCTCACCCCCTTCTCCGACACCGCTGCTGGACTTTGGAAGCCGCTTCCAAGCCCAGCGTCAGCGGCGGAGATGAGGGTGAGGGGTGTGTCGAGAAGGGCCAGGCTCGGGTATTCCCCGAGCCTTGCCCTCCTCTCAGCCCCTCACTCCCTTCTCCACCACCGATGCTGGGTCTCGGAAGGGGCTTCTGAAACCCGGCGGCGGCGGCGGAGGAGATGAGGTTGAGGGGTGTGTCGAGAAGGGAAAGGCTCGGGTATTCCCCGAGCCTTGCCCTCCTCTCAGCCCCTCACTCCCTTCTCCACCACCGATGCTGGGTCTCGGAAGGGGCTTCTGAAACCCGGCGGCGGCGGCGGAGATGAGGGTGAGGGGTGTGTCAAGACGGGAAAGGCTCGGGTATTCCCCGAGCCTTGCCCTCCTCTCAGCCCCTCACTCCCTTCTCCACCACCGATGCTGGGTCTCGGAAGGGGCTTCTGAAACCCGGCGGTGGCGGAGATGAGGGTGAGGGGTGTGTCGAGAAGGGAAAGGCTCGGGTATTCCCCGAGCCTTGCCCTCCTCTCAGTCCCTCACTCCCTTCTCCACCACCGATGCTGGGTCTCGGAAGGGGCTTCTGAAACCCAGCGGCAGCGGCGGAGATGAGGGTGAGGGGTGTGTCGAGAAGGGAAAGGCTCGGGTATTCCCCGAGCCTTGCCCTCCTCTCAGCCCCTCACTCCCTTCTCCACCACCGATGCTGGGTCTCGGAAGGGGCTTCTGAAACCCGGTGGCGGCGGCGGAGATGAGGGTGAGGGGTGTGTCGAGAAGGGAAAGGCTCGGGTATTCCCCGAGCCTTGCCCTCCTCTCAACCCCTCACTCCCTTCTCCACCACCGATGCTGGGTCTCGGAAGGGGCTTCTGAAACCCGGCGGCGGCGGCGGAGATGAGGGTGAGGGGTGTGTCGAGAAGGGAAAGGCTCGGGTATTCCCCGAGCCTTGCCCTCCTCTCAGCCCCTCACTCCCTTCTCCACCACCGATGCTGGGTCTCGGAAGGGGCTTCTGAAACCCGGCGGCGGCGGCGGAGATGAGGGTGAGGGGTGTGTCGAGAAGGGAAAGGCTCGGGTATTCCCCGAGCCTTGCCCTCCTCTCAGCCCCTCACTCCCTTCTCCACCACCGATGCTGGGTCTCGGAAGGGGCTTCTGAAACCCAGCGGCGGCGGCGGAGATGAGGGTGAGGGGTGTGTCGAGAAGGGAAAGGCTCGGGTATTCCCCGAGCCTTGCCCTCCTCTCAACCCCTCACTCCCTTCTCCACCACCGATGCTGGGTCTCGGAAGGGGCTTCTGAAACCCGGCGGCGGCGGCGGAGATGAGGGTGAGGGGTGTGTCGAGAAGGGAAAGGCTCGGGTATTCCCCGAGCCTTGCCCTCCTCTCAACCCCTCACTCCCTTCTCCACCACCGATGCTGGGTTTCGGAAGGGGCTTCTGAAACCCAGCGGCGGCGGCGGAGATGAGGGTGAGGGGTGGATCGTCCAGAGCCGGGAGGAGGGGGAAGGCTCCGCCACCGGCGCTCGGAGGCGCTGGCCGGCATTTTCCCAGCCAGCGCTTCCGAGAGGCCTCGGGGGGAACTGCCGCTCGGACGTGCTGGCCCCGCCGCCGGCAGCCACCCCGCGCCACCTACCCCAGCCGTTCTCGGACGCCTGGAAGTCCGAGAACGGCTGGGGTGGGCGGCTTCAAGCGGCAGCAGTGGCTGCAGGGTGGGGCGGTGTCCCGAAGCCTTCCAGACACCCCAGCCACCCTGCAGCCGCTGCCGCTTGAGCCCGCCGCCCAGCTGGGGGGAAAGGCCAGCCGGCTCTTGGGAAGGAGGGTGGAGGAGGTCCCCACAGTCCTCCCCAAGAGCCCGCCGCCCAGCTGATCGGCGGTTCCAAAATGGCTGCCCGTTTGGTGCCTCGCTTACCGAGGCAGCGAAAATGGCAGCCCTATGGAAGATCTTCGCTGAACGGTGAGTTTTTGCCCCCTAGGAACGAATTAAACAGGGTTTAATTCGTTCCTATGGGGTTTTTTATTCCGTTCAGCGATGTTTTCGTATAGCGACGTTAATCCTGGAACGGATTAACGTCGCTATGCGGGGCACCACTGTATATTAAATGAGTACAATGAATATATTAAAGAAGCATGAATTGTTTTTGAACCTCCTAATACAGCAATCAGTATCTTAAACCTAGTTATGTATGTACAGTGGTGCCTCAACTTATGAACGTCCCGACTTACGACCATTTTTAGTTACGACCAGCTCCGGCCGCAAAATTTTACTTTGACTTGCAGCCGGAGCTTCCAGTTACGAACACAAAAAGGCAGGAGAAAAGGCGGGATATTCAAATTGCTAACTGTTGGTGGTGAAGAGGCTGCTTCTTTGTAGCTCTTTCGCCCCAGCAGCTAGAGAGTGTGCGTTTGGAGGAGGCTTTGGACTGCTTGGTAAGGTAAGGTGTTGCTTTCTGCTTTTAAAAAACTGTTCTGGGTGGGTTTTGCAGCGTGGTTTTGGGCTAGGGGGGTTATCTTTCTGTGCTGTTTTGGATCTTGGGGGTGTTTTTTTTTTGTTTTTTTGTTTTTTCCATTTCCAATAGGTCTTGGGGGAGTTTGGTTGCTTTTTGGTCCCCCCCATTTCTGATGGGTCTTGGGGGGGTTGTTGCTCTTTGGAGGTTTTTTCCCCATTTCCGATGGGTCTTTGGGGGGGTTGTTTGTTTTTTAGTATTTTTCCCCATTTCCGATGGGTTTTGGGGGGCTTGGTTGCTTTTTGGTTCCCCCAAATTTCCAATGGGTCTTGGTGGCTTTGGTTGTTTTTTTGGAGTTTTTTTCCACCGTTTCTTATGGGTCTTGGGGGGTTTGTTTGTTTTTTGGTATTTCCCCCCCCATTTCCAATGGGTTTTGGGGGGTTTCCTTGTTTTTTGGTTTTCCCCCCATTGCCAATGGGTCTTGCAGGGTTTGATTGCTTTTTTGGTTTTTTCCCCATTTCTGATGTCTTGGGGGGTTGTTTGCTTTTGGGGCCCCCCATTTCTGATGGGTCTTGCACAATCTGCTTGCTTTTTGCTTTGTTTTTTTTGCATTTGCAATGGGTCTTGCACACGCGATTGCTTTTTGCTTTGCTTTCTTTCCATTTGCGATGGATCTTGCATGCTTGATTACTTTTTGCTTTATTTTCTTTGCATTTGCAATGAGTGTTGCACACTTGATTGCTTTTTGCTTTGCTTTCCTTCCATTTGCAATGGGTGTTGCATGCTTGATTGCTTTTTGCTTTGCTTTTTTCCATTTGCAATGGATCTTGCACACTTGATTACTTTTTGCTGTGTTTTCTTTGCATTTGCAATGGGTCTTCATTGCTTTTCTTCCCCCCCCCCCCTTCAGCCGGAAGGGATTAATCACCTTTCCAATGAGTCTTGCAGTGATTTTTTTGGTGATTTTTTTCTGTGGCTAGAACGGATTAATTGCATTTCACTGCATTCCTATGGGAAATGGTACTTCAACTTACAGTCATTTCGAGTTACAACCATCTTCCGGAACGGATTAAGTTTGTAAGTCGAGGCACCACTGTATATAAAATCTATGACTTAATAGGAGTACTGTACTATCAGTATTTAATGTCAGCTGTTTTCCATGATTTTAAGGGATGTGTTGCTTCAGAAATTTGAAAACTATAAGCCTGAAATACAAGAGATGATATGTACAGCTGATCATTTGGGTTCACTAATGCAGTATGAGACACCTGGATTTCTTCCAAATAAGAGAATACACAGAGGTATGTTGGAAAAATAGTCTGTATTTGGAAATTAAAATACAGCGTTGCTTGCTATGATTACACTTCTTATTTCTCAGTGCAGCTGTAAGCATGCCTTCTTTTGCTCTGTAAAATTGGAGTTCAGCTCATTTTACAAAAATGTAAATGTTTTGCAAGCTGTCATTTATCATATCTGTAGAAACAGAGAGGCAGCCACTTCCAGTGATATTGAATAACCAGCCTTTAGAATACTATCTGCTTTACTGCATTTCTTAAAGTACAATCCTGTGTACACTTAACTGGGGAGTAAGCATCTCTGAACAGAACAGGTCCTGTGACTGAGGACACATGCATGGGATTATACTGATAGTTTTGTTTCCTGAGGTTTTCCCCAAACGTAGACAAAAAGAATAAATATGCATGGGCTTAACTGAAGATGTGATTTGTTTGTTCAGCTATGGGGCTGGCTGCGCTAGAAGTAATGCAAGCTCTACAGCGTACATGGGTGAACTCGAAAGTACGGATGAATGGGAAAACTAGGCTGATGCAGTGGAGAGATATGTTTGACATTGCTGTGAAATGGCGAAGGTAATAAAAGTGGGAATCTATTGAAGTGTTGTGGAAATTGCATAGCTGCTAGTTCCTCTAATAAAGCCACTGCATTAGTCAGCCATAACATGAGCAGTAAGTGAGGTTTGTCTAAATAATCCAGAATCAATCCCCACTTGTGATTGGGTTGTTGACGCAAACAAAGTACGAAGAACAGAAATTATTAAGAGCAGAAACTGTGGAAAACAGATATAGTCAATACTTTACTGATGTATATAGTAAGCATCTGCAATATATAATAAGCATTAGGAAATGTAATTCTCTAAGTATAAAGACCCTCAGTATATTGAGATATAAGGAGAGGAGGCATAACATGTCAAAATACAATCTCTTAGTAGTGTCCCTGCTGCTTCTTACCATAACTCTTAACTCAGATAAAGTGACAAGTTTTTATTATCTGAAACTCATAAAGTACATTTCCACATACAGAGACCCAGTTTTTAATACCATTTGGATGTCTAAGGAGTGCACTTCACATGTTGTCTGTTGGTCTAATTTTTTTCTGTTTCCAGAACAACTCCTCAAAATTATTACCACTAGATAAAAATTAATCTCTGTCTCTTAATAATTTCTACTTGGAAGCTTTTTTTTTTACATACAAGACAACGCTCATATATTCATCATTTCTATGGTTTTGCCTCCTGACTAGAATAGAAAAGTACATTCTTAATTGCCTTAACATGCACATTCTATAGCCTGAGATTATTTGTAGTACTGCCTAACATTCAATTATGTGGCATGTTTGTGGACTTCCAATAGGCTGCTTAGGGAAACAGAATTCTAGATTAGATAGGCCTTGAACTGATGTAAGAGATGAGCTCTTATGTTTTTACTTGTGCGGCTGATTATATCTTCTACGACTCAATACCTGTGAGCACCAAAAATACACAATTGCTTTTTTTTTTCCAATGTAATTTTGTGCAGGCAGTCCCAAAAGTTAGCAGAACATTGGAGTTGAGAAACAATAATAATTTTTTCCTTTAAAAAGTATAGTTAAATTTCATTCTGTATACCCAGTGAATCTGTGGGGGATGTTGACACAGTGCCTTTTTACAGGCTAGCTGACCCAGACCAGCCAGTGCTATGGCTAGACCAAATGCCAGCTCGAAATCTTAACAGAGGCTTTAACAATCACATCAATCTAATCAGGTATGACACTGCAATAATGTCAAAGGTTGTGCCACAATCATCATAAAGAATCAGAATTCTTTATAATGATTTTTTAAATCTTTGTTTATATAAATTCTTTTTCTTTCAATGATTATTTAACATGTTTTGTCTTTTCCCCACTATGTAACAAAATAGTAGTCTTATTGAGATAGTTCTCTTCCCACTCCTTTGAAGAGCTGGAATGGTGCATCTGTGTTAGTTTAGAATCAGAGGATCAATTTCCAAATCCTGATGCGTTGCCTTCTCTTCCCAGTTGAAGTACTTGTTTTTTGCCATGCAGAAACCTGCAGCAGTTCCTGAACTATTAGCAGGTGTTTCCAGAACCTAACACATATAGTACTGTACAGAGAAGCCGCAGTTGTCTCATTCTCTGTCATGGGAAGGAGCACCTTCAAAGAGTAGTTCAATCATTGCTTTAAGTCTTTTCCTCATTACTACGAAACAGGATTGCATGCATGGAGCACTTGTAGTGGAATGAAGGCAAAGAGCATTGCAAAAAAAGCATTTCCAGTCACATGGGTTTGATATATATAAAACTATATTATACACATATATAAAACATTTCATGTATATGGCCCTGCACCCACCCGATGCTATCCTGTAGTCAGACCTGGTCCCAGAAGCAACATTCCCACACACACACACAGAGAGCATGATGTCTTATTAGTTTTAATAGGACATGTGGGACTGTTGCTTCTCGGACCTGGTCTGACTACACAACCTCTTTCTTCTTGATAATCTTGACGTGTAATACAGTATAGTTTTTTGGCAATTTACTTTGGAGATGACGAGGAGAGTTTTCTCTGCCTAGTTTTAACCAAAAGTATCAGCCTTTCCAGAGAGAAAAATGGTATCCTTACATTTCTGTTCAGTCTGGCTAATTCAGTGGTTTAGGTATCTAGCTACGGGGCCAGAGGTTGGGAGTGGAATCCCCCTCTGTGCCTCCTGTGAGCAGATCCAGCCTGTGTGGCCTTGGGCAAGCTGCACAGTCCCAGGGCACACCCCAGAAGAAGGGAAAATTAAACCACTTCTGAGTATTCTCTACCTGGATAACCCTGAAAAAGGGTTGCCATAAATCAGAATTGACTTGACTGCACATGATTATGTTATTGTATGGATTATTTGGACCTTCTTTCCTCTTTCTTTTATTTATATTTACATCCAGATCTGAGTAAAATCAATCAGAATCATTCTTTCAAGGAACCAGAAAAGGGCAATTTCTTTTCCCCACAAATCCCTTGACGCCCCTTGTTTGCTTAAGAGCGTTGGGAAGAGCCTTTGGAGTAGATATTTGGGGAGGCATAATTGGATGCTGCAGGGTCAGAAGACCAAGCAGTCGTAAGATCGAATCCACGCGACGGAGTGAGCGCCTGTCGCTTGTCCCAGCTCCCGCCAACCTAGCGGTTCGAAAGCATGCAAAATGCGAGTAGATAAATAGGTACCATCTCGGTGGGAAGGTAAACAGTGTTCCGTGTCTAAATCACACTGGCCATGTGACCACGGAAAGATTGTCTTTGGACAAATGCTGGCTCTATGGCTTGAAGAGCGGGATGAGCGCCGCCCCCCCAGAGTCGGACACGACTGGACAAAAATTGTCAAGGGGAACCTTTACCTTTACCTTTTTAATTAGATGAGAGGACTGCTACTAGAATGCTTGCAGCCTTGTTGTTAGATATGTTGTATATAACTTAGTCCCTGGAAAAGACCCTGATGCTGGGAAAGTGTGAAGGCAAGAGGAGAAGGGGATGACAGAGGATGAGATGGCTGGACAGTGTCACCGAAGCAACCAGAATGAATTTGACCCAACTCTGGGAGGCAGTGGAAGACAGGAGAGCCTGGCGTGCTCTGGTCCATGGGGTCACGAAGAGTCGGGCACAACTTAATGACTAAACAAACATATAACCTAGCACATTCTTGTTAGATATGTAATAAATTTAACTGAGGAATTCTGCAGATTAAAAAAAAAAACAAATTAAACAATTAATAAAAATTTGGGTAGATTACTTCTGTTGGTGTTATAAATTTTCTACCTTCCCACCACTTAAATAACATTCAGAAATAGAAGTAATAGGTCAAACTCATTCTCATTAGGGAAAAAAAAATGTCAATTTGTGCATCTAGGCTCTCAGCCCAAATGCTTGTGACAGGTAATGTTTTTGCAACACTCTGCTTTCATTCCTTCATAAGTATAGCTTGAAAAAACCTATTGTCAGGATAGAATGTATTTGATAGCCAGTGGTGAGATGTGATACATGTGGAAAATTATATTGGAACTGTGCTTTCTTTTCTCCTCCCTCCTACCCCCCCCCATGCTATCCTGGATTTTTTGGCAAAGTGCATGAATAAATCAGTTGCACTGTTTTTCAACTTCTTATAGATATTATTTATGTAGGTTTTGCACAACAGAGTGTGCAGGTTTTAGAACTGTGCTTTTACTGAAGGTAATCAGGCTGAACTTTATCATATGCTGCTACATTATATACTACTGTACATTTAGTTAAGGTACACATCTTTCTTCAACAACACTGGGGTTAGGGATGCCAGATCCCCGTTTAGTTCAAAATCCGTATATAAGTCTTATGGCTCCCAAAACGTCACTACAGAGCATAAACAGTTGATTAATATACACACGCACACGCACACATACACAGACGTACATCCTTCTCTGATCCACACCAACCACCTGGCATGCCCCAGCATTCTCCCCAACCACCACATAGAGCCACCATGCTAGGAGAGGGTGCCACCAGCATCAGACTGGGGTCCACCACAGTAACAAGAACAGGTGCCTCACTAAATCTGAGACCCACCTTTCTCAAGTCACTTGCTAGAAACCAACAGCAGCACAGTATTTATTGAATATTTATTTATTTAATGAAATGTTTATTTAATTGTTTATTTATTGGGGAGAAACCCCATGTATAATCAAAACTCTGCTATTCAGACCCAAGCAAGGGTTAAGTGCAAATGGAATTCAGGATGAGTTACATGTGGCTGTATCCATTTAGAACTACTATTGACAGTATGTTTTTCTGTCAACTGAACAGGAAGGGATATGATTTACCCTTCCTCACCTACAGCCTCTGCACCCTGTATAATCTGCTTCACAGGGTTGGGGGGTCTCTCTTGAGCTGAGGGGGATGCAAAGGGGAAGGAAAGCTCTTTTGCCTGGGCAGAATCCACTTGTGCAGTGTTGGATCTTGCCCCTTAGTAACGCTCTGTGATTGATAAGTAGTTTTATAACCAGGTATTTGCAGTTGTAAAGTTTGCTCTATAAAATTTTATTTTGTAGACTGTGAAACAAGAAACTACTTCAATAAATGCCTTAATGGCATATAGTTTCCCCCCTGGGTGTATGTGTATCTAACAGAAGTCTAGACATTGTTTTCCTCCTACATTTTCAAGCATTTACAGTCACATTAATAACATTTTATGGGGAAAACTAAAAATCTTGATATTTGTTTGCAAGTATTAATTATAATATCTAGGTATTATAATGAAGCTGAAATATGTTTGAATTGCATATGAGCAAGTGTAAGTCAACAGCCTTGTCTCTTCAAATGATTGACATGTACATGCACTTTCAATAAATTTTGCTTCATTAGAGGGAAAATATGAAGAACTGTGGCCAGTTAGTGTAACCAAAAATAAATGATAGCTGATACATATATGCATACTTAAATGTCTGCACTTTTATCATGGATGTATAGTGTTGCATAGTTTAACTGTTCACGCTGTTTAGAATAAAGAGATTGCAATATAAAAGCGGGACCTAAGAACAATTGCACACATTTCAATTAAGTCTCCTTTGCCTGTAAACCAGTTTCCCCAACATGATGCCCCCAGTTGTTTCAAACGATGCTCCTTGGATGCCTGGCCATGACTGGGGTAGGCGGAACCTGAGATTAAAAACATCTGGACAGCACCAGTTGGTGTAGAAATATTCTCAATATTGAAGATCTTAAAACATTTTCATATATTCTGTACTTTTACTTCTAAATACTAAGAAGAATTTCTGGAATTTTTAAAATCTATGTAGGAAAATACACAAATTAAGAAAAATAATATCTAGGGAGTGCAGTTTCTAGTTGCAAGGATCCTTCTGTTATTCAGTTATGATCAGGTGGAAAATGTTCAGTCAGGAGTGCAATCCCCAATGCATCTTTACTCAGTATGTTACATTGTTCCCCATGTTCCATACCACATAGCAAGCACATTAAAGACTGGAGCCTTATAGAGTCATCTTAAGTGTCTGTGTGTGAGGGGATGTGTTACACAGCATTATAATGTGTGTGTGTGTAGGGGGCTATATCATAGTGATGCAGATGACATATGTCATTTCCCATTTCCCCACTAGGTCTCTGCAGCTGAGATAGGACAGGATGAGATTTCTGATGTTTTAAGTGAGGGCTATATTAGGATCTGTATGGGGTTCTTTCTTTCTTAAATTTCCTTATAATTGAATTCTGTGCAAGGGAAATTAACTATGGTACACTCACACTAGCATTGTTAAAGACCGTGCTCCAAGTAGATCCAAGGCTGGCCCTAGAACAACGATTTTGAGCCTTACCACCGACAGTGGCACCACTGATGATATTCTTGCACCGCCGGAGGTTTTCATGGGTATAATGCGGTCCTTTGGGTTAGATGCACTGTCCACCATGAATGCTGCTCTGTCAGTAGAGCAGCAGCTCTTATTGTACCCCTCAGCAAGAATGGCAAGTGCTCTGACCGCTGTTATATTTTTTTCAGGCTGTGCAAGATCATCACAAGGCTTACAACTAACAACAGTGTATAAAGACAGTTTGTGCCTCTCCCAGAATACCTTCCCAAATATTATGCAGGCTTGAGTTTGTAAGAATTGAAGACCAAAGGCTGAAAACCATTGCTGTGCTATGCCCAGAACATTCTCAAGAGTTGTACAACAAAAGGATTGGTGTTGAAGGCGTTTCTTTAGCAAAATACGTAGCTCCAGTGTCTTGCTATATAGCAGGGATTCCCAACAGTGGGTGCCCAGGTTTTCTTCAACTAGAGCTCCCAGAAATCCTGGTCAACACAGCTGGTGGTGAAGGCTTCTGAGAGTTTTAGTCCAAGAACACCTGGGAATCCAAGCTTGAGAACCACTACTATATTAGAGTTATGTATTATGGAGTTCAGTATTTCATTTTAAAATGTTCATATCCACAGGGGACAGGTTATTAACATGAGATACATTGATTATTTTGAAAAGATGCTTCGTTTCATCAAAGACAGGATCCTTGCTTATCACAGGTAAATACATTCTCTCATTTCTTACATTGTTAAAATAGTAGTGTTTAATACTTAGAAACCCCTTTAAGAACTGGGCATTTTACATTCGTCTGAGAAAAAAGAAGTTTTCAAGTTTATGTTCTAAACAAATATAAGGTCATGATGAGGGAAAACGGGGGGGGGGAGAAAGGGTTTTTAGAAGTCAAAAACATGGGGAATAATTTCAGGCAGTTTGAACAAGGACGGAAATGTACATATCAAGAATCAGCAAGTCTCAGAGAAAACAGAGACATGAAACAGAAGAATTCTCCTGAGGATTAGCCAAGAGGAAACAGTGGCTGAGTAAAGACTACAGGATGTTGGAGAAAGGAGAAAATAAACAAGAAGGGACAAAGAATAATAAAGAATAAATAATATTTAAAAGCAAAAGGAGTAACATGTTTCATTATTTGAACAGGAAGTGAAGGTATATAACTCAGAAGAAACATAAGTAAACAAATATTTGGAAGAAAAACAGGCAAAAGAATTAAGAATAAAGAGGAGATAGTGAAGCTGAAAAAGAGGCAAATGAGGAAGATTGAAAGTGCCTAGAGAGGAATGGGAAAATAGACTATCATCATCATAAAGACACAACCAGAGCACTTTAGTATTATGGATCAGTTGGAAACAGCTTTGTAAATATCTTCATCTTGACTGATTGAAAAGATTAAAAGACGATTCAAACAAGAGTTTGATGAGAAGGACTGAGAAAACTGCTAGCAAAGTGTTTGCAAGTAGAAAAGAAAGAAGAAGGGTGGGCACAAATAGCAGAAACATTGAAATGATTAAGGACAACAAGAGCCCAAGACTTGTACTATGTGTACTTAGAAGCATGAGAAAATGATAGGAAATAATAAAGGAGAGGTGTTAACCAGAGACGAGAAAATCCAGGCTGCCGAAGAGTGTCGAGAAAAGAACCTAGTTTTGTCACCATTATATAAGAAGGTAGAGTAGCAGCAGAGCTGACAGAAGAAAACAAAATATATGTATTAACATACAAAGAATAACCCATGTTTATTGACATAAATACAAAGTACTGTCTTGACAGGAGGAAGGAGCAAACAGAAAGGGTAAATTATATGTCTTTAAAGGTCACTGGGATATTTCATACACAGTTTGAAAAAGAAAGAATTAGAAATATGGAAAGACTCAATGTTGCAGCACAGAGGAGAGTGAGTGAGTGGCCGCAAGGATAAGATCACACATGCATGTTCTTACAGCATGAAACTATGGTTTAGCTTTGTGTTTAAATGAAGCATTATTAAAGTAATGTAACTTAAGTAAGTTAAAGAGTATACATTTCACTACTAAATATGCCATCATATTTATCCAAATCTATTTTATAAAATAAAAATAGGACCAGATTATAATGATTTATTAAAATTGTGTTAAACCCTATTGTTTAACTTTTTAGTGCTAATAAACACAAAGAATTATTAGAAATTCGAGAAGCACTGGAACAGGTACATAAAGTAGAAGACCTTCTCCCAATAATGAAGGTAATTTCCCATCTTCCCCATCTCATTTCCGATAACATTGGATCTAAGGTCATGCAAGCATATAATAGATGATGAGGAATGGAAAGATGGAAAGCTTTCTGTAGCATTTTAACATGTGTTATTAAGTGTTGTATTGTAGATGTTGATGGAACATGGTACTTGTTATCTCTTTCTAATGTCCCAACAAATCATATTGGCTTTGATTTCACAAGAGCAAAGTCAGAGAAAGAGCAAGTGCTGTTATTTACATTTCCTGCCTAATCCCTGATGGGAGAAATGTCTCCCTGCAGTGAAGTGTGATGTTACCAGATTTGAGGACAGGAATTTAGAACTCTGAATGTGGAGAGTCATGCAGCTTACTGTTTCTGTTATACAGGAAGCATGAAGAGAAAGCATTCGGACTCCTTTTACTTGAGTCTTCTGTTCTTTATGGTGTAATTATATACATATATAGCCAGAAAGGAGCCCTGTTGAGTTTCATGAGGTTTATTTCCTGGATATTGTGTGTAGGACCGCACTCCTATTTTCTATGATGGGCAGTAGTTCTTATTTATTGGGTGACGGCTCAATTACAAAGCTAAAATAATGGCATAAAAAGCTGTTTTGCATGTTAATACAGTGGGGTCTCTACTTAAGAACTTAATCCGTATTGGAAGGTGGTTCTCAAGTTGAAAAGTTCTTATGTTGAATCTGCATTTCCCATAGGAATGCATTGAAAACCATTTAATCCATATCTGCTCTTTTCCGTCCATAGAAACTACAGTGGAACCTCTACTTCAGAACTTAATCCGTTTTGGAGTGGTGTTCTTAAGTTGAAACGTTCTTAAGTTGAAGCAAAATTTCCCATAGGAATGGACTGGAAACGAATTAATCCGTTCTGGCTGTTTTTTTGTTATGTAGAGGTGCGTTCGTACATTGAAGCATTAGTTCCCATAGGAACTAATGCAAAGTTGGTTAATACGTACTCTACCACTAGGGGGAGAATTTTTTTTTAACCTAAGATGACCTAAGGTTAAAAAAAGAGCAGGAAAGGTTTTTTTTCCTGTTCTTATCTTGGATTTCTGTTCTCAAGTAGAAGCAAAATTTAGCAAATGGAGCTGTTCTTAAGTTGGATTGTTCATAAGTAGGGACGTTCTTAAGTAGAGACCCCACTGTAAACGACTGCATTATATGATGATATATTAGCAATTTTTATGTCTGTTGTGTGCAGCTATTACGCACAAAATAGTATATAGATAGGTATTGAAATGCATTACATTTCTTGCAAAATTACGAGCTTAAGCTGGTATATATGAGTCTGCTATCTAGTATGTAAGAGGGCTTGCTAGTTGGCAAAGCTGAAGAGAAAATGCTTACTGGGCTACAAACTATTATTTATATCATTTTAAAAAATTAGGCAACGGTTAAGAAATTTTTCCTGGGCTCCTTACAAGAAGCATTTCACTCAACAATTACTATATAAATCCAAATATTCAGTTAGCATGGGATCAGAGACATGAATAACTGAGCAAACATTTGACCTTTATTTGTTTCATTTGTTAGAAAGAATCAGAGGGTAGACATTCTTGATATATCACTCATCGTTAACAGGCAAAAAATGTCCACATCTCATGCCTAGGCTGCCTATGCAGCACTTACAGAGAGCTGTTTCTATTTGTGGAAGGCTGGAGAATGGCTGCCAATAAGATTATTTCTCTGCACAGATACTGACTTCTGTGAGGAGGAAGTGCGACTGACCCAAAACAGAAATGTGAGCAGGAAACGTGGAGTAGGCCACATCAATATCTAGGCAGTTTTCTGTCTAGAGAACTTTTGAAATGAGATAGAGGCACAAGCTGCCCATTCTCAGCTAGGATGAAACTAATCCAAAGATGGCAAGCCTTGCCTCCTGAAGATGGCAGAGTCTTGAGGCTGATGGGTGAAATTGTCCCAAGACTAAGAGAAAGAATGTACCTGTTGGATGTTACTGTGATTCAGAACCCTCAAAGGAAATTGAATGTGTCATTTATGGATTATTACCCTAGTTATGAAGTATAAAAAAAGTTAAAACTGTCTTCAGTATACTTGTACTATTGGTCAAGGTCAAAATTGTTTTCCATTTGTTGGTGCTTGTGTGAAAGCAGCTGAACAGCAAAACAAGAGATGGATTCACTGTCAATACCAAAGTTCCAAGCCTCAAAGATCCAGGAAAAGAATATGATGGATTTACTATTACCATAACAGGAGACCGGTAGGTAGAGCTTTCATTTCATCTCATGTAACTATAGGCAAAAAGATACTTATCAGCCTTAACCTTTAATTAATGTTTTAAAGAAATTAGAGCCAGAATCATTGCATCCTGCTGACAGGCATGTTTCAAAGACTCTGGGTTCCCTCCTCCAGACTTTACTTAATTTTTTTTTTCCTGTAAGGCTGTGTCTTCTGTTCTTTAATGAGGTTATTAAATTAATTATTTTAGAACTTTGCGACCTAGACACCCGTGTTAAGTGCTGTAACATTTTGTTAAAGTCTGATTTTGTTAACTCATGTTGGAAACTCCTCAAATGTGATAATTTGGATGTGCCATGTAACAACCACTGTTCCTAATGCTCTTTTTCTAAGAGTAAAGTAGTGTAACAACTTCTGTCCAGTCTATTGTAGATTCCTGTTCTGTAGAAAACTACCCAAAATAATAGGTGTCATTCTCATATAGCACTACACCACAATTTAGCACTAAATGACTAAGCATTAAAAACCGCAATATACAATACTAACCTGCTGCTCTCCCCTCAATATGATCAGCAGAAGGAAGATGTCAGAATTCAGCTTCATTTTAGTAAATTTCAAGGTTGTCATTATGGACAAGGAATTACAGTCTTAAATAAACTCTGGCTTCAATAAGCCAGAGAAATTACCCAAAGTTTGTTGTTTAATAACTGACTAGATATCAAATTCCTGTTTCACAGATAAGGACAAAGCAAGAAATAAAACTGAACTCTTGGTATTTTTTAATATTTTCATTTTCTGTCTGTTCTTCTAGAGCTGTAAATACAACATTTTTAAAGTACAGTAGGGCCCCCCGTACCTGCAAGATCAAAATCCACGGATTCACTTATCCATGGTCTGAATATATTAAGAATATTTTTTAAAAATCCTAGAAATATATATTTCTAAAGATGAAGTTACCAGAACTGGCCACTAGAGGGAAGGAACCAGAGACCATGCTATGTATAGTGTTCGCTATTAAAACAGTGTTTTCTGTAACCCACATTTTCAGCATCTGTGACAGGGGGGCTTGGAACTTAACCCTTGCAGATACGGTGATCCTACTGTAGATAGTTCAAAATATGTGCAGTATGAAATATCCTCAGGGTTATCCTCAGTATGAAATATCCTCCTTACTCTTTAATTTTGGTGTTTGAAGCCTGAAGGGGAAAAAAATAGATAAATTGGAAAAATTGTTGGAAAAATGGTTTTCTAGGGATTTACCCTGTATTTTCATATATGTGTAATTTATGCATGCATTCTCATCTTTTTTCAGAATTGGAAACATACTATTCTCTGTTGAAACACAGACAACAGAGGAAAGAACACAACTTTATCATGCAGAAATAGATGCTCTTTATAAAGATTTAACTGCCAAAGGAAAAATACTTGTTTTATCTACAGAAGCTGGGGTGAGGGTTTCTGTTACTTAATTATTCTGAAGATCAGCATACAAATAATGTAGAATGAGCTCAAAAGAACTTGAAACATCTTTTTGTTTCATTTCTTGTTCTGCATGCAAACTGTGTTGGAAATGGACATTTCAGGGGCATCTGATGATGCAGCATAGGGTCAGCTGCTAAAACAAAATACTTAAAAGTTAAATCAGCTTTGAGATCTGCCCAAAGGAAGGCGGAATTCATGAGCATTCGTCTAGTGAGAGCATCCCATGAGTGGGCTCTGTTTATGAGAAGTCTGCAGGGAGTTCATATTAAAAAATCTCTGTCTGGTCTTTATAAAGTGGCTCACAACTTGGAAAAAAGTAAACACAGTTACAAAAAAAATTGCGCACAGCTCACCAGACAACTGTATCGGATATAAAGCTGTAAGCTGGGCAAATGAAAACGTTTTCACCTGGCTTTCAATGTGTCAGAAGTTTTATGATATCTGGGTAAATGTTGTTCCTTGCCGTGCTGTGCTACATACTTTTTAATAAAGAATGAGATGGGATCCAGAATAGTGCTTTAAGAAGGATGCACACAATCTGGCAAAGGTTCAGAGGAGGGCAACAAGTAGGATCAGGGAACTGGAAATCAAAACCTATGAGGGAAGATTGAAGGATAAGGGTATGTTTAGTCTTGAGACCAGAGGATGGAGGTGAGATACTTGAAAGATTGTCATACAGAGGAGGGACAGGATCTGTTCTCACTCGTTCCAGAGTGCAGGGCATATAGTAGTAGAATTAAGTTACAGGAGGCCAGATTTTGGCTGAATATCAGGAAAAACCACCTAATTGTTTGATCTGTATGACAGTGGAACCAGTTGGGGTGGTGAGCTCTCCAACACTGGAGGCATTCAAGAGAAAGGTAGACAGCCATCTATCATATACATTGTAACTTGGATTGTTATATTGAGCAGGGGTTTGATAACCTTACAGGTCCCTTCCAACTCCATTATTCTATGATTCTGTGATTCTATGAAAATGTGCTCCATAGTCCCATAAATTCTGTCCATCAAATATCATTGGACTAATGTATAGTTTTATACAAATATTTTATATTTTTAATGCAATGTAACATGGTTTTATTCCATCTAGGAATCAGATGCTGTGTGCAATCTAATCTTGTCACTTGCATATTACTTCTATAATTTAATGCCTCTGTCCAAAGGTTCCAGGTAAATATCTTTCTTCCTCTTTAGTAACTAAGTATGGCTGTTCTCATTTTGTACACTGGGTGACATAAGATCATAGCTTATCAGGAAACATGGGCTTCCTATCTGCCTTCTAATTTCTCAACGCTGCATAAAAGTTGTTAATCTTATCATAGTTTGGACTTTTCATGGGAGAACGAGTACCTCAAATCTATAATATATATAAATGAACATATTTCTCATTCTACAGTTCACATGTCAAAATTTATCCTTAGTCTGTAATCATGTACACCAGGGTGTGGGAAACATTTTCCTGCACAAGGGCTAAAGTGGCTTTTATGTAATGTGGGTGTGGTTGAAGCCAGATGACGGGAGGAAATGATTAGTTAAATATTACCTAAATGAAGCCCTGAATGTCATTTTAGTATGCCCAAAAGTACAGTGAGACCCCCTTATACACAGGATCAGTATCCACTGATTCACTTATCCATGATCTGAAAATATTAAAAATACAGTACTAAAAGGAAAAAAACCTATTTTCACGTGTGTTACCAGAACCAGCCATTAGAGGGAGCCAGAGACTGTACTACGATTACTTGTTAGTAAAGAATACATTGCATGGTCTCTAGCATCCTATAGTGGCCAGTTCTGGTAATGCTTGTGAAATTTTTTTTCTTTTATCATGCTATATATATTTATCCCCTTGGGATTCTTCATGAACAGGAGCCGGAAGAGAAGCAGCTGGTTTCACTTTCTCCTTCTTCCTTAATCGCTCTCTCTCTCTCTCTCTCTCTCTGCCTCCCAACTTTTTTTCTTTCCCATTCTCCTACACAGTAGTTTCCCTCTTTCTTGGGACTGCAGTGCTGTAAGGGGTAATCCAGTGATGTGGGAGGAGTGTGCCCTCCCTCCTCCATCACCTCATGCTGTGCACCGAGAAAGGGCTTTCCATGTCCAGCACTTAGCACAGAAAAACAACTGTCTGTTAATGGGGGTGGGGGGAGTGTGTGATCTCTTTTTCCATAGTCAGACTGATTGTTTTTTGTGATGTTTTGAAACTCTGAAACATACTCTTGTATTTCAAAATGCCATGGAATGCTTTGAGTGTATTCTGTTTTTTCCCCCTCCCAGTGTAGTAGCATATTCCATAATCATGGGAGCACTGATGGCAAGTGGTAAAGAAATATCCGGGAAAATTCCAAAAGGAAAGGTATGCCGTTCATAAAATATGTTGAAACTGACATAAAGGCAGCTTCTAACATTACATTTGTGACATCCAAGTGTTAGACATCTGTGTCCAAGATTATCCTCTAAATGTAATGTGGGACTAGTTATGACAGATATCATGGAAAGTTCTTAAAATTTGCTTGGGCATGCCTGTGGCATTTAAAAAAAAATATTGTGTGCTTTCCACCTAATGAAACAAACCTGAGATCTTGAAGGATTACTGTTTCAAAGTGAAAAGTAGTCCTGAGGACATATATCTACAGGTGCAACAACATACATAGTTGAATGAAGCTGCATCTATATCATACATATATGAACATACTGAAACATATTTTCAAATTAACATGCATGGGATGGTGCTGTGAATCTCTGCAACCCAGCTGTCATTATTTCAGAAATATATATTAGCGTTGGTCACTATATCTTTAGGTCATAAGTAATGTTCCTGTCCCCTCTAAACTGATACTATAAATGGTGAAAGTTAAGAACTCGCCTTGCTTTTTTTTAATCCCTCCTAACCCCAACTAAATGATTAGAGAAAGCTGTTGTGAGAATAGTACCAATAGTACTTCCCTTTTAGTATCAGGTACCATTTCCATTATTTTTGTGCATTCAATAGTGTCTCATTTCTGTGAGAGAGATAGAAATATAGAGCTTCGCTGGTGTTCTATTCCACATTGCTACACCCTTCTGGTAGTGCTAAATATGTGGATACACTTTGGCAACTGTGTTTTTTTCAGCTGTTTTTCAATGTAGCTGTTTATTTGCTGTAGTTGGTTGATTTTGAAGCCATGACAGCTCCTAGCGCAGAAGCCTTCAGCAAAATAGCAAAAGATTGGTTGAATCTGAAAAGGTAATAATATTATTTTTATGTTTATTATGCTCAAGCTATTTTGTGTACTAGAAAAGTCCATAATATGTCTCCCATTAGTTGTCCCCCCCTTCCAGAAATGTTCAGTTCCCACAATTGTGTTTTTCCTGGCAATTTATAATCTGCATATGCAATGCCAACATATGGCAACTATCTATGTCTGTAAATATACTTAAATTAGTAATGAGAGAATTCAAATGTAGTGTGTAAAATTAGCGCCATTCTTACTAGTGGATCTTATAGCACCTTTTTCAGTGGTAAAGACAAAAAAAAAGGTAAACATTGATTTAAAAATGAAAATTTGAATTTGGGCACATCACTGAAATTTACTCTGAAGAATTTTGATCATATGAATGAAAGAAAAGGTAACATGGGTTTGGATGTTGCTTAATGGTACACTGGATAGAACTATTTATCTTATCAGAGCCCGCCATTTATGTGCCTGATAACATTACATTTAACATCGTGTATTATACTGGAATATTAAAAACTGAAATAGATTATAGTCCTACACTTCTTAAGGATTAACAATGCCCTTTTTATATTATGAAGTCAAATGCTTTTGAAGTCACTTGACAAAAAATTTAGGCTATGAAATTCAAGCTGAGTATTTATGTATAAAACTAATACTTAGAATGTTTAATTAAAATGCATAGTATTAGATCTATTTCAAATAGGTCTGTGAGCATTTTTTTTCTGTTAATCTTTTGCATTTTTTTTCTTCTCAGCATTTCACCTACGTACAAGAATCTTCCATTGGTTTCAGAATCCTTTCCAACATTGCGAAACATGATTGAAGCATTAAGTACAGACTCATCTCATTGCCTTAAAAGGCTTTAGTTGCTGTGTAACCTGTTACAATAAAGTGTGGTGATCACTTATGTTGGTGTTTTTTAAACAGAATGCTGAAACGGTCTTCTATTTCTGATTTTTTTCACAGAAACCAAACGTCATTTGTTTGATATGTAATTCAAACAAGTATTTCCCAATAGCAAATGTCAGTAGATGAAAACATCTGGAATGCACTATGTTGGCTTATATAAATCAGTTAACCAAGAAAATGGAGGCCCATGGTGAAAGAAACAGAGGGAGTTGGAATATAGCACGTTTGACTTAAGGCAAGCCAGTGACTTCACATTGAAGCCAATATATATGATGGTGAGAGGTCTAGGGGGTTTACACAATTGCAGCTCTTAAGCACTGTTTCAAAAATTAGTTGATGCTGTGAACCAAAATACAAGTATGGCCATTAGCTCTTTTCTCTAGGGTTGGTTTCTAAATTTAGTGATAATGTTTGTGCCACTGTTCATTTTGTATGACATTCCTATGCTAAAACAGTTGCCTGCCATAACTGGTTCTTGTTCCAGTTTGCATGTACCAGAATAACCCTTATATTCTATGACTAAGGGTCAGAAGAAACCAACCAAACTGGTAGAACAAACCAAACCAGGGATATTATAATGACTGAGCTAGTGTTGAAAGACCTGAACAACTCTAATTATCTGGTGAAGCACAGCCTATCTCCACCTTGTTTCTGAAACTGTTTATGTAGATTCCATTTGACATCCAATATTGGAACAGACATTGTCTTGATTCCTCTATGGGATGAGGTCTGCGTAGAGAAAGATTGGGAGAATGTCCCCTAGATAATTATATCATTGACCATATTCTGGCCAGGCTGGGTAGTGTTTTGCAGTGCCTCCTCTTATACATGGATGTCCCTTCCTAGAAAATTGGGTGACCCTTCCTAGAAAATGGTGCTAAGGAGGGTGGAATTTGTTGTATTTGGGGGGGGTCATGTTCTGTCTCCATTTCTTCACTTAATAAAATTTGAGAAGACAGGGTGAGGACTAAAGCTTAATCCAGACAAGCTGAAAATACTGTTAGGTGATCTCTGTCCAGTTAGATACCTTGGGAGGTGGTGATGGCGCCAGCATTCAAGGCATTCAAGATAAAATAGAATAACCATCTGTCAGAACTGCTTTGATTTGGATTCCTGCATTGAGCAGGGGGATTGGGCTCAGTGGGCTTACAGACATTTAATTATTCTATAAGTGATGTGTATCCAGTTATGAAAGGACTGCTTACCATTCAAAGTAGCATTAAACCCCCTAGTGTTCTCCACCAGTTTTAGAGTATAGCTCCCATCTTTTCTGACTAGTATTTGTCATGCAATGCCCATGACATGGACCAATGCTATCATAGTGCCTATCTAGAAAAAAGGCAACCCTTCACTTCCCGAGAAATATCGGCCGATCAGTCTTCTATCAATCATTAGTAAGCTCTACGCTAAACTTCTTCTAGCAAAATTAGAAGACTGGCTAACAACGTGTAACATACTGCATAGTAGGCATCCTTCAGTCTCGAAAGACTATGGTAGCGTGCTCTGTATGGAGGACTTGGAACAGTGTCTAGTGTGGCTGAGGAGGCCAATTCAAGAGTTACAATCTCTTCCACACTGAAGACAAATCCAATCTGTCCCCTGTCCAGCTCCCTGGTTTTGCTTCCTTTGTGACTTCCTCTTTGCCTCGGCCTGCTGGACAAGGGTCTCTTCAAATTGGGAGAGGCCATGATGTACCGCCTGCCTCCAGGCTGAACGATCAGATGTCAGAGTTTCCCATCTGTTGAGGTCTATTCCTAAGGCCTTCAGATCCCGCTTGCAGATATCCTTGTATCGCAGCTGTGGTCTCCCTCTGGGGCGATTTCCCTGCACTAATTCTCCATATAGGAGATCCTTTGGAATCCGACCATCAGCCATTCTCACAACGTGCCCAAGCCAGCGTAGACGTCGCTGTTTCAGTAATGTATGCATGCTGAAAATTCCAGCTCGTTCTAGGACTACTCTATTTGGAACTCTGTCCTGCCAGGTGATACCAAAAATCCGTCGGAGGCAACGCATATGGAAGGTGTTCAGCTTCCTCTCCTGCCGGGCACAAAGTGTCCAGGACTCACTGCAGTACAGGAGTGTGCTCAGGACACAGGCTCTATAGACCTGGATCTTGGTATGTGTTGTCAGTTTCTTATTGAGCCATACTCTCTTTGTGAGTCTAGAGAACATGGTAGCTGCTTTCCCAATGCATTTATCCAGCTCGACATCTAGAGAGAGGGTGTCAGAGATGGTTGAGCCAAGGTACACAAAGTCATGAACAACCTCCAATTCTTGTGTGGAGATGGTAATAGAGAGAGGTGAGTCCACACCCTGGCCCATGACTTGTGTTTTCTTCAGGCTGATTGTTAGTCCAAAGTCTTGGCAGGCCTTGCTGAAACGATTCATGAGTTGTTGGAGGTCTTCAGCAGAGTGGGCAACAATGGCTGCATCGTCTGCAAAGAGGAAGTCCCGCATGCATTTCAGTTGGACTTTGGTCTTCGCTCTCAATCTAGAGAGATTAAAGAGCTTTCCATCTGATCTAGTCCGGAGATAGACACCTTCTGTTGCAGTTCCAAAGGCATGCTTCAGCATGACAGCAAAAAAGATCCCAAAAAGTGTTGGTGCAAGGACACAGCCCTGTTTCACTCCGCTTCGGATGTCAAAGGGATCTGATGTTGAGCCGTCAAAAACTACAGTGCCTTTCATTCCATCGTGGAAGGACCTGATGATGTTAAGGAGACGAGGTGGACATCCAATCTTGGGAAGTATTTTGAAAAGGCCATCCCTGCTAACCAAGTCAAATGCTTTTGTAAGGTCTATGAAGGGCACAAAGAGTGGCTGTTGTTGTTCCCTGCATTTCTCCTGCAACTGTCGGAGGGAGAATACCATGTCAGTGGTGGATCTATTAGCTCGAAATCCACACTGTGATTCTGGATAGACTCTGTCTGCAAGCACCTGGAGCCTCTTCAGCACAACATGGGCAAGCAGCTTCCCTACAACGCTAAGAAGAGAGATACCACGGTAGTTATTGCAGTCACCCCTGTCACCTTTGTTCTTGTACAATGTGACAATGTTTGCATCCTTCATGTCCTGTGGTACTCCACCTTCCCTCCAGCAGAGACAAAAGATTTCATACAGTTCGGTGATGATGATCTCCTTACCGCATTTCAGCACTTCAACAGGGATGTTGTCCTTTCCAGGTGCCTTTCTGGAGGTGAGGGAATCCAAGGCCGCATTTATTTCTGCTAGGGTTGGTTCGCTGTCCAGCTCTTCCAAGACAGGCAGGCACTCAATGTTATTTAATGCTTCTTCGGTTACTACATTCTTTCTGGAATATAGCTCGGAGTAGTGCTGCACCCAGCGTTCCATCTGCTGTGCTCGGTCCTGGATGATCACACCTGTAGCAGACTTCAAGGGAGCAGATTTCTTCTGTAATGGACCTAAGGCCTGCTTGATACCATCATACATTCCTTTGATGTTACCTGTGTCCGCTGCTATCTGTATCTGAGAGCAGAGCTGAAGCCAATAGTCATTGGAGCATCTCCTGGCAGCCTGTTGGACTTGGCTACGAGCGGCTCGAAGAGCTTGCAGGTTGTACTCGCTAGGACAGGTTTTGTATGCTGTTAGAGCTCTTCTCTTATCCTCAGTGGTTGGCATTAACTCCTCCGAATGGGCTTCGAACCAGTCAGCCATCTTTCTGGTCTTCTTGCCAAAGGTGGACAAGGCGGTGTTGTAGACAGTGTTCTTGAAGTGTTCCCATCGTTCAGGTGCATTTACATTAGCTGGACCTGGAAGGGTTTCCTCGAGTGCTTGGGCAAATTCCTTCACTTTTCTTTGATCGCGAGTCTTGTTGATGTCAATACGTGGTCTTCCTTCCTTTTTCGTGTGATACAATTTCTTTGTTCGCAGTTTTACTCTACTACACACCAGGGAGTGGTCAGTATCGCAATCAGCACTCTGATAGCTGCGTGTGATCGTAACACTAGGAAGGCTAGAACGTTTAGTGAGGATCAAATCGAGCTGATGCCAATGCTTGGATCTTGGATGTCTCCAGGAAACTCTGTGTTGCAGCTTCGTATTAAAGAATGTGTTGCTGACACAGAGACCATAATAACAGCAAAACTCCAGTAAGCGTTGGCCATTTTCGTTCATCTTTCCAATGCCAAAACGGCCTAGACAAGTGGGCCAAGAATTGTAATCAGCACCAACTCTAGCATTAAAGTCTCCAAGAATGAACAGTGACTCTCTTTCAGGGACTTTTTTGATAGTAGCTGCCAGATCGTTGTAGAATTTGTCTTTCACTTCTGTAGTGGATGACAGTGTTGGTGCATATGCACTAATGAGGGTTACTGGTCCTGCTGATGAGTGGAGCTGCAGAGACAGGATTCTTTCACTCCCCACAGTGGGTGGAACAATGCATCTCAGAAGAGTGTTTCTGACTGCAAAGCCAACACCATACTCCCTGGTCTCATTCGATGGTTTTCCCTGCCAGAAGAATGAGAAGTTTTTTTCTTTGACAGATCCCGAGTCTGGCAGTCTTGTCTCTTGCAGGGCAACAATGTCCATCTGCAGTCTACTCAGTTCCATGTCAATGACAGCTGTCTTGCGCACATCGTCTATTTCTTGCAGGTCGTTAGGAAAGCCGTAGTCAGGAAAGCCAGGGGTCATTGTCCGTACATTCCAGGTGCCCAGCTTTAGGGCAGAAGTTTTCTTATGATTGTTGCATGGTGCACGGTTGTCGATCTGCTTGTCGGGTTTCACCCTAAACCCCACGCACCCCGTGAGGTTAACAGACCGTGGCAAGGTAGCACCTTACTGGCTGGGGGCTGCCCAGCTTAAGGCGGGCGGTATCTACCTAGTGAGGTGCAATGACCTCTCCCACCGTCAGAAGTAGCCCCTGGCGTCCTGCTCTACGCCAATTGAGCAGAGACTTATAACCGGTAACTGCTACTTCCCGTGTTGTTTCGATGCTGTATGTGAAGCTGGAGTGTCCTCTCCAGAGCACGAAGCCTGGGTAAAATAATATGGAGGATAGGCTGTTACCCAAGCAGCAAATCCCCCCTCTCCACGTCGCTGAAATGGTCCAGTGGAAAGGCAAGAGCCAATACAACTGGTTCCAGCAACGTCGCAGGAGTTGGCAGAATGAAAGAAAATGCCTCCGGGACTCCGGCTCCGGATTTTGCCTCGAGGTTATCTCCTGAAGCCCTTTCCATAAGTGGATATAGCCACAAGGCAGTGGAGGTTTAAATTTGGAGTTTTCCTTCTCCTAGATGGGCTGCGTTCCAGGGCTGACGAGCCCCACCTACCCGGCCTGCTCTCTTTTACCATAGGCCTAGTATGTGGCATACTAGGCCCAGAACAAATAGGGTTTCGTCATGGCAAGTCTACCCTTGACCATTGTGCAATATTGTCACACTTAGTTTCCAAATATAGTAAGAAACATCGAAATAAACTATTCACTGCCTTTTTGGACCTCAAGGCAGCATTTGACTCAATCCCGAGAGAGTTGCTTTGGGCTAAATTGGCTAGGTTGAATATAGATCCCAGATTGCTCTTCCTGATTAAAAAACTATACACACACACTAGTTGCCAAGTCAGGTATACTCTTCGGGGGAATTTAACTCTGGGAATTCCAATTTGCAAGGGCGTGAAACAGGGTGTGTAAGGGTTCGGTGTTGGGGGGGTCAGTCACGGTCAATAAAGCACAAGATTTGTTCAGCAGTTCAACTTTGTCTTCATTTATTAACAATTCAACATCAACTGGAACATCTCCTGGAACAGCTTCTAAATTCTCTTGGGGTTTAAACTTCGACCGCAAGGGAGTCCAAACATTACTAACAAAAGGATTGGTTTCGTCCATTATCCACGGTCCAGATAATACATTCTCTGTGACCAGTTCTTCGCCGTCATCTATTTCTGCTTCTAATAGTGGAAGGGTCTCCTCATCCCCGCTCCAACCCCAGAATGGGGAGCCCTCTCCTGGGCTGGCCAGCCACGGTCCGGGTAGACCCCCATCTTCTGTAGCTCTGCGAGATGCCATTCCTTCTTTGCCTCCAGCTCTCTCACCACCGCTTCTCTCTCTTCTCTCAAGCGACGCCGCCACTCTTTAGCTTCAGTCTCTTCCCAATAAGATGGGGTTGTTGTCCCTGGCGTCTCCTTTTTTCTGCTTCCTCATGGGGAACCTTTACTTGTTCCCATTTTTCTGTCCACAGGTCTTGGACCCATATCATTTCCCAACCTCCTGGGATCTCTTCCCGCTTCACCCTTATATCCCCGGCTCCCGCCTCTATCTCCCCCTCCCCCTTTCCCGCCAAATTCCTCTCAGTTTTCTCGGATACATTTAAACCTCTCATCACCTGTACCAAGTCACTGGTGTCAACCCCTTGGTGTCTCTGCCCTTCTTTTACTATCATCTCTTCCAACTCTTTAGTATCCACCTGTTTACTTTCTTTCCTAGGTGGAGAAGGTGGAGGGGAGGTCTGAGTTGCATTAGTACGGGACGGGAGCGATGGCACTCCCACATAAGCCTCCTGGCCCTGGCCTGGGGTTTTACACAGGGCTGTATCCTTACTCCGGCACTTTTCAACCTATTTTTAAATGATCTAGCCCCAGCTTAACATACAATCAACAGGCACGCCCCGAAACTTGCTCACCGCCATATTCCCATCCTTTTATATGCGGATGATGCTGTTGTATTGTCATGTTCCCAAGTTGGACTGAAGCGTTTATTACGCCAAACTATGATTTACCTCAGTGTTGAGCTAACTTTGAATCACGGGAAAACAAAGATCTTAGTTTTTTCTAAGTCATGGAAACAACTCTCATGGTCAATACAGGGAAGCGCTATTGAGCAGGTCAAATCAAATACCTGGGATCAATTTCTCCTATAATGGGAGCTGGGCAACCCACTGCAACTGTGTTCTATCAGTGGCAAGAACTAGTGCCTCGGCTACTGCCCTATGGCCCTAAGAGCGTTCAACGAGAAATCTTGCTCCCAACTCTTATATGGTGCTCCCATATGGATCGAAGCCCTCAATTGCACCACCGAAGGCTTACAATCCATCTTCCTGAGGAAAATACTTGGATTACCTAACTGTGTCCCCTATGCTGCAATATGCATGGAAACTGGATTGCTATTGTTGGAAATTCGCGCTTGGCTCTCAACCTTTAAGTTCCACCTTTTATTCAATTCTAACCAGAACTCTTTTACCTTTTTGATGCTGACGGATCATCAAGCTTCTCAATGGTTGACCATAATTCAGAAGAAAATCATGTCCCTAGGAATTTTCCTGGACGCATTCTTCCTGTCCTCTGCTTCGGCATTATTTCAATCAATCAAACGCAGACTGTTAGACATCCAATTCCAACATCTGACTGATGCAGCTCCGAAAACTTGTTCCCCTAGTCATTTGGGTCTACCCCAAAGCCAGGGCTTCTAGCTCTCCTTTTTAACTGATCCCCACCACAGAAGAGCATTCATGCTGGCAAGATTCAATGTACTACCGTCGGCTATTTTACTTGGTAGATACTGTAGAGTCCCACATAATCTCAGATGATGCCCCTGCAGTCAAGATGCCATTGAAACAGTTTCTCATGTTCTTTCGGACTGCCCCTTTTATAATAGCCCGCTAGCAAGATTTTTAGATCCACTGCTCTCTGATTTTCAAGGTCGCTCTGATAAGGCCAAGGTTTGCTTTTTAGTCCAGGGGAAAATTAACCATGTCGCTACCTATGTAGTGACATACATACCGCGATTCAAATCAGAGAGGCTATCTCCCAGGCATAGTCCATAGTTGCACCACTTTTCCCAACTTAATTCGGTCATGGTTTTATTACTCTCCACAGCTTTTCTATTGATCTAAGCATTCTGTACTTTTCAATGCCAATAAAGGTTTGTATGTATGTATGTATGTATGTATGTATGTATGTATGTATGTATGTATGTATGTATGTATGTATGTATGTATGTATGTATGTATGTATGTATGTATGTATGTATGTATGTATGTATGTATGTATGTATGTATGTACGTACAAAGTAAAGTATTTGTCATGCTGGCTGGAACTGATGGAATGTGGTATAATTAATATGCACAGAGTTTGACGTCAGTGACCCAGACCTGAACTTGTTTCACTTCAGCAAGAATGTCGCATCATGACACTAATTGGACCTAATTGGCAGAGGGAGTGCATTATGGGAATTAGTTGCATCATGGGGAAAAGGCCAAATATATGGTTATTGTACTGTAAGGTCTTCCATTTTCCTTTTCCTTTCCTTTTCCTTTTTTTCCTTTTTTTTTTTTTTGCACAGCGTAATATATCAAATACATGGTTCATACTTCATTTTATTCTAACCTACACTGACTGTACATATTAGCGTGTACCACCACAGAACATATGTACTTGTTCACATACTGCAGCCACTGCCTTTTCCACATAAAAAAATGTTATGTGCCATAAATGCTCTATTCATAGCGAAAAAGAGAAATTGCTACAGTTTATATCATCGGCTTTCGTAATGCAGCTCAAAATACGTGGCAAAACAGTTCTGCCTGGAATCAGAATGTCATTATGTCAAAGAGGTAAAGATAGCTGTCTATTTCTATGCATTGTATATGGCCAAACTGTGTTTAGTACATGGAATAATCATTGCACAAAAGATCACTATCTGGGTCTGCCATCAATTTGCAGTTTGTATTAGGCAGCTATGGAGATTTAATCTTTATATACAAGTAACAAAATGGGCTTTTGTACTGACCTATTTTTTAAAAAATCCTTCTCATGGGTGGCTTTGTGGAGCTTAAACCAGAACTTGTAACAGAAGGTTAAATTCTGCTTCACTGCTTAAAATCCAGGGCAGAAGTGTGTGGTGACATCTTTACCTTCTGGCATCTTTTTCCTTTCTGAAATCAGCAGTTCTTTCAACTTGATCATTGTGCATTATTAAAGGTGCTCAATGCAACATTCTGTAACTACAGGATGATTTCTGAAGGATTTCCTCAGCCAGATATGCCTTAAAACAGTGCTGTCAAGTAATTAAAGACTGAATTGATAATGACTGCTTGATTTAAAGAGTTCTTTGCGGTCTCTGTGAATCACACATACAGCTTCATTTCATGCCTGCGCAAATGCCCTCAGAATCTTCTGGAGCCTAAAAAAGTGTTACATCATACCCTCTCCACCACGCATGGTCCCTACCCTACATGTTGATTGACTGCAGTTCTCTTTTTGCTGCCACAGAGAGAAGCTCTCAGGAGTTTTCTTAGTGCATTTGATTCTTTAGGTTTTCTTCAAAACCATCTACTTACCTGTCATTGACTGCCCTCTTCTCTTCAATTCCATCATTCCTTTTTTTTTAAAATGGTTAGTTATTCATGTTACCTAGTCATCACCTCTGAGTAAATGTCTGCATCCACCTTTTTATGGCCCCAGTGGTCCATTCAAAAAGCACATCAGCTGCAGCAGTAAAATCCTCACTGATGGATATTCAATGTGCCTCCTGGATGTTGTAAAGGAATTGCGGCAGAAGCTGCCTAGCCGGCCCACATCTTTGAGGTGAATAGAGAATATATTCACGAAGGCTTTCACGGCCAGGATCTAATGGTTGTGGGTTTTTCGGGCTCTTTGGCCATGTTCTGAAGGTTGTTCTTCCTAACTTTTCACCAGTCTCTGTGACCGGCATCTTCAGAGGACAGCACTCTGTGCTCTGGTGTAGTTGGCTATGGGAGTACAGTATTTATGGCTGTTTGTACCAGTATTCAAGCCTGCCACAAAAAATACAACAAATGCTATGGTCAGCAAAGGACAGAAGGGACCCCCTCACCACTGCAGGAGTATACCAGATACCTTGCAGTTGTGGCCAGGTGTATATTGGAACCACAAAACGAAGCATCCACACCAGAATCAAAGAACATGAGAGACACTGCAGACTAAAACAACCAGAAAAATCTGCAGTAGCTGAACATGCCCTGAAACAAGCTGGACATGAAATTCTATTCCAAAATACTAAAATACTGGACAACACCAGCAATCATTATGTCACACTGCACAGGGAAGCCATTGAAATCCACAAGCACCAGCAAAACTTCATCAAAAAAGAGGAAAGTGTGAAGCTCAACAAAACTTGGCTCCCAGCTCTCAAAAATACAGTGTGCAAAAGGTCAACGAACTCTACCCAGCCACAAGGACAGGGGATCACTACACACAAAAGACCAGCTAATGACACCCATCAACCACAGTGATAGATAATCTCTTCTCCTTAGCACAACAATACACCCACAACAAGACACACCAATCACCCATCTACAGAAAAAGACAAAAGCCTATCTCACAGCCATAAATACTGCACTCCCATAGCCAACTACACCAGAGCACAGAGTGCTGTCCTCTGAAGATGCCGGCCACAGAGACTGGCGAAACGTTAGGAAGAACAACCTTCAGAACACGGCCAAAGAGC
Source organism: Pogona vitticeps (assembly GCF_051106095.1). Taxonomy (NCBI): domain Eukaryota; kingdom Metazoa; phylum Chordata; class Lepidosauria; order Squamata; family Agamidae; genus Pogona; species Pogona vitticeps. Next base: position 61,854,222 of record NC_135783.1, on the reverse strand, counting down.
CCGAAAAACCCACAACAATCATGAATAAAGAATCTTTACAAGATTCATGACAGGGAAGCCGTCTTCTTCTTTAAACATCCTCTGTCCAATTTTATCAAAGCTGAGGAATCCCAGACCAGCCCTCATGGCTCAGGAAATGCACAAAAAATAGGGACTCAGGCCAGCAAAACTATTGGGAGGTCATCCAAATTTCTGTGAATTTATCCAAACTTGTATAACAAGGAAGCAATGGCTCGGATCACTTTTGGCAAACAAAATAAGGAAAAAGAAGGTCTGTGTTATACCATTTTTCTAAGAACTAAGTTTACTTTATATATACCTACATATTGTTGTTTAGTTGTTAAGTCGTGTCTGATTCTTTGTGACCCCATGGACCACAGCATGCCAGGCCCTCCTGTCTTCAATTGCCTCTTGGAATTTGGTCAAATTCATGTTGGTAGCTTCAATGATACTATCCAACCACCTCGTCCTTTGCACATCATGTGAAAGACAGGACTCTTCGCCTCTTGCCTTCACACTTTCCCAACATCAAGGTCTTTTCCAGGGAGTCTTCTCTTCTCATGAGATGGCCAAAGTATTGGAGCCTGTCCTTCCAGTGAGCACTCAGGGTTGGTTTACTTCAAAATGGATAGGTTTGTTCTCATTGCAGTCCAGGGGACTCTCAAGAGTCTCCTCTAGCACCACAATTCAAAAACATCAATACTTTGGCAGTTTTATGGTCCAGCTATCACTTCCATACGTCACTACTGGAAAAATCATAGCTTTGACTATGCAGACCTTTGTCGGCAAGGTGATGTCTGCTTTTTAAGATGCTATTGAGGTTTGTTATTGCTTTCCTCCCCAAAAGCAGTTGTCTTTTAATTTTGTGGCTGCTGTCACCATCTGCAGTGATCATGGAGCCCATGAAAGTAAAATCTGTCACTGCCTCCATATCTTCCCTTTCTATTTGCCAGGAGGTGATGGGGCCAGTGGCCATGATCTTAGTTTTTTTGATGTTGAGCTTCAGACCATTTTTGGGGGTCTCCTCTTTCACCCTCATTAATAGGTTATTTAATTCCTCCTCACTTTCTGCCATCAGAGTAGTATCATCTGCATATCGGAGGTTGTTGATATTTCTTCTGGCAATCTTAATTCCAATTTGGGATTCCTCCAGTCCTGTCTTTCACATGATGTATTCTGCATATAAGTTACATAAGCAGGGAGACAATATACAGCCATAGTTTGTTATGGTCCACACAGTCAAAGGCTTTTGCATAGTCAATGAAGCAGAAGTAGATGTTTTTCTGGAACTCTCTGGCTTTCTCCACAATCCAGCATATGTTAGCAATTTGGTCTCGAGTTCCTTTCCCCTTTCGGAATCCAGCTTCTGGGAGTTCTCGGTCCACTTACTGTTGAAGCCTACCTTGGAGGACTTTGAGCATAACCTTGCTAGCGTGGGAAGTGAGTGCAATTGTGCAGTAGTTGGAGCATTCTTTGGCACTGCCCTTCTTGGGATCGGGATGTAGACTGATCTTTTCCAATCCTCTGGCCACTGCTGAGTTTTCCAAACTTGTTGGCACACTGAGTGTAGCACTTTAACAGCGTCATCTTTTAAGATTTTAAATAGTTCCACTGGAATGCCATCACCTCCACTGGCCTTGTTGTTAGCCATGCTTTCTAAGGCCCACTTGACTTCATTCTCCAGGATGTCTGGCTACCACAGTATCTGGATGTTCAAAACATCCAGATCTTTCTGGTATAATTCCTCTGTGTACTCTTGCCACCTCTTCTTGATGTCTTCTGCTTCTGGGAGGTCCCTACCATTTTTGTCCTTTATCAAGTCCATCTTTGTACAAAATGTTCTTTTAATATCTCCAATTTTCTTGAACAGATCTCTGTTTTTTCCCTTTCTATTATTTTCCTCTATTTCTTTGCACTGTTCGTTTAAGGCTCTCTTGTATCTCCTTGCTATTCTTTGGAAATCTGCATTCAATATTCTGTAACTTTCCCTATCTTCCTTGCATTTTGTTTCCCCTCTCTGCTATTTGTAAGGCCTCATTGGACAGCCACTTTGCTTTCTTGCATTTCCTTTTCTTTGGGATGGTTTTTGTTGCCTCCTGTACAATGTTACGAGCCTCCGTCCATAGTTCTTCAGGCACTCTGTCCACCAAACCTATTTCCTTAAATCTGTTCTTCACTTCCACTGTGTATTCTTCAGGGATTTGGTTTAGATTATACCTGCCTAGCCCAGTGGTTTTTCCTACTTTCTTCAGTTTAAGCTTGAGTTTTGCTATGATCAGAGCCACGATCAGCTCCAGGTCTTGTTTTTGCCAACTGTATAGAGCTTCTCCATCTTTGGTTGCAGAGAACGTAATTGTAATGTTCCCCATTTTATTAGGTCTATGATTCATTTTATATTATGTAATAGCTCATGCACATTCATATTGCTGAGAGGCGGAGCCGAGAGAGATGCTATAAGAGGCGGAGCCTGAGTCAGCAAGAGGCAGTAAGAGAGAGAGAGTAACAGAGAGTGAACAATGATAAGAGGGAGAAGTAGATAGAATGTGGAGTTTGGGAAATTCTTCTGAGGTGTGATTAGCTAATGAAGACATTCATGAATCAATCTCTGTAATCAATGAACCAAAGTTTTATTTAAAAGACTTTGAAGTGTGGACCTGAATCTTTCTGAGGTAATGATGATTTAGAGATTGCCTGGTGGCAGCAGTGAAAAGAGAGATTGTTTGCCTTCTTGTGCTCTGAGGCTTGAAGGTCAAGCAAAGGGGCACGAGGGTGGACACTACAGTAATCAATCTATTTCGGTATTGCCCATCTGGTGATGTCCATTTATAGAGTCGCCTCTTTTGTTGCTGGGAAAAAAGTGTTTGTGATGACCAGCTTGTTCTCTTGACAAAACTCTATTAGCCTTTGCCCTGCTTCATTTTGAACTCCAAGGCCAAACTTACCTGTTGTTCCTTTCATCTCTTGACTCCCTACTTTAGCATTCCAGTCCACTATAATGAAGAAGAACATCTTTCTTTGGTGTCAGTTCTAGAAGGTCTTGTAATTCTTCATAGAATTGGTGCATTTCAGCCTCTTCAGCATTGGTGGTTGATTCATAAACTTGGATTACTGTGGTGTTGAAAGGTCTGCCTTGCATTCGTATTGTAATCATTCTATCATTTGTGAGATTGAGTCCCAGTACAACTTTTCCCACTCTTTTGTTGACTATCAGGGCTACTCCATTTCTTCTACGGGATTCTTGCCCACAATAGTAGATATGATAATCGTCTGAATTGAATTACCCATTCCCATCCATTTTAGTTCACTGACGCCCAGGATGTCAATGTTTATTCTTGCCATCTCCTGTTTGACCACATCCAGCTTGCCAAGGTACATAAATCTTACATTCCAGGTTCCTATGCAGTATTTTTCTTTGCAACGTTGGGCTTTCCTTTCACTTCCAGGTGGGTCCACAGCTGAACATCCTTTCGGCTTTGGCCCAATCACTTCATTAGCTCTGGAGCTACTTGTACTTGTCCTCCACTCTTCCTCAATAGCATGTTGGACGCCTTCCGACCTGAGGGGCTCATCTTCCAGCATCATGTCTTTTAGCCTTTTGTTTCTGTTCATGGAGTTTTCTTGGCAAAGATACTGGAGTGACTTGCCAGTTCCTGCTCCAGGTGGATCACATTTAGTCAGAACTGTCCACTATGACCTGTCCGTCTTGTGTGTCCCTTCACGGCATAGCTCATAGCTTCTCTGAATTACTCAAGCCCCTTTGCCATGACAAGGCAGCAATCCATGAAGAGGATTGTGTACCTATTTGGAATATATGTGTGTTTAGTCGTTTAGTCGTGTCCGACTCTTCGTGACCCCATGGACCAGAGCACGCCAGGCCCTTCTGTCTTCTACTGCCTCCCGGAGTTGTGTCAGGTTCATGTTGGTTGCTTCGCAGACACTGTCCAGCCATCTCATCCTCGGTCGTCCCCTTCTCCTCTTGCCATCACATCTTCCTAACATCAAGGTTTTTTCCAAGGACTCTTTTCTTCTCATGAGATGGCCAAAGTACTGGAGCCTCAGCTTCAAGATCTGTCCTTCCAGTGAGCACTCAGGGTTGATTTCCTTTAGAACTGATAGGTTTGTTCTCCTTGCAGTCCAGGGGATTCTCAAGAGTCTCCTCCAGCACCACAATTCAAAGGCATCAATTCTTCGGCGGTCTGCTTTCTTTATGGTCCAGCTCTCACTTCCATACATCACGACAGGAAAAACCATATCTTTGACTATTCGGACTTTTGTCGGCAAGGTGATGTCTCTGCTTTTCAAGATGCTGTCAAGATTTGTCATCGCTTTCCTCCCAAGAAGAAGGCGTCTTTTAATTTCAGGGCTGCTGTCTCCATCTGCAGTGATCATGGAGCCCAGGAAGATAAAATTTGACACTGCCTCCATATCTTCCCCTTCTATTTCCCAGGAGGTGATGGGACCAGTGGCCATGATCTTAGTTTTTTTGATGTTGAGTTTCAGACCATTTTTTGCACTCTCCTCTTTCACTCTCATTACAAGGTTCTTTAATTCCTCCTCACTTTCTGCCATCAGAGTGGTATCATCTGCATATCGGAGGTTGTTGATATTTCTTCCGGCAATCTTAATTCCGGCTTGGGTTTCTTCCAGTCCAGCCTTCCGGATGATGTATTCTGCATATAAGTTAAATAAGCTGGGGGACAATATACAGCCTTGCCGTACTCCTTTCCCAATTTTGAACCACTCAGTTGTTCCATGACCAGTTCTAACTGTTGCTTCCTGTCCCACATATAGGTTTCTCAGGAGACAGATAAAGTGGTCAGGCACTCCCATTTCTTTAAGAACTTGTGGAATATATGAGCACTATCTAATTGTGATTAAAATAATGTAGAAGCTAATGCACTTTTATTTACGGTGTTTATTACTAGTCTATACAGTATCTCCACAAATCTCTCTTATTTCTAGTCAATTCTTTATGGGGGGCATTCTACTAGAGCAGTTGCTGCATCTACGGAATTTCTCAAGAGTTCAGTTGGGGAGACATGTAAAGTAGCAACTTATTCACAACATTCGACAATCATCAAGCACTATAAATTGGATGACAGGGCAAAACTTGATGCTACTTTTGGCAGAGCAGTGATTTTTTTTCTGAGTGTTGGCATGACATCCCATCCACCGGTGAGGTTGCCAGTCACCCATATGTGTGGTTTCACAGGGACCATGAAGAAGGACAGGTTGGTTACCTGTAACAGTAGTTCTTTGAGTGGTCTTCTGTGAATTCACACAACCCACCTATCCTCCCCTCGGTCTGCCACACAACTCCTGTTTTTCTGTATCAGTAGGCAAACGGAACTGAGGACATAAGGGGTGAGGAGCATATGTGGTGAAGATGGTGTGTCCTAACACTTTTTAAAGCTCTAGAGCAGTGATTCTCAACCTTGGGTCCCTAGATATTTTTGGACTGAAACTCCCAGAAGCCTTCAGCACTAGTTGTGCTGGCAAGGGCTTCTGAGAGTTGCAGTCCAAGAATGTCTGGGGACCCAGGTTTGGCAATCATTGCTCTTGATGATTCTAAGGATGTCCATGCAGGCATGAAATGTACGTATATGTCTGTATTCAGAGATAACTACTCGAAGAACTACAGTTAGAAGTTAAGGAACCTGTCCATTGGCATGTACCGAATCAATGATATTGGTTAAATCTACATCAATCTCAAAGAGTCCTCCTCGAAGGATCTCAAAGAAGGGAACAGTTTTTCTTTAGTTCTGCATTAGTTGAAAAGAATCCAACTTTTTGTTGAATGACCAATGGTTTATACACAAGATCAGATTCACAAGGTACTTAAGTTTTATTTATTGAGGGAGAAATCTGGCCATTAATGGCGAAAAACCGTACCACATTCTGCCCACAAATATGAAATTAATTCCTGTTTTTTCCATCCAGAATATTAACATGTATCTCATGTAAGCCTAGAAGAGTCTATGTTCTTTTGCTAGAGGGTCTTGTTTTTTACACCATTATTAATGGCATACCAACACAATCATCTGGATCACTTTATTCCTGGATCTTAGCCAGTGCTCAAGGATTTACAAAGGACGTGTTCAAAAAGTAGTTGGCAGCTTATTGTGTTGTTTGACCTGCCAAGTATTTCATTGCATTTATTTTAAACAACTGCAGGTCTTTTGCAGAGCACGCACCAATAATTATTTTTAAAGTTGGAAGGAAAGGAAGTATGGGTATACTGTGTATATACATTGTATATACTTACAATGACAATAAATTATATTATTATTAAAATCTGAAATACATGCTGCAGTAAAAGAATATAATTGCTGTGTTGTTTTTAATTTTTAATTGCACAAATTTGGTTGTTGGTGTTTTGCTGTGACTGTTTTATGCAGTTACTTACAAGAAGGAATTGGTAGGTTTACTTTAAACACCAAATAAGGGAATTGTGTCTGCCTTTATTGGGAGCTTACATATTGCTATCAAATCACCTAGAATACTATATCTACCTCTAGGCACCTTTAAGGTTTTTAAACAGGAGACGGTTTCTGCACTGGAAGTGGGCTGGAATAGATGACTGTAGCTAGGTCACTGCTATCTTTGCATAGCCATCCCAGGACATTTTGCAACCTGATGCAAATCCCTTCCTGCTCACCCAAATCAAGACTCAGAATAGTCTCAGCCAGCCAGGTTATCTTGGCAGACTGTGCAGAAAATCCTGCAAACACCTCTCTCCACTTTTTGGCAGCAAAAAGGCAATTATAGCAAAATAATCCACTATCCTTTCACAACATTTGAGGCAGACACTTCCTTGGTGGTAGGGGTGGTCCTTCTTCCTGTGACCTAAGAGCAATCACATTTAAATGTGAACACATTTAAGTAACGAACACATTTAAATGTATGGGGGTGGGTAGGTGGAGCTCGCTCTCATTAACACATTTGTTGGCTCTCTCTCGTGTATGCACATGTGGATTTTGCTGCCATCACAGCTCAGGAGGTGAGCACTCCTTTCAGTGGGTCATGGTGATAAGGCTGCCATTCTGGGGCTTTTCTGGTAGAGGTGCATCCCCTCTTCCTCAGCTCTTCTTCCTCAGCAGAGCCCTTGTGTTTGTGTAGAAGCAATGGCCAAAATCCTGTTCTCTCACCTAGTAAATCGCACTAGAACAGTACAGTTAGTGTACACCAATCTGAATCAATGGAATGAGGTAGGAATTGACTCACAAAGCCCCTATGTGGGCCTACTAGTGCAATTTACTGCTCTAGGCAGTACGATTGCGCCCAGTGTCTCTACTCACCACGGTATAAATAAGCATATAGGAAGGCTGCTCCGCAAGTTATATAAAGGTAAAAGGTAAAGGTTCCCCTTGACAATTTTTGTCCAGTCATGTTCTACTCCAGGGGGCAGTGCTTATCCCCATTTCCAAGCCATAGAGCCAGCGTTTTGTCCGAAGACAATCTTCCGTGGTCACATGGCCAGTGCGACTTAGACACGGAATGCTGTTACCTTCCCACTGAGGTGGTCCCTATTTATCTACTCGCATTTGCATGCTTTTGAACCGCTAGGTTGGCGGGAGCTGGGACAAGCGACGGGCGCTCATTCCGTCGCGTGGATTCGATCTTACAGCTGAAGATCTACAGAACTTAGAGCACAGAGGCTTCTGCGCGTGGCGTGCTGTGGTCCATGGGGTCACGAAGAGTCGGACACAACTAAACAACAAATAAGAGACCTAGGCTTATATTTAGTCCATTTATATGGGTGTCCCTCATGCCTATAAATCTTACCTCAGCTGTTTCCCTCTGTATCTTGATTTGTAATGATTCTGTTCTAAAATAGCGACTTTCAAATCTTCTATAAAGTGTCCTGATAGGTTGAAATGGTTAGAGACACAGGTATCTGTGTATTGTGAGTTTTAATGTCACATTTGTGACCGTTCATCCGTTTCTCTTCTAAAATTTTTAGTTTAGTAGCCCTGAATGCTGACTAGAGAAAGAAATACATGTTTTGTTTTGAGGTACCGTTGTTTTTCGTGTTGCTGATAAAGGACCCGACAGAGTTTCCATGGAATCTCCTAACAACGGCCAGTTTCGTCCCTCAGAAAATGATAAAAAAACGTGGCCTCGTTTTAAGGAGAAGGTGCCAAGCGCCGGCCTGGGCGCCGAAATCATCCCGCCGCACCACCCGCCTCCGCGGGAGCAGGGAGGAGCCTGGACAGGGGCTCAAATGGGCCAGAGAAAGGGAGGCGGTCCTTAAGAGCCGCGGGAGCCGCGAAGGGTTTCCCGTGGGCGGAGAGGGAGGCCGCGCGTATCCCAAAGAAGCAACAAGAGGAGGGCGACGGCGAGGAAGAGGACGAGGAGGCGGAGTGTTTCCGGCGCCCGCCCTGGCCCTCCGCCGCTGGCTGCGCCCAGTCTGGGAATCCGGGCGAGTGCCTGGCGCGGTGCTGCCCGGCGATGGCCTCGATGGCGGCGGCGATCGCGGCGTCCCGCACGGCAGTCATGAACGGCAACCGGCCGCTGGACGAGCGGGAGCGTAAGCGCTTCACCTACTTCTCATCGCTGAACCCCATGGCGCGGAAGATCATGGCGGAGAAGGAGCGGATCCGCGAGCGCTACGGGCCCGAGTGGGAGCGGCTGCCGCCTCGCCAGCAGGACGAGATCATCGATAAGAGCCTGGTGGGCCCCCACATCCAGGCCCGGTATGCGGCGCATCGGGGGGCCGCCCAGAGCACTCCGCCCCCGGTCTGCTACCCGAACCTGCGCCTCAACACCGGCCAGAAAGTGGTACATTTCGGAGACGAGGTAAGTCCCCCCTCCTTAGGCGCCCTCCCGGACAAACTAACGCTCTGCACATGTTCAGGGGTACGCTTTATTGTTGTCTGCGCTGGGCCTTAGCAGTCGTGTAGCCTTAAACCGCCCTGCGATTGAGAAGGAAGAAGGGCAGTGCAGAGGGAAAAAAAGAAATCCGATTGGGACAAGAAAGAGCGTTTGGTTGCTTCCAAACAAAGCTTCAAAGAACCTTTCTCTAGAAATGGTCTTCATTGGTCGTGCCTTGCTCTTTTGAGCATGTATAAAGTGCTGCTGCTGCTGACTCTCATTTCCCACTTTGTGGATTTCGCATCCTGTTAGTTTTTGTAAGTTGAGAACATGCATGATTTATTTGTAAGCCTCGGCACCTTTCACAGTGCAAACCTAAAGGAGGACTTTGCTGCTTCTTAACTTAGAGTGCAGACCTAGGCACAGTTACTCACACCTGAGTCCCACAGTGGGACTTACTCTGAGGAATGTGTGCCTAAGACAGCAGCTGTCAGTTTCTTGGTTTTTCTAAACTTGTGGAGTGGCTTTGTTAAACCTTCTTCAACAGGTGCTAAAACTGCTCTGAATTTGCAGTAGTTCATAAACACTGTCACTAAAGGATGTTCCAATAGCATGCTAGTGCATCCTGTTTCTTTTATTGTTGGTGAAGTAGGTTTATTATCAGAAAATCTCATTTGGTTGTGCATCACTGCTGACAGGACTTGAGAAAGGTGCTTTTCCTGTGTTCTGAAAAGCAAAAAGGCTTTGTATGAGTGAGATCATGATAAGAACAGAGTTCATTGTGGGTGTTTTGGCTTTCTCTTCCAACTAGGTTATGTATTTCGAGTTACCACATCTGCTGTGGAGTAGGAAGTGAATGTATTGAATTTCTACAAACGAACAATGTCAAGTCTAAGAGCTCTATTTTGTCACTAAGGGGTGGTAAGCTAGTTCATTGTGACAAAAGCTGTCACGGGGTGGGGCTTATGAAGCAGATTGAGAAGATAGTAGATGTATTTGCACTATATTATTATAGTTTTTGGATATTTGAAAAGATGGCGGGTAAAACAAGTTAGGGAACAAATTATACCAAGAGAATCAAAAGTGATTTAGCTGAAGTGGCAATGGAAGGATTTTTATTGGTTGGTTGTTTTTTAAAAATGTATTTTACTTCTCTAAAGTCAAAAAGTTTTGGCTGGATAGTTCAGTGGCTTAGGTATGTGGCTGCAGAGCCAGAGATTAGGAGTTTGGTTGTTCACTGTGCCTCCTAAGGAAAGAACCAGCGTTTGTGGCCTTGGGAAGCCACACAGTCCCAGGGCACCCTTAGAAGAAGGGAGTGGTAGACTATTTCTGAGTGTTTTCTACCTGGTTAAATGGTGCCCTTTGGGCTATATAAGGACTGGCACTTGAAGATGGGAGGCAGGTTTTGAACTGTAAGACAGTTCCCTCTTTGGGTGTTTTCAGGAACAAACTTAAGACCTGGCTTTTTCGGCAGGCTTTCCTTCCTGCCCTATCTTAATTTTTTACACTTTTCCCATCTTGGATTTATAATGCCATGTTTCTCCGAAAAAAAGACAGGGTCTTACATTAATTTTTGCTCCAAAAACGCATTAGGGCTTATTTTCAGGGGATGCTTTATTTTTTCTCATGTACAATCTATGTTTATTCAAATACAGACACTTCTTCTTCTTCTGGTTGCTGCACAATGGTGGAGGGCAGGCTTTCACTTAACTAGGGCTTATTTTGGGAGTAGGGCTTATATTACAAGCATCCTTTAAAAAATCATACTAGGGCTTATTTTCAGGTTAGGTCTTATTTTCAGGGAAACTGTGTGTATACTTAGTGGTTTTATTGCTTTTAAATTTGTAAACTGTCCAGAGTATACCTTTGGTCTAGATGGGCAGGAAAGAAATGTAACAAACAAACAAACAAACTTCAAGACTCAGAAGTCATGCTGCTAATAAAATCTTTTACAAAAGACTATTCAGTTTCCATTTTGATGGATAATATTTGCCTTTAGTGGTTTTGCTAACAACTGAGTTCAAGGACTAGACTGTCATTTTGGGAATGACATTGTTGTTTTCCAAATGGACTGGCTAATGAAATCAGGGAAAGTCAGCGAAACCCCAAGGATCCATTTTTCTTTGAATGTGACCTTCTCCATTCTCATCTCCTTGGGTCCTTTTCGGGAGAAAGGTGTTGTAAAAATATTTTGAATAAAATAAATACATAAATTAAAAAGTCTCATTTATTTATTTATACTAAGACCTTTTAACCCGAGAGATGTAGCTGGAAAACATTTAAAATGGGATTCTAGTTTTCTCTTGTACAACTGTGTCTCAAAACTTTGTAGATCTTTTGTACCCTTGTTCATTATTTTGTAAACTTGAGGAAATCCAGGATAAGTTCTGGCACATGTTCTCTGGTGTTCGAATTTACATAGAGCTTTGGCCAGATGGTTAGGCCTTGTAAATTGCTGTACTGGGTTAGAAACACCAACACTGTCCCACAGTTGCATGCTACAGGGGAAAATTGAGTGTGATTTGATAGTCATGAAGTGTTTTGTCCAGCCTTATGTACTGTATCTCCTTTCTGAAGGATCTTCTGACTCTGTTATGATTCCAAGGCATACTAAGATTCCAGAACGCATTTTTGAGAACAACTGATTTGGTACCATCCTCTTCCCAGCATATAGTTGAACTCCCATGAAGAGAAGCTGGTTTGAATTTGGAAAGGGGGGCGAATATTCACTACAAAGATGGAAAGTGTGACTAAAAAAAATTGTAAAAGTATTTTTTAAAAAGGAAATACTTCAAGAAGATGAAAAGTACATCCTGAAAAAGTAATTCATTAGAAAGGATCTACTGATGGCTAAATTCTTGTTTAGGAACAGGCAGTAGGAAGCAATTGCTAAAATTAGACTGAAGGAAATGTTTACATTTGGCTCAAGAAATCTGGCAGTCCTTTTGATGCTTCTTGAAGAAAATCTTGTGGTATAATAATGGTGAATATTCTGTGTTCTTTTTTTTTTTTAAGACACCTTCTAAAATTAAATGAGGCTTTCCATTGCTACTCTTCAGCCAGGAAAAACAAGGGGGTGGAGAATGGAATGAAATGGCCCTGAGCATTAGTTGGTTTTATGATTTGCTGCTCTCAGCACTTGAAGGTTGATCCTTATGGCAAAAACATTGCAAAATGGACCAGATGCCTCTTAATAAAGCATAGTAATAATGTGGATGTACATTCTTGCTGAAAACGCAAGGTTTGATGCCCCACTACTACTACTGTGGTTCTGTCCTCTGGAAGTATGGGGTTTGTAGTTTGATGAGGCATTTAGAATTTTCTCCTGCTGAATCCACCAAATTACACAATGCAGGCTTACTTGGATGCAGCCAGGACAATTCAAGTGCTTTCACGCTGTTATGACAGTATAGTGTAGAGACACTGTTCATGCCAGTTAGAATTATTAGATTGCATTTATTAGTGGCATGCCACTATCTCAAAGCTTTTTCCATTTGCCAAAATGCGGTTTCCATTTTTGCTAGTTTATGCACTGTGTTGCACAACTTATGAAGACTAGGTGTTCTCCTGGCACTGACTGAATTATTTACAGAACATGGAAGCTCTGTTTGTTTATTTATTTTTAATTAACCAGCTATTGGGGACAACCTCTTGGGTTGGCACGGCCTCTCAGGTCAGTCGAGTATCATTGAACCTAAATTGGGTTCTGTTCTGCCAGACTCTGGCCTTTTCTTCAACGCTCTGGCCTAAATTAAATGACAGCATATAAACAGATGTTAAGTGCATAAAAATTTTAACCTGCTCTTAGTTTTATTTTTATTTATTTTAGCCCACTGGGATCTGTATTTGTGATAGTTATAGCTTAAATGGAAGAAAACTTGTCTGGGATTCAGAGAGCTACATTCAGCACACCCAAGGATTTTGAACAGATTTAGAAGCCTAAGGGCTATTTTTAGCGGATGGACCCCCATGTCACATGATAAGCTCCTTTGGAAAGATTTTGGTCTCCAGAGACATGGCCATATATTAATGGGGGGCTGAGGGCACTATTCAGGCAAGCCAAACTAGTTTTGTGTTCCTTTGGATCTTAGGTCACCTTAAATTCCTGCCTTACAACAGCTTAGAAGTGTTTGTTTGCCAGTCTGATTCAAAATATAAGATCAGTTACTTTGACTGCCTGGGAGGAGGTGGACTGTCATTCACTGGAGGTTTTTAAAAATAAGAGATTGGATGGCTCTATATCAGGGGATGATTTAGCTGTGGCTGTCTTGCTTTTCCATGAGGCTGGACTTGATTACCTTTCGGGTTCCCCTTTTCATTTTCCAATATCATGATTCTGTTGCATAGAGATAAGTGTAGTCCATGTGCCCCTCCCTGATGACAGACCATCCCTGTTTTCAAGTCTTCCCTGGGCCACTTGTGGGGGGGGGGAGTGGAAGTGGAAGGAGAAGGACTGTTGCTTAAAGTCAAACATGACTGACTTGTATTTTTAAGGAGGGATTTTGTGTTTAACAAAAAGAGCTGTGGGGAGGTTCCATTTAGAGAATTTCTGGGAGTGTAGTTTGCCATTTTGGTGCTAAGAAAGAAGCCCACCTGCTTTAAAGTTTGACCTTCTCTGTGGTTGGGTAGACAAGAGAGACTGGCAGACCTATTTAAAATATATTTTAAAAGTGGTGGACTTCGTAAGGAAAAATTCTGTACAGTATTACACAGTGTCTATATGATTAGTTTTCCCTACTCTCATTCTGTACGGCACCTACTGTCAACACTGATTTTCAGAGTGTTCAATGCAATCTCCATCTGACTTTGTAACCACATAATATTTGAAAGGAGCAAAGGTTGAGTTATATCTGAATTGACCTCAGTGCATAGGGAATTTTAAGCACAGTCTGTTCTGAGTTTACAGGCTCCGCTTGTGTCTTCCTTGACCAGCTGTGCAACCAAAATCATAGTGTGACATTCTTTATTGCTTTTTCTTTTCAGGGCATTTCTGCTAATGCAGAATTAATGTTTCGGGTTATCTAAAACTTTCTTTCCTTCCTGACATCAACATGCAAGAAGCAGAGTGCTTCCTCTAAATAGAAGCAAAGGAAAATAGCCAGAGGTGTATTTTAAGGAAACAAAGCCTCCCTCCTGGCTTCTCCACAATTGAACTTAGGACAAAAATGTCATCCACAAACAAGAATTTGGTCACAAAGCTAACCTCAGCAACCAGCTGTAAAGCATCAAACACAGAAAAGTATGTGTCTAAAACAGAATCTAGGCAGCCTATGGGGGTGGGGCAGCATGGGAATTTTAGGACAGGGAGACACTAGTATCTTTCTTTCCTGATAGTGAAATGACATGAATCAAGATCAGATCATCCATCAGAGCACTGAAAAGCCGAATAACTGCTCTGTCACCAAAATTAACACAAAAGACTTCTGTGTTGACAGCTATGAACACCTCATAAAAGCAGCTGTATTGCACAACAAACATTTTTGGTTAATACTTGAAAAACGTGAAGGCAACAGCAACAAAAAGCAGTAGTTAAGGGGAGCAGTGCTAGATTTTTTAAACACAGTATTTATAACACACACACACACACACACACACACACACACTCTTGGCATTTTTCTTGGTTGGCTAAGGGCTGTGGCATACACAATATACTGTACATAAACAGAAGTCCAGCTGCAAATAGTGAAAAAGTATACATCACAGTAGTGCAGTATCTCACAGTTGTACACAATACACTTGTGTGAGCCAAATGACCTACTTGGATACTGCTCTACTCACAAATGTGAACAAAAAAGTTTTAATCCTGGTATGAACTCAAACATTTGGCTGTGCGAATTTCCCATCAGCAGCTGCATAATTTACAGGTTACCTACAGACTCCTCCTCAGACCCCTGCAATGAGCTGTTTGTTTGTTTAAACAAACGTTTATAACCTGTCCTATATCACAGGCTCTCAGGGAAGGTTGCAAAGCTATATAAAACTATTTTAAACCTAAGAGACTTCAAACAGTTTAAAATCAAACAACACAATTAAAACATTCAGACATTAAAAAACATTCAAACCATTTCACTAAAGCCTTCACAGGCCTCAAACCGCACTCCCAAAAGGCTCTAATAAACAAACATGACTTGACTTGATCTGAAATTATGCCAGTGACGTAGGAATTTATATGTGCTCCACATTTCACGATTATAGTCCTATGAGTTCAGCTAAACACCTTCAAAGTTGGGAGGAATGAGGATCACTTATGACATTCGCATAAGGGAGGCACACGCATCATGGCAAGTAATGCTGTAATTTCCTTCTGAACTTCGTTGCGCCCCAAAAAAACCCCATATCTTTTCATTTTCTTTGTAGGCAAGACATTCCTATTTAGATAAGGTAAAGGTTCCCCTTGACAGTTTTTGTCCAATCATGTTTGACTCTAGGGGGCGGTGCTCATCCCCGTTTCCAAGCCAAAGAGCCAGCATTTGTCCGAAGAAAGTTTCCGTGGTCACATGGCCAGTGCGACTTAGACACAGAACACTGTTACCTTCCCACCAAGGTGGTCCCTATTTATCTACTTGCATTTTCATGCTTTCGAACTGCTAGGTTGGCAGGAGCTGAGACAAGTGACGGGCGCTCACTCCGTCAACGTGGATTCGATCTTACAGCTGAAGATCTACAGACCTTACAGCACAGAGGCTTCTGCGGTTTAACCCACAGCGCCACCACATCCCTATTTAGATAGTCTAGTTAACTCCTGCTGTTACCATAGATTCTAATTTTTATTGTATCCTTATTTCTTAGAAGAAATAAGAGAAGAAGTAGAAGAATTCTTATATTGGAAGAATTATATTTCTGGCCAGGAGAGCCTTCAAAACATGTTAAATAAATTATGACAGTAATGTAAGGACAAGGCAACAGGGACATACAAAATCCCTAAATCAGTGCAAGCAAACATTCAATTGCCCCCCCCCCCGTCTTTCATTGTTCATAGATTTGTAGGTACAGAGGACATAGCTCCGCACAGTCAGGAATATTGTAGACAAACACATATACACTCTCTTCATTATAAAACATTCTTGAGTGCTTGTCAAAGCATTTGGTTATTTCTCTTTTCACTCTTAGGGTAATCATTCATCGAACTTGTGAAATCTTAACCCACTTTCAGTATATAAGCTGCATGGACCTCACAGATGCAAGAGACGACTTCTCTATTTCAGGTTGCCATCTAACATAGTAAGGGGCATTGTCTTAATGTCATTTTGCATGGGTCAAGGTGGGATTCCAAAAGTGCTGAAAGGTGTTTCCAGGGACTGTTCTAACCTACTGACCTTCCCTTTCCATATAATTGAATTAGAGATGGCTTTTGTAACCTATAATAATGGTAAAAGGAAGATTTGGTAATTGCAGTTTTATTATCAGTCTGCTGTAGCTATTAACGTGGGTCAGGCTATAAATCAAACTTTGCACATATTAAAGTTCTGGGCATTGCTAATGGGCAGGTTTTTTTTAAAGGTAACCACTTTTAAAACCAACATGCATACCACACAAATGGTGCATTTGGTGTTCACTCTGTATAATGAACAGACATCAGGTGATGTCTCCTAAATTTTCTGACTGTGGAAACTTAATAGGAGGAAGTTGTGTCACTGTAATATTTTATGATGCATGTGAATGGGAAGGTGTCTGCATCCCTGGTGGGCCATCCTCCCCATCTTCGGGTTTCAGGGTCATGGCCACCATAACAAACAGAGCTAGTGGGGGGATGAAGAGCAATGGTTGAGGATTGGGAGGAGAAAGACCTGGTGCAAGACAAGGGCATGCATGAGGCAGAAAGAGCAGAGCCGAGGAGGAGGAAGGGAGGAAGTAGTAGAGAAAGACGAGCTGGAGACATGGACAGATGCTTGGGAACAGTTGTTGCCATTGTTTTGTTGCGAGGTGGAGGTGAGGCAGAGCGTGACGTGGAGGTGAGACTGGGAAGTAGGTGAGCTTGGCCAAGGGCCACAGATGCAGGAGAGGTAGTTTTTGAAAGGCCCTACAGGACCTAATGCTGTCCTCTAATGCTTCACAGTTTCCATGGAGGTTAGAAAGCACCGCCTGTGTTGTGCCTCATAGTTTAATAGCCATTGCTGCAGAGAGAGCCTTGGTGGGGAACAGGTGAGTAAAGTATCCTGAAAGTACTCTGAGAACTTGGATTTTTTTGCTGAGGGAATTCCAGCTGAGTTCTGGTAGTTGTAGTGAAAACAGTCCAAAACTCCCACACATAAGGGGAACAGTTTTCCACTTGCTTAACTAAGTGGACTTGGGAAAGAACATAAATATGAAGAAGTAAGTATCGATAAATTTCTGTTCTAGTATTCTTAAATAAAAAATGAATGCCACAGTTTTACAGTGAAGTCTGTGATGGCAACTTTTTAGACAGCTCCTTTAAGAGAGAGTGGATATTAAAATGTACATGTCGTCCTTTAGATATTTCAATGCACATCTGATTCTAGATTGAGTTAATAAGGTGATGTGTGTAATGACAGCCAGTCTCTTCCAGACTCCGCATCTTAAAAGTGCCTCCTGTCTTCCATCTCCCTGTCTGTGATGTCAAATAAAACAGACACAAAATCCTTCTGTTCTCTGTCTTACGAGTTGTTATTCAATTCTGTCTCTTCATTGTTTTAGAAGTATATGGGCATAATTGTGCATAATTATGTCTTATTTTTTATTTCAGGATATCACCTGGCAAGATGAGCATTCTGCTCCTTTCTCCTGGGAAACGAAGGTAAGGTTCCTATGTTGTTTTATTCCCCAGTGATTTGTATTGATACTTTTACTAGGTTCACTTAACACTGGACGCAAGGTCAAGATGCACAGCTTTCTGGTTTGCAGTCCTTTAAGAGATGTGCCGTAAATTCCAAATTGCTAGCTGAAGAAGAGCTTTAAACCAACATGCATGCTGCAGCTGTTTCCATCTAAGAAGCTTGCCTGGCCTCTACATCCTCAGCCATGTGAATCCGGGGCATTAAAAACAGCATATAAGTTTGGAACTGCCCACAAGAACTTGTTGCACAGCCTTGAATAAGATAACTTATCATAGAAATATTGCTATTTGTGTTTTTGTTTTTATATTCTTAAAGGTATCACCTGCTCCTGCATTTGTATTGTTTCCACAACCATGCGGCCTTATCCTGATTTTATCAGAAAGATAGGTTTCTATTAGAGATGGGTACGAATATAAAAATGGATTGTTTTTCCCCACGAAAATAGCTGATTAATTAAATAGTCATCAATCCGTATTCATCAAATTTTAAGTCCTGACGAATATGAATCAATGAATTTTTTCCTGCTTTTATTTGTCCTTAGTAGTTTTTTTTTTAAAAAAAAAAACATTCTGCCTGCTGGCCCCCGATCAGCTGATTGGCAGGCCAATAGGCAGGTGGCCACCCACCTCCATAGTCTATCTCCCTTCCTCTCCTTACCTTAGCCCCACCCCCCACCCCCGCCAACACCTCCTTACTGTAATTGCTGCCGTCAAGGTCTCCATCTGGCCTCCACAGCCATGGCGTGTAAAAAGGGAAACTGGCTTCCCTTTGCAAAGATGGTGGCTGCAACTTCATTTAGGGCAGGAAAGCTGCAGCTGCCATCTTTGCAAAGGGTAGCCAGTTTCCCTTTTTACGTGCCACGACTGTGGAGGCCGGATGGAGACTTTAGCGGCAGCGATTATGATAAAGGAGTGTTGGCGGGGTGGTGGTGGTGGTGTTTTTTTTAAAAAAAAATACCCCCCCCCCCGAGTAAACAAATGACTTCATCATTCATTGCTTCATGGGGGCAACTTCGTGCTTCTTGAGTCAT
Source organism: Pogona vitticeps (assembly GCF_051106095.1). NCBI lineage: Eukaryota > Metazoa > Chordata > Lepidosauria > Squamata > Agamidae > Pogona > Pogona vitticeps. The sequence goes on along the minus strand of NC_135783.1, from coordinate 61,835,583 downwards.
CAACTTTTGACAACTCACGAAGTGAGATGACTCGCCAAAATGGTGAGTTGTCCCCATCTTTAGTTTCTATACAGTGGTGCCCCGCTTGACGACGATAATGCATTCCAGCAAAATCACTGTTAAGAGAAAGCGTCATTAAGCAAAAAAATGCATTGAAAACTGGGCAATGCGTTCCAATGGGGGAAATACCTGATTGTGCAGCAAAGATCCTCCATAAGGCGGCCATTTTCTGCTCCCTATCTTGCAAAATGAGGTCAGCAAAACAGCGGGGAGCCATTTTGAGAGCCGCTGATCAGCTGTTTTTAAATCGCCGTTAAGCGAAAAATCGGTTCCCGGTCGTCATGAAGTGAAAAAAAAAACCATACAAATATCATTTTGCAATCGCTATAGCGATTGCAAAATACTCATCGTCAAGCAATTTCATCATCTGATGGGGTAATCGTCAAGCGGGGCACCACTGTACTTCTTCCCACCACTTCCAGTTGGGACAGGGGAAGTGAATGTGATCACAAGATCAGCAGAAAGAAGGGGTATGAAAAGCCACAACTGCCTCTTATTTTTCTGAATTATGTAATTTTAGCCCTCCATGTTTCTTTTCCAGGTTGCAATCTGTCAGCTCAACTTACTTGAATGTTTCTTCTCTAATATTGTGTTTCCCCGAAAATAAGACATGGTCTTATATTAATTTTTTCTCCAAGAAATGCATTGGGGCTTATTTTCAGGGGATTTTTCCCCATGTACAACAATCCACATTTATTCAAACACAGTCATGTCATCTTCTTCTGGTTGCTACAGAATGGCGGAGGGTGGGGTTTCACTTAACTGGGGCTTATCTTTGGGGTAGGGCTTATATTACGAGCATCTCGAAAAATCATACTAGGGCTTATTTTCAGGTTAGATCTTATTTTTGGGGAAGAAGGGTAGCTTTAGTTGTAGTGGAGAGAATCCAACTTCTGAGTATGGAAAACTCTGTTAAGAGTACCTTGGTCTTTGACACTTCTGCTCTTCCTTGTCTGTCTTGTTTTAGAGTAGACTTCAGGATCTCTGTACCTCATCTTACATTGCTTCCTCTTCTCTTTTTTTCCCTAAGAGTAAAATAATATGTGTGTTTGTGTAGTGTTCCTTTTATTTATTTTGCTTGACCTGAATGAATTTCATTTGAGGAAGAAGATGACGTATGTCATCTACAAGAACTGAACTGCACACCACCGCAGTTGAATATTTCTTTCCCTGACATGATGAGGATGAATTTTCTGATATATAGCCATGGACGCTGGGCTCAAGAATATAAAAGCAGAAAAGGGCAGGGCTTGCTTAACTCTACATTTTAAGTCCCCATCATCTTCCTTTGAGTACCCCAGAGCATACCATTTTGGACTTGAGAGGCAATAAGTCACAAACCTAACACTGTAATTACTTCCAGCTTTTCTTATTTTGGGAGTTCAGTCATGCTGCTAAACTGACATTTTCAAAATAGGGCTAGCCAATGGTAGAACATTTTTTTAAGTCTCAGAAAAGATCCTGTTGGAGTTTTACATTTTGGCAATCTATTTTTGTCACAGTTGCTCTTAAAACACAACACTTGCTCTGTCTAAGAACCTGTTTACACTGAGCATTTGTTCAACCGTTCCTTGCATCCATGATACTGGTACTAGATCCTGGTGTGTCCGCACCATGCAGAGCTGATTCAGATAGCAACAGAATCAACATAGGACTTTTGGGGGGCTTTTTTTAAAAAACACCACAGTCAAGTGGTGCTCTACTTTGTTCTGCTTTGCTCCAGTTTGCTCCAGTACACAGTCCTCTTGTGTGGGCCCTAGTACTGCATTGTTCCACTCTTATCCATGCACTTTGTGATGTGTATCATTTGATGATGTTCCCTTCTGAGTGTTTTTCTCCTGGTAAAGCATTCCATGCTTTATGGAGAGTAAAATAGCTTTTCCCTCCAGGAGGTCTGGAGGGAAAAGACACGAAACTGGGCCTTCTCGGTGGTGGCTCCTCGCCTCTGGAATAACCTCCCTCCGGAGATCCACATGGCCCCTACGCTGGGTACTTTTAAAAGTCAACTAAACACATGGATGTACATCCAGGCCTTCCCTCCTGTCAACATCTGATTCTTTCTTCTTTGCTATCTATTATTTACTATACTTCTGCACACCATCTGTTATTCTTGTATAGTAATGTTTTGTGTTATTTTATGTTGTAAGCCGCCCAGAGTGGTAGAATATACCAGATGGGCGGGATATAAATCAAACAAACAAACAAACAAATAAAGTAAAATAAAATAAAGAAGGGAAGAGACAGTCAAGTAGGCAAGGACATTGGCAGAAAGACAGGCAAAAGAGGAGGGCAGTTTGTCTTGATAGTGAGCCATTCTGCATGTGTAGGACAGATAGTATTGCAAGAAGTTCAATCCAACACATCCCAGTATATCCATCAACAGATACAATACTCTCTCCATGTGTGGGTGCAGATACTGGGATGACCTATTCAAATCTGGAACAAAGAATGTTCCACCGCAAACCCAGAACAACCAGAATCGGCACCAATGCCACCACTGTGTGAGAGATCACCATTGTGTGGATAAGCCCTAATAGTTAGTTGTGGTCATATATGTTACAGATGGCAAACAAGGACATCCAGAAATTTGAGAAGATTGTCTTACAAACAGGGCCTGAGCATGAAAGGACTGGTGCTTTTCCGATGAGCTCAGTTATGCCACTCCCCATGCCCAGGCAACATAGCCAAGATATTTCCTTTATTTCTGCAGAAATAGAAATGGTAACAGTGTTGGATGGAGAGGAAGTGAGAAGTTGTTTCATGTACAGTACTGTCTGTTGTGTTAAAATGTATAAGATGGCAGCATTGGTTTCAGATGTTTTTCTTCAGGTAGAATGTTTCAGATAAAAGGAGTCTGTGCTTTAGATTTTCTTCTCCCTTCTGTCAGTGATTATTTAACATGCTGAAACTTAACATTGTTATACTCTTTCAGTTCAGCTAGCTGCAGCTTCTTATCTTCCATCCCCTGAATCACTTAGTTTTTTGCTTCTTGAATTACTAGGCTTTATTTAGGGTTGTGGTGTGGTTTTTTTTGCGGGGGGGGGGGAGGTAAATTCTTCTGATAGAGTTTTGTAAAAAACAAACAAACCCAAAACTCTTGACTTTCTATTTTGAGATTGCCAAACCAAGCAGCTTGTTTTGGCTGTGTGCGCTATCTGCTTAACAAAATACTCCACATTCCATGAAAGTGAATAAGACATAAAAATAACTTTATGGATTCTTCTGCTTCTCTCTCCTTTTAGCACAGAGTTAAGTGTCTGCCAGTTTAGATCCAGTTGGATTCTGTGTGAAGGGGTCCAGCCTTGTCATTTTAATTATTGCCTGATGTCCTGTGGCCCTTTTAAACTATTGGCAATAAGGGTAGTAGTTGGCACAGAGCCTGCAGAGGGCACCTCTGGAGGAGCCATGGTGCAGCTTCCACGGTGCCCCTTGTAAACCCCTAGCGCTGGAATGGGGAACCACTAGCCGACAGGATTCTTCTGCATTTCCAGTCAATGATCAGAGATAAGATTTTAAAAACCCCACAACCCTGGAAGCTATTTCGTGAAGCTGAGTTGTGCTTTGCAGTCTGGGAAGTTGCTGAATGGAGCTGAGCGGGACAATGTACCCTCTAATTTTCAGCCCTGCTGGGCGGATCTTCACCTCTTTCTCGATAGACTACACCCCTGCATGCCCATGCAACTCTGCCCTTGCGTGTGCTGGGTTCTGTTGCAGCTGGAACCTAATGCGATCGCTGCTCGGAGGAAGCAGAGTCATGTGCACGTGCGTGCCCAGCTTAACGGCAGCCTTGGAAAGGGACTAGAGTCAGTTGGTTTAATTTCAAAACACCCTAACAAATTCACTTGGTGAGACCAAAAAAAGACATAGTATTAATTAAACAAATAGTGGTTCTCTTTTCAGAATAAGAGCAGGGCTATCAGGAAGGAAATTGCATGAACAAGCCAGACACCCAGGGTAGTATTACTCAGAAAACATTGCTTGTGATAGAACAATTATTGCCAGGGAGACATTGATCATTGTTAGACCTAGGCAATTGTCCCCTGTCATTTCATATTGATTGTACAGTTCACCATTTCTAACCCCCCCACACACACATTAATTATGTAGTTCACCATTTTTGTGTGTGATATATTTGATCTTTGTGGAGTCTAGTTGTTTAATATAGAGTAGTGGTGGTCAATATGTGGCCTTCCAGATGTTGGTGCAAATCACATCCATCCTGGGATGGATAAGTCACACTCTGGCTTCCCATCTGCAGCATGAAATTATTAATGCTGACCTTCTGTGCAGGATTGTTATAATAGGGTTATACTCTTATACTCTTAGAACTGCAGAGTTGGAAGGGGGCCCTATAGATCATCAAGTCCAGAGCTCCGAACATTTGAAAAATCTGGATAACTGCTTGCTCTGACTGTAACAGCAACAACAAAACAATGAAATATGAAGTCTGAAAATGAATTGGAGTGATGTATTGCAATACAATAAATATTCAATAGCCTGCTGTATGAGACAAGGAAGTTTGAATGGGAGAAATAATGCTGTCATATTTCAGAGCAAAGGACTGTGGTTCAGTGTGGCAGAAAGCCAGGAGGGTAATTGGAAAGAGCCCTTATTTTTGGAGTTTTAATGTCAGGCACTTGGAGATGCAAAACAGCCAGAAATTTAGCATGTAAAATTGAGGCAGCATTATGTATTTGAGGTTCTTAAAGAGAAAATGCCAAAATGTCTGCAGTGTAGCTCTTGGGAACCTCTTCATCACAGAGGAAGAAGAATAGAAAAGTAAGTGTAGTTCTACCTGTTTTGGCTCTAGCTCAGCCCAGCCCAGCACATGACTCTGATTCAAGTGCAGAATTCCATAGAAGAGTTTCTGTAGTCCTATGTTAAAGGCAGCCATATCTCCTCTTGAAGAGGATATCCGATGCATGAGAAGACCATGTAAATAAGATTCCTAACCTGACCTGATTGGTTGGTTGATTTGTTACAAACCAGTACGCTGGGGGGCAAACAATAAATAAATACATAAACCATCCACATACCCACTGACCAAGAGAAAACACCAAAATCATAAAAACAACAAGTAAAAAGAAAGAAAGAAACCCCCAAAAATAAGGGTAAACTAATTTTCAGTTGGGATCTGGACCACCCAGAACCCCCCCCTTTTTTTTTTAAATAAAGCCTCTTGATTTTGGAGAGAGTGAGCTTAATTTTGTAAATCAAAAGCATTCACTTTTCTCTTTTAGTCTTTGCAAGAAAAGAAGTGTATGAAGTATTGCCTTCCAGGATTAGAGTGGGGGAGCAGGAATGGATGACTGCCTCAAACAAAACAGAACAAAACAACGACAACACTGTTCTGATTCCTTGGTCTATTAGCTAGTGGAGGAGAATAATACATATATGCATGTTGCTGTACGTAGCTGATATCAGAATATACCAATTATCTTAATGTCATGGAATTAATATGGACAAGTAAAACTATAGTTGCCAGCACAAAATCATTGGGATGTCCTCTGGCTGTTGTAGGGCATACAAAAATACAGTTCCAAAAATACCGTGGAAGGCATATTCTGTTCTAACTCTGTTCATGTTGTTTGGAGTGGGGATGCCTGTACAACCTTCAAAAGATGGGTTTGGACAAGATTGACTCTGCTTATGTTTAAAAAGTCCTCTCCCAAAATATGCAAGGGATTGTTAACATTGTTAACAAATGTAATGCTCTAAGAACAGACCAGTGCATTATGTCCTGTTTTCAGCAAGCTGAAGTCTCCTGTTGAAAGAAGATTTTCTTCCCCTTTCTGCATTCTCTCACATCCCTTGGGTCCCCTTTGGTGTCATTTCTGAGGGGGGTAAGCAAAGTGCGGGAGGAAAGAAGAACTTGTCTGTCTTTTATGCTCTCTTGTCGGAAGCTGAAATGGCTAGTGGAAGGAACTGACTGGCCCCTCCCACAAGACAGGAGGCTTAATTAAAGTTCTTTCCACACAGTGAACCTAAATTCTGTGGATTGTATCCTGTTTCCCCAACACAGAGCAGAAGGGAGGTAAGCATCTGCCTTCCTCTGGTAGGCTCCTCTCCATCCTCTGGCCCATTCTTGCTCTGTTTGCAGGGTTGGTCACAACAGTTGTTCAGGCAGCAGAGAGCCTGCTAGATTGGGGCAATGGGCACTTAGTGGCAGTTCTTTCTGTTCTGTGTTTCGGTAACAGGATAATAAGAATAATGATCATGTGCTGTCAAGTCAGTTCCGACTTCTGGTGATTCCAGGTAGCGAGTCCTCAGAAGTGGTTTCCCATTCCCTTCTTCTGGGTGCAGCTTTCCCAGGGCCACACAGGCCAACCCTTCTCAGGAGGCCCAGTGGAGATTGAATTCCCGGCTTCTGGCTCCGCAGCCAGATGCCTAACTCAACCAGCTAGGCAACAGGATACTATCCTGTAATTCCAGTTTAAGCAGTGGGTTTTGTCTTTGGTCTGTCAGCACTGCAGCATTCTCTAGTCGTAGCAGAAGCTCAAGATTATCACTGTGGGGTAGTGCTCCCGTTTATCTTTTACTAAGAAGCCATACAGTAAGCTTCATATTACCTCCTACTCCCTGAATGTACACAAGAGAAACAGGATATGCAGTTTGTATAAAACATAATCAACTTCTAGATATAACCAAGATTGAGGTCATTCTAACCACAGGAGAAAAATCTCTCCACGCATTTGTGTCAGGACATTGTAGCCTGACAGAGTAGAGGGAGGGTTTCATTGTCCTTTTTACCTTGCCTCCAGACGGTTTTGTGTGTTTTCTTTCTCCAAAGCCATGCATAATATCTGAATGACTGGCTCCATCCAAAAGTCCCCAGCAGCCTTTTATCCTTCGGTCTAAGCCAGTTATTCTCTCCCTTTCTAATAAAACAGGCCTGGTTTAATTTGTAGCAGTCCAGCTGTGCCTGGGCTATGCTCATTGACATGGCATGGAAAAATTTCCACTAGTATGTATGCCAAACTCATGAATAATATTATGAGTACCTAAAATGTTAAGTCAAAGTGAGTGCTTTTGAAATAAAGATTTAACCTTTCAGATGTATTTTCGCATGCCTCCAAAACTGTATCTAAAATGAATTTGTCTTCATTTTATTTTGTTGTCTTAAACCATGGAAGGGAGAGATGGATAACGGTGATCTTCATATGTTCTTGGATATCAGCTTACATCAGCCCTATTTAGCACTTTCAGTGTTAGGGGATTATGGGATTTTGAGTCAAACATATGTGGAGGGCTACGTGACCCAACCCTTGACATAAAGAAAGTATTTGCTATGGAGTTTTGTTTTGTTTTGCGTGCCATGAGACACAAGCTGCACACCTGGAAAAAACTGCAGCTGGAAATTTAGATCAACTCAGAGGAAATAGGATGGCTCTCAAAGTAGGCATCAGTGTTGTCTATCAGTTTCCAACTGCACAGTTTTTTTTACCCAACTGCACCTTTTTTTGTCCAGCTGCACACTAAAAAACAAAACAAAAGCCTGAGTTCAGGTGTCTTCAAATATTCTCTAAGTGTTCTAGAAGAAGAAAAAAATCCAAGTAAAGTTGTTCAGTCTGTTTTGAGTACAACATTAAAATATGTGAGTGGGTGGATTAAAATCAATGTTTTTTTTTTAAACCAAATGGATCTAAATCATGACTTAAATTTTAAAAAAATGGTTTTTCAAATTTAATTCATTTTTAAAAATCATTTTTAAAAATCAAATCCACACTCTTGAATATGTCTCATTATTCCATCCTTCAACAGGACAGGATCTGGGCTGAAAGGCGTCCTTTCTCCAACATGTGTTCTCCACCCTAGCTCAAAACTTTGTCATGGAGCAGCAACAAAATGTGCAGGCATGCCTTAACCTGAGGTGTGAGGCAGTAATATTCCCCAACTGGAGAGCTCGCCCCAGGACTGAGGGGATGAAAAAAATCCCAGACTAAATGTTTGTTCTCACTTATAATGTTACTTTATTAATCAAAAAAGGGATGTGATGCTGAAAAACTTGGGATCTGCACATTTTGATTCTGCTACATAAAATGAGATGAAGCAACCAAGGTGGATTTAATTTAGATCAAATTGATTTTAATCATGATTTAAAGAAAAAATGGGTTTTTTTGATAATTTAAATTAAAAAATAATTTTTAACTTAAATCATGATTCAAATTCTGATTTAAATCTGTTTTTTTAAATCATTGATTTTTATCTACCCTGGAAGGACCAGAATACAGCATGGGCATGAAGAGTGCCAGAAAGTAAAAGAAAGTTAGAAAAAAAAAGAACTAGGTGGATGTTGTAAGCATTTTGATGATATCAGTGCTCCTAATCCCTTGATTCACTCATGAATACACAAGATGGAATCCCATGGGAAAGTTTTCATAGAGAAGAGTTGTAATTGTAGAGAAAATAGTGAAAGTTCTGATGTGTAGATTAGTTAGAGGCCTGGATGACACAACAGATGCATAACTAGAGCTTGAAGTAAATGCAGTTTTAGATACTGTTCCCAGAATCTCCTAGCCAACTTGTGAAACTGAAACTAACTTTTCCAAGATGTTCATATGAGTAACGAAGTTTGGGAGTCAAAGATGCCTAGACCTCTGGGTAGTGTGGGCGGCATATAAATCAAATAAATAAATAAATAAATAAATAAATAAATCCATTATGTGTTTCTGCAGTGGATGCTCATATCATGTTGCCTTACAAATGTTCTTAGTAAAACTACGCTTTGTGCGTGTAAAAAAAACAATTGGGTCCTTTTTAACAGTGGGAGAAATCTGTAGGATGTTATACCTGTTATTTGTGATTCCTCAGGCACTTCTCCTCCTTCCCCTCCCAGTGAGATAAAACTAGTGGATTAACATAATCTGTAAGAAACTGTATGGCAGATTTGTACAAAAATTGAAGACATTTTTGCCTTTTCCTGCTTTTCTGATCTGAAGACCTGGGCAATGAGTTGTGGAATGCATTGTTTCTTTGTTTAATTCCAAACAGAGTCAGATGGAGTTCAGCATTGCTTCTTTGTCAGTACAAGAGCCAAGTGGTGTGACATCACAGAATGAACAGAAACAACCACCAAAAATTGCTCCAGCCCCTCCGGCCTCCAAACCCTCCCAAGGTGTCAAAACACCTGGCTCAGATGGGCTGGTACAAGCCAGGAAAGAAGAGGAATCCTCTTTCTGGAAGATCAATGCTGAGCGCTCCAAGTGTGAAGGAGAGCAAACCCAGTTCTATTCACTCACTCCAAGCCAGATCAAATCCATGGAGAAAGGCGAGAAGACCCTCCAGCCTTATTATAGGCAAGAGTCTGGTCCCAAAGAAGTGACAAAAGCAGAGAAGCCTGGCGCTGCTAAATCGGAAAACGTGGCTACCCCAGGCCTGGCCGTGACATCGATAGAATGGGAGAAACTTCAACCCAGCCCACCTTCAGTTAGTGCCCTTGACGCTCAACCTGACCCTGTGGAAAAATTGTCATCTACTGATACCAAAACCGAAGACACGGATACTGGTTTCCTTTCTGACCTGCAGACACTTAGTCAGGTAAAGGCTGATACATTATCTAATAGAGGGCTTTGGGGGAGGAAAGGACAATAGGCTAAATAACTAAAATAAATGTATACTTCCCCAGATGTTTTCAAAATTAGTGAGTTTGTAGTATGAATTAAATTTGTTTCCTCCCCTTTCTGTGAATTGTAGAACTAAATCTAGCCCATACATTATCATTAATGAATTGTCATTTGCCAAAATATATGGTAACTGTATATCTGTGTAGAGATACGCAGATAACAGCGTTAGCATTTCCTGGTATTTAATTAACTCTTTTTTTGATCGGGTGCATATTGGGCTAAATCCAATTGTTAATTTCAGCTTGTGTACACCCATTGAATGAGTGGGGACTTAAGTCAAATACTTATAGGACTCCCTTTGATTTAGTGGATCTACTGTAGCTCAAACTAGTTAGATTTAGCTTTTGAACATTCATTGTTTCTTACGTGTCACTATCCCAAATTCTTTTCCCGCTTTCCTTTGACTACTATAAACAAATTCACTACATTTTGTTGGAATAAATTTTGGCCTTCCAGCCAGAGGGAATAATTCTGTTCTTCCTAGCTCTTTATTTACTTTCTCCAGATCTTGGTGAAGTTAATTCTTAAGACTCCACACAGATTCTGGAATCCACCATCAACATGGCCATTCTCTCTGCTCCTATGTACTAGTTAGTTTCTGATAGGATTTAATCAACAGTTTTTGATTAAAATATCCATAGTCCTTCCTAACTTTCAGATATTTATCTTGTCAAAATTTTCTTTCTCTCTGCAGAGCAATACAAGTAATGTCATCTTGAAGACAGGATTTGATTTTCTAGACAACTGGTAAACTAGAAACCTACAATCGCTGCAGCACAGTTTTGGAGTCAAAAAAGGAACATCTCTCTCTTTCAACTTTTTTTGCAGGGGAGGGGTCATCATTATTTTGTTTCCATACGGGCTTCTATGTGTTCTTTTTGAAAAGTAATTTTTTGAGCTCTTTTAAAATGTTGCCATTATACTAACTTTTTGTAAAACCAGATTGTATTTGTATTTTGAAATGGTCACCTGCTAGAAGTGTGATGATGATGATGATAATGATTATAGTGAATTGTCATGCTGGAGATGGATGCGAATATGTTTTCTTACAAATGTATGTATATTAAAGACAAGGTGGGGGAAACTGACTACAGGAGTTAAAAATACCTAGTAGAGGCATCCATTTTCCTATTGTAGACTAATTAAAATAGCTAATGGGCTCTAACATGAATTATTATGAAGAAAAGAACCATTTGTATAGAGGAAAGGTTTAGGCTTACGAAAACAAAGATTAAATACGAAAATACATCTTATGTTAAATAAATCATACAAAAAATGCAAGAGCATCTTTTACATCCTTCAGTTTTTGTAATAGGTTTGTATAATCCAACTTATTTCTGTTGCTGCTTCCCAGTGTGCAAAAGTGTGAGCGTCACTCCTGTGATACTGTGGCATGAAAGATTCTTAGAATGGGAACAGCTTTGTCTGAAAGAGGTGTTCAAAGGAAAAGCATAGGCATACAGTATGTGGAATAACAATTTTCCATAAGTGAAGCAAATTAAAAAGGTGGTGTGAGAAGCACATAAAAATGTTGGCGATATATAGGACAATGCTGGTTTTTTTTTTTATTCTTAATAAATTAAAAAACACTAGGTACAAAGAACTTGGTGTAGATAATATAATGCCAGAAGGTTTATCTTTCTCATGGCATCAAATGATGTGATAATGGAATTGAATTGGTGTCCCACATTGTCTCCCCTTATCCCCAAAATTCTTCTCTGTCCTTTCCCACAAATATACTGTTTAACGCAGAGCGTAGTAAGCTGTTCTGTGTTAATAATAATGGCATCTTTTCAAGACATGAAAATTTCTGGTGCTATATGTGGAAACAGAAATCCAGGATGTCATACAGTTAGATGTGCTATTTTTGTTGCTGATTTTACTTACAGGGAGTTCTTTATATAGGGGGATGTTCAAATATGGTATTCCCCACCTGTAGCTTGAAAATGGTATAGTCCAACCTACCACCTCAGGTTTCTGCCGCCTTCTCTTTACTATATATGTCAACCATGTTTCATTCATGTTTCACACATGAATAGTAATGTTGTGTAACTTGAAAGTGCATCTGGAAATTGGATCATAGTTTTCTATCTTCATTCAGTTGTCCCCACCACCTTCAAGCCTTAATTCCCTTTAACGCACAAACAGTGACCCTTCTGCTTTCTAATCCTGAGGACTTGGATTCCCAGTGCATTGGCTCAGTCTAGTGGATTATTGTGTGCAGTGTCATCCAAAACCATGCAGAGTCCAAAAGGCTGTGTTGGATGTGGATGATGGGAGATGTGATCCACATCTTTAGAGTACCAGGTTGGAGAAGGCTGCTGTAGGACAAAAAGCAAAGCACACCACTGCTTTTTTAAGGTCAGTTACCAGTAGCCTCCTCCATAACAACCATAAGATCATAACAACATTAAAGATTTCCATTATTTGCACCTTTGAGTAGTATAAATTAAAACCTAAAGATTCAGGTTATAGCTACATGAATTCTGTTTCACTCTTTTCATTTTTAGTCTACTTGCTGTATTCATATACTGCTGTCTTACTTGCACTCTGCAGCCAATGTATTTTGCTAAAATTGCACCAATTAACTCTTTATTCCAAAGATGTGCTCATTTGTTTTAATGGGAAATAATAAAATGGAGGGGAGAGCAGCAGCATAGTGACCTCTGAGGAAAATGTTGGTTTTAATAGCTGAAACTATGTAGTCTCTTGTTTAAATCCTCACTTTTGCAGGTGTAATAGATACTGGTGTCTGTGATTTAAAAAAATTGAATGGAAGGGGAATTTTGTATATCTTTAAACACTTAGGTATGTGCTGGACATTTTCTGGGGAACATGAGTTCATTTGTTGCTCTTTGAACGTTTAGAGATACATCTCCCCTTCACAATGGATTGGATCTGGGCATAGCCATACTTAACATAAATATCTTGAAATTAGTGGAATTTAAGTTCGTCTCTGTTGGTTTCAGTAGGTCCCCACAGAGTATGACTAAGTCTAGGTCCAGCTGTCTTAACATCTGTAGTGCCACACAACTGGTGCTGTGTAGGCACCATCACTGGCTTGTGAGGGAAGCAGTGGGCATGCTCTCATCTAGATTTTGGTCCATAAGCTACCCCAAATGTTCATATGAATTGACTCTTGTTTGTAAGTGCTGATGATAAATTGACACTCCTGGCATAGTTTGACTTGTACTGTATTACCATCACTTCCAAACAGCAAGAGACTGAAAACATTTTAACACAAGAAGATCTCTATAACTTTCTGACTGTCCTGTTTGTTGTTTACAGTTTGCCCCCAGTCCTTTTAATATTGTGAAAGATGCTCAGCTTTTTTAAAAATGCTAATTGAAAAGCAGCAAATCTCTTGGGCAGGGAAGAAGAAAGGCTAATGATGAGCACAACCCCTCCTCACGCAAAGCATTCCTGGAGTTTGGAAGAAAGATTTCTGATAATCTTAACAAAACTGAACAATATTTAAAAAGTGTGACTCCTCCTGCTCAGGTCTTCTCCTCTCTATAGGCAAATTCCAAAATCAGTTCTTTTTCAGTATAAAAGGTAAGCGCTGTAATAAACTTTTTTTATTTGTTGGTTCATGGGAGTAACTATCGTTAAGTCCAAGAGGAACTTTAGAAGAGCTAGCCATGTTAGTCTCTGCTAGCGTATCAGGCAGAAACAAAAGAAAAAGAAGAAAATGACAAAAACAGAAGCATTGTGGCATCTTAAAGACTAATTGCTATATTGTAATGTGAACTTTCATGCGCAAGACCACTTCCTCAGACATAAAAGTTCCACATCCATGACCCAGTGAGTAGTTTTTAATATACCACAACATTTTTTCTCTTTATTCTTAAATTTTTGTTTTTGCCTGAAGTCCAGGAGGAGGGTCTTTTAAAGATCTTTGCTTTGTGTGTGGATAATTGATGGATGGATAGGATCTGTATTTGTTTTCTCTTTGTTTCATCTGAAACAATTCAGATGTTATCCTGTTGTTAATGTGCCTGTATATAGATGTGCATTATGAGGCTGGTACAGGAGATTGTCTTGGTGGATTGTAGCCATTGGCACAAGCCAGCTATGTAGAACCTGTAGGCGCCACTTCTCTTACTGTGTTTTGATAGCTGAAACCATAAAGCTTCTCTTTCCTACCTATGTTTTTACTGCAGTTCTTGTTTGTAATTGTACTTGGTCACATTTTATATGCAATTCTTAATTAAAATCACCTGACATAGACCAGTTTCCCTGTGCCTCTTCTTTTGATACTTTTATTCTTTGTCTGTAAAATTTCTGATGTACTTGGGGACTGTAATGGGCGTTTTACCACATTTGATTATCCACGGCAGGTGTTCGGATTGAAGTGGTATTTGCGGACTCAGGTGATAAATTCTTAGAGGGTAACGTTATCAGTGGCTATTGGACTTCTGTCTTGCTTGCAGGCTTCTCTTATGTGCCTGTCTGGCCACCATGGGCACAGAATGCTGGACACAAGAGACCTTTAGTCTAGAGCATGGTTTCCAACCTTGGCCCTCCAGATGTTCTTGGACTAATAGTTGCAGAAATCTTCACCACTAGCTGTGCTGGCCATAATTTCTGGGAGCTGTAGTCCAAGAACTTCTGGGGACCCAAGGTTGGGAAGCACTGGTCTAGAGGGACATTGTGGCTAAGTCAGAGAAAATGGGTTCAAACAAACATAAAAGTAACAGTAAAATGACTTTGGGATGACTTTTATCACATGCACATGATGATAATTCCACCTTAGATACAATGAAATTGCCATTAGTTCTAGGAAGAATGGCAAACAATGAGCCCAGCCTTCAGGTTTAATGACATACAAAGCAATTGTATGCAGGGTTTCTTAACTGAGAGTCTGACCAGCATCCTGTTTAGCACCACCAGGTGAAATAAAGTGGGATCTCCCTTACATAAAAATCCTGATCATGAATAGAGTCAGAGAATAATGAAGCTGAAAGGGGTCTATAAGGCCATTGGGTCCAACCCCCTGCTCAATGCAGGAATACAAATCAAAGGATATATGCCAGGTAGTTGTCTAAGATTCTCTTGAATGCCCCCAGTACTGGAGCACTCTCACTTGCAGAGGGATTCTGGCTACTTTCCCGAATTAGCATTCAGAGGAGGACTGCAGCCATGGACCACTTGTCATCTCTGAAGAACCTCTAATGTTGGAGAAGAAAATGGAAAGCGATAGTTTAGCACACTTCACTGCTGTACCTTGCCAACCTCTGAGGAACAAGCTAGAGGAACCTCCTCAAAAACTCCTCCAATATGATCTATGTCGGGCCAAGGTCATGCAGCTGGTAGAATTTCTGTAAAAGAACAAACAGTATTCTTTTTGGCAGTTAAGAGCTGAACTTTGGCATTGTGCTTGAGAATTACATTGTCAATGGTTGAATGCCCTGGCTAATACAGTACAGTATTTAAAACCTAGAGTAGCTCCTCACCTGGCCTGGCTTAAATATTAACTTTTCCTTGTTTTGAATTCCAAGTCAACTGAGGAAGAGAAGATGGCCAGAGATTAATATTCTCCTTGCTTACCGAGTGGCCACTCAACTGTCTCTCAGAGTAAATGAGACAGTGGCATAGCTTAGTGGTAGCACATATGCCTTGTATTCAGGAAGTTCCAGGTTCAACTCCAGAGGAAGCTCAGTCATTGATCTTGGGCTAGTCACACATTCAGCCTAACCTTTTGTGAAAGTAAAGTAGTGATAAGGAGGGTTGTATATGCTGAAAATGCAGATTTAGAAATGTAAATCACAATAATCTTTCGGCTGGTCTGGGCTGGGCTGAGAAACACCCTTCTCCTCCATTGGCAAGAGTGAGACAGTTGCTTCAGGAAACAGCTTCTATAATAGGGGACAGTAGTGGCCACCCCTACTTGTCCCTTTCTATTTGTTTCGTGCACTCTTAGCAACCAGGACCCATTATCTTCTGCATTAGATTTTATAATAAAAAGTACAACTTTTCCTCAGCGAATGGGTCCCTCTTGAATTAATAAGAAAACAGAGACCCAGGTCGCACAATCAGAAAGGCTGGCTTTAAAACAAGCAAAGGCCTTTTCTTTCCGTATGAATAGAATTTGCTCATTCTGCAAACAGTCATCCATGACTCCCATCTGTCTGCGCTCCAATGAAAATAATTTCCCTGGTCAAATTGATCAAGTCACTCTATAAATTTTAGGAAAGAAAACCCAGTGAGTGCTCTGCTTACATAAGAAGGAGACAGAGCTAGGTTTTCTTTTGCCAGCTCAAATTTGTTGAGATTTTATAGTGTAACTATTGTAAAAACAGACTCTCCAAAACTTTTTACATTTGAGCCAGTAGCCTTAAATAACTACAGGGCGAGCCTGTTAAATATTTGTATAAGGGGCTTGACTAGAATAATTCCAATGGAGGCATGGCTATTGCTCAGTGAAATTGTTTGGGCTTTGTATATAGAAGACTGTTTCAGTCTCTGCATTTCTACTTAACAGGTTCAGGCCACGGATAATGGGAAGGATGTCTGCATGAGGCCTTTGACAGCTGCCAGAAAAGACAGAAAAGTCTGTTGAGACAGCTCCTGTGTTTCTGCCTAATTGGCCTATTTTGAACTATGGGGTCGTACTATCAGGGATGATTTTTTTTTCCTAGCCAAGACTCATTTATTTCATTTATATACTGCCTTTCTCCCAGTGCAAGGACAGGAAGTTAGTTAGATAATGGTAGGAAAAATAAGCCAGCTGAAAACATCACCCAGATCTCTGCCAATAGGGCTTCTGCGTGCATGAAGGATTAGTGAAAACCTCTTGTGTAAATATCAGGAGAAAAGAACCACAAGGCAAATAGTGTTTCGATCAATATGTTAGAATGTTAAAATGCAGTTTAAATTTTTGTGCTGTTCCAAAAAACACTAGCTTAAAATAATTTTGAATATTCAAAAACACATTTAGAGAAGATGAGAGGATAGAAAAGAATGGCATCCACCATTAAAATTTTCTACAGCCTCTTCAGTTGCCAGAAGACTGATTGTAGAGAAAGATCTTTGCTTCTCACAGGATAGGTAACAAGGAGGGGCCAGCCTAGTATTCTGTGGAAAAGGAGCGCCACAACCCGGCAGCAGCCACTGAGAAATCAGGCATCTCTTAGGTCTTCACCAATCATGTCTGTAAGAGTAGTGGTACCAAGAGGTGGTCCCCCATGAAGATTTAAAAAGCTATCAAGGATCATGTCACATAGTCTTTCGCATAATAATGAAAGTTGTGCCTTCAGCCTCTACTTTTACTGGTTTAGAATTACAGTGGTGCCTCACTAGATGATGACAATCCGTTCCACTGAAATCGCTGTTTAGCGAAATCATTGTCTAGCGAAAAGCATTTCCCCATTGGAATGCATTGAAACCTGTTTAATGCGTTCCGATGGGGAAGAATCGTCGTTGTCTAGCGAAGATCGTCCATAGGAAAGCCGCTTTGCGAACTGCCGATCAGCTGTTTAAATCGCTGTCTTGCGAAGCTTAGGTCCCGAAAACACCTGTTTTGCGAGCGCGGAGGAAGCTGTCAAAATCGTCGTCTAGCGAAAATCGTTTGTGAAGCAGGGACCAAACATTGTCCAGCGAAATTCCCCCATAGGAATCACTGTTTTGCGAATCACTATAGCGATCGCAAAAAGTCAATGTCTGGCAAAAAACTGTCATGTGGGGTAACTGTCTAGCAAGGAACCACTGTATATCAGATATCCATGAATACTATACAGGTTTGTCCTTCAGTGGCATTCTCTTATTGCTGTTGCTGTGTGTGTGTGTGTGTGTGTCTGTCTGTCTGTCTGTCTGTCTGTCTGTCTGTCTGTCTGTCTGTCTGTCTTTCAAAACATTTGAAGGCGAGGTCTGTTACTGGCTGAAATCCTATTGTTTAGGGTAGCAAATTGCAACTAGAGCAGCCTACAGTGGTGCCTCGCTTAACGAGCGCACCGTGTAACGACGAAATCGCATAGCGATCTGTTTTTTTTTGATCGCTAATGCGATCGCTTACCGATGGCCCCTATGGCCGAAAATCGCTTTGCGAAGATCGGTAAGCGTTTCGCTTACCGATCTTCGCAAAACGAAGCCCCGACGATCAGCTGTTCGGCGGACAAAATGGCCACTGGAAGCCCCAAAATGGCCGCGCGCAGCGTTTTCGCCCCCTGCCCTCGCTTACCAAGGGCGCGAAAATGGCTGCCGGACCAGGATGCATCGCTGAACGGTGAGTTTTTGCCCATTTGGAACGCATTAAACAATGTTTAATGCGTTCCAATGGGCTTTCCCGTCCCGCTCAGCTATGTTTCGCCATAGCGAAGGTTAATCCGGAACGGATTAACCTCGCTATGCGAGGCACCACTGTATTTGAATCAGTGGAACTTAGGAGGTGAACCACCAAATCCCCACTGATTCAGTAGGTCGATTCTAATGTGATTTACTACACTAAACACTAGGATTTTAGCTACTGACTTATTCTAGAAAAGAATGCCAGACATTTCCATTCTGTAGTCAGACTGAATAGATATTTCATATTAGATTAGGAATAGTCTTTTTGTTGTTGTTTAGTCGTTAAGTTGTGTCTGACTCTTTCTGACCCCATGGACCAGAGCACGGCAAGCACTCCTGTCTTCCATTGCCTCCCGGAGTTTGGTCAAAGTCACATTGGTAGCTTCCATCCATCTCATCTTCTGTTGTCCCCATGAGATGGCCAAAGTATTGAAGCCTCAGCTTCACGATCCGTCCTTCCAGTGAGCACTCAGGGTTGATTTCCTTCAGAATGGATACATTTGATCTCCTTGCAGTCCAGGGGACTCTCAAGAGTCTCTTCCAGCACCACAGTTCAAAAGCATCAGTTCTTTGGCAGTCAGCCTTCTTTATGGTCCAGCTCTCACTTCCATACATCGCTACTGGAACAACCAGAGCTTTGACTATGCAGACCTTTGTCGGCAAGGTAATGTCTCCACTTTTTAAGATGCTGTCTACGTTCGTCATCACTTTCTTCCCAAGAAGCAGGCATCTTCTAATTTCGTGGCTACTGTCACCATGATCACTGCAGATCATGGAGCCCAAGAAGGTGAACTCTGCCACTTCCTCCATATCTTCCCCTTCTATTTGCCAGGAGGTGATGGGGCCAGTGGCCATGATCTTAGTGTTTTTGATGTTGAGCTTCAGACCATTTTTGGGGCTCTCCTCTTTCACCCTCATTAAGAGGTTCTTTAATTCCTCCTCACTCTCTGCCAACAGCTGGGTATCATCTGCATATTGGAGGTTGTTGATATTTCTTCAGGCAATCTTAATTTGGGTTTGGGATTCTTCCAGTCCTGCCTTTTGCATGATGTCTTCTGCATAGAAGTTAAATAAGCAGGGAGACAATATACAGCCTTGTCATACTCCTTTCCCAATTTTGAACCAATCAGTTGTTCCATATCCAGTTCTAACTGTTGCTTCCTGTCCCACATATAGATTTCCCAGGAGACAGATAAGGTGGCCTGGCACTCCCATTTCTTCAAGAACGTGCCATAGTTTACTGTAGTCCATGCAGTCAAAGGCTTTTGCATAGTCAATGAAGCAGAAGTAGATGTTTTTCTGGAACTCTCTGGCTTTCTCCATAATCCAGTGCATGTTAGCAATTTGATCTCTAGTTCCTCTGCCCCTTTGGAATCCAGCTTGTACTTCTGGGAGTTCTCGGTCCACATACTGCTGAAGTCTACCTTGTAGGATTTTGAGCATAACCTTGCTAGCGTGTGAAATGAGTGCAATTGTACGTTAGTTGGAGCATTCTTTGGCACTGCCCTTCTTTGGGATTGGGATGTAAACTGAGCTTTTCCAATCCTTTGGCCACTGTTGAGTTTTCCAAACTTGCTGGCATATTGAGTGTAGGACCTTAACAGTGTCAACTTTTAAGATTTTCAATAGTTCAACTGGAATACCAACACCATCACTGCGTTGTTGTTAGCCATGCTTTCTAAGGCCCACTTGACTTCACTCTCCAGGATGTCTGGCTCAAGATAAGCAACCACACTATCTGGGTTAGTCATACCAATAATTAAGTAGCGAGCAGGATACTTTTTGAATAGCTTACAAAACCATGTTTGTTTCGAAATATTAAACCGGCAGTGGCCTTGTAATGGCAGTAAATATAAATTTGTTTCTTCTTTCCTATGCAACTATGTTAGAACGTACCTTTTCCAGTTTTGGATCATTTTGCAAATCAAATAAAACACATATTTAATTGAGCCTTCCAGGAAACCAGGTGTGAACCATATGCAAACTGGTTGACATTTAAAAAGTAGAAAATCCAGCAAAGTTTTTTTAGGATGGGGGAACCTTTCTATTTGGAGGGCGACACAATGATGCATCATAATACAATGCAAATCAGTGCTCTTTTCACTTTTGGAAAGCATTTGAAAGCTCAGTGCCATTCACTTACCCAAGGAACATGTCAAAATGCTTAAATTTTATTTGTGTGTGTGTGTGTATGTACATATGTAGGGGGACGTGGTGGTGCTGCAGGTTAAACTGCAGAAGCCTCTGTGCTGTAAGGTCAGAAAACATGCAGTCATAAGATCGAATCCACACAACGGAGTGAGCCCCCGTCGCTTGTCCCAGCTCCCACCAACCTAGCGGTTCGAAAGCATGCAAGATGCAAAAAAAATGCAAGTAGATAAATAGGTACCACCTCAGTGGGAAGGTAAATGGTATTCCGTGTCTAGTTGCGCTGGCCACGTGACCACGGAAGATTGTCTTCGGACAAACGCTAGCCCTATGGGTTGGAAACCGAGATGAGCACTGCCCCCTAGAGCCGGACACGACTGGACAAATTGTCAAGGGGAACCTTAACCTTAACCTAAATGTACATACTGTATATGTGTTATGTAGCATGCACTCTGGTAGTGTCCTTTAGCGTCATTCTTTGAGAGCCAAATGTGACTGTTAAAAGGAAAGAGATTTCTGTGGGGTTTAAATACAGTCCCCTCCCAAAAAAGCAACCCAATAATCAGTAGTTATAGCAAATTCATATAGACAAGGAGCTATCTGTATTCAGGACTGTTCATACTCCATTCTATAAGGTCAAAAAAGATGCCAATAAAATGGGACTTTTCCAGTGAAGACAGATGGTAAAAATAGATACAACTTTGTTGTCATAAGCATGCTGACTTTGGATGGTAGTTTACTGTTTGGAATCATAAGGAATGCCAGAAGGAGATAAACAAATAAGTGATCAGGAGTTAGTAGAGAAGGGTTAAGACAAAGGACTGACTGCTGGTTCAACAGCTTCCTTCTGGAAAATTAGAGTATTTAAGAGATGTGAAGCCTGATCCACAGTGAGTGGTAAATGGTGGTTTTCACACCAGATACTGTAATTCACTTCAAGATACTCCACTTTACTAGTTTAAAATAACCCAGAATTACTGCCAGACCTTATACTAATATGTTTTTAATAACAGAGCTTTAAGGCTAGGAGATGCCCCATGGTCTTGCAATCCTGAGGTGAATAAAGACTGGCCAGTGGCACTGTTTGCCTGAGATGTTTAGCCAAACCTCCTCGTGAGAGAACTCACATACATAAAGAATTATTGGAGCTCTCTTACAGCATTTTCAAATGAGGAGCCTTAAATCAACCTCAACCTCTGAGTGCTTCCAGATGAGGCTGTTATCCTGCCATCTCTCTGCCTCCCATATTGAATTTTACAAGAGATGCAAGTTTTGTCACTTTTCGTCTGTAAACCATGTTTTCCCATTTCCACTTTTTCCCCCTTTTTAGGAAAAGAATGTGTATATGAATGTGGGTAAGGGACAAAATGGAGTCTGCAATGTCTTTTGACTGGGAGTAGAATTCTTCATCTAGAAGCCCTTTTTGTCTTTCGACTATTTAGAACTATCTCCTACATAAGAGTTAAGCTGGTCAGGGGAAAATGTTAATACTGCAAGCTTGAACTTTTCTGTTATGAATCTTATTACGCAAGAATCACTTTGAGTGTTGCGTTAAAAAATCTTTTAAAATTGTTTCATATATTTATTTATATGGCATCTTTCTCCCAGAACTGGGAACAGGGCTTACAAAATAGTTAAAAACGGATTTGATCAAAGTACTATGACTAAAACACTTTCGTGCAACTCTAGGAATTACATCATCATCAGTGGCAAATTGCTTCTGATTAAAAGTCTACTTTCGTGATCTAAGGGTGCACAGAACTTCATCACATTGTGTGTGAGTAGCATGTGTCCTGAAATTGCACAGAGGAAGCCTTTAATCAGTAATGATTCACCACTGCCGACGTCATTCTTGTTGCACAGACAGAGCTCCATAACAGGATTTCAGCTAGTAAGTCACAAAGATTAAAACATAATTAAACTCATTGTATGAGTTTCTCCTAAGTCGGGAAGCACCGGTGGAGGTGGGAGAGGAAAACCAGCCGTGAGGAGATGCTCTCTTTGTTCTCCCTGTGTGCCTTTCTCTGTTTTTCTGCTTTTGTCTTCTTTAACCTTCTTTTCCTCCTATTGCAAATGCTTCTGCACATAAAAATCTAAGACCTCCTCAGTCCCTGTGTTCATACATTATTCTGGTGTCAGCAATAAAAGTTTCTAGCCTTCTAGTTTGTCCACAACAATCAAACATGAAATATATTTGAAAACCATAATGTTAAAGCAGTGAAAAGATGCAATGGCTGAAATAACTTTTAGAAATGAATTGCCTTAAGTTAACAAAAGCTCCATGGACATTATCTGTTCCATACTGACTAATGTGACTTGGCATGCTACAGGTTACGAAGTATTGAGCCTTTCCCAGAAAAAATTGAGCTAGGAAGTTGTAACTGCCACACTAATCTACATATTTTCCCACGAAGTCAATGCACTTGCGACATCTGTCCTGCAGCTTCTTAAGTCCCTGCAAATAAAATTCTTCCGTCTGCTGGTGTAACCACTCATTTGCAGCATTAGTTGCCTCCAGAACACTCCCAAATCGTTATCCCTTTACGTGTTTTTTGAGTTTGGGGAACAGATAATAGTCAGAAGGAGCCAGGTCGGGAGAGTAAGGTGGATGGGGCATCACTTGAAAGCCTAAGGACGTCAGTTTTGTTATTGTTTCACCTGCAGTGTGTGACGAGGTGTAGTCATGCAACAGAATGACACCTTTGGAGAGCTTTCACATTTTTCCTTGACGTTTTGCCTCAACGTTGTCAATAAAGCACAGTAATATTTTGCATTGATGGTTGAACCCTGTTGGAGGTAGTCCATCAGCAGAACTCCCTTCTTATCCCATAAACTTGCCATTTGCTTCTGCACCAACCTTTGCACTCAGAACTTCTTTGGCTTGGGGGAACCACTGTGCCTCCATTCCTTAGACTCTTCCTTTGACTCAGGATCATAACAGTAGATCCATGTCTCATCACCAGTTACCAGTTTCCCCAGGAAATCTGACTCATTTCTTGCAAAATGTTCCAAAACAGCCACCAATGATTCCACACGTTTCCTCTTTTGCTCAGTTGTCAAAAGTTTGGGGATCCACTTTGCTGCCAGCTTTCTCATTTCCAAGTCACTGTGGATAATGGCACCAACTCTCTCACGGGATATTCTCAGACATCTAGCAATACTTTTGGCTGATATTCGGCCGTCCTCCATATCATGTCATGGATGGCTTTCACATTTGCAGGCACAGAGACAGAAACAGACCTTCCATTGGGTGTCTCATTTTCAACACTGAAATGGCCAGTTTAAACATTGACAACCCAACATTTAACTGTTGCATATGAAGGGCCACTGTCACCCATAGTTTGTGACATTTAATCATGGATCTGCTTTGCACCTTTCCCTTGGAAAAACAGGAACTTGATTATGGTCCTATGCTCTTCCACACTGAACTTTTCTGGAGGTGCCACCATGTTCACTTTGGACGGGAAAATGAAAGTTAAGTTAAAACCATAGGTAGTTGATTTTTGCACCGTTGAATATAGACAAATTGGCCAACACACCCTGAATTTATAGCTTCCTAGCTCAATTTTTTCTGGGAAAGGCTCAATACTTATCAGCACCCCCTTGTATATCTTTGGAGATTTCTTATTCTACAACAATTTGCTTCCAAATTATGCCATTTGCGTAACAAGATTTCAACCCATAATTATCACAGAACATTGTGGAGTATTCTAAAAAAGAAAAATATTGGTTTTCTTTTTAAGACTTCTGTGAATTCAGCCATCAACTTTTCTTTGCGAACTGAAAAACAAGAGGAAAAATATGTACATGCTTATTACAAAAAGTGTTTTGTTTTATATTAGTATGAAGTTTGACTTTCTGAAGGGCCTCCCTGTTAGGGTGAAAACAATTCCCATCTCTTTGAAAGGATTCCCTCTGTTGTCTCTCAGAGCTGTTTTTATTTCTTCCAGATTTCAGGCACATAAAATGTGTCTTTCTGAGCCAAGGGAAGCTGAGTTTTAAATGTTTGATCAAAAACAGGTGTATAAGCCTGCCTCACTGAACAAAAGAGTTACAGTTCATTTTGAATAAATTCAAGATGGGGGTGGGGAGAGTGTACGCAACAGAAATACAGGTGCTGTGTTATTGGTCTTTCAAATGAGAGAATCCAGAGTTGTGATTCCAGCAGAAGGCTGTAAAAATACTTGCAAGATTTTTCAGCCAAACCTATCTTAGGAGCAAAGTGCACTTTGGATCACATAAATCTCCCTGTTTGATACATGGATTGATATTCAGCTGTCCACTGCTTTAAAGAGATGATTCAGCAATCAGGGTGAGCAAGTTCAACTGCCTTGCTTATAACACATGTGCATTTGCCGCCTTTTCTCTCACTGACCCAATCTACCAGACTCCTTCACCCTGATGAGGAGAAATATTTCAGACTCTGGTCTCAAGCCTCCTTAATTGAGGGGTAAACAACATTGGCATCTTAACGTTGCTGCCAACAAGCAAGTGAATATCAGTAGGAGTGCCACCATCTGGAAAATAATAATAATCAAATTCTTGCCTTCCCTTTCAGAAGGGAAGGGATTCTCTGGCTCTGTGGTGCAAAAGGATACTCTTGCACCTTAGGATGCTGCTGTTGCATCTAAATTTAAGCAGCAGGAGTTACACTGACAGATACCAGCAAAATGAAGTGGTGACAGTGCAGTCCCTAGTGGGTTTTGGTAAGATCTAATGTGCCCCTGCCAACCTAGCAGTTCGAAAGCATGTAAAAATGCGAGTAGATAAATAGGTACCACTACAGTGGGAAGGAAATGGTGTTCCATGTCTAATCCTGCTGGCCATGTAACCACGGAAACAGTCTTCGGACAAACGCTGGCTCTATGGCTTGGTAACGGGAATGAGTACCGCTCCCTAGAATCGGACACGACTGAACAATTGTCAAGGGGAACCTTTACCTTTACCTAAATTTGGCTTCCTGGAGTGGAACACTAGGCAATTTGATGACAAAATAAGATCTTTTTTCACAAATGTTAGTGCCCAGAATTTCAAGGCAAGTTCTTTGCACAATTCATATTTGGGCTAGATTATTTTATATACCATGTTGTTGAAATTTTTCCCATGGATCTTTCCTTTCATTTACTCTACAACAGTTATATCATCTTTACATCCAGTTTTAACATATGGAAGCTATGATTCCAATTGGACCTGTTAACCTGACCTTCTTTCTATATTGGTAACACCTGTCTTCTAGAAAATGAACCAAATCAGTATTACAAACCTACTGCTTTCTGGTGCTAGGCAGTCTGTCTTCAATCTAAAATGGGAGTACAGTTATTATCTATCTGTAAACTATATTTCAGATATCCATTAATCAAGGCACAAAGAACAAGTAAGGTATTCTGCTTCCATTTCAGGGAATTTTATTAGATCACAGCAGCACAAACTAATTGGTTACACAATACAGAAGACAACATTATTGCATTGCTGATCGTGGCATTCAGATGTCTAATTGTGTTGTGTGGCCTAAAATGGAGATGCGGCTTCTGCCAAACTTCAAATGAGGGTCAGGTTGCACAATATTCTAACAATACTGTTGGCAGCCTCACCTCCCCCCTGCCTTTATTATCAAGTATAATCACAAAACACCTGCTCCAAACTGAGTTGTCTTCTTTATCAGGACCCAACGGGTCCAGAAGGGGTCTCCATTCTTCAAACAGGAACGGGTTTCTAAAACTATTGTTCCATGGTCTCAGTAAATCAGTGGGACCCAGTCTCCTACGGTCTGCCCCATCAGGCCTTCCATTAGGGGCACGGTCTCCTCGTCCAAGTCATCATCCAACGGGGTCTTGACTCTCCCAGGATCCTCCCTGTAAGTCCTTCTCTTCATCACCCTGACTCTCCATTCCAGTCTTTCTCTCTTTTCTCTCTCTACTTGTTCTTTCTCCACTCTCAGTCTCCTCCTCCACTCTCTCGCCTCTGCTTCTCCCCTATAAGAGGGTCTGGGTGGAATCTCTGCTCTCCTTCTATAATCTGCCTCCTCTCTAGGAACCTTAAACCTTTCCCACAATCCAGTCCATGGATCCTGCATCCACATCCATTCCCAACCGGGTGCTAACTGTTCTTCCTTCCTCTCTATCTCCCCTGTTCCTTCTTCAAACTCCACCCTCTTTTTTCTCTCTTTTCCCGCCTTTTCTCCCAGAACCCCCCCCCCCATCACTTTCTGCATGTCTTCTGTCAATTCCTCTATCTTTGTCTCCTGCTGAGATTTCTCTGTAGGCTCTAATGCGGGTCTGAGATTTTCTTCCTTAGTTTTTCTGTTGAGGAGGGATGGCTCTCCAGTGAGTGGGGTATCCCTCTCGCCCTCTGTCTCACAAATATGTGTCAACAGATTACATGCTAAGATCATAACTCAATGAAGCAAGATGTAGCTAATGACTTTGGCCTGAGTCCAACTAGTAGCCCCAGCTAGATCAGCCTCACTGAATCAATAGGATTTACATAACAGTTAATTCATTGTTCATCAATTGATTCAATGTGTCTAACTCTAGCTGGGACTAGCAGCTGGATTTAGTTATATCTTTAAAAATGTCTATTTTAGCCCTGTTTTTTGCAAACAGTAGAAAACTTGTTTTCTTGCAAGAAAATAATAAAATGAAGCTGTACAATTTTTGTTTGCTTGCTTTTTTTGTAAGACTGGGGCAACAGTGAGTTTGGCAGTGTATTTTGGAGCCTGATTATTCATTTTTCTTGTTACTAGGCAAAACATAAATAGCAACAGAAAGCTGGGAAGAGGTTGGAATCCCAAAAGAGACAGGAGATAATTTACTGTCTCTGTGACTTTAATGTGCAAGTGAACTTTTACTCCCCATCCTGATGGATTCCAGGCAATGGTGAATGACTGTGCTGTATTTTCAATCCCCCTGCATCATAAGCACAAGAGTGAGATGGGTTGTATTTGACTGCATTGTCATATCAATAAGCACAGTGTGTGTAGCAAAGCCACATGGAAAATCCTGGTGCTCATTGCGCCTAATTGGTTTAGAGGGAGCAATATCAGGGACTTTGGGGCCTGCAATGACAAGAGTAAATGAGCTGAAATATTCCAGCTGTATTCAATAGGATGCATAAGTATATGATACATTGACCAGAATCCTACTGGCTAATTATGCCATCTTAAGTGCAGTGGAGCAGAGAATTGCTCCTTGTATACGTTGTCACAAAACTGGTGCATAACGATAGATACAATTGGCAGCTTGTTAACTAGTGGCAATTTTTCACTGCAGTTTACACCATTGTATTTACATTGATATAATTACGTAACTAATAGGATTCTGCCCATCAGACTCCTAGGATTGTGGTTTTACCTGCATAACAGAGGTGTACAGATAGTTCTACCTCTATTACAAGGGTTTTAAAGATATAAACAGGCCAGTTCTATCTGTAGAACAACTATGCACCACTTGCAACCTTCTCAGCTTCTCAGTTATGAGGAGAGCCTCCTTAAGAAGTAAAGGACATTCGATTTTCCTACCTCAAGGTTTCCTATAGCTCTGAAAGCTGCACATTTCTTTGTTTTTGTTTGGTGATTGGTCATCTAGAGGTAATCAAGGACTTCATTTGCAAGTAGATTGTGTAGACATGCAAGTTTTAAAGAATATGTCTTGGGGGGGAGAGAAGATAGTGTTTTATTAGCTTCTAGTTGTGAAACTGGCATCTCATCTAGTTTGTCCCTAACTACATTTGTGTAGTTTGCCTTGTTTTATGTGGACTCCTTCTCCACCATCATCAAAACTCATCAGCCCT
Organism: Pogona vitticeps; assembly: GCF_051106095.1. Taxonomy (NCBI): domain Eukaryota; kingdom Metazoa; phylum Chordata; class Lepidosauria; order Squamata; family Agamidae; genus Pogona; species Pogona vitticeps. The sequence continues at coordinate 61,807,678 of NC_135783.1, read as the reverse complement.
TTAATGACAGCGAAAATTTGCAGTCTGCTTTTCTCATAAACATATGGACAAGAGTTGACAAAACAAAATGAGGACACAAAGTATTTCACCCATCTGGCAAGTTTACCAGCAATTGAAATAATTATCTTTCATAAAGAGGCAGTAATTGCTTATGACAACTCATTCAGTGTGTATAAATCGTACCTTGTTCAAATACATATTCATGATTCCTGTGCAGTAAATATACACACAGATTTGGTACTTATCTATATCTATGTTTTTTAAAAAAAAATGTAGTTCTGATATCAGGGTGAATATAAGAAAGTATGAAAACTACAAAAGGCCCACATGATTTTAAGAGATCTAGGACAAAGGACAAATGTGACTTCAGAGGCACACTGGGGACTGGCAGAGAAAACCAGGTTGATGTCTTCAGATGTTCATGGTCAAATTGATAAACTAATGGAAAAGAGAAAGACCAAATGTTAGCAGTTGACAATGCCAGTTTATCAAGGTTCTGATACCATAATGTCAGTCAAAATGTCTTCATGTTCAGTATCAATATGTGAATGAGTGGAAAGGGGAGGTCCTGTGACTTGCAAATATCCGGGTTTGGAGTTGAACAATAAAGAAAGAGCAAAGGTAATGTCAATTTGTCAAGGTTCTAGTGGCAAGATTTCAAACTCTTCATGCTCAGTATCAATATGTAAATGTCTGGAAGAACATCTGACATTAGCAGAACTTCAGAAATGCTAGGTACTCCAAAGGTGATATACTGGTGAATATTAGGACTGTGTAGAGATATCTGATCCAATCTGTATTCGATATCTGTGGTACAAATAGGGAGCGATCCCCTCTAAACTGTTCTTGAGGTAGTCTGAAAAGATTTATTTTTGGGTTTGTGTACTTGTATGTTTCCTGATTAGAGAAAATAAAGATGCATTACTTAGGATGTGTGCCACTATGCAGCACCTGCACTGGGAATGAGCTGGACCTATGGTGTGATATTATATTTGGATCCATAGAAAGTGGACTTAGAGAAGAGTGAGGCATCAAAGTGAAAATCCTATAACCAAGCATTCTCTCTCTCTGCAAACTTCTTAATTGCAATGTGTTTGTATTTTTTTGCTTTTAGGTGCTTACCTCACATATATTCAGGTTGATGAAGTCTCTGTTTTTCGCACTTAACACTTGGAACACCCCTGAAAGAAAAAATCAGAATACCCATTACCCTAATTTCTTATTTTACATCACCCCGTTCCATCTCCTATTTGCTTCTTCTGGAATGGAAGGATCAGCTGACAGTTGCCATGGTTGCCCAGCGAATGACTGAATGTGTCCCCATTCTTTGGAGAGGGTCCTTCCTCAAGGAACAATTGGTCTCCACAAAGAAGAATATTCTTTGAAAACTATGAGAAACCATTTGAGGCGCACAAGCACCAAGAACTGCAGCCTTGGCCCTACACTGCTCCTCAGATGAATATATCAGCCTGTTATGGTGCAGTTGGTATGGTTTAGAGCAGTGGTGGCGAACCTTTTTGGGCTCATGTGCCCAAACTGGGGGGGGGGAACAGCGGATGGCGGCGACGGAACTAGGAGTGGTGGCAGAAGGGGAATCCCAGGCACGGAGGTGCCTTGAGACCCCACTCCGGATCCACTGCCAGCGACAGCTGTTCCAGATCCTGACCTACTGCCTGTCCGGGCACCAGCACCGCGGTTGCACCTGCCTGCTCAGGTTTGGCTGTGGGGGGGGGGAAGTAGAGATCTGGCAACTTACGGCTCCTGTGCCGGCAGAAAGGGCTCTGCGTGCCAGCTGTGGCACGCATACCATAGGTTCACCATTGCTGATTTAGAGAATGTCAGGACTATAATGTGGAAAAGAACTATCCACCTCTTAAAACAGATAGAACCCCAGGAAAATCTAGTCCCTGGTCAAGCCGAGGACAAGGTTACTTAGAAGTCAGTAAACTACAGGCTGGAGTTGGCAGAAACACAGTAAAGAAAGGTCTTTCCCACGATATAGTTCTTTTTCAAATATGGAGAATTATAGACATATTTACACCTTTGTCAGTATACCCTACCTCTCAACACAAACCATTTGATGTCAGCTGCACACAGTGCTGTTGAAGTTGCCCACTATTGAACAAAAGTTATCTGATATGTTTATTAATTGTACTGTGGTGGTTCTGAAACAAATAAAGGAAGAATAAAGACTATATTCAAAATTCTGTTTCTGCAAATGGCAGAAACAAGGTGAATGTTAACATTTATGTGACTTTGACATTCAAGATTTTGTCCATCCATGGACAGAAATACAAGTGATGTGGATATTTATGGAAGGCATTGATTAGGCTTTGAGATTTACTGGCAAATGTTGGGATTTTCTGAATATTTTGTCCAGAGACTTTCCAAACCTTAAGAATAACTGGTAAACCTCAGGCCTTACTGGATTTCTGTCACTGTCCACTTACAGATGTTAAATAGAGCAGAAGGATGTTTACTTTGAGCAAATAACGGTATTAAAAGATGATGGTATTGTCAGAATGTTAAAGGTAACTATGGTTTCATACTTTACCCCATAATGACACTGTCATTTAGTAGAAAATAAACATTTACAAAAGCAAATAATGAATGAGATCGAAGGCATGAGAATGACTCCAGAATCACAACTTCACACCTCACATACTAATGGCACTGAAAAGGCTTCCAAGAAATACTGTGAATACTCACTGCTTGCATTTTCTAGGCGAATGAGGCAGTTTAAGAAGTCATCAAATTCAATTTGATACTGATCATCTGCATATCGAAGAACAATCAGCTGAAGCAAATAATTGTTGAGCTGAAACCCTTAAAGAAAGAGAAACCACAGATTCTTCAATAGTTTCCAGCAAGTGCCTGTTTTCTAGTCAATATTTTGAAAGCATATCAGATTTTCAATGAAGTGGAGGCAACCATCTTGCCTCAATCTGAAAACAGCCACCTGATGCAGAAGAGAGCAACAACTGCTTCAAGCCCAGCAGTTTGGAGAATGACTCAGACGGTCAAATTTGGTGATGTGATGGGAGAGGAAGCACAGTCCTAATAGACTGGACTCAACTTCTGAAGGAGGTGGTTTAAATCTGCCGCCGGATGCTCTGTCTTTGACATAAATTGCACATTCTGCCTCCCACAAGGTATTATTAACCTATATACTATTATTGGCCCACAGGTGGACCATATTATACTTGTTTTTGGCCCTCTGTTGTTAATATATATTAGGAAGAAACAAAATCCATTGCAGAAACAGCAACTGGGGAGGTAGGGTGGGGGACCTTCTCCCGCAATGTCGGAGTCCATCTCCTGTTTGGGTCTGTGTGGCTGCTTTTCACCAAAGCAAAGATATGTGATGAGCCATTCAGGAATTTCCCACATAAGAGCTAGGTTTCTTGCTGATGATTACCCAATAGGTCATCAGGATTTCTTTCAGCATACAACCCTAATCAGCCATTGGAAACCAAGATCTTTCAAATATTGGTCTTCATCTCTCATAATCTCTCACCATCAGATCTTCTGACCAGGGTTAATGAATGTTGCAGTCCAACAATGTTTAGATGGCGGACCCACCCCTGATTTAATTAAGATCTCCATGGCTAAATCCATACTTTCAGAAAATGGGTACCTGCTGCTTTTAAAGCAAGACGAAGTTCATAGGAAGACATAGTGCCAGAATGATCTGAATCAAAATGTAAGTAGATACCCTGAAACATATATGAAAAAAACAATCAGATAAACTATGTTTACCACTCAGCAAATACTGAAGGCGTATATGGAAAAGCACCACATTAATTTAATTATTGGTTAGTAGGCAGCTTTCTTCAGTGGTTTAGCACAAGAGAATAAATGATACACTACTTTGTACCAAATTAATTTGGGATAAAACTATAGGAAGGGGTGGTTTTGCTCCTTTGTTTTATTGCAATTCTTACTGAAGCATATAGAAATTTTCCATCTGTCCAAGTGACAAACAGGATTAGCAAAATCTTTTTGTTGTTTCGTGGGCAACAATCAGGCCATGTCATATATCAAGAACCCCGGGTTTGCTACTGAGACTATAGACCACAGCCTGCCCTACCCAGATGACTGTTTGACGCATGCTTCTGCAAAATATCTGTCCGACATCTGGATCATTTTCAAGTGCACACTTGAAGTCTCCTTTAACAGCAACAACATCAAACATAACATGAGTGAATCAGCTTTCAGAAATAGCTGGCAGTGACATGGCAACTCATGTTTAGAGTCAAAATGTACTTGAGTGTAGGACTTCTGGTCTCCTAGATATACACTGACAACCTCTGTCTGTTTCTTCTCTCATAAGTGTCTCTTCTCTGTCTTTTTCAATTTACAGTCTTTAGTGGTATAGCTTATAATTATTCAGGGAACCCAGGAATGTCAGTTACTTAGTATAGAGAAATAAATCTACTGCACGTTTTTCCATTAATCGTCGTTTAGTCGTTTAGTCGTGTCCGACTCTTTGTGACCCCATGGACCAGAGCACACCAGGCCCTCCTATCTTCCACTGCCTCCTGGAGGTGTGTCAAATTCATGTTGGTTGCTTCGCAGACACTGTCCAGCTATCTCATCATTGGTCGTCCCCTTCTCTTGCCGTCGCACTTTCCTAACATCAAGGTTTTTTCCAAGGAGTCTTCTCTTCTCATGAGATGGCCAAAGTACTGGAGCCTCAGCTTCAGGATCTGTCCTTCCAGTGAGCACTCAGGGTTGATTTCCTTTGGAATTGATAGGTTTGTTCTCCTTGCAGTCCAGGGGACTCTCAAGAGCCTCCTCCAGCACCACAATTCAAAGGCATCAATTCTTCGGCGGTCTGCTTTCTTTATGGTCCAGCTCTCACTTCCATACATCACAACAGGAAAAACCATGGCTTTGACTATGCGGACTTTTGTTGGCAATGTGATGTCTCTGCTTTTTAAGATGCTGTCAAGATTTGTCATCGCTTTCCTCCCAAGAAGCAGGCATCTTTTAATTTCGTGGCTGCTGTCTCCATCTACAGTGATCATGGAGCCCAGGAAGATAAAATCTGACACTGCCTCCATATCTTCCCCTTCTATTTCCCAGGAGGTGATGGGACCAGTGGCCATGATCTTAGTTTTTTTGATGTTTAGTTTCAGACCATTTTTTGCACTCTCGTCTTTCACCCTCATTACAAGGTTCTTTAATTCCTCCTCACTTTCTGCCATCAGAGTGGTATCATCTGCATATCGGAGGTTGTTGATATTTCTTCCGGCAATCTTGATTCCGGCTTGGGATTCCTCCAGTCCAGCCTTCCGCATGACGTATTCTGCATATAAGTTAAAGAAGCAGGGAGACAATATACAGCCTTGTCGTACTCCTTTCCCAATTTTGAACCAATCAGTTGTTCCATATCCAGTTCTAACTGTTGCTTCCTGTCCCACATATAGCTTTCTTAGGAGATAGATAAGGTGGTCAGGCACTCCCATTTCTTTAAGAACTTGCCATAGTTTGCTGTGGTCCACACAGTCAAAGGCTTTTGCATAGTCAATGAAGCAGAAGTAGATATTTTTCTGGAACTCTCTGGCTTTCTCCATAATCCAGCGTATGTTAGCAATTTGGTCTCTAGTTCCTCTGCCTCTTCAGAATCCAGCTTGTACTTCTGGGAGTTCTCGGTCCACATACTGCTGAAGCCTACCTTGTAGGATTTTGAGCATAACCTTGCTAGCATGTGAAATGAATGCAATTGTACGGTAGTTGGAGCATTCTTTGGCACTGCCTTTCTTTGGGATTGGAATATAGACTGATCTTTTCCAATCCTCTGGCCACTGTTCTGTTTTCCAAACTTGCTGGCATATTGAATGTAGCACCTTAACAGCATCATCTTTTAAGATTTTCAATAGTTCAACTGGAATTAAATAGTTCAACTGGAAATTCCATTAATATGATGAGGTAAAAAAAAATGAGGATTGGCATTTGGTTGCCAACATGGTTACTCTGTTCTAAGACAGAATTGGTTGCACCCAAAAATGGTTCAGGTGAAACATTTTGCTTGATCAGTTGTGTTCTGTGGTGGTAACAGCCATACTTTGTGTGATACAACAATTATAACTTACAGCTAGTGGGGAGGAGAAGATGAAAGCAATATCCTTGTTTATCACTGATCAACACTTGAGAATAGGAGCAGGATTCTCTCCCCCACATCCTGCCCAGCTTCTTAATTGGGACGGTCAGCAGTATATACAGGGGAATCCCATTGTTACCACCAGCCTCCCAGACAAAAGCTGGGAACTTTGCCCATTGCTCTCACCATGACGTTTCAGGTTGCCAAGGGCAAACTTTTCAGATTTGAGTACCAGCTGCAGGCTTCACAGCTAGTTTTGCCATGGTGCCCCTTTGTGCTGGGAGAAAGCATGAAGCAGGCCAAAAAGAGAATACTACTTATCACTACTACAAGAAGAAGGCAGAGTGATGGGTAACTGAATTGATTTGGGAATTCTGAGAAGACATCCCAGTTTTTCCTAGAAATAACTGTTATCCAGAACATTCATGTTCAGTCAAAATGTTACAGGTCATAAAAATTGCTGGCCTATATTAGCTTCCAAAAATGCCTATGAAAACATCAGAGGAAGCAAAGGTAAGTCAGTTGGTATAAATTTATGGTTTATATCTACAGGTCCTTATAATTTTAAAAAGAAAAAAAGAACCCCATACTTACAATCCATTTCTTCAGTTTATCCCAGAAAACTTTGAATTCATTGAATTCCAGTTTTCCATTTCCATTGGACTAAAGCAGCCCACATTAAGGAAAACAGTTCCGATTGTGTAACATACTATATCCAGCTTAAACCTATTACTTCATGAATTACTGTATCTGTACAGACTTGTTCTACGGTTCAGTATCAGCTTCTTTTGTACAGATGGAACCTTTTTACCAAAGCACCTAAAGTAGCATTCTGTACATCGAAGATGTCTCAAGACTGGAGCACAGTTTATGCTTCTTCCCGAAACTGTGGAGTGTGGCACCCTCCCATCTCTGTCCACTAATTGCCTCTGCTATGTATACCTGAGCACATACTCTATTCTATTTGCCACAAGCTCCATTTGCTCATTGTAGGGAACAGTGTTTGGGACACCTTTTTTTTTGGGGGGGGGAATCAATTAGAACTCCCAGAATTGACCTGGGTTGGGAATTCTAGTAGTTTTAGTCCAGAAAAGTATTTTTTCTAAGCTCTGCACAGGAATCCGGCAGTATATCTAGGACCAAGCTGAGCGAATGGCCTTTCCCCTGGGAAGGATTAACTTGCTCCTTCTGCCCACAGATTAACTGAGCAGAGGCATATGTAAGACGCCCCCATGTATAAGACGCCCCAATTTTGACCTTTTTCAGCCCAAGTGCCCAAGTGGGCCAGCACGTCCTCCGGAGAGTGGCCAGGGGACACCTTTTTCCCCCTCCCCAAATATAAGCAAGGCCTTCACTTGGCCTTCCTGCGCCGCGCTGCACTCCGCCCCACTCTCTTGCTCTCCTGCAGCACCGGAGTTGCAGTCAATGGGCAGCAGTAATTTCACTCCAAGGGAGGCGAGGTGCAACTCCTCCCACTCCTCCTCCTCCTCCTGCTGTCACCGCCTGATCCTCACCTCCAGCACCACTTGTGGGCTCCCTTTGTGTGGGGGACAAGGTGGCAGCATGAACTTGATCTGAGCCCCAGCAGCAAGCGGTGCTGCGCCCTGCACTGGGCTGGCATGGCAGCAGCATTGGCATGACTTGTGTGCCCACAGAGAGAGCTCAGCGTTCCAGCTGTGGCACATGTGCCATAGGCTCATCTTCCGTGTATAAGACGATCGTCAATTTTTACTCTAACTATTTTAGGAAAAAGTAGTGTCTTATACATGGAAAAAAAATGCAGTAACCCTTTCACTGAATGATACTCCCATTCACTAGACTGGTAATAACAGTTGAAGGCAACAAGAAAAGAGGAACACCAAATATAAAATGGATTGGCTCATAAAGGAAACCACAGCCTTGAGTTGAGCGGGACAGTTGAGGATAGGACATTTTGGAGGTGACTCATTCGCACTTTTGCCCCAATTTGGATCTGACTTACAGCACGTACTTGACATGCCTTCATTATGTCCTTGTGCTCTTACTATACCATTAACTGAGTCCTTTGCAAGAAAATTGATTGTGTTGGTGCAGAATACTTGTGCCAGAGTAGCTCACAGGACAAAACAAGAATCTCTGGAAAGTACAGCTGCCATGAAAACCTTCAACTATTTCCTTCCTCCCAACTCTAAGGTCTTTATGTGATCTGAGAAAGTTATCCTGGTTTCAAAAACCCTGCCTCCCAAAGTCTTCAAAGACAGTATACAGCGAGCAAAGATATGAATCAAATCCCCAACTTGCTGTGTCACAAATAGTTTAAATGATCAACCCTACTTTTGAACAGCAATTTCATCCCAGAAAATGCCAGACATTGATTTGGGCCAGATCTAAAACTCCCATTCAGCCATTTGATAAAAGGGTTAGTTTTAACTTGCAAGCTGGTCCCCATATTTGTCCTTGCACGTCGAGAGCTAAATCTGAGGGTGAGAGTACTCTCTATATATGTGATCAGGAAACCTGAAAATTTACTGTTTTCAATAACATGGCAAATACCCCATGCAAAGATGGCTCTCCTCTTCAGATTTCTGCACATGTCAACCACAATGGCGGGGAAGGGCAGGATTATTTATTTATTTATTTATTTATTTATTTATTTATTTATTTATTTATTTATTTGATTTATACCCTGCCAATCTGGTCTAAAAGACCCGCAGGTTAATGAGTAGTGGGAATATAACCTTTTCATGGAATGCTTGAATAGATTTCCAGACTCACAAATCTCCTAACCCCCTTGAAAATATTTTCGCTCAAGAGCATACCGATTAGCCTTTTGTCAGCACATGTTAACACCTAAAATCTGTTTTGACTTGAGGTTGCAAAGTGTTGAAGATTCTGTTTCTGTTTCATCAAAGGAAAATTTCATACTTTGTTTAAAAGGATACATCCATTAGGGAAATGATATTTTTACATGAAAGGAGACTTATTTTCTTGAACTTGATGTTATTTGCTGGAAGATAAACATCATCATAATATTTAAAAAGAAAATCACCATTCCATGCCATGCCAATCCCACCACAAATTGAAACAAGCTAAAACTGAAACAGAGGGCCATTTTTTTTTATTAACTTTGTCTCTGTCTGTTCATTCACAAAGCATCAGGGAGGGGATTAAACGAAAGTGTAACAGAACCTACTCTATTTCCATCCTATACATTTAGAGGGTCTCTCTCTATTGTGTTGTAAAAATGTGTAAGTTAGGGTGGGTTGCTGGGACCAATCCAATGGGCTAGATGATCTCGAGATTGGGGTCCCACCTGTTTTTCTGGCATCATCAGGTCCCACTTCTGCCTATATCCATTTCCTCCATGTGACAAGAGATATGGAGTTCCATGTTGAGAGCTACCCACTGTGACAAGTACTACACCTGCTTTTATCCTAGCAGGAAAACACTAATCCAAAAGCATGTGCACACAAATGCTCATGATAGTAAGTCCCATTACACTTAACTAGACTGGGACTACATTTGGCTTCGATTCAAGCACATTGTTTGATATGTTTTGTAAAGGATTGCCCATCACAGTTCCATCATAATATGAGACAAGGAGCCACTTGATAGTTGGGTAAGAGGTGCCCAAGCCTTGATGATAACACTTACTTTTTTTCAATACAGCATTCAGAATATATTCAAGTTCCTCTGCACTGATTTCCATATCCTGCAGTCGAAGAAATGAAAGCTGCTTTCACGTTTATGGCTTCAACATGCAATCTATTTAAACATGCAAAATATTTGTGCTAAACCTTTCCAGTTTTTCTGAAGGCAGCCAAGAAAATATGAGAAAGGCTCCCTTCCAATGAAGGCTACAAAACTTCTGGGTGTCTTCGTGGTTGGTTTAATGGCTTGCTAGCCAGATTTTAAGTGTGCTGAGAGCTGAATTTTAATTGTCTGGCCACAGACAATTAAATTGTGTACTGCCCATTTCTAACCTATCTCTTCCAGCAGCTTCATACAAATGTTAGTGAAGGCAACAGAGCAGGGGTGAAATGCTGGCATTCCAGAGGTTTTGGACTTCAATTTTTGGCAGTACTATCTAGCATAGTCAATGGTAAGGGATTATGGAAATTGTAGTTCAAAACATCTAGAGCAGTGGTTCCAAACCTGGGGTCCCCAAATGTTCTTGGACTAAAAGTCCCAGAAATCCTGGCCAGCCCAGCTAGTGGGGAAGGCTTTTGAGAGTTTTAGTCCAAGAACATCTGAGGATCCACAGTGGAGAACCACTGATATAGAGGACCAAAAGCTCCTCAGACCATTATAGAATGCTCCACACTGTATCTCTTCAGACATCACTCAGACCTCTCCGACAACCACTTTCTGGAATGTTTCTATGATAATAGAAATCAAGGGCAATCTTTGTGACATCTGCCAGATCTTTCAACCAACATAACAAAATACTGGCTAAAATCCTGTGGTCAATTGCAACTAGAGTATGTCTACTGAATCAGTGGGGATTTGGTGAATGAACTAAGTTCTGTTGATTCAATGGGCCTAACTGCAACAAACGACTGGATTTTTGCCATTGTATTCCATTGTGTCCAGGGCTGCTAGGAACATCAACAAGCGTACATTCCTTCTATTTATCTCCAAACATAAGTTGTCCAATAAATTCAGGTAAATATTGTAGCCATGATTCTATAACCTAGCCTGAATCCTGACTGGGAAAAGGAAAGGATGTATCTGAAAGTTCATATTGGGCATGAAGGCTACATATGTACTGTATAGGTACTTCTAGGATGTCTTGCAAAATGTTGTGTAATTTATTCTGTAAATCAGGAGATATCATATAATGTAATGATTTCTGTGATGCAGTCCAGTAAGCTAGACCAGCACAACTCATTTGAACAGATTGCTTTGAGAACTTGAGGAGCAATTTCATCTGTGTTGGTTGCAAGAGCAGTTGTGCCTAATTATAAAAACAGTGATCTCACGACATCTAGGGTTCAAAGAATATATTACAAATATTTTGACTTTTCATTAAGAATACGGTAGCCTTTAACATTTCATCCAAGCTTCTGAACAAATACATATTGTTCAGACACTCACTTTTTAATTCTTCATATTGTCATCTGAGGCAGTCCTGCTGCACACAATAAATCATGTGAGGGACAGATGTCTGGCACTCGTCCATTTTGACAGGGCTAATCTTATGAAGTGAAGGAGGTAGGAGGGCGTCTGGCTCCAGAGATAGCATTCGCCATCTGTTTGGGGGATATAAACACAATCCCACTCCAGCCAAGAAGCACCACACATCAAGTTAAATGTATTGGTTGTGAAACTGGGGTGTAGCTTACTGTACACACTGTTTTTGCTTATACAGACTTATCCAACAAAGAAAATCTGCTCTGGATAAGAGTGTGGAGCTACTCTACAGAATACAGGAACATACCTCTGGCCAGATCAGACCATCAGAATTTCTAGTTCGGTAGACTATGGTACTTCCACTGTCTCTCTAAGGTTTCACAGAGTCCTTTCTTAGACTTACCTGGAAATACCAGACACTGAACCCAGAGAGAGCTTGAGAAAGTTATGGTTTTAGTCTCCCTAAGTCTTCCAAACAGCATGGCCAGTGGCCATGCTGGTTGGGAATGCTGGGTGTTCTGGTCGAAAAATGTTAACTTTTCCAAGCTCTGAAACTGTATTGTTGTAGTTTGATGTTCTTTTACATGTTGTCAATGTAAAACATATACACTGCAAATAAATTGTGGCCCTATTAGTCATCATGAGTTTTACCACAGGATGGTTTTCTTTCCAGTTTATTGATGTATCCTTACCTCGCCTGCAATTTGTTTGAATAATGACCGGAATTGCTTTTCTTCTTCTGTTTCTTGTTGGGGTGGTGTTGGCTGAGGAAGCTTCAAAACAATTCAGAGATTATAAATAAAAAAGAAACAAAATAAATATTTTATTTTATTGGATTTCTACCCCACCCATCTAGACCAAAGGTCTACTCTGGGTGGCAAGGTCTACTCTGGGCAGCAAAGTAGGAAAGGAAAAAAAGGAAATAATAATATTTTTTTAAATAATAGGTGCATTCCTATTCTGTAAGGAAACATCTATGTTGTTAAAATTTTGTTCAGTTGATTCAGTCATTCCTCCCCAACCCCAACCCCCAGTGGTATTTGTCACAATCTCAGAAGCAATAAAATTGTTTGATTAACCCTAGTACAAAAATAATTTATGATTATTACTGTGAAGAAGAAACGTTTAAAGCAATTAAATGAGAAAGTGAGCCGTCCCCTCCTCCTGCTCATGCAGAAGAGATCAACAGAGAAGCAAGTGCATTGCATACAGGAATAATTAACATGACTTTGGAGCCGATTCAAACTACAAGAGAAGAAGAGAGAAAAGTGAGGGAACTGAGACGACCAATAACAGAAGGACTTTTAGTAATCGAAGAGTGGGAGGAAAAGATGGGAATAGGAAGGAGTTGGGGGTTATGAGCAAGTTTGACAGCAGTGGAGGAGGAGGAAAAGGGAAAGTTAGAAGGAGAAAGAGAGTAAAGAGAGTGTAATACTGAGTTAAAGCCAGATCTAAGACATGAATCTAAACCTTATGTTTTTTAAGTACCCCGGAGTAGGGAGAGAGGTGTTGAAAGAGATGGAAAATCTATTTTAGGACCAGTTCCAACAGGAATAGAAGTGCAGTTAGAGGAACTTGATCCACTAGAATGGATGGTATACATTTGTCCATGGGGGAAGGGTCCTTGGAGGAAGGTGGTACATCCGGAACCTATCTCCACTGGAGTGAAATCTCACAAGGGAGATTGGGTCAGGCATCCCTGCTGTGGGACCATATGCATGGTATGGAGTACACCTGTGAGAAAACCGACCGATCGAGAGAAATTTGGGATGGCGCCACATTAAGGGAAACAGTTGTTACTAGTGACTCTGATGTTATATGGAACGATTTGCCATTGTTTAACAGTCCTGGGGACGTGGTGGCGCTGCGGGCTAAACCGCAGAAGCCTGTGCTGCAGGGTCAGAAGACCAAGCAGTTGTAAGATCGAATCCACGCAACGGAGTGAGCTCCTGTTGCTTGTCCCAGCTCCCGCCAACCTAGCGGTTCGAAACCATGCAAATGCGTGTAGATAAATAGGGACCACTTCAGTGGGAAGGTAACAGCATTCTGTGTCTAAGTCACACTGGCCATGTGACCACAGAAGATTGTCTTTGGAGAAAAGCTGGCTCTATGGCTTGGAACGGGGATGAGCACCGCCCCCTAGAGTTGAACACGACTGGACAAAAATTGTCAAGGGGAACCTTTACCTTTACCTTTAACAGTCCTGTTGGGCCCACTGAAGTTGTAGTTCATCCCTCCCCTCCTCATGATATAAACTGTTTGGTTAATAAAAATATGTCTGCTGTCATTACTCACAAGGAAAAAGGGAAACTGCTATTGTCACAAAATGAACCCAATCACAATGACTATTTGTCAAATCATTAATTAAATCTTAATTATGGCAACATACCTCTGGCAGATCAATGTCAACCTTTCCATCCATTTCCCTATGAAAAATAAACATGAATCTAGTAAACTTAACTGATAAATCAAATTTCTTATTTGGAAGTTCATCTTGAAAAAGAGGTACAGGCCAAAATCCTCATGAGCAGGGGGATATTTGAGATGATTAAAGACTTCTTCCTTTTCTCCAACCTTTTTAGATGCAGAAAAAGCCTCCAATAACGTTGATTGGGAGTTTATGTTTCTGCAATTAAGATGGGAGCAGAAGGAATTTTTCTACAAATAATTAAAGCAATATACCACTAAACAGAAGGCCAAGATTAAAATCAATGGTCAAGTAAGCGAAAATATTCAAACTGAACAAGGCACAAGGCAGGGTTGTCCACTTTCTCCGTTATTATTTATTCTAACATTAGAGATTCTAAATAGACAAATGAGAGGGAATGCTGGAATTAAGGGTCTCAGAATCAGGGGAGAAGAATTTAAGATGCAAGCATATGCTGATGCCTTCTGGACAGTTTGGAAGAATTAGTGAGATCTATAGAAGAATTAGGAGCTATTGCAGGTCTTAAAATAAACTATCAAAAAACAAAATTCATGACTAAAAACATAAAGAAAGAAGACATGGAAAGACTGGCAATGAAAACTAATTTCGAGGAGGCACAGAAAGTGAAATATCTAGGAGTTATCTTTATAAAAAAAGCCAAGCAATTTGATGAAAGAAAATTATCTTACAACACAGAAGGAAATTCAGAGAGACCTGGAAGAATGGAATAAGCTGGAAACCTCTATGATGGGAAGAATCTTAACAATAAAGATGATGATATTATCCAAACTGTTATTTTTGTTTCAAAATTTGCCAATTTTATTAAATTATAAATACTTCAAGGACCTGGACAGCCTGAATTTGAAATTTGTATGCAAGGCCAAGAAACCAAGAATAAAACTTAGAATACTGCAAGACTTAAAAGAAAGAGATGGTTCAGGATTACCGAATTGGCTATTATATATACAGTATTTAAGGCATGTGCCATGGTCTGCATAAAAGAATGGATAACATTAGAAAATCAAAGATTATTGAAATTGGAGGGTCATGATCTAAAAATGGGTTGGCATGCATATGGGAAATACAAAGAACAATCACATTTTGCAGAACATATTTTGAGGAAGGCTCTCTGCTTAGTATGGCAAACATTTCATATACAAACCTACAGGAAAATTCCAATATGGGTAGCACCAATAGAAGCATTCACTTTGAAAGTATTGAATCAGAAGGGAGTGTAAAGATCAGAATATAAAAGATAAACAAGATCTAGAGAAACTAGGCCTAGCTACAGATTGGTGGTCAATGTTGAAATTAGAATTGAGATATAAAAAGGACAAAATTATGGGCTTTTTTGAGGGGAAAGTCCAGATGGATGAATTATGGATTTACACTAATGAGAAAATAACTAGAAAATGTATACGACTTAGAGGATGAGAGGGTGAAGGAGGAAATGGTAAAATCGGCACAAAATTTGGGGTACAATATTGATATTGACGAATGGACAAAGATGTGGAAAGAGAATCATAAAATGATTAAGCTAGTGAATCTTAGGAAAAAAATCCTTAAAATGTTTCATAGATGGCATGTTACTCCTGTAAGATTGGCAAAAATGTCAGAAGGTAACAGTAATGTTTGTCGGAAGTGTAAAAAAAAATCCAGGGACTTATCACATGTGGTGGTCATCTGAAAAAGCAAAAATAAATAAATAAATAAATAAATAAATAAATAAATAAATAAATAAATAAATAAAAATTGGATACAGGTTTGGGAAATGGTAAAAGGGATTGTTCAACAAAAATTAAGCTTTAAACCTGATATGTTATTATTTAATATAATACCAGAAATTATTGACAAGGAAATAAAATATAGTCTACTGTATCTATTCACAGCACCTAGGTTACTCTGGGCCCCAAAATGGAAGAATGTAGAGACACCAACAATGGATGAGTTATTAAAGAAGCAATTGTATATTGCAGAACTAGAATGCTTTCAGAGGCACTACAGGATCAACCAAGAGACTTTGAAAGCAAAACTGGAAGCTGATATAGAAAAAGCAGAAAAAGACAGGAACTTAGGGGGGAACTTAGTCTACAGCAAACCAGTGCTCACCAGAATCCCCTTGAAGATATTTCAATGACCAGATGATGGTGAAATTCTGATCCATAGGGGAAGGATGGATGTTTAGCTGTCTTTTGTAGTTGTTGTTAATTATCTGTTAGATGTTAATGTTTTTAAGTTTGTATGTTTAGATATGAATAAAATGTTTTTTTTAAAAGGCTTCTTCCTTTTCTCCCACAGCTTGGCCAACTTGTAAGTACTCTGTTTCATCACCTAAAGTCATGTGGAGGTACAATACAGAAAAAAAGAGTTTTTAACTACCAAGAATCACCACTGCCAGATGACATTAACAGCACAGGGGGAGTTTAGTTAAATACTTCCTCCTTCTGTCCTGTGGTTCCCAGTGCTCAGTGCTGAAACAGACTACTGACAGGTTAGACAATATACACAACTGAAGAAGGAAGTCTTTAAGTATTGGAAATCTCTACTGGTGGATTTGACCATTGTATATGTAACAAACCTAAAAATAAATATGTCCACTTCATTGCTGTAAGTAGTGTGATTGCAGGTGCCTAAAAAGAGGTGACAATTTCAAGATATCACAGGGTGAAAAATAAATAAATACTTAAAAAAAACTATCAAGTCAATTCAGATTTATGCTCTTTGCAGAATTTTCTAGGCATAGAGTACTCAGGAGTGATCAATTTTCTTCTTCTGATGGTCCTTTGGGACTGTGAAGCTTGCCCAAAGCTTGCACAGGCTGGCTTTTCTCTTGGGACTCACAGTGAGGAATCAGACTCCCAGCCCCTAACTAACTGAGCTATGCAGCCACACAAAAATTATGGAAGTATTGGCCATGTTTTTCTTCTATCAGATGTTAGGAATCTTTTACCTACTAGATATTTTGGCCTGCAATGTCCCTCCACTCCAGCCAGCTATGAGGTATCACCACATATTGAGTTGGAGTTAGTTCCAGGTGCATCCTGTACTTTGAAAGGTCCTTCAGGTGGAAAAGATACGTGGTAATACTTACGTAGTGACAGCTTTCTTCTCGGAGAAAATTCTTAAGCAGAAATCAGCTTCCTGATGGGGCTCAAACGTGGTAGGGAGAATAACATAATCTCCAGGTGGGAGTGTGAATCGGTCAGAGACTTCCCTTAAGTTTATATAGGTCTTGCTTCTGGCCTTGGATGGATGGTAGCGGAAAAAATCCTTTGTCAAGTGTTCATCTTTACTGGGGCTCTGAAATGGGATGTTCCATTTAATTTGTTAGCTCATCAGGTATAACTGCTCATATTTTTCTGATAATTTGAATAACTATTCATTCATTCATTCTTTTTATTTATTTATTTATTTATTTATTTATTTATTTATTTATTTATTTATTTATTTATTTATTTATTTATTTATTTATTTATTTATTTATTTATTTATTTATGCTACTATACCGCCCATCTGGCTACTAGGCCACTCTGGCCAGTTTACATGTTAGACAAATAAAACATACATGATACCAACAATCAACATAATACTACTAAATAAAAATAAAACAACCAACAATTTAAATAAAATAGTTACATTAATGTAAAATAATATAATATAGAGCAAGACAGCAGGATTGATAGCATAAATGTTGGAACCACTCACTGTAATTAGGTGTTGTAATTAAGATGTTGTATCTCATAATAGTCTCATAATTCTCTAAATAATGGCTGAAATCCTGTTCCCTCTATTGTGCCATATAAAGCTGACTGCTCTCAGATTATGGGATACTTTCCCTCAGGAGGTCAGGTTGCCCCCTCCCACCCGCTGATAGTTGAAGACCCACTTCTTCAGGCAGGCTTTTAATATCTATGATTGAGTCCATAGGATTTTGGTTGTTGTTTGCTCACTTGCTTTTAAAGCAAAGCTATGCCGACAGGATTTCACCAGTCTCTGATAATTCTCTATGATGGTTTTTGAAGATACATGAACACACCTCAGAATTCCTATTCCTCATTGGGACACTGGGTTTGCTGTCCGGATATTTCAAACAATCTGTCTTAGGGTCAGATCACACACAAAGGCAAAATCATATTTCCTCCTCTTGCAACGTTATCCCTTTGGGCAAAGCAAATATTTATGCTTTGGGTCTGAAATGTCAGATGTGCAAACAAAGCTGTGCTGCCTCCCAGCTGACCATTTGGAAAACAAAGCCAGCTAATTTTCCAAATATAAACTGAGCCAGGCTTAGGGTAGAATAAACAGTCAGCCTTTTAGTCTTAAAGAGAAAATGCTCCACGAGACAGAATCAACATCTCTGCTAGAGAGGCCCTTGTTCCTCTGTTCCCATACACTAATTTCAGGCACAGCATAATGAATAGCACACACATTTGTGCAGGTATATAGAAAACGGCTACATACAAAAATGTCAACATCTGGGGTGCTTATTATTCTATTAGAACTTTCTTGCTGACACTCTTTTTGTACACTTCTTCATCACCGTAGGACTGCTTGGAGATGTAGAATTATTTCTGTGAATAAGACAATAACTGAAACGGACCTTAGATCAGCTTACCATTTAATATTACCCAAAAGATGTCCTCCGCCCTGTTATTGTATCACCAGCCGTGAATTAAAGCTCCACTGGCTGCTCAGACATCTCCACTGTATGTAAGGGAGAGGTATATTGTCTTGTGCTTTGCCTCAGGCAGCAAAACATCTGAGGCTGACCCCAGGAAAAGGCCTCAGGGGTTTCCCCAAAGCAGGGCTGTGCCTTGTCAGGAATCTGGCATGACTCTGGCCACCACATGACTGCGGATCAGTACCTCATAGATAGCATATCCTATTGTTAGCATTTCTGCTCCCTGTTTCCTCAGTTTACGGCGGTCTTTTTGCATCAGAGCTGCTAGAAATGTGCACCCATCTTCTCCATCATCTTTTTCAGACAACTGCAGTTTGATCTGTGGGTTTGTCCAAAACGTCTCTGGAAGAATGTTAGCAGAAACAGAAACATAAGTTGAGTGAAGAGAGAGGATGAATAGTTCTATTTTCTACTATGGATCACAAGCAGGAATGCATGTTTTAAAAATAAACATTAAATTGTTCCTAAAAGCATACTCAAAACTGTAATCCTAATCGGGTCAGAGTTCCTATACCTTTAAAAGTTGTGTGGAGGGAGAAATCCCATCATTAAAAGTTCTGCCTGCTGAAAGGTCCTAAGCAAATATTAAAGGTACAGGAACCTTGTCCTCTTTTTTTTTTTTTTTTACCAACTCACCCTATGATCTGTATATCTACACATGTCTCTCTGATTAGGCTATGGTCTATGCATCTGAAATAGTGGACCACAATCCACGAAAGCTTAGACTTTAAGATGTCACAAGACTCTCTGTTGGTAACTCTAATAGGTTTCTCTTCTGGCTTCTTCCCTAGGAGTACAAACATCTAATTGAGACTATATGCATACCTATGAAATTTCTGCAGCCTCCAGCCGTGGCGCCCCTGACCCAGCTGCCCTGGTGGACTGTCACCTCCCATTTATGAATATTGTTGTTATCAAGGGCATCAGGAGTGAGATTGCAAATCTCAGCTTTGTCAAAATGGGACTGGAAATCTTCAAACTTCATCCTACATGAAATGGAAAGAAAAGTCATTCTATGGATCACTGTAGCTCACGTATAATAATTCTCAAACTGCTTCTAAACTTATCACCTCAGCTAGAGTATGAAAAAGAAATTCCCCAGAATTCTACAAGAGCATGGTCAGCAAATTTTCCAGCTGTGTTAGAAAAGATGGCTTTCTTAGGATCAGGTTCACAATTTTTACTTATTTTATGTTTTTAAGGCTTAGGATATACAACAATGTCTCTAATCCAGCAGCATTAATTTATGCCATGTAAGGCTAATAAAATCATCAGCCATGGCAGTTTTTTCAGAAATTAAAGTTTTCTGACCCTACCTTCCTTCCTTAATTCCAGCAGCTCCCTTTCATCATGCAGAAGCCATTGGAGACTGAGGGACAGAAGGAGGAAGTCTTTAATTACCAAACACTGTGGCCAGTGGGATAATTTTACTGGTGGCTGTAATTTTTGGAAATTAAAGAATTCCCCTCCCCATCCTGCACCCCTCCTGCAACAGCCCTTCCATGGTGAAAAGGCTTCCAAGTCGCCTTTGGTTGAGCAATCGAAAATGTTTTATTTCCAAAAATTTGTCACCAGCTTTATGAGGAATATGTTATGCTGTCCGATTTCAGCCATTGTTTTCCACAGAGTTTCTTCAAATAATTGAATGTTGCTTCTCCTTTGGTTTTTCTATTTGGGTGCTTGTACTTCTTCACCAACAAGTATGGGTCTTATCAAGATTTCTTCCTTCGTCCAAATGAAATTCCCCTTATCCCACTATATAAATATAAAAACTCAGAGCTCTCTGGCTGAGAGGTGGTCTACAAATCTAAGAAAATAACCAAGAAAAAATGAAATCATTTTTACTAGAAATAGGACATGGCACATGGTGAAAGACGATCCATTATTAACTCTGATTATGTCTGCCTTAAGTAACAGTTAAAAGGTTTAATTATCTAATAAAGTTTATTGCTTGATCAAATTTATCATTTTAATGAATATATGCATTTACCAGAATTCTCCGTCATCTAGTGCTGTATGATACAAACGTTTTTTCTCAGATGGGCTGACATACTGCCATTCAGGGGAACTTGGAGAGAAAAAGACAATCTTAATAAATAAATTGATTAATGAGCAATAAAATGTATGCACTGCCAGATAGATATTCTGCTATACTCTGCAAAAATATACTAACTTACTCTTGCATTGACAGTCCAATCTATCATAATATATGTTTTCATATTTTAACTGAGTAGTTTTTGGAATCTAATATTGTTAGCCTTAAGATTGGTGGACAGACTAATGAGTCAGTTTCTCATGCATTAATTCCTAAATCAACCCTCTCCTGTTTCTGCTTTAATTTTTAATAAAAAGAAAGAAATATTTTGATTGGTTAATATACCACTCCATTGGTGCACAGTACTATTCTGGGCAGTGTACATTAAAAGAACCCAAGATAATACAAACAAATCCTGTATAAAATATAAAAACCAAACAACAATAACTAAAAGAAACCACCATACATTTATATGTATATAAACAAACATTTTGAAAGTATCTTCCCACAAAATATGAATTTATAAATATGTAATATTTGAAGATACAATCAAGAATACCATAAAATGCTGTATATTATTAAAAACCCATTCTGGTAAATTTTTGAGTTAATATCTCTATATCTGAAGAGATACAAAATCCAGGGGATCACTATAATAATAACTATTATATAATACATAATTATACATAGTATACATAATTACTCCAAGAGGTAAGGATTGGGTTGGAATTCATGAAGATATAAATCTTTCAGCAACATTACTTAATTTTCTCCTATAAGCAATGGTTCAGGGGTGTTAGCAGAAGTGATATTAGACCTAGTGCCTTCCATGATTCCATGATTAAATATGGATTACATATGGATCCAGACAGTTGTTTTGTAAGTATATTCCCCTAACACTCTGATCTCACAAATTATTATTCAGGAATAAATCCCACTGATTTCAGTACAACCTGCTTGCAGTTATAAATATCTACAGAAACACAGTGTTTTCCTTTCCTGTGGACATGCAATAAATTAATTATTTTACTTCACTTCAGATGATTAGCCAGTATTTATATTTTCAGAGTTTCCAAGATGAGGTTGTCTACCAGTGGATATTTTATCACACACCCACAATATTTAGCACTTACTAAATATTGTGTGTGTTCAATAACAGGACTGCTCTTGACAGAGCACAGATATATGAAAGGCTCTTGTTAATATACTAACTTGTCACTCCAGGCACCATTCCACTCTACTTGACCCCATGGATTCCTAACCCGGATAAGCTTCACTTTTCTTCCTTGGTAGCTGACCTAATAACAACCAAAGCAAGAAACAGAAAGACTAAATAACTCTCTGGTGCAACAATACTTGCATTCCTCAGAATGTTTGGTCTTAAAATACAGTGGCACCTCGCTAGACAGTTACTCCGCATGACAGTTTCTTCGCTAAACTTTGACTTTTTGTGATCGCTATAGCGATTCACAAAACAGTGATTCTTATGGGGGAATTTCGCTGTACAGTGTTTGGTCCCTGCTTCGCAAACCGATTTTTGCTATACAACGATTTTGACAGTTCCTTCTGCAATCGCAAAACGGGTGTTTTCCGGGATCTAAACTTCGCAAGACAGCTATTTAAACAGCTGATCGGCGGTTCGCCAAGTGGCTTTCCTATGGCCAATCTTCGCTAGACAATGATGATTCTTCCCCATTGGAACATATTAAACAGGTTTAAATGCATTCCAATGGGGAAATGCTTTTCGCTAGACAATGATTTCACTAAACAACGATTTCAGTGGAACGGATTATCATCGTCTAGCGAGGCACCACTGTATTCCATTGGATTCATCAGGACTGCTTTATAAAGCAGCAAATCATTTGACTACAGGCTGTATTGAGAATAATCTAGTCAACCATGGTCAGTGTGACATCTTTCACTAAAAAACAAGTTTTCTTTACGACATCAAATAATTCAACAAATCTCTATTAAATTTGGGGGGGAGGGGAAGAGAAAGAAAATGGGGAGAGGTGAAAGAAAGAGAGTATAGAATGCGGAGGTGTCCATAATTTGCCATGAGAATGGATCCAGCAAGTTTCTATTTACTAAGTCAGGTCAAAAAGAAGCATTATAGAGAAAACATTTCCTGATCACATAGTCTCAACAGCCTAACAGATTTGTAGTTGCTTTTCAGGAAATGTATTATTTATGCATTCCTGCACTTTCTCAGTTGTTACTTTGGAACTTTCCACTTGGAGCTAAAAACAAAACAAAACCTGTTTTACTATTCAGCAAGACTCATTACATACATATACTCTCTCTGTGTTAGTCGTGCTCCTGCTTTTGAAAACCATATAATTTATTGTTATATTACTAATATTCACTCTTTCTGTTTTGTGAACCCCCAGGCCAGTGAACTGAAGGGCTTTCCTCCACAAACTCTAATTCAGACTTTAAAGCAGCTGTCTAAGGTGCAGAATGCTAGTCCTCAGACAGGGTCAGAAACTTATTTAGCTCCTTTTAAAGTTCAGACTAAAATCTAGAACACATTAACCAATCTACTGGCATCAGAGCCAATAGCTACTATTGGTGATTCTTAAACTTTAATGGCTCTATCTTCTACAGAAGGAGCCCCTAGTAATTAAATAGCTGTACATGATGAGCCAGACATGGTTGAATCTCTTTCTGGAGGCAAAGAATCAAACTAGACATTAAAGGGAATGTGTATTTCCTGCAATATTTCCTCCCATATTGCTACCAGAGTAGGATTTCCTCAAGAAACAATTTACAAATTAAGATCATCTTAACATTCCAGTAGTCAGTCATGAAAAAATAAAGCCAACTGTGTGTAA
The DNA here is from genome assembly GCF_051106095.1 of Pogona vitticeps. Lineage (NCBI taxonomy): Eukaryota > Metazoa > Chordata > Lepidosauria > Squamata > Agamidae > Pogona > Pogona vitticeps. Next base: position 61,784,482 of record NC_135783.1, on the reverse strand, counting down.
GAATAGAGAAAAAGTATAGGCTGTACAAACAGAATGTGTTAAATGTATCACTTCATTTGACCAAAGATAACATGATTCCCCCCCCCCATTGAACATAAATATACAATATACTTTGTGGGTTGCCTGATAATATGCCATGTCAGCAGTTTTTTTTAAAAAATGTGGTCTTACTACTCCTTCATTATATCATAGCAATCATTGTGAATGGGATAGTCAGTTTCTGTTTCCAAAAGCACTTTTCCCTTCTTTTCTATCAATCCTCTTTGCAGTGAGAAAAATAGCTATAAAAATCCATTTACCTCGTCAATACCTGTTACTGAATATGCATGACCCTTTATAAGACCATATGGAGTTCGAGCTTCTGTCTCTGCTACACTGCTGATCTAAAATATAGAAACATTATTTTATTTAACTTTATATTTTTATTTTATACATACATATAAGAGCATCAGAGATACAGTGTGGAACATGAAGCACAGAACCTTACAATGTAAGAGGCCAAATTTAACATTTGTGTTCATGTTTAATCTGATGCCTAGTCACTCATTGTCATCACAAATAAGGCTCTGAATAATTCTCAGAAGATTTGAAGGACTGGGAAAGACTGCACCCCCAAGAAGAAATTTCCGACATGCTATAGTAACTTAAGCGTGAAAGCTGACACTGTTTTGTGTGGGCTTCCCATTTCTGGAACGGGACTTCTTTCCTCTCCCCTGGAGACCTATGTACAGTACCTGCAAACTGCTGCCTCCATGGATCCCCTAGAGAAAATATTGAATATGTACGGTAATGGTTGTTGTGGGTTTTTCGGGCTTCTTGGCCGTGTTCTGAAAGTGGTTCTTCCTAACGTTTCGCCAGTCTCTGTGGCCGGCATCTTCAGAGGACAGCAAACTGTGTTCTGAAGATGCCAGCCACAGAGACTGGCGAAACGTTAGGAAGAACCACTTTCAGAACACGGCCAAGAAGCCCGAAAAACCCACAACAACCATTAGATCCCGGCCGTGAAAGCCTTCGCGAATACATATGTACGGTAACATTGCTTGAAGGTGGAGTAATCATCCCTTCCTACTGTGTTGCTGGAGATCATCCCATTGGCAGTGAAGGCAAATTGGATACAGTATTGGCTGCAGAAAATCCAGATTACCTTGCATTGATTTGCAAGCTCTCAGCCTGCTTCACAGGATTGCTGCAATACTAAATGGGTGTTCTGAGCTCCTTGCAGGAAAAAGTAGAATATACAAATTTTAGAAACAGCCAAGTAGGTATCATTAATGGCAGTTTGGAACATAAGTGATGCTGAGATGGGGGTGTTACAACTTCAGTAGGCCTAGAACAGCACAATTAGCTTGGAAGTGCTCATATGATGGCTGGAGCCATATCAATGCTTGTTTGGGATTAAGTCAATGATCTTGCCAATGTGCCATAAGCATTCTGTACTAGCCTTCATAAACTCTTTTTAGGAAAAATATCACTGTAGTGTCCAAACACTGTAGCAACTTTGAGTTTGAGAGAGAAAGTGGTTAACTGAGATTTATTGCTGGCAGCTTTTGAGAAATGTCAGTGTGAGATGGATGGATAATGTGTGGTGGACACAGATAAAATGAAGTGATTCCTTGTACAATACTGTACCGTCACCTCAGTACTTTGACTGGTATGCACTATAGGTGAAGACGGAACTACTGGATTATTCCTGGAGGACGCCAAGTTTAACATTGGGCAACCGAAGAATATTCTCACCTGACAGTCTTTTGAGAATGTATTGGACTGCTGGTTGCTTAAGACTCAACAGGTGTATGGAGAGGAACCAGGAAAAAAATCCATGAAAATATGAACTGGCTTTTAGTTAAGATAAGCATGTATTTGTTTATTCATTTCTTGCATTTGTAACCTTCTCCAATGAGCAGAAAGCAATATGCTGCTTACTTTAATGTGTTTCAATGCCATTTGAACAAATATGATGATGTGCTGTCAGTATATTTTGCCTCTACTTCATTTCCTCTTTGCCTGGTAGTCATGGGAGCTGACAACTGACAGGCATCACCCATCATGACAAAACTAAGGTTTGGATTTCTGCAAACAAAAACACAATGCATACTGGTTTTCTCCTCTTACTCACGTCAATAGAACAGCCCACCATGGAGCCTCTTTTAAGAGCTTTTCCCAAGATCTCATAGAAGTTTTCTGGGGCTTTTTTAATTTCATACAGTTCTCCAACACCTCCTGTGAAATCTTCCATGGCTTCGATTGTGCTTCCACCTTTGAGAGCTTCATAACTTCCATTTAGCCTGTCATTGACAATTCAACACACACACACACACACACACACACACACACACACACACACACAGAGAGAGAGAGAGAGAGAGAGAGAGAGAGAGAGAGAGATTAGATTGTGAACAAAATAATCAAAATGCACATCTGTCCCAACCTCACCTAAACATTATGTCTACCCATATGAAATAAGAAAGGAGTTAATTACGTATTTCCATTTCCTTTAATTCACCAGTTTTTTCCTTTGCACATATCTCAGTTCTTTAAGAAAGACTCTGTAGAAAACTGCAGCTGCGTCTTTCTTGCCTTTCCTAAACTGCTTCTTGATGATCCATTGCCAGTTTCGCCCAATGCTGCATCTCTCCGTGCCAGTCTCTTCGAAACAATCCCTTAGATATGTGCTAATAAGTCACTCCTCTTCATGGATTGCTGCCTTGTCATGGCGAAGGGGCTTGAGTAATTCAGAGAAGCTATGGGCTATGCCGTGCAGGGACACCCAAGACAGACAGGTCATAGTGGAGAGTTCTGACTAAACGCAATCCACCACTCCAGTATCTTTGCCAAGAAAACTCCATGAATAGAAACAAAAGGCTAAAAGATATGACGCTGGAAGATGAGTCCCTCAGGTTGGAAGGCATCCAATATGCTACTGAGGAAGAGCAGAGGACAAGTGCAAGTAGCTCAAGGGCTAATGAAGTGGTTGGGCCAAAGCCGAAAGGATGCTCAGCTGCGGAAGGCCTGGAAGTGAAAGGAAAGTCCAATGCTGCAAAAAAACCCAAAAAAACAAAAAACAAAAACCAAAAAAAAAAAAAACTGCATAGGAACCTGGAATGTAAGATCTATGAACCTTGGTAAGCTGGATGTGGTCAAACAGGAGATAGGAAGAATAAGCATTGACGTCAGTGAACTAAAATGGACGGCAATGGGCGAATTCAATTCAAACGATTACCATATCTACTATTGTGGGCAAGAATCCCATAGAAGAAATGGAGTAGCCCTGATAGTCAACAAAAGAGTGGGAAAAGCTGTACTGGGATACAATCTCAAAAATGATAGAATTATTTCAATACGCATCCAAGGCAGACCTTTCAGCATCACAGTAATCTAAGTTTATGCACCAACGACTGATGCTGAAGAGGCTGAAATGGACCAATTCTATGAAGATTTAAAAACACCTTCTAGAACTGACACCAAAGAAAGATGTTTTTTCTCATTCTAGGGGACTGGAATGCTAAAGTAGGGAGTCAAGAGTTAAAAGGAACAACAGGAAAGTTTGGCCTTGGAGTTCAAAACAAAGCAGGGCAAAGACTAATTGAATTTTGTCAAGAGAACAAACTGGTCATCACAAACACTCTTTTCCAACACCACAAGAGGCGAATCTACACATGGACATCACCAGATGGGCAATACCGAAATCAGATTCATTATAATCTCTGCAGCCAAAGATGGAGAAGCTCTATACAGTCAGCAAAAACAAGACCTGGAGCTGATTGTGGCTCTGATCATCAGCTTCTCATAGCAAAATTCAAGCTTAGACTGAAGAAAGGAGGGAAAAAACACTGGACTAGTCAGGTATAATCTAAACCAAATCCCTTATGAATACAGAGTGGAAGTGAAGAACAGATTTGAGGAACCTGATTTGGTACAGGAGGCAGCATTGTACAGGAGGCAGCAACAAAAACCATCCCAAAGAAAAGGAAATGCAAGAAAGCAAAGAGGCTGTCCAACAAGGCCTTACAAATAGCAGAGAAGAGAAGGGAAACAAAATGCAAGGGAGATAGGGAAAGTTACAGAAAATTGAATGCAGACTTCCAAAGAATAGCAAGGAGAGACAAGAGGGCCTTTTTAAATGAACAGTGCAAAGAAATAGAGGAAAATAATAGAAAGGGAAAAACCAGAGATCTGTTCAAGAAAATTGGAGATATTAGAGGAACATTTTGTGCAAAGAGAAAGGACAAAAATGGGAGGGACCTCACAGAAGCAGAAGACATCAAGAAGAGGTGGCAAGAATACACATAGGAATTATACCAGAAAGATCTGGATGTCTCGGACAACCCAGATAGTGTGGTTGCTGGCCTTGAGCCAGACATCCTGGAGAGCAAAGTCAAGTAGTACTTAGAAAGCATGGTAAACAAGGCCAGTGGAGGTGATGGCATTCCAGTCAAACTATTTAAAATCTTAAAAGATTACGCTGTTAAGGTACTACACTCAATATGCCCATAAGTTTGGAAAACTCAGCAGTGGCCAGAGGATTGGAAAAGATCAGCCTACATCCCAATCCCAAAGAAGGGCAGTGCCAAAGAATGCTCCAACTACCGTACAATTGCACTCATTTTACACACTAGCAAGGTTATGCTCAAAATCCTACAAGGTAGGCTTCAGCAGTATGTGGACTGAGAACTCCCAGAAGTACAAGCTGGATTCCAAAGGGGCAGAGGAACTAGAGACCAAATTGCTAACATGCTCTGGATTATGGAGAAAGCCAGAGAGTTCCAGAAAAACATCTACTTCTACTTCATTGACTATGCAAAGGCCTTTGACTGTGTGGACCACAACAAGCTATGGCAAGTTCTGAAAGAAATGGGCGTGCCTGACCACCTTATCTATCACCTGAGAAATCTATATGTGGGACAGGAAGCAACAGTTAGAATTGGATATGGAACAATTGATTAGCTGGGGTGTCAATATTTGGCCATCTCATGAGAAGAGAAGACTCCCTAGAAAAGACCCTGATGTTGGGCAAGTGTGAAGGCACGAGGAGAAGGGGATGACAGAGGATGAGATGGTTGGACAGTGTAATCGAAGCTACCAACATGAATTTCACCCAACTCCGGAAGGCAGTGGAAGAGAGGTGGGCCTGGCGTGCTCTGGTCCATGGGGTCACGAAGACTTGGATATGGCTTGACGACTAAACAACAACAACAAATAAGTCACCAATGACTTATTGCCACCCTAATGGGGCTTCCAAAGTAAATGAGATATTTAAGGAGTGGTTTTACCAGTTCCTCTACACAGTGAGTTTCCATGGCTAAGTAGGAAATTTAACACAGACCTCTGGAGTCCTAGTCCATCACTCTATCCACTATACCAGTGGTCCCCAACCTTGGGCCTCCGGATGTTCTTGGACTTCAACTCCCAGAAATCTTGACCAGCAAAGGTGGTGGTGAAGGCTTCTGGCAGTTGTAGTTCAAGAACATCTGGAGGCCCAAGGTTGGGGACCACTGCACTATACCACACTGGTTACCTTAACAGAAGAGTCTAGACAGGAATAAAAGTCAATATTAAGATTGCTGAGGAAACAAAGAATCATCATCTGAATTGCACAATAAACATGGCTTACTTGGCATAGGCTTTTTCCAGCAATGCACTCCAAAATTCATTGTTGTCTGCAGAGTGCAGGAAAACCAAACGATCTTTGAAAGTGGGCAATCGGTCATCAATAACAATATCGAGCCACTCATTGTGTTGCCAGAACTGTTAGAAGCAAATGGAAAATCATATATGAACTTGCAGTATGTTGCAACTGTAAATCCAACAGTTGTTTAAAGTCTTAGTAAGATCAGAGTTCCATCAAATGATCTAGCAGTAAGTGATACGCAATAATCACAATTGTCCATCAGCTCTTTAAGGCATATAGATATCTATCCCATTGCATAATGTTTTCCTTGCAACATGAGTTGTTTTACCTGAAAATGAAATATTCCAGCATAACCTGGTCCAAAGTCCTGATCCTGTGGTACTACCCTGGCTAATGTTCTTTCATTAAGAGTAAGAGATGCTATAGCTGCTAACAGCCAACAGTCACCTGGAAATCAAACAGAATAATGCACAGATTACTTTCTATTCCCGTGTCTACAACATGGAGATCAAAGCTCCCCATTAGTCCCTATGAAGTCACCTTCAGGCTTTCCATTTGCCCTCATTCCATCCAGCTCCTTCCTGCTTACTCCCCTTTCAAAGCCATACATTAGTCTAACTTCACTTAAATGACACCCCATTTTGCAAAACACAAGAGGTATAGTCTATGGAAGCAGAAAGGAAAGGGAAGTCAGTGTGCATCACATTTTGAGGTATAAAGTGCAATCTTCTACTTGTTTATCTTAAAATAAGCCCCAGTGAATTCAACAAAGCTTACTCCTGAGTAGACATGACTGGAATGTGTATTTTGCTAGGTTTTGCCCTTTGCAAGCTGAACTCTTCCATTCGGTGTCCATTTCAGAAAGTGACCTAGATGCCTGGTGGAGACTGACATACAAAGGGCAATTGTTCTATACGTGCAAATATACACTGGGTTCCACTGGGCTGGGTCAAAGGGATCAGACCATGAAACATGCTTGTGATGTGCCCCTCATGTGTTCACAGGTTGTTTCACTAGCCTGAGGCCCACGACATGTTCTCTCCTTTCTGCTGCCACCAGTTGACCTCTGTCAACACCCTTTAATTAGGAAGATATAAAGTATAAAGTATAAAGTTGAACAACACATATTTATTGATTACAGTTCGTTTAAACAGGTTCTTCACAGACTTTAATGTATTCATTAGATTAGTAATAACCTGCTTCACTCTTAACTCTCTTAGCTCTCTATTAAGTTCCACACTCTTAACTCCTGACTCTGCCACACTCTCTAACTCTCACAGACAAACTCTTACTTCAGACTTTCCTCTCTGACTTTCACTGACTGAACTCTACACAGCTCTTCTCTCACTCACCCCTCCCTTCTGGTTTCTCTGGCTCCGCCTCCCAACAGATCCCATTGGTACATGCTAATAACCTACTATATGAAACACAGCAGGGTGATCATTACAATGCTCTCTATGTGTCTGCGTACATGCACGCTCATGCCATTCCTGGGTAAGGCTGTACACAGGCAAACCAAGTGACCCACATAAATGGGGGTGTAGTTCCAAGTGAACTATCAATATATAGCAATGTCCATGCCAATCAGTCATGAATAATGTGGCTGTACCACTTCCATACTTGTGTTGCTCCCTCTTGAGACATACTGAAATACAGTGGGGTCTTGACTTAAGAATGGCTTGAGTTAAGAACATTTTGACTTAAGAACCACTCTCATAGGAAAATATTGACTTGACTTAAGTACTTAGATTTGAGTTAAGAACTGAAAAAAACCCACGTGGGAGGCAGGGAAAGTGCAAAAAGTGACCTTTCAGTTAACTGTTGGCCAGTGAAAAGGGTGCCTGTCTGCTTCCTCACTCCTCCCAGTGTTTAGAGAGTGGATTGGGGGACAGTCTTCGGACTGCCTGGTACTGAACTGCCTGGACTGTATTTTCCCTGCCTTCCCTGAACCTTTCTTGACCTAAGAAAAAAAGAAACAAAATATTCCCCCTCTAGTGGTCGAAGGCAGAATAGCAGCTTCCCATTAGTTGCTATGGATGGAAAAGAGCAGATACGGATCAAATGGTTTTCAATGCATTCCTATGGGAAATGCAGATTTGACCTGAGAACTTTTTGACTTGAGAACTGCCTTCCAATACGGATTAAGTTCTCAAGTCATGACCCCACTGTACGCATTGCTAAAGGCAATGTGCAATGGTTAGAGATGGTGATATTTGTGTTCATAAACGAATACAAATATCCCTGTCCCAAGTGCACCTAATGCAGGTCTGGCCCTCGGAACCATCCAGCAATGCCAGTGCCCTTCTCGTCTTGCCAGTCACAGAAGGAGCTCCACCATGTCCCTGCTCAGCTGGTCACTCAACAGCTGGTGGGGAGACTTGTTCTCCTGCCCCCTTGTCTGGAGTGGCCAGTCAAGCCAGGAGATGGTGGAACAACTTCCACGATTGGCAGGAAGAGAGGGACGCTGGTGGTGCAGCAATGTGTGAGTAGATGGGCCAGTTCCAAGAGCCAGACCCACATTAGGTGCACCTGGGATGGGGATATTTGTATTCATTTACGAATACGAATATCCCCATCTCTAGCAATGGTGTTTCCATTAAAAAGGACAAAGGCAGTATATTATAATTATAGTACATGAATAAATCAATCCCAGAAATACAGTAGTTCTATGATCTCTGCAGTGCACATGAAGCTGAGATAGATGACGTCTAAGATCCTTTCCAAATATAATTCTATGCGATGCCTGATGCAGCATATTGTTTTATCCTGTATGGTGTTGGTACTGCAGAGCCTTGTTTCTTTCAGACATTTGCACCAGACTTTAACATCAAAGGTACTAAAAGGCACACAGGTACTAAAAACATTGTCTTCATAGTCTATGATTCTCATTACCCTACATAGGGCGGGAATCATTTTCATGAAGAGCACTTACCAAGATCACCTTGACAAATGTCAGTCCTTGTGGCACCTCCAACAATAAACTTTGGATCACTAACAATTTCCTTGAAGAATATAATAAAGAAATTTATTGTCATTGTAAGTCTATACATAGTATACACATACAATGAAATTCACACAGACACCCAGAGACAAGACCCACATGCACACACATAAAAAATAAATAAATCCCCAAACACTCCCTCCCCACTAACCCCACCGCTAAAAATACAAACATCTACACCGCAGGCTAAGTAACACTGTCCAACTGTTCACTACTGGTGGTCTTTAAGTTCATTATTAAGTGCAATTATAGCTCTGGGATAAAAACTATTCAGAAAATGTGTGGTCCAAGTCTTAATTGTTCTGTATCTTCTGCCAGACAGCAACAGAAGATGTTGTAAGCAGGATGGGAAAAGTCTCTATGGATGTTGTGTGACTTCCTCAGACAGCGGGATGTGAAGATGTCATCCAGGGTTGATAGCTGGAGTCCGATGATATTCTGGGCAGCTTTTTTGTCTGCTACAGAGCTGCTCCCAAACCATACAAGAATGCCATAGGTTAGGACACTCTCAATGGTGCTATGATAGTGCTATGATAGGACAGAAGTAAATGCTGAGATAAATTTAACTTCCTGAGCATTCTCAGGAAATACAGCCTCTTCTGTGCCCTCTTCACTAGCAGGTTGGCATTTATAGTCCATGAGATGTAAGTGCCCAGAAATTTAAGACTACCAACCCTCTCCACTTCCTCGCCATTTATGTACAGTAGTAAATGCATATTTCTCTTCCTCCTAAAATCAATTATGAGTTTTTGGTTATTTTCATGTTAAGTGTAAGAGTATTTTGTTTACACAAGATTATCAACCCTTGTACTTCCTTTCTGTAAGCAGACTCATTGTTCTTATTTATGAGCCCCACCACTCTCTTATTGTCTGCAAATTTAATAATTGTGTTGGTGGGGTGCAATCATGTGTGTACAGGGAATAGAGGAAGGGACTTAGCACACAGCCCTTGGGAGCTCTTGTACTTAGTACCAAGATAGAAGAATGGTGAGATCCCATCCTTACTGACTGTGGCCTGTCTGTCAGAAAGTCCTTTAGGTAAAGGTAAAGGTAAGGGTTCCCCTTGACAATTTTTGTCCAGTCGTGTTCAACTCTAGGGGGCGGTGCTCATCCCCGTTTCCAAGCCATAGAGACAGCGTTTTGTCCAAAGACAATCTTCCATGGTCACATGGCCAGTGCGACTTAGACACGGAACGCTGTTACCTTCCCACCGAAGTGGTCCCTATTTATCTACTTGCATTTGCATGCTTTCGAACCACTAGGTTGGCGGGAGCTGGGACAAAGTGACGGGAGCTCACTGTGTCACGTGGATTCGATCTTACGACTGCTGGTCTTCTGACCCTGCAGCACAGGCTTCTGCAGTTTAGCCCACAGCGCCACCACGTCCCTCAGAAAGTCCGTTACCACACGCAAGTCTTTTTAGGTAATCCCAGGTTGATCATTTTAAAAAACAACCTATTGGGTAGAATGGTATTAAAAGCAGAGCTATAATCCACAAACAACAACCTCGCATAAGTTCCCTGTTGTTCTAAATGACTCAATACAGTATGGAGAACAATGGACACAGCATCATCACTAGACCTATTTCTCCTGTATGCAAATTGTCATTGGTCCAAAGAAGGTTGAAGACTAGCCTTAATGTAATCCAACACCAATCTCTCAAAACATTTCATAATAACAGATGTTAAAGCTACTGATCTATAATCATTGAGAGATACCACAGCTGACTGCTTGGGAACTGGCACTATAATAGGCAGAATTGGGGACAGAACACTGCAACAAGGATAGATTAAAATATCCATAAAAACTCCAGCTAATACTGCAGCACAGCCCCTAACAACTCGTCCCATGATTCCATCTGGTCCAGCTGCCTTTTGAACATTAATATTCTGGAAAGCGCGTCTCACATCTGAAATCTGCAGTAGTAGTGGTTGTCTACCGATGGTAGATTCTAGTGATGTACTATAGATAGTAGGTGCTTGAGCAATAGTTGTTCCTGTTTCCACCTCAAAATGGCTGAAAAATTGATTTAACTGCTCAGCCAAAAAAATCACTGCTGCTAAACGGACTGTTTTTGTTATTCTGCCCCATGATTTGTCTCAGGCCATTCCATACCTGATGAGTCTCAGAGCTCTCAAGATGTTGCTCAATCCTCCAGCTGTACATAGCTTTATAGGAGAGAAAAGTAAGTGCTCTGAATAGAATATATCCCACTGTAACACTGTTATAATTCTGTATCTACAGGTCTGGCTGTAGAAAATTAACAGTTATTAAGCACTGCTAAACTCTGGCCTGTATAAAAGCTCTGGTATGTATATATAAAAGCAGTATGTATATGTATGTATGTATAAAAGAAATTGAAAAAATGCACATATTTTTCTGGCAGAGATTAAGAAACAAGCCTTCAAACAAAATATGAGCGAACAACAGAGTGAGAATGCTAGAGGGTTGGCAGGGACGCAATGAAGGATGAAGAAAAGATCCTGGTGTCCCTACCAACTATAGCTGCTTGTGACTGGGAAAGGAAGCTGAGGTGACCCCCAGCCCGCCTCCTGGTCCAGGAACTTCCCCCTGCTACCAACACTCTAGGAACCTGCTTGTGAAGCGGAGCCTTCCTCACTGTGGATGAGATGGGATGTCAATATTGTCTACGCAGCAGGTGAGAAATGCCTAGTGGCCGCCAAAGCAGTTAACTGAAGCTGCAGGCTTTGGATGCTGTTATGAGGAGCTTCGCGGTGGAACACGGGACAGTGACCGGCATTTTGTCCCCACCAGAGTGCTTTGCAGCTTCAGAGGAACTCTCTGAGAGCAGGTGGACTTGGCGGGCCGTAGTCCTGCTGCTCAGTGCCTTTAGAGAGGAGCCCATGACTTTGCTTCACATGTTATGATTAGAGAGAACAAAAGGCAAGGCAAGCTGGCCAAGTCATTATCACCAGCACCACCTACTTGTTCAACACACCAGGTCACGTGGAGCTTGTAATGGAGATGAGGAATGTACAAGGTTTTGTTTACCACGAGGATATGATAGTGCCGGAAGCTTGCAATACGGAAGGGCTTCTTCTACAGCTGCTGTTCTCTGTTCCTACAGTACAACAGCCTTCCCCAGCCCAGTCCCTTTTACATATGTTTTTTTGAACTGTGACTCCCACAAACTCTCAACTGCACAGACAATAGTCAGGGATATTGTAGTCCAAAATATCTTAAACAATCCCCCTGAAGGATCGTGTTCACAGCTTGGGGGTATGCACCTGGCATTGACTATGGAGGCTCAAATATCACCTGTGAAGGCCAGGAATGCCTTTTATCAGCTTCATTTGATTACCCAGTTGCACCCCTACCTGCATAGGAAATGCCTACTAACAGTGGTTCACACTTTAGTAATCACAAAAATAGACTACAGTAGACCCTCCATATCTGCAGGACTGGTATCCATGTTTTCACTTATCTGTGGCTTGAAAATATTAGAACTATTAAAAGAAAAAAAAGCAGAAATACGTATGTCCACTGTGTTAGAGGGACATGATGACGCTGCGAGTTAAACTGCAGAAGCCTCTGTGCTGCAAGGTCAGAAGACCAGCAGTCGTAAGATCGAATCCATGCAACGGAGTGAGCTCCCGTCACTTGTCCCAGCTCCTGCCAACCTAGCAGTTCGAAAGCATGCAAAATGCGAGTAGATAAATAGGTACCACCACGGTGGGAAGGTAACAGTGTTCTGTGTCTAGTCACGCTGGCCACGTGACCACAGAAACTGTCTTTGGACAAACACTGGCTCTATGACTTGGAAATGGGGATGAATACCGCCCCCTAGAGTCTGACACGAATGGACAATTTGTCAAGGGGAACCTTTACCTTACTATATAATTACCAGCACTGGCCATTAGAGGGGGAAGAAGCTATGCTATGTATAGGGTTGGCTATTATCCGCAGTTTTTGGCATCCACGAGGGAGGGGTTGGAACTGATTCCCTGTGGATATAGGGCTCCTATTGTACTTTAATGCTCTCAGCATCAGGCTGACCCTTAGCAGGTCCAAAATGCAATGGTCAGACTGATTTCTGGGACTAATAAATTCAACCATATACCCCTAGTCTTGACACACTTGCCTTGGCTCCCTGTCAGTTTCCTTTCTCAATTCAAGGTGCTGGTTATGACCTTTAAAGCCCTTAACAGTTTAGGACTTCTGTACTTATTGGTCCATCTCTCTCAGAAAACAACTATCTGTTTTGCCTGCTCCTCTCAATCCAGGTTGCTAAAAATAGCTACACCAAGGGAAGCTAAAAAGGTGGCAACAAGAAAATAGGCCTTCTCAGTGGTGGCTCCCAATCTATGGAATAAACTCTCATAAGCTGTCCTAAATCCAATTTGTAATACGGAATAAGTTCCCATAAGCTGTCCTTAACAACCTACAATAAATCCACATTCGAAATGTTTTTTTTCTTTCTTTTTTTAATGGGTGGTAGTAGCTTCTTTTAAAGTCTGTGATTCCATGGCATACAATAGAAATGAGAATTTACAGGGGAGAAATATTCCTTCTGTGGAAAGTAGTATCTGTGGTGCATTCCGAAAATGTGATCCTTATTCTAAGGAAGGAATAGTAGAAGAGACCATTTCTATCCTGACCCATTTCATCAAGTGCCAGCCAGAGTATAATTATGTCCCTCCTCATATTATCCCATGAGATAAAAAGGAAAGTGGCAAATGCCTTTTGTTGATTTTTATTCCTATGCTCATTTCCTAGCAGGCATCAGGAGGTAGCACAAGTGTTGGATAGATGCTTTCAAAGAAATCTGGATTTGGATACAGTTACTTCAAATCCATATCTTACGCCATGAAAAATCAGTATGGGATATTTTCCACAAGCCAAGGAAGAATATATTGCTAGAAAAGAATCAAGAGTGAGTGGAGAGTAAAAGCCAAGGAAACAGGGCTGGAATACTATAGCAAAGCAAGCAGCCTTATAAGACATAGTCAGGAGCAGCCCATGGAACAAGAAAGAGGATGTGCTAGAATTTTGGGAAGGGGGTGCTCCATCCTTCCATGAATACATCCATGCAGATGTATCATTCTCTCTATTTTCTTTAGTGTAAGAAACTTGGCATTTAAACAAATAAAAGTCCAGGTCTTGCTCTGTACTAAATTTTACAGGACAAGATGCACAGGGAAAAAGACAAAGGTGGTCCTTTCTACTCACCCCAGGCCTTTTCCACACAAAGGGGACCGGTGGCTTCTCACTGAAGAAAAGGGAAGAGTCATTGGTGGGGAAGTCACAGTCCTCAAAGAGCTTCCCCTTCTGCTGGCATTCAAGTTTCAGCTCTTGGTAGGTTTGGCCGGTAGAGTGGGTGGCGCGCGCACTCTGGGGCACAGGGGGAGCCCGTGGACTGGAGTCCCGGTAGGTGTATGGCATTGCTGTGCTCCTCGCAGGTAACAGAGAAAGTTGAGAATGGAGGGGCGAGAGGATCAACTCTCAAGATGCCAACCCACAAAACAAGAGGGAGGAAAGGGATCGCATCAGGGTGACCTTTGCAGCAAGTGAGAAGAGATAGACCTTCAGGGTAGTTTAAAACACACACACACCTCTCTGTGCAAGCAGCCCTTCCTACTTGCACCTGCTTGAATGGCAGGTTGACAGTCTCACCCTGGAGAAACAATAGCCGAAAGGAACACCCTGAGAGCAAACAGGAAGGGAAACCCGTTTGGCTGCTGGATGCCTACCCTCTGGCACATTAACTCAAAAACGGCAAGGATGGCAGAGAGATAACTTTACTGTTGACCAAGTAGTTGGAATCCGCTGCTCCTGAGCCAAAGAAATGGGCACTCCCATGACTACCCCATTTAATTCAAGTGATAAGGTATGTGTCTGGAGGTACTGCCTCTGCTGGGTGGTTGACTGTGCAACAATGTGAACCTGTATGCAGAGTTCAAGTCTGAAATCTATATACCCTCCCTCCCTCCCTCCCTCCCGCTCTCTCTCCCCCCCCTCTCGTGTGTGTGTGTGTGTGTGTGTGTGTGTGTGTGTGTGTGTGTGTGTGTCCATATATAAACAGTGTAATGTGTGACATCACATTGCTGTCATTTTCTATCTGGATGCACAAATGACTCACAAATGTCTACAACTGGGAGATGATAAATATTGTGACCTCCAGATGTTGTTCTAAAATTCTAAGCAGAATTCAGCATTTGGCATGTTGGTTAGGGATTGTCTCAGTCACAGTCCACCAATGTCTGAAAGGTCACACAATCCCTCATCCCTGGCCAGTCTCTAGATCACTGGTAGGCAACGTAAGGCCCATAGACTGCATTCACCCTCAGGATTTCCAACAGCCACCAGCACCCCATCCCACTCAAATTGTAATACATTTTTGCCCCCCAAATTTCATTTGCACCATCTATAGTAGGAGGTGGTGATCTTCAAAGGCTCAAGAATACATGTGACCTCTGGGGCCACACTTACTCTGATGCTCCTCCCCCCCCCTCAGTTTCCTTAAGAAAAAGGATTCTTTAGTGCTCAAACTTTTCCTTCAGTAACATGCTCTGTATGGAGGACGTGGAACAGCACCTAGTGTGGCTGAGAAGAGTGAAAATCCCTTCCACACTGAAGACAAATACAGTCTGTCCCCTGTCCAGCTCCCTGATTTTGCTGCTTTTGTGACTGCCTCTTTGCAAAAATACATACATAGGAAAAATTTGTCCTATGCCACCATAGGGCACATGGGCATGTTTTGAATCCTTTTGTCCAAAACTTTTTAAAAAAAATGTTGGAGTATGGGGGGATATTAGGAGTACACATTTGTCTCTGGGGGTAGTCACATCACAAGCAATCCACGGGCTACATGCTACCGATCTCTCCTTTAATGAATGTGATTGGCCATTTCAGGGCTTCTCTCCTCTGGTGTTTTTGGACATGTGGAGAGGAAAATTTCCAAACAAATTTTGAAAAACAGATCCTACAAGCTTAGATAAAGTTATGGGGAGATGAAAAATGTTGGAAATAGATGTATACTAAGAATATTCCTTTGGCCATTTCAAGCCATTTTAAAAATGGAGTGTCTGGGGGGCATGTCAAAGGGCAGGCACAGCCCTCCAAAGTTTTGAGGTGGATGTGTCCCCCATGGCTCTGGAAGTTGCCCACAACAATGTAGATCAACGCTACACATCTTTCGTCTTGACTCCTGAAAGCATATTTGATTGGTTGGCTGCTGGAGGAGGCGCAGATGGGCAGCCTGAGTTCCTGCCCGGATTGAAGCACTATCAGAGGAGAAGAACCTCGGCAGCGCACAACAAAATGTTAGTGAGCGAGCCAGCCTGGAGGTGGGGGGTGGGGAGAAGGTATGCTCTGCACCTCTGGTGCTGTGTGGTTTGCTTCATCCAAAGGGGGCTGAATTAATTTGGGTTCGTCTTTAGTGACCACCAAAGGTTCTTGTCATTAACAGCCCTGCTCAGGTACTTGCATACTCAAAGCCATGGTCTCCTTCATGGAGTCAATGCATCTCATATTTAGTTTTCCTCTTTTCCTCCAACTTTTCCTAGCATTATTGTCTCTGTTCCAGAGACTCTTGTCTTCTCATGATACACCCAAAGCACAATTGCCTCACTTTAGTCATTTTTGGTCCCAGGGAGAATTCAGATTGGATTTACAAAGCCACAATTTCCTCTGACAACAATCTGCATGGAGGACAGTGTTTAAATAGTGTGTTTAAAAAAACACACACAGAAAGAACAGTGAAGCATCTTGGAAGGACAACCCTCTTTTAAAACATGGCATGCATTCCCTTCATGGCTTGTTTTTCAAAGAATATTGTGGCTTGTTTCCTGCCATTGGTGGTCAGGCAGTAATTGGGGTGGCAAGGGTGCAAGGAAGGCAGGGACCTGCCTGTAGTGCCTGCTGAAGATGCAAACAACAATCGATGTGATGCTGTTGTCTCCTGTGCCACACTGTTCCTTCACCAGCATCTCTGAAAATATGCCAGTTCATATCAGATTCTCTACATATGCAGGTCTTCACAAAAACCCCTCTGTGTCCTTTTAGACTTGTAGTGGTTCCCAACCTTGGGACCCCAGGGGTTCTTGGACTAAAATTCCCAGAAGCCTTCACTACTAGCCACGATGACTGGGATTTCTGGGCATTGTGGTCCAAGAACACCCGGAAAGTCAAGGTTGGGAACACAGATGTAGAAAAACAGAATGTGATCATGCAGACACAGAATCAATGTATTCCAAACATTTTGTCTTACTTTCCTGCTTTGTCATTCTCAGCAACTGATAGAAGTAATAGCAACAACAGTATAAAAACTATAAAAACCAAAGCTTTTGGTTTTGATAGAGTTGAACACAACAGCCTTAAAGAAATGGGAGTGCCTGACCACTTTATCTGTCTCCTGAGAAACCTATATGTGGGACAGGAAGCAACAGTTAGAACTGGTCATGGAACAACTGAGTGGTTCAAAATTGGGAAAGGAGTACGGCAAGGCTGTATATTGTCCCCCAGCTTATTTAACTTATATGCAGAATACATCATGCGGAAGGCTGGACTGGAAGAAACCCAAGCCGGAATTAAGATTGCCGGAAGAAATATCAACAACCTCAGATATGCAGATGATACCACTCTGATGGCAGAAAGTGAGGAGGAATTAAAGAACCTTGTAATGAGAGTGAAAGAGGAGAGTGCAAAAAACGGTCTGAAACTCAACATCAAAAAAACTAAGATCATGGCCACTGGTCCCATCACCTCCTGGGAAATAGAAGGGGAAGATATGGAGGCAGTGTCAAATTTTATCTTCCTGGGCTCCATGATCACTGCAGATGGAGACAGCAGCCCTGAAATTAAAAGGCGCCTTCTTCTTGGGAGGAAAACGATGACAAATCTTGACAGCATCTTGAAAAGCAGAGACATCACCTTGCCAACAAAAGTCCGAATAGTCAAAGCTATGGTTTTTCCTGTCGTGATGTATGGAAGTGAGAGCTGGACCATAAAGAAAGCAGACCGCCGAAGAATTGATGCCTTTGAATTGTGGTGCTGGAGGAGGCTCTTGAGAATCCCCTGGACTGCAAGGAGAACAAACCTATCAGTTCTAAAGGAAATCAACCCTGAATGCTCACTTGAAGGACAGATCCTGAAGCTGAGGCTCCAGTACTTTGGCCATCTCATGAGAAGAAAAGAGTCCTTGGAAAAAACCTTGATGTTAGGAAGGTGTGATGGCAAGAGGAGAAGGGGACGACCGAGGATGAGATGGCTGGACAGTGTCTGCGAAGCAACCAACATGAACCTGACACAACTCCGGGAGGCAGTAGAAGACAGGAGGGCCTGGCGTGCTCTGGTCCATGGGGTCACGAAGAGTCGGACATGACTAAACGACTAAACACACACACACGAACACAACAGCAACATGGATTATAAGAAGCAAAAAAATTGCACCAAAAACAAGTCCTGCCCTTTTAACAGATATATTGTAGACACATGATTAGAGGCACGTGGTGGCGCTGCGAGGGACATGGTGGCGCTGCGGGCTAAACCGCAGAAGCCTGTGTGCTGCAGGGTCAGAAGACCAGCAGTCGTAAGATCGAATCCACGTGACAGAGGGAGCGCCCGTCGCTTATCCTAGCTCCCGCCAACCTAGTGGTTCGAAAGCATGCAAATGCGAGTAGATAAATAGGGATCACCTCGGTGGGAAGGTAACAGAGCTTCGTGTCTAAGTCGCACTGGCCATGTGACCACAGAAGATTGTCTTCGGACAAACGCTGGCTCTATGGCTTGGAAACGGGAATGAGCACCGCCCCCTAGAGTCGAACACGACTGGACAAAAATTGTCAAGGGGAACCTTTACCTTTACCTATGATTAGAATTAGGGATAGGACCGAAGGACTCAGCAAATATTCAAAGAACAAAAACAAAAAGGAAATCTCTTAGAAAAGATAGCAAGAGTGAACTTTCATTCTCCACAGACATACTGAGCTGATCAGAAAATAAAGCAAACCTATATGCTAATTAGAGACGTGGTGGCACTGCAGGTTAAACTGCAGAAGCCTCTGTGCTGTAAGGTCTGTAGATCTTCAGCTGTAAGATTGAATCCATGCGTCGGAGTGAGTGCCCGTCGCTTGTCCCAGCTCCCGCCAACCTAGCAAATGCGAGTAGATAAATAGGGACCACCTCGGTGGGAAAGTAACAGTATTACATGTCTAAGTCGCACTGGCCATGTGACCACGGAAGATTGTCTTTGGACAAAACGCTGGCTCTATGGCTTGGAAACGGGGATGAGCACCGCCCCCTAGAGTCGAACACGACTGGACAAAAATTGTCAAGGGGAACCTTTACCTTTACCTATATGCTAATTAAGGGAGGGGAGGAAAGTTTCTGATGTGACAAATTATATATAATTAGTATTTAAGGATTCTTCCAGTGACAGGTTGCCTATAACATTTAGTTCAGGCCTGAAATGTGTCCAGGAATCTCCTCATCTATGAAGCTTATTTGATAGCCTTAGCCAAGTTGCCATCTCTCAACAGACATCCGCAGCATAGGGTCATGCTGCAGATGGCCATAAAACTAATGGCCATAGTTTTGCTACCATGTGTGTTGTTTAGTTGTTAAGTCGTGTTCGACTCTTTGTGACATATATGTAGGAAACATATAAAATTGTAAGAGAGTCAAATTGACACACCCAACCATTGTCTTTCTCCTCAGAACTGGGTGTGACACATTACTTTATGCTGACCAAGATTTAGGAGAGACTGAGTCACCATCAGCCCCTAAAATGGGTTTGGCCACTTCAACTCTCTACTGTTAAATCTCTCAGGTGGAGACTTCTCAGGCTTTACAATGGTTGCACTAATAACCTTGGCAATGTGGCTAAGCCAGTTATTTTAGAGCAATTTCAGAAAGAAACTTTACAGCTGACCTGTGGGAGAGATAAACGCTAGAAAACCTTAGGCAGAAAAGGAAGTTTAAAACATGTGCTAAATAACTTTGATGACCACCCATCATCTTACTTAAGGGCAGGCTGCACTCAGTCTTGGGGGGGGGGGGGGGTCCTGGCACGATGTTCCAGACCTCTTGTTAGGTTCCTCCATGAAAAAGGCCACACAGTGATCCTGGTCATACAGTATTTTGGCTGGGCAGGACAGGAGATAGAGACTGAAATCCTGTTGCACAACTTATGCTGTGTAAGGCTGATTATGTCATTAGCCACAGTGATTCTCTACCCACCCCCCAGAAGGTCCCAAGGCACCCTTGGGATCGCTTTTGTCATGGGAAAGCTTACTGCTTCAACAGGTGGGGATTGTAGTGGAGTCTTTGCTTTCCACATCAGGCAAGTGGGAAGGCAGGAATTACTTGTGTGAGGGTAGCCCAGGTCTGAGATAGGACTGAGTCTCATTTGCCCTAATGGTGGCAGGGGATGTTGGAGGATCCATGAAAAAAACGTACATTGGTGAAATTTAACAACAGCAATAGCTATGAAGGCAGGGGGCAAGGACTACTCTCAGGTTTATCAGCCTGTTTCTGTGGTTTGCCTAAAGCTTGCTGGATATAGTAGGTGCTCTCTCATAGCCCCTCTCCCACCTGCTAGCAATCCCATATTTGTGATAATTCTGTGTACAGAGGTACCTGGAAGGTTTTGTATCTTGAGCAGGAGCTCTTCATGGTTGTGCAAGTATTAGAGTTTACACATGTCTGGGTCTAGGTCTGGCAACATTAGACCCAAAGTTAAAGGTCCTTGATTTGATTTCTTCTAAGTGATAACTCTGGTTCATGTTAATTGAAGGTTAAAACCAGACGTGTGGATGGTGGGAGGGGAGAGGAACTGTCAATGGGCTAACAGTAGCATGGCCTGACACAGATGGCCACTGATGACCGAAAAAGTCCCATTGCTGGCATTCAGGAAAAAGCTTACCCAGTAAGCTTACCCAGTACTTAGAGAATTTGCTATGGGAAGAAAACCGAATGGGTGGCTCTTAAATCACTCAAGAATGTTTTTCCCCATGTCTAAGAAAACAAACTGCAATAGTCATATGGTAAGAAGTAATTGAAAAACTTTTTGGTTGACGTATGGAATGCATTTTTAAAAATTTACTGTTTGCATATGTCTGTATTGTAGTGTAATAAACAATGTGAAAAAAATTATCTTGGTGATAGAAACATTAGTTATTATTACAATTATTCTTTATTAATTGCACGGGGATCTCAACCGGTCTAAAGAGGGCCCTAAACCATTGTCAATCCAGTGTCTGTTACTGAATATGCAGAAGGCTGTGCTTACACAAACCAAAAGTCATTTCTGTAATGATTTACAGAACATCTTTCTAGAACAAGAGCCAGTCGTGGGGTGGTCCAACAGAGGCAGAATTATGAACATACTGTATGCAAAGGAAATAGGCCAAGTTTATAGTCTGCATTTATTAAATTGTATTACCATAGTCACTGCTATGTATTTTCCAAGAAAACTGTCAGTGTAAAAGTATAGCATAAAAGTATTGTGCCTTTGTTGTTTGCCTCTTGCCATGTCTACGTAGATGTGTGTATGTTTCCTAATCAGAATCTCATATGGATCAATTATTGTCTATTCCCCAAACCACTTTTAATCACATTGCCCTTCTATACATATGTTCTGTTAGCAATCTCTACATTTGGGTGTCTGTCTCCCAGTTGTATCAGCAGGTAAGACAAAATTCTTCACATGGTATGATGGATCTTGCTGGTCCTTAAGTATGCATTACATACACAAAAGACGTCTGCACTTGGAACTCCTGCAGCCAAAGTATGCTTTCTGTCTTGGAGTGTTGCCTGGAGGGCATGATTAATAATTGGGACTTGGTTGCAAAAAAGATCTTACATTCAAAAGACAACACGTGATCTTCAGATGGTTCAAGAAAGGACAAAGAAGGGACAGAAAGGGAGCCCATAGTCCGAGAGGGGAGAGCTTACAAGCACCGAGAATGGGATTGTCTAGCTTATTGGTGTGGAACTTCCAAAACAGTGGCAGCAAAACAAAACCAAACAACCCCCCCCCCAAAAAAACCCCACATCTGGCTGGTTTTGATCCCTGTACTTGATATCCATATATAAAAAATAAAATCTATTTTGTCTCAGTTCCAGTAACCACATTTTCTAATTACTTTTGCTAGTTATGGAACCAAGAATTATATGATTGGACAGAGATTTTTTTTTGGATTTTTAAAAAATGTATTGTTTTCCTGACAGTACATTTTTTTAAAATCCAAAAAAGTGCATTTTTTTGACACTGCCAGTTCTGTCTGATCATGAGACTGAAAACTTCATAATCACATTTGAGTGGGTTTCAACACACATTGAATGAAAATTGTTCTGGTGTTTATTAGAAATGGGATATTCATATTTGTATATTAATACGAATATCCCAGACCCCGGTGGCCGGGAAGCCTGTTCACTTATGGGTTGCTGTGCAGTGAGCACAGCCAGTGTCCTGCTCGCTGCGCCAGTCCCGGGCATAGCCCGGCTGGCACTTCTCTACTTCCCTGGATTGCTGGCCACTCAACAGCTAAGCAGGGAGAATTGTCATCCTGGCCCTGACTGGAGTGTCCAGCCGCACAGAGAGGTGGAGAAGCACCAGCTGGGCTACATTCAAAACTGGTGTGATGAGTAGGACACTGGCCATGTGCAGCGACCCATAAGTGGACAGGTTGGTTCGAGGAGGTGGAACTGCTGGGGCCAAGATATTCGTACAGTATTCATATATGAATACCGATATCCCATCGCTCATGTTTATTTTATAGCATCCAAAGAAGCACAGTTCACACTAATCAAACCTATTCTGCACTATTTCGTACCTGAAGTGAAAGGTTATAAAAGGCCACACCTACCTTGTGTATTTTTATGACACATAGACACAGACGTTAGAGGCAGGAGAATGATACACCCTCTGTAATATCCAATGCAAAGTTGCCGATTCATGTTGCTTCATTGAAACGCTCATCCAGCACAATAACCTTCACAAGTTTTCCAAGTACTCTCGTATCTTCACTTGTTCTTGTCTGCGCAGGAACAAGCTCGATTTACATGTTGAAGTTGGAATTAATGGTGTGCCTATAAAGTTAGATGTTTATAGTACACATTATGTTATGGCCAATTGTTTAAAATTTATTTGTATTTACGGATGTCAAATTCATTTAAAGCCTACATTCAATAGCCCCAAATGGGATCCAGCACAGTGCAGTGCAGGCGTGACATGACTTTTTTCATTCTTCTACCTCCTGTGGACCTTAGCAACCCCCTCAAAAAAACCTCTGGGTTTTCCTCTTGTGCAGGTTTTTCAGGTGCACAGGGAGTTCCAGTGAGGTAGGGAAGAGAAACTGGTTGGTTCCTGTGTCCACTGACAGAACTGCTTGGACTGATGTCCTCCACTGGATATAGGCATATATTATAAATATAATCTGAATTTATCCCTCTGCATTTCATCCCCTTAAACCATCCTTTCGTCATTCTTTAGTGGTTATAAATAGCTTTTTACTCTTGATAGTTAAATCCCCTAAACTATTTTCCCCATGAATACACCATAAACTTGAATACAGGGTGATAAATAAGTTAAAAAACTTAAAATATGGAAATTTACAAGTCATTTCCACATCAAAAAATTAAAAACATTTTCTGGTATAACTCTGAATTACGAATGTCTAACTTCCCCCAATATTCAGAAATATACTGGGCCAACCTTCCATAAGATACAGCAGTTTTAGGAAGCATTTGGGCATACGAAATACTAATGCAACTGCTAATTATAATATGCATGCTGAGCATGTTGGAAATTTTAAAAACCTGTCAGGCTTTTTTTGTAGCTTGTAAGGAAAAGTGTTCGTGCCTACAAATGTTAAATGCCTTGCATTGTTTTCAAAGCTGCACATTCCTTTGAAGAGTTAAGTTTTAAACTCCTGTTTAGCTGTAGGAAACAATCCACAAGGCCTCTGGATGAATAGTATTCTTGGCAACATATGAAACCTTATATAAATAGTCAAAGATGGTAAAAGGAACTGATGCCAAATAGGCAGCAGAGCAGGCACTCTGTGGAGGGCTATGCAGGGCAGTAAGACGGATGGTGAGCCCTTTTGGTGTTAACATTTGAATCACAAGGGGGCAGGCTCCTCCAGGAAGAGGGAAAATCTGCGCTGAAGGACTTAAATTAGCCCTGATTTCACATCACAGAAAAAGAGAGAAAAAACTTACATCTCTGGATGTTGTGTCTGTGTACAGACCAGCACATTCATTAATAAGTGGGGGTAGGGGGTTTGTCCATTTTCTCCCACTAGTTGCAATGTGATTTGTGTTTATTTCCCCGTTCTGTGGATCACTGACAATGACTGAGTGTAAATATTGCATGGACTGGCGTCAGGGACTTCCATGGGCTACCCACTACTTTTTGACGATTAGGGGCAGTTAAGTACTAGCACTTGGTTACATGGCAACTTACATTTTACCATGCAGATCAGAACATTTGTAAGACTTTGAAACAGCTGCTCACTTAGTCATCTTCCACAAGATCATTAACCCTTCCCCACTCCTATAGACCAACAAACAGCTCCCATTCTTACCTGTAGCAGGAATTGGTAGGCATTTCATTTTAATTAATGTTTATGAGGTTTTCCCAAAATTTGAAAAATTATTCAAGGTGGAAAGATATTGAGATGAAAAACTGAGAGTTGATTGCCCTGTTCTTAAAACTTTTGACTTCAACTCCTGTTTATTCACCCATTTTAGGGCTGAACTACTGCTGCCTTGTTTCCTGAGATGATCTTTGTCATCTTGATGGAAATATCTGTTTCTGTGGAATCTGGCTGGTGCAGACAGGGAATATTCATTTCAGGCTACTTCTGAAGAATTTACCAAGATTCACAATTTCTTCATTTTCAGGAAAGAATGTGCCCAAGATCTTTTAAAAAAGCAAGTGCAGGTGAAAGAGAAGCTGACAGATTTTCTCTAATCTGTAGGCAAGACATTTAACAAAATGCCCCATTTAGGGAGCTTATTTGGAACATATTAAATAGTAGCAAGTATTATTTTCCTTAGATGAACTTTTGCTGTAAAATAATCATGGGTTTAAAAGCCTTGATTTGCTTGTGGAAGTATGGAGAAATCACAACTGGTCCAAAACTTGTGAAATCAAAATGTAATCCTTAGGTGGAATAATGTGATCGTGTGTTCAGAGGAATTCACCAGCTGGCAAATTAGACCATTCTGTGAGCTCCACAGACCAAATTTCAACATATGCAAATCATCTTCAAATAGAGAATGTTTGCACACTCTCTGTGTTTAAGATTATGTTTATTTAAGAACATAAAAGAGGTGTGGATCAGTCCAAAGGTCCACCTGTTAGAACCATATGAATTTTATGCTATAATAAACTTGTTAGCTTTTCAGATACCACAAGAGTTTCTGCTGTAGTTATTGCTTCCAAAAGTCTTATGTGTGTGCTGATCTGCACTGTTTTCTGAAAGATGTATTGCCACCATCAAGTGGCTTCTGATGTGGCTCAAGTCCCTTTGTGAAATGCAGGAAATGTAGTTCAGCATTATTTACTTTTAATTAACTGTTTTGGGTGTTGGATCTTTCTTGCTGTATAACACAACAAAGGAGTTGTTTATATGCTACATCGAGCATTACCACAGTCTGTGTACAGTGGACCCTTGACTTACAGATGGCTTGACTTACAGACTTTTTGAGTTACAGACCTCTCTGGCCGCAAAATTTAGGTTTGACTTGCAGACTGAGATTTGACTTACAGACCAGAAAAAAACCAAAATGGAACAAAAACGGCCTGTTACGGGATTAATCGGTTTTCAATGCACTGTAGGTCAATGGAGACTTGACCTACAGACTTTTTGACTTGAGAATCGCCTTCCAATACGGATTAAGTTCTCAATTCAAGACCCCACTGGTACATACATACATTCATCAAATGAATGAATAAATTTCTATTATTCATTCAGCCCAGGTCCAGTTGTACACTTTACCTGCCTCCTCCATGATGTCATGGTGCGCCTAATCCAGTCTCCAAGGCTCTTTGGCCACATAAGTTAGTCTCTCCCCCCCCCCCCCCCCACTTGCACTTCTTTCTTGAACAGCCACCCGTACTTTTTGTTTCTCCATTAAAAAAGCTTTCTTAGCTATCCACTCAGTCCAATAAAATTTAGCATCTCATGACGAATCCATGTTTCAAAATTTTCTTTTTTATAATAGCCTATGTTAAAGTCCATGATTCCATGTCATGCATAAAGAGTACAGTGGTGCCTCGCTTACCGGGTGCCCCGTTTAACGAATGATCCGCATACTGAAGGTGATTTTGCGATCTCAAAAGCGATCGCAAAACGATGTTTTCAATGGGGGAAAATCGCTTTGCGATTTTCCCCTACGCCCCATTTTCGCGCAGGTGATGGGCGGGGCTTCCGGCGGATGGGGGAAAAGGGATTCCCCTCCCCATCCTGCGGAGCTGAGCTGAAATGCCGGCTTCAGCATGGGCTTCAGAAGGGGAGGGGGAAGGGATTCCCCCACCTCCGGAGCTGTGCTGAGATGCGGCTTCAGCGTCAGCTTCAGGAGGGGAGGGGGAAGGGAGCCATCCCTTCCCCCTACCTTCCCCCAGCTGACCGGCGGCGGCAGTGGAGGGGATGAGGGGGCGCTTCGGGACCGCGGGGAGGCAGGGCAAGGCCCGGGTGTTCCAACGGCCCTCCTCCCGGCGGCGGCGGCGGCGACTGGGGTGAGGGGTGCTTCAGGGACCGCGGGGAGGCAGGGCAAGGCCTGGGTGTTCCGGCGGCCCTCCTCCCGAGCCCTCACTTGTCTCCCGGGCTGGCTAGCTGGCTGGTTGGCAGTGCTTTACTATGATCGGTTCCCTGCTTGGGGAACTGATCACTGTAAAGCAATGCTTTTTCAACAGCTGATAGGCGGTTCCAAAATGGCCGCTGCTGTTTTCTGGATGGATTCCTCGCTTACCGAGGCGCGAAAATGGCCGTCCCTATGGAGGATTTTCGCTGAACGGTGAGTTTTTGCCCTATAGGAACGCATTAAACAGGATTTAATGCGTTTCTATGGGGTTTTTTGTTCCGTTTAGCGATGTTTTCGGATAGCGACGTTAATCCTGGAACGGATTAACGTCGCTATGCGGGGCACCACTGTATACAGTAATACACGATGAGTATTCCCAAAGCTAATTTCAAGTTTTTGTTACATTTTGCAGTACTTCAGTTTAAAGAAGCTACTGTGTGCCTATTTCATGGTTATTCTTGCACTCTTCATTGAACCAAATTCCAATGTACATTGATTTTGTCAACAAGTTCCATAGTTTCATTCTGGATCTTTAACTGAAGTTTTTGATCTGTTTTCCTTTTACTGGTTATCATGATTTTGGTTTCCTTAACATTCATTTTTAGATCATGTTCATTACTTACTTGAGTTAATAATGCCAGCTTTCAACTGTCAGCTGCATATCAAAAGTATCTGATAATCTTTCAGTTGATCTGAGACCATCTTTTAATACGGCAAGTGTGTCTCTACAGATGCTCTCAGAGCAGAAATCGAAAGCTATAGTGGGAGTGTGCATCATTCTTGTACTCATCTACATATTTTAATGTTCTTTATCATCTAGTCTTCACTGTTCACTGAAGCTTTTGTTTGCCTGTATAGGTAACCACTTATATGTCTATCTCTTGATCTCTGTATTGAGTTTTGGATGGCAGATTTCTGTATTTCCAATCTGGGACTGATCTTTGCCCTGGATTACGTAAGATTTTAGCACCTAGGTACAGATCAGTTAGAACAGTTCTCACATTCATCTGAATGAGTGTACATTCCATGTGAATGAACGTTCAATGCAGCATGTAAACAACTGTCATATTATAGATGCCACCATGATAAAGGTGATGGGATGCTCTCTCTCTCTCTCTCTCTCTCTCTCTCTCTCTCTCTCTCTCTCTCACACACACACACACACACACACACACACACACACACACACACACACACACAACCTCTTTAATGGCATTTTATGGTTTATTTTATATCTTTCTTTCAACATGTGACACTGAAATTCCTGGAGGAGGGGGAAGTTCTTCATATAATAGATACACTGTTGCAAGTTTAGTTCTGTGAGATTCAGATGTCTTCCTTCGAAGCAGCCATTCTGATGCGAAATAATCACATTGTCCCAATACTCTGACAAGTGTCACTGAAAAATGCAACGTTTCTCCCCAAGCTAGCACATCTGTTAAATGTATTAATTGTGCTTTGTGGGTTGTGAAATGCCAATGTCGGAAGCACTTGTGGAATTGCGCCTGTGACACCATTGGCGACAAGCGACACAGTTTTCTCTCCTCCCCTCCCCCTCCCCATGGAGGGCTATTTTGGGAAGATTAAAACATTCTTACTGTTTTCAATTTTCATTTATCAACTGTTTCTTCAAATGTTTGCAAAATATTCCCCTGCTGAAACACTCAAACAAGTTGAGACAAGACATCTTATTGGTTCTCCCACATAATCTTAGTAGTGAATAAACGGTACACAATTCGACTGAAAAATACCAGTGAAGACAGGAAGTATAATATTTTGTTCTTTATCTCATTTATAGACACTGTCTTCCACATGTAGTGCTTTGTCTTTTTATAAGTTTCTTTATCTTTTTCCTTAATGCAGAAAATCTGTTATGGAGAAAAAGACAGAATAGTAACGTAGTGCCTTCTAACTTGCAGCACTAGGTGTTTGGAAGCACCCTCTGTCTTCTGATACTGAGGGAAGTCAATTTCTCTTACAGTAAACCTGCTTTTCAAATTAAGCCAATGTTTATCTTTCAATGGCCAGTCATAAAACAAAGCACATTAAAGGTAAAATACATCGGTGAGGAAAAATGTGAAATGACAAATAAATATTTTTTACAAGTAGAAGGAGCACCTCTTCTAAACCTGTTCTTCATGGTATCATCTGGTGACAACTGGTTTGACCTTGGATCTAACTTTAAGTCTGCAGGGTCAAACTAGATTGAACCATGTTCACTCAATGTGTGTTCTGTTGATCATATGCACATGTATACACTGAAGACTGTTTGTATAATTTTCTGCTATGAGGTGTAAGCTGTTTGCCCTGTAGGATAAAGTCCTCATCTAGGCAAATTCTGTTTCTAGAGAGTGCGAATATATAAGGAACAAGGACACTAAGAAGACAGCAAACAGAGCACTGATGAAATGCTCTGCTGTGCCAGTGTTTGCTTTTCTCACTGGGAAAGGAAAGAGCAATGATTAAAAATACATGGAAAAACACCATATCCCAGAACACTGTGGACTGAAGTCAGAGACCAGAGGGGACAGCTAATGTGTAACTTAGGTTAGGCAATCAGGGAAATAAATAAACAGGGACCCAAATTGTCACTTGCGATCAGATGTGGAGTGCAGAAAGCAGAGCGAGATCCTCTTCCTAAGTGAGAAAGTCTGGAAGAAGTATGTATTCATTTTCCTCCCTTATAACTGGTGATAGAAAACTATATTATTATTATTATTATTATTATTATTATTATTATTATTATTATTATTATTATTATTATTATTATTATTATTATTATTATTATTATTATTATTATTATAAAAACAACAGGCACAGTCAAAATTATAAAAACATTGACTGCTATTATATAAGTGATACATGTTTTAACCCAAAACCTAAGTATCTGTTAAATAATGGCGCAGTATGTCTGCTGTTCTTAATATTGCCGGTTTTTGTAGCTCTGATGGCATGATTTCTGAGATCTGCAACTGCTTATAGTGCTGGGTAAAATTTCTTGATATTGTTCCCAAAGCTTTGGGGACCATTGAAATGTGTTTCTTCCAGAGGCAAGATGTTTCGATTGCTAGGTCTCTGTACTTTGTTAGTTTTCCCAATTCTTTATTTTCAACTCTGGCACCCCCTGGAACTGCAATATCAATGATCTGGACATTTCTTCATTCTATTATTATTATGTACGTGTTATGTTCAAGTTGTCTTCCATTTGGATCTGGAAATCTCCCAAGATCTTGACCTCCTTGTTTTCTGACATCTTCTCTACCTGATGTTCCCACGGGTTTTTGGAGGGTGGCAAGTTATATTTTTTGCATAATAACTAGTGTACTAATTATGCATGTCTAACTTTGTAATCTGTTTGTGCAGTCTTTGGATATTCACAGATGAGGTGTGACACAGTTTCATCTTTTTCTTGGCAAAGTCAACATCTAGTGTTAGCACTAATTCCTTGGATCTTAGCTTTCATCACATTGGTTTGGAGTGCTTGTTCTTGTGCAGCAAAAATCAAGCCCTCAGTTTCTTTCTTAAGGGTCCCCAGTTTTAGCCATGCCCATGTTGAATTATGATCATGCTTTTATGATCATACTTTCCGTCAATATTTCTCAGGTGTTGTCCACGTAGTGGTTTATTATTATTATTATTATTATTATTATTATTATTATTATTATTATTATTATTATTATTATTATTATCATCATCATCATCATCATCATCATCATCATCATCATCATCATCATCATCCAGCAGTAGCAGCAGCACTACCATCACCACCACTATTACTGCTACTGCATTGCACTTTTTATTCCTCAGTCTTCCTCATGCATGGGGAAGACTGAGGAATAAAAAGTGCAATGCAGTAGCAGTAATAGTGGTGGTGATGGATAATACATAGTGATCAAGGGGGAACAGAGCATTACATTGAGCCAGTACTTCCAGTAAGCCATAGATCAGCTGGTCCCTCTTACAGTTCAACAATTTCTACCAAATTAAATTGGATATATGTTGTATAGAGTTGAAATAAAGTCTCATAAATTCTCTCATAAATCTTATTATTATTATTATTGTGTCTTTCTTTAAACAGATATTTCCAAACACATAAAGATGAACCCAGAAGTGAGTTTGTTATGCCTCCTTCTGTGCATGACCACTGTTGTCTGTGATCGGGTGTATGTCCATCCCTTTTACCTCTTTTCCCTTAACAACACAAAGAACAACAGCTGTAAAGAACTGGAAGTCAGAGAACAACTGGTCAAGACTTTCATCCCCATCTCTATTGAGTCTTCAGTATCTGAAGAGATCCAGAATGAAGAGGAAAAGAAACACTTAGGTGTGAACTTCTTGAGAGACCCCATTCATACTGTTGGTGCACGCTTCTACAAAGAGCTGAGGAAAATACACAACGAAGATAATATTATTGTGTCCCCCATCCATATATATGAGTCCTTGCTGTCCTTCTACATAGGAGCCTCAGGAAAAACAGCAAACGAACTTCAGACATTGTTAGAATTTGGCGCCACATCTGGTGACCCAAACTGCACCTTCAGAATTGACGGGCGAAAAGTCCTCTCTGCTCTGAGGTTCATCATCAATGGTCCATTCCGGTCAAGGGAAAGTGAAGGCCTGCTCTTCTCCAAGCTGTCCTGCCTTTTCTCTGCCCCTGATGTCCGTTTATCTGAGTCCTTTGTTCACGAATTGGTCTTTTCTGATGTTAATTTCTATGTACGTGCAGTTGATTTTAGCAATCCTACGCAGGCGGCCAAACACATTGAGGCCTTTGTTGAAGACAAAAGCACACCCAGAAGCAAGAGTTTGCTAGCAGACATTGATCCGGAAACTAGTTTGCTGCTTGCAACCTACACTCAGTTCAAAGGTAGGTTGGTGTTGTGGGCAAGGGAGAAGAGAGAATCCCTACATTTTTGTACCAAAGGCAACTCTAAATGAAAGCAGATATTTTTTAAAAAAACAAACATTAATTGAACACATGCATTAATATTATAACCACAGGGCTCATCTCTATGTACATCCAGTCATCTGTGTGTTCTTATGTGGGGGAGGCTTCAGTATGGAACAATGTGGATCTGCACAGTTTATGCATTTGGTGTAATGCATCTGGAATGAATAATACTGTATCTTCAATGGGCCAGTAAAATGGCATTCCAAGATGAGGTTCATGTCCTAACCAGGGTGCACATTGGAGAGTGTAGGGTGAGAAACAGCAGAGCCCCCAAATCATTCTGGTTAGGCAGGATTTGGAGGTAGAGTTCAGTTTGAGGATGAAGACAACAAACTTGGAAGAATTTCTTGGAGGTATGATAATGTCAGGTTTCATCTCAGAGGATATAGAGTCAGTTGTTTTTCTCCATCTTGTATTAATCTCTGAATCTTTCTTTCCTGAGAAAATGGTAATATAGGATTAAATTGGGTACTGCTTTCTGTTAGTACAGTACTTGGGTTGGTGTGACAGAACAATGTAGACACTGGTGTAGCTCTTTTATCAACCTTCTTGCAGAAAGAACACAAAGAACATAACCTTCTGAGGGAAATGGGCAGCTTTTTCTTAAGGTTATAATTTTAGTCAAACTTTCTGCAGTTTTGTTTTGTTTTATTTTGTAAACCAGTGGTTCCTAACTTTGGAGTGATGGACACTGTTGTCCATTAGGATGTGTGCTAGCTAGTGTTTGTCAGAGCGCTAGTCCAAATGCAAACGTGGCAGTCGTTGGCTGAACTCCGCTAGAGTAGGGCCATTGAATCAGCATGGATTTGGTGAGTCAATTCTTCTATATGTCCCATTGATTCAATAGATCTAGTCTAGTTGCAACTTACTACTGGATTTTGGCCACTGATATAGAGTCGGTTAATAGTATGGTTGTTTTGCTCCCATGGGGGGAAGAGGAGGTAGACACCCAGCTTAAGTAGTGCTCTGAACAATTATGGAATTTATTTATTTATTTATTTATTTATTTATTTATTTATTTATTTATTTAATTTATATGCCGCCCACTCTACCCAAAGGTCTCTGGGCGGCTCACAACAACCAAAATTCAATGCAGTAAAACAAAATGAATAAAATACAGTTAAAATACAATTAAAATACAATTAAAAAATACAATTAAAATTGCCATCATTAAGACCCACAGTTAATGTTATTTCAATTAAAAGCCTTCTGGAACAGGAAGGTTTTGACCTGGCGCCGAAATATCATCAGTGTCGGCGCCAGGCGAATTTCAGTTGGGAGGGCGTTCCATAGTCTGGGGGCAGCTGCCGAGAAGGCCCTTTGTCTACAAGCCATCCCTCTTACCTCCTTGAGGGATGGCTCTTTCAAAAGGGCCCCCTGGCAAGATCTTAACAGCCTGGTAGGCTCATATGGAAGGAGGCGGTCCTTCAAGTATCCAGGGCCCAAGCCGTTTAGGGCTTTATATGTCAAAACAAGCACTTTGAATTGGGCCCGGACAGCAACTGGTAACCAGTGTAAATTATACAGAATCGGCTTGATGTGCTCTCTGGCGGCCCCACCACTCACCAGCCGCGCAGCTCGATTCTGGACCAGTTGCAGTCGCCGGACCGTCTTCAAAGGCAGCCCCACGTAGAGCGCATTGCAATAATCAATACGAGATGTTACCAGTGCATGTGTAACTGTCATGAGACTCCGCTCATCCAGGTAGGGCCGTAGCTGGTATAATTTCCGCAGCTGGAGGAAGGCGCCCCTGGCCACCGAGTCCACCTGGGCTTCCAGTGTTAGACTGGGGTCCAGGAGCACCCCCAAGCTGCGGACCCTGTCCCTTAGGGGGAGTGTAACCCCATTCAGGACAGGGAAGTGGCCCTCCAACCTGTCCGGCGAAGCACCCACTAACAGCACTTCCGTCTTGTCTGGATTGAGTTTCAATTTATTAACCCTCATCCAGTCCATTATCAGGTCCAGACACGAGTTCAGCACAGAAACCGCCTCACCTGGATTGGTGGAAAACGAGAGGTAGAGCTGAGTGTCGTCAGCATATTGCTGACTCGTCAGCCCAAACCTCCTGATGACCTCTCCCAGCGGTTTCATGTAGGTGTTAAACAGCATGGGGGACAGTATCGAGCCCTGAGGAACCCCATGACATAAATGCCATGGGGCAGAGCAACTGTCCCCCAGCACCACCCTCTGGATACGGTCAGCTAGGAAGGAGCGGAACCACCGTAAAACAGTGCCCCCAACTCCCAACCCAGCCAGCCTATCCAGAAGGACACCATGGTCGATGGTGTCGAAAGCCGCTGAGAGGTCCAGGAGTATCAACAGGGTCACACTCCCCCTGTCTCTCTCCCGGCAAAGGTCATCATACAGGGCGACCAAGGCTGTCTCTGTACCAAAACCCGGCCTGAAACCCTATTGAAATGGATCCAGAAAATCCGTTTCATCCAGCAGCGCCTGGAGTTGCCCGGCCACAACCCGCTCCAACACCTTGCCCAAATAAGGGAGGTTCGCCACTGGTCGGTAGTTGACCACCAGCCTTGGGTCCAGGTTAGGCTTTTTAAGGAGTGGTCGAATTACTGCCTCTTTCAATTAGCATTGTAATGTTTTAATTTAATTTAATTAATTAGCATTGCTAATTAATTTAATTAGCATTGCTAATTAATTTAATTTAATTAATTAGCATTGTAATGTTACTTTTCAAATATTAGATAAATGTACTGCTTTCCTCTCACTATTTGATAGAAATGTAAGTAATTTTTTAAAAACACTTTATTTCCAAGCTCCGGCTGAAGGTTGGTGGGAATGGTGTTGCCTGTGGGCCCCATTCAGCCTACTAAGCACTCCAGCGTGGCTCCAAGTGTTCCTGGATCCCCCACTGCTGAGAGAAATTGGTGTAAAATGAGTAATTGTGCCTCCAAGAGCAATTGCTCATTTTAATACTACTCCCTTTAAAGGCCCCCAATTATCTGTCTTCTAAAATCAAATTAGATGTTCCAGAGGGACTCCCAGATCCTCCTTGGCTGTCCACCCCTTCTTTTGAGGGGCAGGGCTCTAAACAGTTCAAGTTAAATTAAGGGCTGGAAAACCCTCACAGTTGCTGTATCCTCAGTTGAAATAAACTAGGAAGTTTAGGGAAGAAGGTTTTCTTTTTACCTAGCTCCTAAAGGATGGTCAGAAGAAACTGACAAAAGATGGGGGGACACCAGGAATTCTCTGCTTGCAGCTTTTTGAGCCCCTCAAGTGTCCTTAAGTCAAAGTCAAAGCAGTAACTGTAATGACTTAAATTAACTGAAGATTGTGTCCAGCCTCTAGTAGGAGAGAAACAACAGGAAGAATTAATACACCATTAACCTGAGACTGACCTTTTCAATGTATCATTTGCTCCAGCTGTTAGTAATGTTTCTTAGAACAACATCATAGGCATGAATTTATTTTCTTTTTCCCTAACAAAGTGCTGTGCCTAGTCTTTCCTTCCCATGTTTTACATGCCAATCATGGGGTTTTGCTGAGCTACACCAAGGTTGGAGTTTGCAGGGCATCCTTTCAGGTTTTTGCAGGCAAAGAGGAAAGATGACACTGGTGCTGTTCACCCTCCTGTTGATGGAGTGAATTTAGACTCTCTTCAGGGCCTTGGTGGAGGACCTGGGAGAGCTATTGATCCAGGGCCTCCCCTGCTCCATCCACACTTTATATCTGATTCTTCTCTCCAACCCCATCCCCCTTTTTTCCTTCTCCAAGAGTAGAGCTACAGGATCAGAGAGATAAAGAATATGGATGCTTTTAAGAGTACAGGAAAGAAGTTGGCATCTTATCTTTGACTCTGATCTTTTATATAGATATTATTAGTAGTAAAATCAATTTGTGCTTGTTAAACATTGTGATTCATGGGCTCATTTGTTGCTACAGATTAGGGCCTAATCGCTACACTGCATTTCTAACCACTCTTAACAGATTCCACATTTGAAAATATTCTGAATCTTTTCTCTTTAACTTTCAATGTAAGTCTGTCCATTTCCACACAGTCCAAAATCTTCTTCATTGTTTCTTCATCTGTAGGTAGTCCTTCGTTTTTCCAATGTTTGTTTGTTTGTTTAATGTTGTGCCAGTACAACCCTTGCTGCTGTCAAAATATGCAATGTTAAATATACATTTTGTTTATCAAAATTTTCTGGCATTATACTTAATAGAAACAGTTCTGGTTTAAAGTCTATATTTTTTTTAACATTTTAACAAGCCATGTATGTACAGTATTTTAATCCAAAATTTTTTAACTTTATCACAAGCCCAACATACATGATAATAAGTACCTGCTTTTTTATCATATTTCCAACATTTATTAGATATATTAGAAAATGACTATCTAATCTAGCAGGTGATAGGTGCCATCTATAAAACATTGTATATAAGTTATCTTTATAAGATGTCGCCATTATCATTTTACAGTTTCTATTCAACAGCTTTTGCCATTTCTCTAATTCAGTGTTACCGGATATCCAAAGTTGTTTGCCCATTCAACCATTGTTTCTTTCACTTGTTCATCTTCCATTTTTCAATCTAAAAGAAACGTATATATTTTCTTAATTAATTTGTCATCTGATGTCAACATTATTTGATCAAAGTGACTCTGATCTTAGAGGGGTGATTCCAACCTATAATATGATCCCTGGAATGCTATCCCAGCTGAAAAGACCCATAGACCATGTGGGGAGGGTACGTTGTCCCAAATCTCAGGGAAGACCTCTCCCAGTCTTGATCCGTTAGCCACCTATGCAATACAGAGACTGTAGCTCTGCAATGTTATTTCTGCTGGCATATCTTCATTTTAATCAGCTGCCTTTATGCTTTTATTCTGCTGGCCTTTGTTTCTTATGAGTTGTTGGTTTGAAATTGTCTTGCTGTTAGCTGCCTTGAGCTCTGCTAAAGAAAAGCATTTTATAAATTGCTTAAATAAATACCACAGTAAACTTACCAGGAAGCTGCCTAGCGTGCCTTTATGAAATGGATGCAGTGAACCCCTTTGCTTTTGTCACTTTCCCGTTGTGTTCTCAGCCATTGTAAAGGGAGCCTCCCTGTTGAAGAAGCCTCAGGAGTTTTGGCTCGATTCAGACACAGTGATCTCTGTACCAATGATGAGGGTCGTCGGAACCTTTGAGTACAAATGTGACAGCAACCCAAGTCTTTCTGTAGTGAAAATTCCTGTTGGCAAGAGTGTATTTCTGCTACTTTTGCTGCCTACCAACATCAGTGACCTGGCCACGGTTGAAAATCAGTACTCTTTGATGCCTTCAATAGAATGGATGCAAAAACTATCAGCAAGGTATGTTTATGGATCATTCAGATGTTCATAAGAGCATCGGAACAAGCTTTGAGGGACTGGTGGCAATCCAGATGAGATGTCTGGGGTCAAACTACAGT
The DNA here is from genome assembly GCF_051106095.1 of Pogona vitticeps. Classification (NCBI taxonomy): domain Eukaryota; kingdom Metazoa; phylum Chordata; class Lepidosauria; order Squamata; family Agamidae; genus Pogona; species Pogona vitticeps. The sequence continues at coordinate 61,747,714 of NC_135783.1, read as the reverse complement.
TTCCTTTAGTGCTAAGAAAGCCTGGCTGTGATGGCAGGAGCTTTTCATACTTGTTGCTTTCAATTAACATGCTTTATTTTTTGGTTGGTCATTGGGAGGTAAAGTATTGCAGAGCTTCGAATTTCTGATTAAATTCCTTTAGGGATTCATAGTTCCCCAATTTAGTTCGCCACTTCTTTTTTTTCTCATCAGCTGGCACTTCTTGTCTCAATCAATAACTCATTCTGAGACATTTGTAAGATGAAAGATTCCATTACTGAAAATTGAACAGATTGAAAGGGAAACTGAACAAACATGGCTGGTTCACTTTCAGCAACCAGTTTCATCTCACTGAGACTACTTCCCACAGACTACTGAGAGGGAAGAAAGGCAGAGCAGGGAGGCAGAGCTCTCTTTGAATCAGAGGCAGGGAAAGAACTATTGGTTAGGGCTGTTAGTGATTGACAGTTACTGCAGCCCATAAAAGTCTCTTCCAGCCCCATCTACCAGAGGCAGCTTGCGAGGCTGCAAACATTCCAACAGTAAGCATAGACTTCATTCGCAAATATGACTGCTCAGTCATGCAAGTTTACAGGAATAATGTCTATGGAGCAGTAACTGATTACTGAAGCCTTTTGCCTTTTAATGATACAATATCTGTAACACCATAGTTTGAGTCTCCTGTCTTATTTGGTTTAAGCACAGTTGCTAGACAGAGCAAGAGGTGGCATACCTCCAGCATCTCATTTCACTGTACCTCTGACTACCACTTAAATGCAACGTAAGTGATGGTCAGTACCAATGATAAGACCAGTGAGATTGGCAAAAGATCTGCTCCTCCTAGTCTGCTAGAGTGGGTTTGCTGATATTGATCAAGACAGACAACTGCATTTTTAGCCTTGGTGTGTGGCCAAAGCAGTGTGTGTACTGAAGATAACACAAATGTCAAAATATAGTACTCCACCATTGGACAATAATACAGATTTAGAAAAGCTGACTCGAAAGGATTCCAGAAAACAGAAGGCTTTCATAGCTAATAACAAAGTGTACTTATCCTGGCTTTTCATCCTTAATGAAAAGAGGTATGGAAAGATGGAAGAAAAGGTGGGAAAACATGGAGGAGTGACAAATTGAAGATGCTTGTAAAATCCCATGAACAAGGCAAGACAAATGCCTCACCTGGAAGCAAACTTGAAATATTTCATTTTTGCAACTTCTATTTTTTTTCCCTTCACAATATTCCTCATTCTGCTTCTAACCTGTTAGTTTAAGACTAAATGGCTGGAATCCCATTCATGCAGCTACACTGTGTAAGGCTGGTGACACTATCAGCTGCTGTGATTTTTCTTAATTAGTGGCAAAGATTTTTGGAAATTAAAGATTCACTTCCCATCCCTGGACTCCAGTGGCATCTCTACAACAAAAGGGGTTCAGTCGGAGCCTTGGTAACTTCAGGAAGTCGGGAATTGAAATGTTTTATTTCTGAAAAATTGCCATAATTTATCAAATGGCATTGTTTCATTAACTGGATTTTAGCCAATTAGTTTTTTCAAACCTGAACCTTAAAGAATTTAAGGCTCAACAGAAATGCATTTATCCAATTAAGACTTTTTTAAAAACTCAAAATGGAACCAAAAGTGGGAGAATTATTTGATCATGAGGTAAGAAAGTGGTTAATATTTTTAGTGAAGGCCGGTTCTATGCTGAACTTTTTAACATTTGTGCAAGGCATGATTTTCAGGGTGAAAGTAGATGATATGCTTAGCATGTATTTTGAACAAGTGCTTCCTCAAGTGGTGAAAGATGTCTATTTGTCATAACATGTAATTTTCCTCAGCCCTCTTTCTTGCATTTAGTGACACCGGAATGTAAACATCCATTTAATTTTTGAGTTTGATTGCCAAAGCATGTGTCTCTCAAGAAATCCCTTGCTGGAGGGGAGAGAGACTAAATTGGAAGGATTACCTACAACCCTGAACAGGATAAGTGATCATTTCATATGAGATATGAGGCATGGGCAGTGCTACCATTCTTTCATCATGTTAAGGGGTCTTACAAATGATAAATTATTTTAGGGGACCCCATTGAGGGTGTATTGACTAAAAAGTCACAGGAAAGATAAGTTGCTTTCAGATGAACGGCTGTTAGCACCATCATTAAAAAGACGCAATTCAGCCATTTTAAATTTGACTCCATAGCATATTCCCTATGGCAAGAAAAAAAAAAAGACAGAAGTTATGTCCAGGTCCCTCACAAAAATTCTGTGAAAAATTCAGGACAATGAAACAATAAAAACTTTATCTGGGAGCCCTCCTAGAATCAACGTTACTTTCTGGAATTTGTGTGCAAATGGCTGTTTTTGCATTAATTTATTTTTTCCTTCCTTCTCTTTATACCTTCTTGCTTCTCCTGCAGACAAATCCAGCTGACTTTACCAAAAGTGTATTTGAAAACCATTTATAATCTTCAGGAGCTCCTTGCAAAACAGAACATGGCAGATGTCCTTGGAAAGAAGGCCAATCTCAGATTGCTTAGTGACATGGACCTGACTATTGGAAAGGTACCGTTTTGCAAATTATTTTCATATTTTGGAATTTTATATATGATGCTGTGCACCCAGACACACTCTTCATGGAACCTGTGGAATGAAGATATCAAGTTAAATGTTTCAGGGAGCAACACTTGAGGGCTAGTTAAGGTGGGGAACAAAGTGGCATGAAGGGGAATTAGAGGATGGGGGCTCCCAGAGTCATAGCATGAAGAGAGAAAACAAGACAATACAAATACATACAAGTGGTGATTTAAAAAAAGAAAGAAAAAAGCAATCTCAGAGGCTGCAATATGACATGGAATAGGGGTCCCATTCCTTGTCAACCACTCAGGCAAAAATCCCTCTGTTTTCCTGCCCCCCCCCCACAACGATTTCAAGCATGTATTTATCCTTTTAAATAAGCATTTTGACTTCTGCTTAGCAGAACGCAACTCAGCCATGAAGGCTTTCCAATGAAAAAGTGCATGCTGGGAATACAAAACACCATTTCCATCCAAAACTGCAACCTCTCTCCAAGTCTTTCACTTTCAGAACTGTCAAGGCATCATTGCTCTCATTGCTCCCTAAGTTTTGACTATTCATCAAGCATCCTGCTCACTAAACACTCAAGGCAGGTATACGTACTCATTGATCTGATCTGCGTGTCTGTAGTCTAGTCGCATTGACCCACCAGGTCGTTGTATATTTATTTTATTTATTTATTTTATTTATATCCCGCCTATCTAGTCAGTAGACCACTCTAGGCGGTATGAATTCCACTGCTACTTTATAAACATAAACCAGTTGTGTCTTCCTGATCTCAGAATCTTTTCGACTTGTACTGTTCATTATGTATATTTTTTCATAATGAAAATACTTGGAATTCATGTTCGTCATCTCTAGATCATACTTGGCTGCCTCAGACTGATCCACCATGTTAATTTCTGCTTGCAGATCATAAATCAGCAACTTTTTGAACTCAGTCCCAGTGGCACAGATCAAATTGAAGATCCTCCAGAAGAAAATGAAACACTCAAAGTAACACTGGATCACCCATTCCTATTAGCAATGTATGAAAAGGAGTCCTATGCATTGCTTTATTTTGGGACAGTAAGAAATCCATTGAAAATAATCTAAGCATTCCCAAAGGAAAAGGAGGTGTCTCATATCTCCTTTAATTTTAGTTTTCCTGAACTATGTTATGGTCTCCCTGAGTTGCCATTTGATGTTTTCAGTTTGCCTTTCCAGTTTTTCTTTATAGCATTTGTCTTGAAATATAAAATTGATTTTAAAAAATCAATAGCACTTCCTGAAAATTTATTTTAAAGAAAAACACATTTCAGCGTGGTTGTTGTGGGGAACAGAACTCCTGTTTACACTGACATGATTAATCACAGAAACGACTTCATGATTTGTTTGGCCTGCAAAGTATGAAGTAAGGTATTTGACAGATGTAGATTATCTTTTACCAAGAGGCAACTCTTGGGTTTGTATATTAATTGCTTGGTAGTGTGGGGTATGTCCAACGCTGGTGTTGTCTTACAAAGTGATGAAGACACTTCACTGCACTGTTGCACTTGATCTAGAAATCTAGGGAAGCATTGAGATGGTCCTCGTTACTGACAAGAGCATGGAATGGGCCACTTCTCCAAGTACAGTGGTGCCTCGCTTGATGACGTTAATTTGTTCCAGCAAAATCGCTGTAGAGCTAAATTGTCGTCAAACAAAAAAACCCCATTGAAACGCATTAAAACCCGGTTAATGAGTTCCAATGGGCGAAATACCTAATCGTCCAGCGGAGATCCTCCATAGGACGGCCATTTTCCGGTGCCTGTAGAGCGAAAAATCAGTCCTAAAAACAGCAGGGGGGCATTTTGCACAGTGGTGGCCGTTTTGAAACCCGACGATCAGCTGTTGGAAAATCGTCATAAAGCCAAAAAAACCCATTCAAACATCATTTTGCGATCACAAAAACATTGTTGTGAAGTGGATTCATCATTATACAGGGTAATCGTTAAGCGGGACACCACTGTAGCTATATGCACATTCAGCAGTTCCAACCTGAGACATTCTGTTGCCTGAGGTAAAGGCCGGGACTGTGCCCTCACCTTTCACCCAAATAAGATGATTTTTAACGTGCAGACGGACAAAGCGGCATCCTCCAGTAGAAAAAAAGCAGCTGAAATCCAATGCATTACAATACTGAAAAAAGAATTGAGCAGATTGAAACTACTGAATAAAAGCCATTTATTTAAAGACTGCCAATCTATATCCAGACAGAATTCAAAGTAATGGTTCTAACCTGTAAAGCCCTAAACAGCTTGGGTCCTAGTTAGCTCAAGCACCACATCTCTCTTTATGAAACTGCTTGAGTGTTAAGATAATCAGGAGAGGCCTTCCTCTCAGTCCTACCACCTTCACAGGGAAAGGGAGAGGGCCTTCTCTGTTGTTGCTCACAGACTTTGGAACTCCCTCCCACAGGAGGATAAACTGCCCCCCTCTTTACTGTCCTTCCACAAGCAGGTGAGGACTTTCTCTTCAGTCATGCTTTCCCTAGGTGAATGGCTGGTACAAACTGATCATTGTACCTTACTGCATGAACGTCTTTTGGTGTCTTAATTCAGGGATTTCCCTGAAATTAAGCTTTCCCCAATTAATATCCCTTCCTTACCAGCTTTCCTTCTTCCTTTGTAGCAACTTACCGAGAAAGAAAGGCATTGGTCTGTTGGGAGAAGGACAGCAAGGTAGCGCCCACCCTGGGAGCAACTACTAGAAATCTATCAATATCCAGATTAGATATCTCAAGGAAAAGACACAGCTAACACACTAGTTTTAACTCTGCAAATGATCCTGTTTCCTGGTGCTGAGTCCCTAAGCAAGTCACTGAAGCAAGCCTACAGTGGTAATGCTTCAAATAGCAAAACAATATACAGTACTGTACAATCTTGGGCACGTAACCAGACAAGTCTTACCACACCAGCATAAACAAGGAGCGTCTGAGGCAGAGTCAAGAGTCCAAGATCAGCAGCTAGCAGAGGCAACAAGAATCTGAAACAAGAGGCATAAGAATAAACCGTTCAGATCCTTCAGGGCATGGTAACTAGCAATCCAGCAGCAATGTTTGGAAGGCACAAGGTCAAATTGTATTGTATTGACATTCAAATTGTATCGAGCAGTTTGCTCTCCGCACTGAGATTTTGAGGGGCAGAGGCTGCTGTTACTGGGAGGTTAATATGTGAATTATCTGCCCCTCCCCTCCGGTCACCTTATCTCAGGGACTCCTCCTATTTCTGAGGAAACCCCAGCTCATGAGGAAATCTCCCCTTGACACCATACGCTCCTGCTCCATGTCTGTAGTCAGGCCCTTCCTTTTTCTTGACATCATTCCTGTAGACTTGGAAGGAGTTTGTCTCCCTTGTCTCAGTCTGCAGAGAAACTGCTTTTACCTCAGAGTGCTGTCCTTAGCAGAAGCAGCCAGTCTCCTTTATTCTAAGGTTTATGGAACCTGGACTCCTTCTCACTGAAGGATGCATCTGATGGGGCATCCAGGCTCGGGGATGAATCCAGCAGCATGCCCACACTTTGTCCAGTAGCTAAACCTAAAGCCAGATCGTTATAGATCTTTTCTTTTCTTTACAAAATTAACATTTTATTAGTTTTTCACTATATCTGCAATTCATGTTTGTTAAACACCATGCTTATAATTATTTTTGTGTCTTGGTGATTTAATCCCTTCTCCGATCTTTTAGCCATTTATAGAACAAATTCCACGTATTAAAGTATTCTCCATCTTTTTTTTCTCTCAGTCTCAATGTGAGTCTATCCATTTCTGCACAATCTAAAATCTTATTATCTCTTCTTCTGTTTGTATTTCTTCGTTTTTCCAATGTTGTGCAAATACAATCCTAGCTGCTGTCACAATATGCAGTGTTAGGTAAACCGATTGTTTATCAAAATCTCTGGTAAAACACCTAATAAAAACAGTTCTGCTTTAAAATCTATACATTTTTAAAGAATTTTAACCAAACATGTGTGTACAGTATTTTAGTCTTCTTCTTCTTCTTCTTCTTCTTCTTCTTCTTCTTCTTCTTCTTCTTCTTCTTCTTTTGGCTTTTTCACATGTCCACTCTACATGATATTGGGTGCCTACTTTTTGTTCGCATTTCCAATATTTACTTGACATATTTGGAAATATTTTTGCAATTCTGGCAGGTGGCAAGTGCCATCTATAAAAACCTTGATAAAGGCAAGCATCTTTCTCACTGTGTGGCTTTCACCTCTCCCAGGATATTGTTCGCATTCTCAAGATGCACACACTGAAATTAATCCATTAGCTCAGGAAGCAAGGACCAAATTGACATCCTCAGAACCTGCTTCAACCACAGGGTCAAGTCAGAGCAAATCTGAGGAAATTTGTCTACAAAGCATTGAGCAAATTTTCAGAGTGGGTCAACAAATAGCCAGTATTGTTTCCTTGCAGGCCAGAATATAACAGGTCCTTGACTATTTGAGATAATCTTGGTGCTGTGTTCAAATGCAATAGTGGTAGGGAAAAAAAGGATTTTGCTGCCATCACTCCATTAGTGCCAGACAGGCCTTCCAATTGGTTCTGAGCTTGTGTTCAACTAGGCCTGTTTTATGTTTTCTGCCATTATCATTGAAGTGTCTGTCTCATTAATTTCATTGCTGCTGTCTCCCTAATAAACTGGGGGGCAGTTTGACTTTGCACCATGGGAGAGGACAGAGAGGAGCACCATATTCACCATCAATTCATTTCCCCGTTTCAGAAGTCGATCCTCACTATCAGTTCCTATAATCGCTTAACTAATCTCTCAATTCAGTAAAACAGGGCAAGGGTAAATGGAAGATATTGTCAAATACAAATTTATTATAACCATCAGACATCCACAGATGGTAACATAATGCAAAATAATCATTTAAAAATCCATTTTAAAACAATGTTTTTTTCTATTTTCTTATACATCATTTTTAGAATCCATGAATAGGAAAACCAGAAATGTTATAAAATTATTTTTATCTTCAGGGAATTTTTCATTAAAAGAATCTAGATTTGTAAACTTCCTCTTCCTTGATTTATTCCAAGGCTGAGTTTCTTACATATAATTGCTTCCTAATACACATGCTGTCTTGGATAAAGTGATATTGTTGAAGTATGTTGAAGCTAACAGTTAATCTTTGTACACAAATTTTTGATTTCTGCTATTTTAAGAATTGTAAAGCCATATTCTTTGAGTGGGGGGGAAGCACTCAATTAAACTAGGTTAGGCAAAAAAATTGTTGTTCTTGTAAGCCATTATGTTCTCAGAATTCGGGATGGACTCACCCATAGACAGGGCTGGAAGCCATGTGTAAACAGGGCTAGAGCAAGGCCTGGCACAGCCTATTGTTTGTCTCTTTGCTTCTCATCCTCTTTGTTTCTCATGCTTCTCCTTCTAACAGGCTGAAAGAATGAGGATGGATTGCTTTTAGCAGAGGGGTTTTCAAAATCGGCCAAGGCCATATCTGGACATGGTTGTTCACCCTCCCCCAACATCATAATTAAAATACAGCTTTAGACCAATTCTTTCAAATATGAGTATTATTGAGAAAATGGGAGCCTGCAGAATAAATGATTCCTCTTTTCTTTGCAGCACTACGCCTTCCCCCTGTACATAATTTCCTGTCCACTTATCAGATTCAGTCCCCTATTACAAGTGCTATTGAATTTCATCATTTAATAAGCTGGGTTCTTCGTTCTTTGAATTATTTTTTCACAGATCCCTTGGATTCACACAGTAATGATATTAGATGTATATTATAATGCAATATTAAATTGCATGGCAGTTTGTCACCTGAAGTATCCATGCAGTTAGCACTCAAAAGAATTCTCATTATCAAACCGTATTCAATTAAATCATTAAGAGCAGAATTTAGCATCTAGGGTAAAAAAATTAGAACAATATAATAGTTCAGGATTAAGTCTACCTAAAATAAAATGTTTTTATACCCCCTACAGTTTCAGCAATAAACAGATCTCCCACCAGCCTCAGAATATTACTGTATTCATTTTTTGAATACAGATAATAATATAAACTTTTTGTATAAACAGTTTTCTATTCTACTCCATTCCAAAAATTTTGATGTCACTATAACTCTTTGCTTAGCATTTTAACATACACACATATGCATATACAAACTACATTAAGCTTTCAAAGCAACTTACAAGCTTTTCAGGTTGTGCAAAATCACAATACAGATCCACAAATATTTGGTTTAGCTTCACATGTTCTCAGCAGACTAAATTGAAATGGGATTTTTCTAGTGAGTTTTGCATCCCAAAACTTGGGCATGTACAGCTGATAGGGAGTTATAAGAGTTCAAATACCTGTCATAAGCTTCATTGATTCAAATGTGCAGTTTGACGACAGGATCTAGCATATCTGTACATTATTCAGAATTCTGAAAATTTACTCTTGGTGTGGGGAAATGTTTCTAGTTCCCTGTATCAAATGACATCACTGCACCAGAAATAAGCATTAACATGATTTGCTGAAGTGTGTAATCTAATAAAGTTTCGCATGTGCGAAGAGTTGTGCAACATAGATACTACTGCTTGTATACCAATGTAATTCAGCACAATTATGATAGTGCCAATATTCACTTCTTTTGTGTGATACTGAATTTAAGCCATATTTAAATAACAGAATGCAAGACCACAAATATAACTTCCCTATTTTAAAGTATCTTGAAGATCACTTTGTTGAAATGTGAAATTTTGTGTGTATAGTGTTAAAATAATTGAGTATAGAAAAATAGCCCTGAAAATGAAAGTGCTTTTAAAATTGAGCCTTGAACATTATTTTATTATAGTCACAACAAAACAATTAATCATCTGTATAGCTGAGCAAGGCCACTGTACCATAACGATCCTGAGAATTGAACTGTTTATGTTGCAGTGTGTAAATAGGGGAGTTTGCAGGTGCTAAAGCTACAATATTCTCATATTCCAGGACCTTGGTGAGGCAGGCCTCTGTTTCTTCAAGCTTTGCAAAATTTTTGTCAAAACAATGTTATCATCACAGTGGCAGCTTGCCAGATTAAAAGTTACAGAACCTTGGTGTTATAGTAGGTGCTGAAATTTTTTTCCTTCCAGGCCCCTGGAGAAAAGATTGTTTATAATTTAAAAGGAAAACAAAACAACCAAAAGAATTAAAAGTATAGAGATAAGACACACTCACACGAATTCAACTCATCAACAAAATGCACCACATACGACAGATATCAGCAACAACCATGTAGCAATGCAGCAGCAGGCTTCAACGATCAAGCTAACAACGATCAACATAGATTTTCCTCCACAGAGTCATACTGGTTTGCCCGGGCGAACACTTAGAATTATTTTGTATAAGGCTAAGGAAGTCATTTTCTTTAATATGTTTTTTGTCTTCAGAACACTGGTATTTTAGAGTTGTATTTTCTTTTAGGTTTTTTTAACATGCCTTTTAAGACTATAAGCTCTTACATTTTAGAACCTAATTGAAACATTCTCATTGTTTTTTCTCTCTCAAAATATACTTTATATTTTAGATTAAATTCTGACCTAAGTATTTGCCAGCAACTTAGGTTTAGTTTCCATACATTTTGAAGCATTTGTGCCTACATTTTCCTCATAACTCTGAGGCTGTTTTCAATACATTTTGACTTGTGACTTTGAAGTGTTTTTGTGTTTATGGAACACAGAAACAATGTAGATAAATAAAGCTTGTGAAATTAGACAAGCTGATGTTGCCTGGAATTGTTGCAAAAAAAGAAAAAGACATACACCTTGATACTCAGATGAATATTGATATGGCTGGAAATTACTGTCTGGTTTCATTCTGGCAGTAACCTTTTTGGGGGGGATAAATGGCAGCTGTGGCGAACACAGGCTCCCAATTTTTCCCTGTCTATAAATTTATAAATATGTCTATAAATTTCTGGAGGACTCTTGGAAGGATATTTAGGTCTCAGAATTTCCCTTTTCCCTATGGCTCGTGTGTGGATTTTATTTTTTAAAGGCCTTTCTGCTTGCATTAGGCAGACCTTTTTGCTTGAAAAAAGTAATCCTTTAAAGCAAAAGTTCAAGAGAATATGGTTGTTGTAGGTTTTTCAGGTTGTTTAGCTGTGTTCTGGACATGGTCAAACAGCCCGAAAAACCTACAGCAACCATCGGATCCCAGGCATGAAAGCCTTCAAGAATACATTCAAGAGAATATTTTTTTCTTTTCTCCTCTATGCAGCTCCAACAGGAAAATACATGGTTAAGATGTCAGTAAATTACTGTGTTTACATTCTCTTCAGAATCAGTAATAAAAGTCACATAACATACATAAACTATACAGCTTCCACCCATGATTAAAAACATCACAGAAGAAGACAATGCTTTTCTAATTTACTTTAATCATATTGTTCCTTCATGATAAAGACTTACAATAAAAATAAAAAAGACTTCCATATATCTGTAGAATGCTTAGAAATATATAAAGGGTCTTCCATATAATGGAAAACTAGAATAAATGCTCTCTCTCTCTCTTGGTGAAACGTGTTTTTGTGCATCTTGAGACACGTTGAACTTGCTGCTGAAGTTGAATCAGGAAGCACTTCCTTGCTACACAATATTTGGGGAGAGAAAGTAAAAATGAACCCTCTCCTTTTTTAGATGCCAGGCTTGCTCTCCTCAAATAGCTGGAAATCATGTTATGTTTGTTCTGCTGATATCTGATCCCTGGCTGCTTGAACAAGCTCTGAAAGAGCTGAAAAGCTTTTGATGTTGCTCAACTCCAATCCCATTTTCTGTATCTGAAACAAAACAAGGATGTTCTTTTGTAGTTTTGTAGACAAATGCAGAAATCCCATAATCATTATGCAATCAGAAAATCAAAAAGACAAGCTCATGGAGTTCTGTCCTACACTGACAATCACTTTTACTGAGTAAGTATTTTACAGGCTATTTTGAGGCATCCAGAATAGGCTACATGTGATTATAAAATAGATTAACCACTCATTTTTACTTGAGGATTTATGCTGATAAGCATGACGTGAAATGTTGTGTAACCAATGATGTTGCCTGAGGAAGAATGCAACTTGAATACCTGTAATGGACAGAAGCTTTGAAATAACTATTTATTCTATTGTTGTGGTGATTTTAGAAGCACTTAGGGTCCTGAATGTAACTACAAATTACATATTCTTCAAAAAATATAAAGTACTTTTTATTTTATTAGTAAATTTGATTGTATCTAGAGATGGAATACAACTGAAATGTGCTACAAATATTATAAGAATAAAGTAGTTCATAAACTGCTAATGCAAACATTAAATTATAATTATGGAGGAATCCTATCAGATATCTGCTGCTTTCTCAAGGAAAATAGTTTTTTTGGGAAAGAATGTATCCGCTGAGATAAAGCAATTCTGAGTCACATGCCAATATTATAGGCCTTTCACTTATTTCAGGCTCAGCAATCCCCTTCACATATCTTAATTAACTCAAAAAATATTTTTTGTTTATATCTAAGTTACCTGAAGTCCAAAATACTCCACATCTAGGGCCAGCTGCAGGCGGATTTTGTTATCATCACTCATGCCTCCATTTGAAGAGAGGCTGTTTGCAATCACAGTTTTCCTGGCCTGTTTCAGTCTTTTCAAACTTTCCTCCATCTTCTTTACTGAACTCAGTATATCTGATATTGTCTCAAAATACCTGAATAGAGAGATTGATGAATTGGTTACTTTAGTAGCCTCTTCTGAACAGAATTATTTACAGCAGAGATCCTTCCCATATTGAATGCTGAAAGCAGAGATGAAACAATTAATCATGCCTTTTATCCAGCCGTAAGACCAATATGAATGCACCTCTCAATGTTTTTGAGCAACCTCCTTTGCAGACCAGTACCAGTGCTGAGTCCTCACTACCAATCACCATTTCAAAGATTTGGAAGAAACATGAATGAAAGCAAAATAGCCAATAAAACCACATGGAAAGAACATACAGTATCAAGGATGCAATAAATGGCTTTTATTTTTACATCCTTTAGACTCTTTCTGGGTCCCTTCATAGAAATGCTCCCCTTTATATTCTTGTCCAGTGGTCCCCAACCTTTCTGACAACGTGGACCAGTTGCGGGGATGGGACACCCCTCGTGCTCACACGTGTGAAGGGGCGGGGGTGCTCACACAATGTGCACACACACACGCATGTGTGAAGGGTGTTTGCGGGGCATGCATTCGCGCGCATGCACAAAGGGGCTATGTGGGTTGGTGTGCAGGGTAAGTGCATGTGTGTGTGGGTGGGTGGGAAATCTGTCTCCGCAGCCCGGTCCTGCCATGGACACGAACTGGCACTGTGCTGTGTACCAGAGGTTGGGGACCCCTGTTCCTGACACCCCGATACTCATTTGCATTGTCTACTGATGAAAACAAGTACTGCTAATGCATTTTTGGTTGTGTTCTAATCACAACCTTATTTTTTTTCAAAACTAATGGGGCTGAATGTGTCACTGATCATTAGTACTGGACATCTGAATATACTTACTTCTCTACATGACTGAGGTGTCATTCACTGGTATATCTCACTTTTGTTAATGGCTGGAATTAAACTAGAGCAGCAAGGAAGGTGCTAAGCATTTAGTAAAATTAATTGCATATATAGTGTATTTTTAAAATCAGAAAACATTTTTAAATTAAATTTATATTCTTGTATTAGCAACCACTTCAGTAATAAAACAAGAAATGGTCACCTATACATGCATACATAACTGCTCTTTAGAAGTGGGACAGAATTATGACCCTTATAGCTTATGGGCTTCTGCAAAAATCACCTAATCTCCTGCTTTCTTGTCTTTCGAACAGAATGAGAAGATCGGGTTTTGGGTTTGTTTCGTGTTTTTTTTTTTTTAACATAGCACACCAGAAACCACAGGAATAAAGCATTTCTATTTTGCTCCAAAATTATGGTAACTTCAGAATAAGTTCACATTAAGCACTGGAAAAGAGTGAAACAACTAGTCAATTAACGGCATAGGAGCCAAACTTAGACTTTTGCTCAATTTAGCTCAGTGCTGTCTACAAATTAGTGATGGTCTCTCCTCCGTATTTCAAACAGAAATCTCCAAGCTGCACCTGGAGATTCCAGGGACGGAACCGGGACCTTTGGTATGCAAAGCATATTGGGCTTTGAAAATCAAAAACCAAATTTCTCTACAGTATCAGATGATAAAGGACAAAACACAGCTAAGATGTCATCTATCGTTTAATAATAAACTGAATATGTCACCACGTTCAGATTTAGGTAACATTTTGTTGGGTTTCTAATGCAGAGATAACCTTGTTGCATTAAATTTTCACTTACTTACTTCTGTGTGCTTGTGTTAGCAGCTCCTTCAAGCCAGTGCTCAATTATAGCTGGCTTTAATATCTCTTTATATTCCTCCTTCAGCTGGAAGAATGGCTTAAGGGCACTATCGACATAAGGCAGTGCCTTGGTTGGCACCTCCTGGATAATGACATATAGGAGACAGAGAAGAGAAGAAAGAACACTGTCAAAAGCTTCTTAGTTAACTATGTACAATAAACAACCTTCGGCACTTGAACACAGAAACAGAGTATTCACATTTAGAAATGTAATAATTTATCTGCACTCTTGCAGCAAACTCTTAGAAGAGGAACATATAAATGTCGGAAACTTGCAGCAATCTAAATGGCTAGAGAAACGTGCCACAGTATCCTATAAGAATATGACTGCACCCCCCCCCCAGACAAAACAAATATATATATGTAATATAAAAGAACTGCTAGGGCGACAGTCTTCTAACTATAGGTTTTGCTTCCTATAATGTAACTGAGAGGAACTGAACCCCTGAAAGCACTGCTGCTGTGAGACACTGTAATTAATCAAGAAGATGTGTTCCTGTCTTTCTGCAATTGACTTCCTCTGTTAGCCCATAGGCAGAGAATATCTACCACGCTTGTAAAAAGTAAAGAAAAAGAGAAAATGTTTGATGGCTGCAGGAACTAACCATCTTCGCCAATCTGATAAACAGGTAACACAATTAATAGAGGTGACGGCTTTCATGCACCACCAGGCCATGCTGTTTAAAAAAGTCAGCTGGAAAGAATGGAGCACAGAAAGATAGAAGAGAATGGCAGTTTTTCTGTCTCCACATCTTCCCATAGTGCTCTTGAAGGCAACAAGGCCAGAAGGCAAAATATTTTGGGAACTGTCAACACCTGCGCAGGCAAGCTTACCTTCCTTCCCCCACCTCCCCTCAGCAGCTTTCACAAGAAATGAAAACTTACTAATCTGTGCCAATAGAGGATGACTCCCTGAAAAGATGGGTAGCAGATGAAGTGTTTTAAGTATGATGCACAGTTATGACACAGACAAGAAAATGCAAACAAAGGCTGGTTGAGACATGGAAAGGTGGAAACCTGCTAATTAGAGAATGGCTGCGGAATAGGATATAATTTTAATAAATAAACAAATAAATGGGGGGGACAAAGCTGTATTAAAATTATATTATATTGTTCTGTGCTACACAAAGATGAAAAGGAGATAGCAGGTGAAGCTCCTCCATCAGCTGCCAGTTATTAAGAAATACAGACTATACCGTCCATTTATATATATTTAAAATATGAAATACACTACCTTATTGGTTCTTCTATACAACCTTGGGATCTCAAGGGCACTTTTCAGGCAACTGAAGCAAGAATCAATTAAATCCTGAATAATCTTACTGTGTAAGGCTGGCCAGCAACCTAGTAAAGAATCCTTTGAGTCTTCTACTGCTCCTATTAAAGGGAAAAAGTCATAGAATGCACACCAATCCAGCACTTATATCTATTTTCCAATTCCCTTGGTTCTTCAACAGAATGTACAGGCAGAGAGAACCAAACCAGACAAATTCTATGTGTTAGGCTGTGTTTACAAGTATGTAGTGTGTCTGATCTCAGGAGTACAGGTGGTTTCATGACTCTTTTAGCCTTTCTGTCTCTCATGCAATCTCTCACATTTCATTTTTAGGAATTAATGATCCAAGTATAATTCTCATGAGTTTATGCTTGTCCTGGCATTTTGCTACCCACTACTATCTCTAAACCATAGTGTCCAAACATGACCAGAAATAAATTTGTAAATCTGTGGCAGTAACAACTATCTATGCAGATATATTGTTATGTAATAGTTCACTTGTGAAAATAAAGTGGGAGGAGGGGTATTCTTCTGCAAGGGTGAAGTAGGAAGTGGAAGGATGGAAGAGAGAGAGAAGAGAAAGCAACTATAAAAGCATTCCCAAAGTCTTAATTATAGTTGACTAAAAAGGGTAAGAGGTTGTATATGTAATATTCATTGCCATTCAGAAAGGACAGAAGAGAACCACAGGTTTTACCTTTAAATCCACCTTGTCAAATTCTGGTGGATTATTTAATAGATTTATTCTATCAGTTTTTTTACATCTGTTCACTGGTCACCTGCAGTTTAACACATTCTAAACATAGAACAAAAATATATCCACCCAACTGAATTCACTTTTACCTGAGATGCAGTCTAAATTCTTGAAGCCAACTGTTTCAAGTTTTGGTTTGATAATTTCCAGTAGTTCTGGAAGCTTAACAAAAACATGCACATTATGGGTACAATGGAATATATTTTCTCAAGATCTTAAAGCTGCCTACATATTGAGGCTTTTTGCCTCCTTGCAGAACTACTGTATAATTTCACTATCCTTCACCCCTGCCCCAATAGGGAAAGAATTTTGCATCCAGGGGTGTATATCATCATAGCCCTTCAAAGAAAATATTTAGAATACACGAACGATTTATATTCAAAATAGTGGATTTGCTCCTTGAAGCATTTAATTAATTATTTTATTTATTTAAAAATTCTATATGCCGCCTTTTTCCTAAAGGATCCAAGGCAGCTTATAGTATAAAAAGAAACAAAATTAAAAGCTAAAAAATTAATTTTTACAATATTTTTTAAAAAATTAAACAGTCACCATATTAAAATTCATAATAAGAGCAATATTAAGAGCTCAGTGAAAAAACAGAATTAAATACTCCATTTAAAAAATCCCCTTGGTCAACCATTATTTAAAGGAAAGCCTGCTTTAAGAGAAAGTTCTTCTTCTTTAACAGAACTGATAAAGCACTTATACTCAAAGCAGATTGTACTGTGCACCAATGAGATGGGAAGGCTTGTGTTTCAAAATGGAACGTTAAAGGGGGTCATGCCTTTCTGAGGTTGAAAAGGCTGGTGCCTTGTTTGGTAGCCACTGTTCCACCCATCCCTGTTCTCTGATAGCATTGCCTCTGAACTGAGCCCTATGTTAAAATTTCAGACGTTTCTGAACAAAGCTAGAGGAGCAGACTGGGCTCAAGCTACTCTAGTCCCAATTCTATACTTGACATGCAAATCCATGAAATAAACTAACCCATTCCTGAAAGTGATCCAGATCTGCAGCAACAAACACCAGCTGAGTGGTGGATATGGAAGGCAGAGACGAAGCATCCAGGCAAAATTCATTTCCTTGGTCCTCAGCGGAGCTTGGGTTCAGCGAGGATTCCTTGCTACTGCTTCCTAATGTCCTCTTGGGATCTTTTGTGCTTTCATTAGAGATGGGCCTGAGTAAAACCTGTCCCATCAAAACAAAGAAAAACAATGTAGTGACAAAGAAGTGAATTACAGACACATACTGTATATCAAAAGACGTCTTACAGTCAAACAAGACAGAGGCCTGATTACATAAAGTCACAGTTAAGCATAATTCTTCATGCCATTCAAGGTTATTTCTTAAAGATAAATCCCCAAATATAAGACTAGAGACAAGAAGAGCTACAGAAGAGTGAATGAAAATTTCACTGTCCCTCACCTCATTAACAAAAAGTGAATAGCGCGCTATAATTTGCAGAGACAGTTTCCACAGGCGATGTGCTAGCAATGGTAGAAATATATGAGCTGACCAACATTTCTCCAAACTTGCCCATGCCATATGTGTAGCTAAGAGACGATATGAACTTCCAGCTGAAAAACAAGGAAAAGGGATAGGTGAATTACTCATCACAATCCAGCAGTAACAAGTCATTTTAAAAATTATCCAACCTCCCAAGCCATCTCCTATCATTGGCACATTCCACTGAAGCATCAACAAATATGTTGCTCAGGACTGCTGCCTGGTAGATTGCACTCATCATGCAGTATTGCAGGGCTGGATTCCAAAAGATCTCCTGTATGGAGAATTAGTGCTCGGAAAGCGCCCCAGAGGGAGACCACAGTTGCAATACAAGGATATCTGCAAGTAGGATCTGAAGGCCTTAGGAATGGACCTCAACAGATGAAAAACCGCAACATCTGAGTGTTCAGCCTGGAGGCAGGCGGTGCACCACGGCCTCTCCCAGTTTGAAGAGAAACTTGTCCAGCAGGCCGAGGCAAAGAGCCAGTCCCGAAACCACCAAAACCAGGGAGCTGGACAGGGGATAGACTGTATTTGTCTTCAGTGTGGAAGGGATTGTCACTCTCAAAATTGGCCTTCTCAGCCACACTTGATGCTGTTCCAAGATCTCTGTTCAGAGCACACTGCCATATTCTCTCGAGACTGAAGGACGCCTACTGCACCATTGCATCTTGTGGAAGGACAGGAGCAGTTTCTCCTTTCCAGTAAAATGTAGTTTCTTTCATTCTCAAAACACACTCCCATCTCATGAATCTTGCTGTATATTTCTGGCCAGCATAGTCAACAAAAATTTTCCAGTACTTAAAGTAACTGGATAAAAGCAGAGGAGAAAAAAAATTCTTTTCATTCCTATCTAGTAACTACAAAAGCAAAGGGACTGCATTCAAAATAGTGTAATGGTAATAACCAAAATCTCATCACTAGAAATATGACTATAACTTTTATGTTATAGAAATGGGAAATAGATATTTTTTTCATTATCAAAACCTAAAAGAACACAACTTGCAAAAAAGAGTTTTACCTGGAGCTTCTTCTAAATCACTGGAAAGGGTTGCTTCAAAGGCTTCTGCTATTTCTCTAAACCTAAACAAAAACAAAGATAGAATGGCATTTTCTGTGAGACTCCAGTAAAAAAATCTCATTTCAAGCTTGTATTTCACAATGCCCAGACCAAAAAGGATCACTTGGCCTTTATGTAACTATATTTTGGTTCCCAGAGAAGTACAGTGGTGCCTCGCATTGCGACATTAAATCGTTCCACAAAAATCGCTGCAGAACAAAAACGTCGCTATGTGATATTAAAAAGCCCATAGAAACGCACTGAAACCCCTTCAATGCGTTCCTATGGGCTTAAAACTCACTGTTCAGCGAAGATCCTCCATAGCGTGGCCATTTTCGCTGCCTCTTAAGCAAGGAATCCGTCCCTAAACACAGCGGGTGGCCATTTTGTTTACCTGGCGGCCATTTTGAAACCGCCAATCAGCTGTTTTAAAATCGCCGCTTTGCAATGCTTGGTTCCCGAAGCAGGGAACTGAGCATCGCAAAGGGAAATTGCCCCATAGGGAACATCACAAAGGGATTGCTTTTGCGATCGCAAAAAATGTGTCGCAAAGCGATTTCATCGCTAAACGGAGCGATGGCTATGCGAGGCACCACTGTATTCTTTTCTTTTCCCAAGAGTTTCATCTTTTACTTTTTAGTACCTTCAGTGCTGATGTACTAATGTTTTTTTCAAATGCAAATGCCATTTATTGGGTGATACACAAACTTTACTTATAGAAGAAATGTATTTACATTACAAATAAACTCAAGTATGCCTCCAGTATGATTTCTGAAGTATAAGAAGCCCAGGTTTTGTTGTTGTTGTTGTTGTTGTTTTTGTTAAAGCTTGGAAAATGGCAGTCACAAGAATTTTCTGTTATTGGTTTATTAAGCACGTTGCCCCAATTCACTCATTCATATTGTTTAAAAAAGGCTGGCAGACTCCAAAGGAACTGCCACATTACCATGGGTTTGCAACACAGTGTGTAGACATCCAGTGTATCTCTTCACTGTGCACCCAGCTTACCAATGACAAGCCCACAGCAAAATCCTGTCACCCAGACTAAAAAGAAGGCTGGTATGCTGTAGGGTCTGGGAATTAACCCCATTTTTGCCTTCATGAAATCTCCCAGCAATAGTGCCTGGTTTTCTGAGCTTTGATTCTCGCCAGAATGTTTAGCTTGTGTTTCAAAACAAAAACTTTGGATTTGTGCATGCTGGAATCCACTTTTATATTAAAGAGAAAATATAATATGCCTGAGAATCGAACTGTGAGATAATTACTAATTTCTGGATAGCCATGTACTACTTCCACTGTCCTGAGGAAATAAATGATTGTTTTACACTGTTGAAGTTCCAAAAAGAAGCAAAAGTGTGTCCTTGTTCTTGTATTTGATTTAGCTGGCCTATGCCTAGGTCTTATGACCATGGCACCAATACTTTCCAAAATGTTTGCTAATGGACAGTGGCAGAAAGTTCTGCAAACAATTCTAGGGGACAGAAATCAATAGTTCTTTCTGATGCCTTGAACTTTTTTTTTTTTTAAAAAAGATAAACTTCTAAAAGTACTATCATAACCAGCTGAGTTTTCAGAAATATAGGATTTCAGCATAAGCTGTTTTAGCAGTACATGTGGCAATTACTATCAATTTCTCTGGAAGAATTCTACCAACTGCAATGGACCCAAGGAAGACCAAATGGATGCCAAACAATTTCAGATTGATTAAGCAGATTTTATTACTCGTACACAGATCTTGCTTCTTAGGACGTAAACAGCTTCTTTTTATATGCACTGTTTTATTTAAATTGGCCTGTCACACAATTAGAAAAATACTGGCAAGTTACATATATGGGGCCAAATCCAACTCAACCATATTAGACCCACTGAATTAAGAGAATTTTAGTCTTTCAACACTTATGTAATTCCCATCAGTGGATCTACTCTAGTTGGTATTAGCAACTCAATTTAGGTCTTTAGTCACTCAACTGATAAATTACTGCATCATGCATGAAAAGAAGTGTTCCAGAATAAGAAATGTTCTTTGTAACTTTTCAGTGACGAGCACACATTGCAGCATCTGGTATCTATTTATTAACTATACTATGATGCTTCTGACACAAAGGAAGATCTTAAACAGCTTGGAGCACAGCTACCCGCTGGAGTGCTGGCCTCATTATAAACCTGTCCTGATGTTAAAATCTTCAGGAGAAGCCCTCTTAGCTGCAGAGGCCTGCTTAACAGGCACAAGTGAGAGGCTTTTCTCCTTTGGGGCTACCAGACTATAGAACACACTCTCCACAGAACCTACATACTGTAGGAGTTGACTCAACAGTTCCTCACTAGAGATGGCCATGAACCGCTGGTTCAGCAGATGGCCAAACACACATTCTGTGGTTTAGCATCCTGCCCCCTCCAGTGGGTGCCCACTCACAGGCACAGAGGAGGAGGGACAGGGAAGCCGGGGGACTGCTTCTGAGTGTGCACCTGTGGGATGGGGGCACTGAACTCGCAGTTCATGCCCATCTGTATTCCCTCCTGATTTGATGGGCCTACTCTAGTTGTAATGCACTACTGGATTTCAGCTGACATATATGAACGTATGTATCTTGTTGATTCACTGATCTGATAACAATTTTTAACATCAACCTATATTGCTGTCTGGTAGCTAATAAGCCTGACTCCTTTTCTCCAAATGAAACACAGTTAAGGAACATATCTGTTGTATGTCAAAAGACATCTCATTATCATTAAAGTCTGACAAATAAGATTTTAAAAAATCACAATCTAATATGCCCACTCCTTGCCACTAGAAATAATGTGCTACAAATTTGCTGGGAGGAGAGACTTGAGAAAGCCTGGGAATTGTTTTGATACCATAATGCAGTGATCTCCAACCTTGGGCCTCCAGATGTTCTTGGACCGCAACTCCCAGAAGCCTTCACCACCACCTCTGCTGGCCAGGATTTCTGGGAGTTGAAGTCCAAGAACATCTGGAGGCCCAAGGCTGGGGACCACTGCCATAATGAACAGACAGGATACAACTGTACTGCATGAATGAATATGAAAAAATACCTAAGAAAGTAAAGTTGCATGACGTCACAAAAACACATTTGGGTTTTACCAGTTTTTAATATTGTGCAGGCTAACAAGAAAACTGTGTGACTACTAAGTAACTGAACGGTCAAATAGGACAAACTATTCCTGTTCCATCTGCAATCTCCCTCTCAAAAAAAAAACCTGACAAAATACACAACTGCAGAGTACCAAAGATGTATGAGAATAGAAAACTGGTCTATACTAGTCCTGATAAGAGAGAGGGTGAAGTAAAAGTTCATTGCACCTAAGATACTGACAATCCTGTCTGGTTTTTCTGATTATCAAGATGTAGAGCAAGCTGCATAGACATATTACATGTCATGATACTGATTCTGCTTTTCATTTCCAGTTTTGCTTCTGCTATGTTTTTAGCAGACAGTAAGGAAATAGAAGTCTCATAATATAATATTACTTCTCACAGAAAGGTTCCAATTTAAATAAAACTCAAAATATTGACCTTATTTGGAAATAAACAGGCAAATTCCACTTATCATTAAAGTTCTGGTAGGAAGGGTGCAACCTCAGTCTTTTCACACTGGCTTGTGACCCACACTGTCGTTCAAACCTTCTTACAAAATCCATGCTTATTGTGTATTTCTAAAGAGAGAAAATATATGTTAACTTGCATGCAATTTTGTTCAGTTTAGAAATAGCTGTGCTACCTAATTACTATCTTCTAATTAGATATTTAATTAGTAGTGGAGTTAGAAAACTGCATAGTAAAGGAAAAATAGCATTTTCAGTGTTAATTATTTCTACCATGCTAACAATCAGATCACACACATATTTATACAAAAGCAAATCCCACTGAGTTAAATGTAAAAAAAGGGAAGCAAAGAAGACCAATACAGAATACCTGGTGTTACAGAGCAACTTGAATGAGGGCAAAAGGCCCTCACACATTATTCTTTATTCTCCCTATTTCTCTCAATCTCTTGTGTCTTTCTGAATTTGCATTTTTCAGAATGTGTTCATGTGTGTGTTTCTTAATATTTTAACAATCCTGATGACCAACCTTCTAGGCAGTAAGAGTGGAGATCTTCAGTTAACAGAATCAGTAAAAGGCCTGATAATGAAGAAGACCATATAATACTTGCTCAGGATCACTTCATGTTACCAAATATTGAGTTTCCTTGACATCAAAGGTTAATCTTAGCATACAAATTACAAGATGTGGCTGCTGAAGTTGAGCATCTGGTACTAAACTTTTATTTTCCAGTGTATCTTTCAATTTAAAGGTCTGCATCCCTTCCTCAAGTCAAAAATTTGGTCATTGTACATATTCAATATTACCTCATGAAATGCATCTGGGTTCCCAGGATTAAACAGCGATGGCAATTTAACTTCTAAACCACGAACTATCTCTGGCCACACAGAATTTACCAAAAAATCATATCCAGGAACGGTATTCCCTTTTTCACTGCAAGATTAAATTGATATTTATCCAGTAAATATTTTTTATGAAAATATCAGAAATTCTGCTAAAACGTTTTCAAACCATAAACTGATATATTCTTGTTGCTATATGTAAGTAGGAACAAATAAAAATTAGATTTTACTTCTGTGTAATAGTTCAGAAAACTAAGGGCAACAAAATCCTTTACAACTGTAATTTATCACAACTTAAACATTATTAAAATTATTGTAAGCCGCCCAGAGACCTCTGGGTAGAGTGGGCAGCATATTAAATAAATAAATAAATAAATAAAAAAGAAATCGAACATCTTTTTCTTATGTAAGATTGAAGAACTGAGAGAACTAAAACGTTACACAATATAATGTCATTTGAAAACCACTAAAATATGTCACTAAGTAGAAAAGTATTTCCATTATCTCTAGAGCTAAATTTCAAGCACTAGTAATTACAACAAGTCACAATGTTAATAGTTGTTACAGAGTGAAGCAGATCAATTTGATTCAGGTCATCTGAATTAAATTTATTATAATACATGTTAAACACATATTTGAGAAGACAGTAGTACAAAATACCATGTAAATCAAAAAGTGTATAGTTTGAACTAAACATATTTACAGTCTCTTCTTTCTGGCTTATTAGAAAACAGCATTTTCATCCAGTTAGCTGCTAGTGCCTGACTTTGGAGATTTATATTTTACTTCACAGTGAGCACAACCTCACCATTTAGCAACACAACAGTCACTCATTTCTGCACATATGTTACAAGTCCATTATCTCAAAAAGTGTAAATATGCGTTAAAGTACACAAGCACCACCATAGGTTTTGATGCCATCTTGCCTGAACTAGAGAACACGAAAAAGTATGCACCACTGTCGAGCTTACAGCCTTTGATACTCAACACTAGCCCACAAACACCAGAATCCTGTTGGTCATCTATGCATGTATTAAGTTAAATTGCATAACTTACCTTACTAGGGTGCCTTGCCACTGAAACACCTGACACTTTATAAGGTGTGTACTCAGTTATGTAACAGGCATGACACACACTGCTTTAGAGTTTAAATGCCTCTTACTAAAATAAGTCAGGATTATAAACTAGATTCAGAAAACTTGAAATAAGTTTATTCCCCGAAAATAAGACAGTGTCTTACATTAATTATTGCTCCAAAAACGCATTAGAGCTTATTTTCGGGGAATGTTTTATTCTTTTTCATGTACAACAATCTATGTTTATTCAAATATAGTCATGTCATCTTCTTCTGGTTGCTGCACAATGGTGAAGGGCTGGCTTTCATTTAACTAGGGCTTATTTTGGGGGTAGGGCTTATATTACGAGCATCCTGAAAAATCATACTAGGGCTTATTTTCAGGTTAGGTCTTATTTTCAAGGAAACAGGGTAATTATTGGTGCTTTTATTTAAGAAACATCTAGAGGCTGCTAACATGGTGATTTTGCTCGTGATTTAAAATTTGCATTTGACTTGTTTTTAACTGGGTGATTCTTGATTTATGATTTCATAAAACTGTTGCATTAATGTGAAGTAACGTATTGGAAGACTGCAGCTTGGGAGGCATTTAAGAAAAGCAATCATAGATACACAGACACACAGACACACAGACACACACACACAGAGAGCGAGAGAGAGAGAGCGAGCACTCAATTTAGTTTAATTTTCCTTGTTAATTTATGTCCGTTAATGTTTTCCTTAGAAACCGGCTTCTCTCTTGTCCACCACTATCTTCCTTTTAAATGTGTCTTAGTCCTATTCAGAGCTGCTGCCACTGACAGAGAGCAAAGAGTCATTGACAAGGCTTCTTAAACTGTCATTTAGGAGATGATGTGGCAGCTCCTCATGGACGGTTCTGTGGCTCCTGTCTAGAGATGAGGAAGTTAATAGCAAAGGGATATGTTAACCCTTCTGAATATTAGTGAGCTCAATGTCTATCCGAAAAATAACTTACTTATAGTTGATTAACTGTTAAATCTTCCTGCTACATTTTCCACTTCTGCTTCTATCCTCCGAGTACAACTCCTGAAGTATAACTCTGGAAGCAGGAATATAATGCAGAAGTTTGCATTGCACTTTTTAAGTGGTGCAGAGAGGTGAGAAGTGAATAAAGGGGGAAGTGATTCGCAAAGGGTAGGGTGGGGGCTCAAGATGCTGGGAATGGGTTGGGCTGCCATTTTTTCCAGTGCAGCTTTTATGGGGACAGCTTGTGGGAGGGGGCAATTGCCCTTAATTACTGGACCTAGCACTTAAAGGGAAAAAAATTAAACCATATCATAAACCTAAGCAAAGCAAGCAAGAATGTAATCAGGCACTGTTAAGATCAGATGAATAAATAAAAGTGTAAGACTATATGAAGTCACCGGAAAACTAAATACAAATTCAAAAATCCAAAATCATAAAGACACAAAGTATGCAATCTTTTGAACTATACAGAACTCTTCAGATGTGTTTGCATCTCTTTATCTCTTCAGATGAAATGTGGTTATGCTATTCAACACGCAAGAATATGTTATAGTAATGCAGAAGTCCCCAACCTTTTTGGGGCCGCGAACCAGCTGGGAGGAGCGAGCTCCATGCGTGGAGGGGCAGGGGCACTCCCGTGCAAGCCTGGTGGGCGTGTCACATGAGTGGGGGCGTGACACCCCCATGCGAGCACAACACGCCCTCGTGCAAGCGTGACATGCCCCTCGTGCAAGCGTGACACGCCCCTTGTGCGAATGTGGCACACCCACCACATGAGCATGCGGGGGGCGGAGAGCTGTATGCACGGCCCAATTCCAGCAAGCCCATGGACCAGCATCGGGCCGTGGACTGGGGGTTGACAACCCCTGTAGTAATGTACTAAATGTGACTAAGCTCATTTTTAGAAGTGGCTACATTTTTAGCAGAAATGTACATAGCAGTTTGCAACATATTTATTCCCTACTGTTTTAATCTTCTCAGACTTCCTTTACTGGAGGCTAGATGGCATTCACTACTGCTGGAAACTTTTTTCATAGGAATGAAGGGTTTTGTTCACAGTTTTAAATATGTAGATTTAAAAAAAAAACAGTTCATAATAATAAATAGGAAAAGGGTTTGTGTTACCTTGAAATACCTCCCCCTGTTACTTCACGCAAGAGACGGCAATGCAGAGGAACAAATTCCAGCAATTTGTTGTACATGGTCTGGAGGCCATTAGGATGAGACTGAACGTACTGCTCTACAATCACCTGTCAAAGAACACTTACCATCAGATTCAAAAACCATGAACAAAAGAGTTGAAGTGTTCAATAAAAACCCTAAAAACCAAAAACCAACCCAAAGGTACTCTATTCAAATTGCTGAAAATATCTTTTCTTTAAACTGGTGGCTTAAACCAGTTTTCAATTTTAATGTGCAATTTTAAATGCACAGATACCACACTTTAAGAAGGATGCCAACAAAATGGAAAAAATTCAGAGGAGAGCAACAAGGATTATGAGAGGACCAGAATCCATGCCATATGAGGAAAGACTGAAAGAAGTAGGCATGCCCAGCACTGAAAAAAGACTGAGGGGAGATATGATAGCATTTTTCAAATAGCTGCAAGGTTAGGGGGAGAGGGGAAGGATCTGTTCTCTATCATCCCAGCGTGCAGGACAATGGGCTCAAGTTACAGGGAGCCAGATTCCAGTTGACTATCGGGAAAAACCTCCTAACTGTTAGAGCAGTATGACCATGAAACCAATTCCCTCGGGAGGTGGTGAGCGTTTCAATGCTGGAGGCATTCAAGAGAAAGTTACACAACCACCTGGCAGATATATTTTGACTTGGATTCAAGCATTGAGCAAGGGATTGAACTCGATGGCCCTTTCAGCTCCGTGGTTCCATGTGCAATCCAAAGCCTCTTCAAGTTGATATGTATCAAGGCCAGCAGCAAATATCAAGTGAACTGCTTCTTCTACTCTACCTTTACTGTGATTTATTTGCGTAATGCCAGAGACAACACTGGAGAGATGGAT
Source organism: Pogona vitticeps (assembly GCF_051106095.1). Lineage (NCBI taxonomy): Eukaryota > Metazoa > Chordata > Lepidosauria > Squamata > Agamidae > Pogona > Pogona vitticeps. Next base: position 61,720,668 of record NC_135783.1, on the reverse strand, counting down.
ATAGAAACATAATATATTCTCCCATAACACATTTAACTCCTTATTTCACTCACCTCATCTACATATGGTTTCACAAGCACTTCGCCGACCAAAGCCTCAGCATCCCGTGTCTTATCTATGGTCGCATAGGTCCGCAAGCAATGTCGTATTATGTCTATGTTGGATGTCTGAAGACCTTCCAGAAGCAGCCCTTCCAGGGAATGCTGCAACATTGCTGTGATTCCTACTATACGCTGTGGTTTGGGGAGGAGAAAGTAATTGTGAGCTGAAATGGAACAATGGAGATCCACTCATTTTATTTTGCACTTTTAGAGCAATGTAACAATACCCTCCAGAACCACCATATTAGATTATCTTCTGTGCTAAAGATGATCAGAGATTCAAACTATTTTTACTGTCTTTGAAGACTAGACCATCATTATCTAGCTCTACAAAATGAGATTCTTGGTAAACTATGTTTCTTATGTATATGCTACCTTTAAATGTTTATTCAGAGTTATTCTTACATATAATAACAACAGCAAAAACAAGGAATACTTTAAAGGTGGTTGATCAATTGCACTTAGGACAAAACAGATACATTTGTTTCTGTTCATAATGGCAAACAGAAATGAGCATGAAAAGTAACAGTGTAAAAACAAATAACTTATGGAAAGAAGGAGACATCTTAAAATATTGTGCCCAGTTCTGGATACCGCACTTTAAGAACAAAAACAAATGGAAGCACGTTGAGAGGAAGGCAGTGCAGAGAGGCAGAAATTTAAAAAATCATGCCCATTTTATTTTAAAATGCTATATAGCTACCCATCAGTATAAAATAGAAGTGAATTAATAATACCTAAACTGTGAAACAGTGAAATCAGAACTATAAAAGTGTAGCATTTATTTAAAATGCAGGCCTCTTTAGGCAGATGTAAAAAAAAAAAATCTTCATCTTGTGCTGAAAGACCACAAGGAATGCACCAGAAAAAACATACACATCTGGGCACATGATTTCACAGTTGAGATATTACTACCAACAAAACTCCCTCATTAGCAGCCAGTCACTGAACGGTACCTGGTGGAGTCACAGAAAAGCCTCCAAAGGCGATTGTAAGATTGAGGTGGCCATCTTTCAAGTAACCTCACTTCCAGTTCCAGGTACCAATCTTGGAACAGTTGCAACAATTTGAACTAACAACAGTCTCAGGAGTTAATTACTGCAGCAATCTAAACAGGAGTACACCTGAGCCTAGGTATATGTGGTGAAGTTCACTGAGATATCAGCCAAAACTGATTTTTTTAAAAGCTGATAATCAGGGAGGCTACTTGGGACTGAAGATGATGGATTCCAAGAATTCCCAGACTGCAAATGTGATCTTTGGAGAGAAGTATAACCCTTTCCAGAGTTTAGCACCATTCATGCCAATGTAAATTCATTCAGATGGCCCTATTCAAACCAGTTTCAATAAACTGATTTATCATATGATCCACAGCAAACAAGAAAACTGGAGCTTCAAAGCACCCCGCCCCCCAGTGAAATATACTCACTGGCTTCAGCTTGTCTAGAAGTGGCATTCCTTTGCTTTGTACTGCATGAAACTGTAATTGGTTGAATTCTGTAGCAATTCTTTCTAAAATCTGCCCAGTCAGAAGTGGACTAGCAAAGGAATTGGCACACAAAGGACAACAGTTTAATCCATAATGGCAATAAATATTTCTTCTCCCTACACACATTCTCGTTCTCACTCTCTCACAGATCTACCTCCCTTATGAATCTCAAAAAAGTTTGTAACATTTGTCCCCTTTCTCAATACTGTTTTCACATTTCAGCAAGATTAAGAAACAAGTCTCATGACGGGGATAGCCGGAAGGAGCAGCCTTGGGTCTTCAAGAATACAATTATCTAAGCAGGGAACAAGAACCTTGTTCAAGAGCCTCTCCCCATAACATCACCTTTCTTCCACTTCTGTAAAAAAGGCAGGCATTTTTCACGTCCCTCAATTTTTTTTTCACCAAACGAAAAAAATGGATTCAAGTGCAGTACTTTATTTTAATGTTTATTTATTTTATTATTTATTTAATTTATTTAATTTATATGCCGCCCACTCTACCCAAAGGTCTCTGGGAGGCTTACAACAATTAAAATTCAATACAATAAAATATAAAATGATTAAAATACAATTAAAATGCGATTAAAATACAATTAAAATTGCCATCATAAAGACCTACAGTTAATGTTATTTCAATGTATTGGATACTCCAGCCTCCAGCAACTGAGATCACATGGGTTATGGCAAAGTGGCTCTGCCAGGTTACATGCACCGACACACAATTTTCGAAGAAAAAAACACAACTATGCAGCAGCAACTTTCCAAATGGAAGAATCAAATTTCATTGTCATACCTGCTTACTTCTAGTGATGATAGTTCTTTAGAGTTTTGAGAGTGCAGAATCTTTTCAATTTTCTCAACTGATTTAATAACTTGAATTAATCTCAAGACACACATCTGTTTGAAAAAAAAGGAAAAAGTTATGTTCTCTTAACAGGTTTGGGGGTATTTTTGGAAACCATTTGATCCCAAAACAGAGGTTACTCATTTTCAATTTTCCAGAAATTTAAATATTATTTTGTAAGTATTAGGCTACCATGCAATTCTTCAAGAGTACCACTGTGCCAAAGCGACCCTCACTCCTTTGTGCCAACTGAGTCACAAAATCCACAACTGCACACAGCTCCCAGGTACACTTGGCATTTTCTGGCAAAAAGTGCGTAGGCTGTTTCTGAGCACACACTGAAGATAGAGCTCCTACTGATTATAGTCAAAGGAATCCATGAGAAAAACAAAAGAACTAACCAAAACAGAACTCCTATGATTTATTTTAACCTATTTGAACAGCATGAGTGGGAAATAGTTCATCAATAAGAAAAGTAGCAGAAATACTCTGATTTTCTAAAGGCAACCTGGAATTAAATCAACTTTTCATTTTTCTTTGCTGGGCAAGTTGCATGAAGTAATGCCTCCCTTGGTTAGTGATTAGGTCTAAACAAGGTGTCTATATATACATGTTTGTCTTTTGTTCACCCATTTTGTCATTTTAATGGAGAAAGGCAAACACATTTCCCTGCTGTACCTTTTTTCTTCTGATATCTTCTTGCTTAGATAAACATTCATCAATTGCATGAATTCCTTCACTGACACATGACTTAAGGCTCTGAAAAAAATAAGAATAAACTTTCAAAATTTTCTTATAGGACAAAAAAATATCTTATTTTAAAATTGTATATATGTATATACACACACATATTCTCTCTCTCTCTCTCCCCCAACCCTTAACAAAAAGGCCACTAGAAGGCAAAAGGGGCTTTTTCATTTAAAAAAACCATACTGTACTTTTTGATCAACAGAAACTTTCTTTACAGTATTACAGTTACTGTAATTTCCTTTCAAAAAATAAAAATATGCCAAGTAGCCTCTTTAGCCACACCCCCTCCCTTTAGCCCCACTCTCTTTGGATTTGCCCTTCAGGTTGCCAGCAAATTTGAAAAATGGCTGTCACCTCCACAGACATTACCCACCCCTCCAATAACGGAATGGAATAAGGCCCTTTTAGGTTTCAATGGAAACTCAAATTATGAAGAATCCACCCTTTACAAACTGACTCTCTGAAGCATTAAATGCCAACAGAATCAGTACTCAGAAGACAGGTTGGAAGGTAGCTCCTGGAATACTGAGTTGATTAATAACCAAAGCCTCTAAGGCCCAACATGTGAGAACTGATGATGACAAAAGAAATTGAAAAATTAAATGTGGGAAAGTTCAACTTCAAAAAGTGAAAGATTCTTTCATCTTTTTTTGCCTTTTAATCTCACAGAGGCCCTGTAAAATTGGAAAAGTTCTAGTATCTACAAATTGCAATAGTTATCTTTGGACAGCGGCAGTTTACAGTTATTTCACCAATTTCATTCCATTTCTATTATTTCAGTTCATGAGGTCATCGAACTCATTGCATGCCTTGCTGGTTCTTGATAATACTCTTTATTTTTAGTAACATCTACATATTTAATCAACACAGTCCTACTTCTCTTCCGCCCACAAAATAAATGTAGGCTTATTTTTAATTGACCCTACTTGCGTCCTCCAAGTACTTCATTGTCACAAGCCTAAAACAAGAAACCAATTAGTCTGCACATTTGAGAATAAATAGAAAGGATTTTAAGATATTACTTATCTTAGTCATGACACAGATTTTGAATATAACTAGGAATACAGTGGTGCCTCGCTAGACAGTTACCCCGCATGACAGTTTTTTCGCTAGACATTGGCTTTTTGCAATTGCTATAGTAATTCGCAAAACAGTGATTCCTGTGGGGGAATTTCACTGGACAATGTTTGGTCCCTGTTTCGCAAACCAATTTTTGCTAGACAACGATTTTGACAGCTCCCTCCGCACTTGCAAAACGGGTGTTTTCGGGACCTAAGCTTCGCAAGACAGCGATTTAAACAGCTGATCGGCGGTTTGCAAAGCGGCTTTCCTGTGGCCGAATTTCGCTAGACAACGACGATTCTTCCCCATTGGAACACATTAAACAGGTTTCAATACATTCCAATGGGGAAATGCTTTTCGCTAGACAATGATTTCGCTAAACAGCGATTTCAGTGGAACGGATTATCATTGTCTAGTGAGGCACCACAGTCGTACATTCCTTCCATTAGCCCATTTATCCACAATGGCTCCCCTCATGGAATCAAGTTGCAAGAGCATGTCTTTGCTACTATAGAAGCCAAAATGGTACCCCCAAAGTCCATCAGATCTAGCCCCCTGCATCAGTTCTGGCCAAATGCCAAATTATTCCATGTCAAATAGGGGCTATTTGTGTCAATACAAACATTTGCCATATATAAGTGAGAACAGCTCTGATCTCGCTATGGTGTAGATTGGGACCATTATAGAAAAATACAGGACTTAGAGAATGAAAAAAGATATGTGTAAAGCAGGAGAAGAGAAACAAAAAGTTGCAATGTCATATACAACAGACACTGACATTACAGGCGTTAACCAAATAAAGGGAAAGAAATTAGGCTTTTCTGACTGACCGGTTTACCTTCAGGGAAGACAAAGGGCTTCTCCTATGCTTTCCAATCACGGAGAACATTGTGAGGGTCTTTGAGTGATGTCACTTGGGTTTTATATTATCTTGCACATTATATTCTCAGTTCATTTAGGTGATAGTGAGGCATTGCAATGGCCTATTTTGCTTCACTTTAGTTTAGGACTGAGTATGTGTGACTGAGTTGGATGTTTACTTTGTGTGGCTTTGGTCACTTTTAGAACAGTAGGGTCTGTATTTTTCTGCCACCCACCCCCTCTTTCCCCTCTACAGAGAAACAAGAAGTTGTAGCCTGAACCAGATAAGCCATTTAAAGAAACAATTATTTGCTCTTCTGGAGGGGGAAAAAGGTGCAAATATTTGCATACATACAACCCTTCAAGTCAGTTGCAATGGATTAAGCCAATAGCTGAAAAACTGAGAGAAAAATCATATTCAGCAGTATTTTTGTTTCTTTTCTTCCTATCTGAAAGGTTCTTAAAATCCTTCCAAAGACGTATTTTATTTCCTAGAGAATTCCTATATTTGAAAATCATAATAAAATTAGTGCGTACACTTTGGCTTCCTTTCAAAATCATAGAAAATTCCCTGAAAAACCAGTTAAGCAAATGGCAAAGATTTAATAGGGAGCCTGTTTCAGAACATACCATAACTTCCTCTCGAAGCTGACCCAAAGGTACAGAAAGCTGGTTAAGGGCTTTGTCCATACCAACCTAAAGAAATTGTCAAGATCATTATTATTATTAGTGGATACTAGAAACAAATCATTTCTCTCACTTGTAGAGTTTTATATTATATCTCCATAAGAGTTCACTGTTGTTCCTATACCAGCAAAACACCGTTCATAAGTTGATAGCTTGCATTTTCTAGATGGCTGAACACAATGTTGCCCCAAATCATGTGTAAATAACACTAGTGAAATCGAAGGGACACAAAATTCCCTATTAAGTTATTCAGAAAGCACACGAAGAACATATACAATGAGGGAAGCATTCTAGCCTTGCCCCTTTTGTTGTGAATTTAATTATGTGGAAGTTCTGAAGACTGTATGCTCCCCATGTGAGTCAGAACCAAGAAAAAACTGGTTTTCTGGCTCACCTGGAGACACATACATACAACACTCTCACCCTCTTCAGGCTATCACTTTTGTATAATGAAATTATGGAGACTAAGGCAGAATTCTCCCCTCATCACGTGTACTCTCCAGACTCTTTCAGAATGACTGAATGGGATTAAACTCTGGGCGCAAACTAAAGCCTGTGTGCCCAACTATCACATCTTATTCAGTCATATTTCTCAATCTTTCAATAACCATTGATTCTGGACCAAGGAAATTCATTTAAAATCTCCATTCAGTTAGGACACTTGATGACACAAAGCAAGCCACTGAGACTCAAACAGTACAGAGTAGAAGGGACATGTCATAGATAAAGGAAAAAAACAAGCAAAACAAAAATGTGGATTCAAATCCCTGAGTTGTAATATGGGGGGGGGAACCTTCCTGAAACTGCCATTTTGTGGATGCATAAAAAGAAAGATAAACCTGACCGAGAATCCGTGAGCATCACTAGTCCCACCCCTGGTGGGGGTGGCAGCGGCTGGGTTTGCTGGCAAAAATTCCATGGGCTCTGGATTGTGAAAATCAAGGACAGTCTTTATTATGACTACAGAACCAACAGGAACAGGAATAGCGGGGGTGGGGTTGAGTTTGAGTTCCCTGCACCAACTCACCACCACCACCAATGAAAAGTCCTTTCAAGAGAGTCCCCTGTTAAGGCCACAGGGAACCCTGAGAACCATGGTCTGGCCAAGTGCGAGACGAGGTGGAATCTTGACCCTGGCTGAAGTTTCTTCAAGCAGGGTGGGGGATAATGGTGCTTGCTCCTCTGCTCCTCCTGGAGCCTTCTCTGTCTTTCACGCCAGCACCTTTGCCACCAGCACTGTGGCTGGGTCAGGGTGGATGCCATTGGATAAGACTGGCACCAAGGTCATTCAGAGGTACCGCAGGCTCCTAGAGTCCTGTCCCTGGGGTCTTTCGTACACAGCCCCTTCCCCTTACTCAATGGGCAGAGCTCAGGAACTTCAGACCAGGACTCCTCTTCTCAAGCAGTCTGCATCTCAGCTCAGGAACAGAATTGGGATTCCAAGCTCTGTCATCCCTTCCCACATCCCCACCTCTTCTGAAGTCTCTGTCTCTCCCTCTGTTTCCCTGAAGGAAGCCCCTCAGCCTTCCCAGTCCTTCTCTTTTATTTTGGCCTTTGTCCCACCATCTCCCCCGCGCAGGCAGCCATCATTAGCCAGCTTGCTTTCAGATGCCTGTCATCCCTTCCCACTGCTTACTAGTGGCCCAGGACTTATGGCCTCAAGCAGCCCATCCAGGGTGCTGGTGACAACCCCCTCGCAAAGTCTAAAAACACGTCAGCACTTGCATGTATCAACTCACTTTCCCCCACTGCAATCTGCTTGCCTACCCCAACCAGTATGTCCACTTACCAAGTCCTCTCTAGAGTCCATATGTGTCTCCTTAAAGTTTCAAGTGCTTCCCTGCTTACAGTACTTTTAATGTTAGAAACTTGGTGTGCATATAGAATATTTTAAAATACAGTATATATACTATACTAGATCATCAAACTTTACATAAAACACCCAATGTGAAGACTTACCAGATTGGTAGAGAGATTAACAAAATCTGCATAATCTTTGTTTATGAGTTCAATCATTGCAGTTTTAAGCAGTTTGTAGTAAAGCTCGAGATCATCTCGAAGTTCCTCCAACTGAACACGTTTTCTGCACTCAGACACAAAGTGATCAACATCAAAGTCTGGCTGCATGGGAAACATGGAGGGAAAAGTACATTCAGAGACTGCCCATTGCAGAAACTGTAATTCCTGTAATTTTATGTTTAGGTTAATGAATTAGGTTTGTGAATTCGATCCCCATTGTGCATCCCAGGAGCAGAGCCAGCCTCTATAGCCTTGGGTAAGCTGAACAGTTAGGAATGGTAAACCAGTTCTGTGTCATCTACGCCTAGAAAACCCCTGAAGGGGGTCACCAAGAGTTGGAACTGATTTGACCTGTATGTTACTTTGTCAGGTAGCTGCCAAAGTAACATACAGGTCTAATGTCAGGAGCTGTTCTCATTTTAAATACCACATGAAAAAAGTCGATTCTCCGAAGACACAGGAAGCTTAAACAGATCAACCCTAGATCATCATTGTTGGAAGGAGAGGGAGCTGGCAGATCATCTGCTATTTTGAAAGCCCTCCTGGTTTAAAGCAGTCATCGCAGGTGGCTGGCCTTCCCTTCGCCTCATCCTCTGTTACTTTCTCTTCCCACTGATTCCAACTATCTATGCCAGCCTGACTTAAGCAAGGGGCTTGATTCTGAAGCCTTATCAGGGAATGCAGGAGGCCTCTGACCCAAAATCATTACTGGCAATAAATTTATACACATTAAGTTTTCCAAAGAAATACTAGGTCCTTCCATGCAGATCCCGCCTAACCTCAGACTTCTCTACTGGCAGAGCAACACTTTTGCCCCAACTTAATTTCTCTTGAAGATTTTAGCATTATATTTTGGCAATGTGTTATTGTGATCCTATCCTATATATTTTACCTCGTTACGCTAAGTTGCTCTTAAAGAAATATGCTGCACGCCAAAGTATTCCAATAAAACATGTTTATTATTTAACAAATCATCTGTTTCATTCACATTAACACCTCCCATCTCTGGTTTAACCAACAAGTCATAAATTTTAACTTTTGAGTAACATGTTAAATCCTTTCTGAAAGACAAGGGTGAAGAACCGTCAACTTCTTGACTCCATTTAGGTACAGCGCCCGAAACCTCAGATGTCTGTTCCATTAACATCACCGCTGAGGGTAGTTAAACCCAGCCCATCTGTGGCTCCCAAACCTTCTTGCCCTTGTTCTATCTCCATGGTCTGAACTAGAAATGGGGATGACTCACCATTTTGGAGAGTCGTCCCACTTCGTGGGACAAAGTTGCCCCCATGAAACGATGAATAACAAAGTTATTCGTTGATTCATGGGAGATTAAAAAACACACACACCCTCACCCTGCCGCCACTGCCCCCCCGCTGCCACCCCCCACCTTCATTTAGGGTAGGGAAGCTGCAGCTGCCATCTTTGCAAAGGGCAGCCAGTCTCCCTTTTCACATGTTGTGGCTGGGAGGCCAGATGAAGACCTCGGCAGCAGCGATTAAGGTAAGGGGATGTCAGTGGAGGTGGGGTGGGGGCTAAGGTAGGGAGAGGAAGGGGGTGGGGTATAGGCTGTGTTGGTGAATGGCTGCCTATCAGCCGCTGATCAGTTGATTGGCGGCTGGTAGGCAGAATGGGTTTTGTTTTGTTTTTAATACAAAGGATGAATAAAAACAGGTAAATATTAGTCCCTTTGTATTCATGGGGGTCTCTGGAACCCACGAATATGAAGAGACAAATATTAACAAATTATAGAAAAAGCCAATCTGTTAATATTTGTCTCTTCATATTCGTGGGTTCCAGAGACCCCCATGAATACAAAGGGACTAAAAAAACAAAAAAACAAAAAACAAAGCCAATCCGTTTTTATATTCGTCCCCGTCTCTAGACTGGACCCCCGGGATCTCCCAGGGTTCTCCATACATCTCCTCTGCTCCTTTCTTTGGGCTTCTCTTTGTTGCCAATTTTCACATTCTTTACACTGCTTCCTTTCCTCTGTCTCTCCCCAATAAGGTGGCTTTCTGTATACTTGTATTCTCCACTCCTTTTCTGCATACTCCCTAGGGACTCCCTTGTCCATGGATCTTCTTGCACTATTTCCATTAAGTCTTCTTCTTTCTTTTCTTTCTCCTCCTGTGCCCAACAGGCTTCCTCCTCTTTCTCGCCCCCCCCCGGTTCCTTCCTATCATCTCCTTTTATATCTTCCTCCCCACCCCCAATTAGCACCCTCTGCAGTTTCTGTCTCTATCTTCAATTGTTTTAATTGTTCCAGAATGGTTTCTCTCTATCTTTCTGCTAGGAGAGATGGGGCTACTCTCAAGCCTCACAGTTATTCAAATTTATCTTGCTTGCAAATACTATATAATCAACATGATTAAACATAAAATGTATTCACCTTCACCATGCAGTCCTACTACTTCCAAACTGCCTCATATAAACAGATTTATAACAAAAATGGTTTTACTTCATCACCTCTTCCCTGAAGCCCCCATCAAACAAATCTGCTCCAGAGGTTTTCCAAAATCACTCGAATAGACTTGTAAGCCTAAAGAGGGAGGAGAGTAGAGATCTCCCAGTGTCACCCATCCTACTATTGGATAGACACAGCTGGATGCAACCCAGTGTACATGTGAAATTTGAGAATAGTCTAGATTCCCACCCCTGAAAATAGCATAATTTTCAAAATATTAATATATCAAGTCACCTCCTTTCGGTCCATTTATTTTAAAATATGAAATCATTAGACTTCACTGATACATTTTCCCTCATGAGACAAGCTGATATTGCTCTAATAAATTCAGCACCTTTGTAATTAAACATTAACAAAGAAAATTAAATCAGTAATCTATAGATTAGTAAAGACAACTAGCAGATTCTTCTGATTAAAACAATGCAAAAGTTGGCCTTTGGAAATCTCTTTGAGACTTCTGTTAGAGCAGCAAATTTCTTATTACCATTATACATTTTTCTCACACAAATTATTTAACTTTTCTCCTAAATTTTATCTCTAACCATATCCTGCATATGTATTCAAAGCTCCAGAAGCCCACCTTCCTCTCTCTCGGGGCATATACACACTGGAAACATAAAAATTTAGAAATCATTTCATGTCTGTCATTCCTGAGAATTGTGGGCTGATATGATATCAGAGACTTATTACCATCTATATTAAATAACTACAGTTATTTGGCTTCCTTAGGGAGACACAAATGATAATAAACTACTTCAGAAGTGTAGATATGCCCCCTCTCCCTTTCTTTCTCATCTTCACTTCCACTTTGCTTATTAATGTTTTTAAAAATATTTTAATTCAATAGTTGTTTCACTAATAAAATATGTTCACGTGCATTTTAATATTATAAGTTACTGTGTTTTTACCTGTGTGAGTTGTTTTCTCTCACCATTTTATAATGGTGAATGCAAAATGAATAGCACACCCCCCCCCCACTCAATTGGTATAAAAAGGCAAAGCTCATGCACAATGGATCACTGCACACCAGAAAAGACAAAAAGGATTTTGGCCATTGTCTTTTCCAGTGAGTCTTGTTTCTTCATGCATACCTCCAAAGTACAATAGCTTCAGTTTCATCATTCTGTTTCAATTAAAGTTCAGGTTTGATCTGATTTAACAACCAGGTGTCTTCATGGTGGTCCCTAGTATCTGTAAAAGTCTCCTCTTACACTGCATGTTGAATGAGTTTCCCCCCCTTATTTATAGACTACCTTTCTCTTGATAAACTCATTTTCTTCATTCTCTAGCTTTCACATCTGAATATAGTAATTGAACATGCCATAGTATGGAGGATACTGGCTTTGATCTCCTGCAACACCTCTTTACATATATGATCTTTACTGATTCTTCTGTAGTTGCTTCCGAATCTCAACGTTTTCTGATTTCTTAGCTGCAGTCCTCATTAGGATTGACTATTGAACCAAAGTACAGAAAATCTTTAACTGCTTCCATTTCTTCATAGTTAACATTAATGTTTCATTATTCTTATGTCATCATTATTTTTGTTTTCTTGATGCTCAGCCATAATTTTGCTTTTGCTCTTTCTTTTGTAACTTTAATCAGTAGTTGTTTCAAGTGATTGTTGTTTTCTGCCAGCAATGTGTTATCATTTCCATATCTGAAATTATTGGTTTCTTCCTCTGATTTTCCCTTCTCTTTCCATTTACAGCGGGGTCTCCATTTATGAACGACGCTACTTGCGAACAATTCAACTTACGAACCCACCCTCGAGTTACGAACAGGAAAAAAAGTGCCCCCTCCCTCCCCTTAGAGGCTTCTGGAAGGGAAAAAAGGGTCAGAAACTTAAAAATAAATAAAAGAAAGTCACTTACCAGGCCTTGGTAGCCCCCGAACTGCAGGAAAAATAGCAACAAAGAGATAAAAGCCGACACCCAGAAGGGAGCCTGGCAGCCATTTTGTGCTTTTCTCTACTCCTGCCCCCTCCTCTCCCCACCTAACAGCTGATCGGCTGGCTCTGAAGAGGCTTCCGGAGGCATGCTCAGCACCTAAAGAGGTTGAGGTGTGAGTTCCAGACTCCTGCCTGTGTGTCTTTGTGCTGAAAAAATCAGCACAACATGCTTTAAAACATGCTTTAAAATTGGCTTCGTTGAAAAAAAAAAGATTTCAAAAGTGCTTTTAAAACTGTTCCCTGCCTCCCCCTTCCTTTCCTGAACTTTTCTTGACCTAAGGAAAAAAGAAAAGAAAAATATCCCCCTCTAGTGGTAGAAGGCGGAATAGCAGCTTCCCATTAGTTTCTATGGACGGAAAAGAGCAGATACGATACGAATTAAATGGTTTTCAATGCATTCCTATGGGAAATGCAGATTCGACCTACAAACTTTTCAACCTACAAACCACCATCCAATACGGATTAAGTTCGTAAGTCGAGACCCCACTGTACATCTAATACAGCTTTCCATATGATATGTTTGACATATAAATTGAAAAGGTAGGGATATTAAATGCACACTTCTTTGACACCTTTGCTAATTAGAAATCATTTTGTTATTGCATGTCCTCCCCTAATACAGTGGTGCCTCGTATAACAAGTGCCCCGTTTAACGACAAATCTGCATAGCGATGCAGATTTTGCGATCACAAAAGCGATTGCATTGTGATGTTTCCTATGGGGAAAAATTGCTTTGCGATTTTTCCCCATAGGCCCCATTTCCCTCCAGCTGACCGGCGGGCGCTTCCGAGCGACGGCGGTGGAGGCTTCCCTGGTGGTCGCTCCGAAGCCTCCGCTGCCCAGTTGGGGGGAGAAGGTTCGGAGCGCCCGTGGTGGACGCTTCCCCGGAGGTTGCCCTGAAGCCTGTTTCAGAGCAACCTCCGGAGAAGCGTCCACCACGGGTGCTCGGAAGCCAGCACCGCCCGGCTGGGGGGAGAAGGTTGGAGCGCCCGTGGTGGACGCTTCCCCAGAGGTTGCTCTGAAGCAGGTTGCTCCAGGGAAGCGTCCACCACAGGCGCTCGGAAGCCAGCACTGCCCAGCTGGGGGAAAATGGCCGCCCGCAGCGTTTTCACGCCTTGCTTACTGAGGCGGTGAAAATGGCATCTGGATGGGGGATTCTTCGCTTACCGGTGAGTTTTTCCCCAATAGGAATGCATTAAACGGAGTTTAATGCATTCCTATGGGTTCCCCCCCCCCGCATAGCGAAGAATCCGGATAGCGACGTTAATCCTGGAACGGATTAACGTCGCTATGCGGGGCACCACTGTAGTTGCCTTTTCTCCCAGTATAGCCTATGAAGTAAGACAATCAAAAGCTGTGGCACATCCATTTGTTTTAGACTGATCAACATTTCCTGATCTACACAGTCAACAGCTTGACTGTAATCTATAAAGCACAAACTGGTTTTCTAATGAAAGCAAGGTTTTCTACAGTAGCCGATATATATTTGGAATGCAATGCTCTTTCTTTTCAGAACCCACATGAGGTATTTCTCCGGTACAGTAAGACCCCCTTATCCATGGGATCACTATCCACTGACTCACTTATCCACAGTCTGAAAATATTAAAAACAAAAATTCTAGAAAAAGTATATTTGTAAAGATGAGCAGCGGTCCCCAACCTTTTTGCCTCCATGCAACAGTTTAGCGGTCAGGCGTTTGTGCATGTGTAGGAGGGGCCATGTATGCGTCCATGCATGCATGGGAGGGGCTGTGCTTGTGTGGGAGGGGCCTGCATGTCTATGCACATGTGCGGGGGGGGCAGGAAATTTGTCTCCGTGGCCCGGTCCTGGCAAGGTCATGGACCAGGATTGGTCCGTGGAACAGGGGCCCCTGATCTATAGCATTTACTAGAGAAATATATTTTCATGATGTCATTACCATAACTGTCCATTAGTCAGAGACCATGCTATGTATAGAGTTCGTTATTAAAACAGTGTTTGCTCTAATCCACGTTTTTCAGCATCCATGGAGAGGGAGCTTAGAACACATCCCCAGTGGATACGGATCTCCTACTGTAAAATTCTTTTTAGTAAAATATTGAGTATCATTTTGCTCGCGCGCAAGATCAATGTAATGGTCCTATAGTTACTGCAATTTCAAATGTCCTCTTTCTTTGGCATTGGAACATACAGTACTTTGAATATTTTGAGTCTGCAGGCCACTGCTTTGGTTTCTATAGCTGGTGGCATACTCTTGTTAGGAAGTCAACAGATTCAGACTCTCTGGCTTGAAATAGTCCTACTTGTATATCATCTACTCCTAGTCATTTATTTCATTCAAGTGAAAACAGTTTTCACTCCACTCTCTAAAATGGCAGGTACTTCATCAAATTATTCTTTCTGAATAAATCAACAATTCCTGCATCACTTCTTGATAGTTCTTCAGTATGTTGTTTCCCTCTTCACTTTACTTTATCCTGGTCAGATAATATACTGTATTCTCCTACTGAATTTTCAGCATCCTTAATCTTGGCTTAAGTTTTTGTTTGATTTCTTGGATCTTACTAGAGACATCCCTGTTGAAGTGCTGAAGTGCTGTAAGGAGATCATCACCACTGAACTGTATGAAGTCTTTTGTCTCTGCTGGAGGGAAGGTGGAGTACCACAGGACATGAAGGATGCAAACATCGTGACATTGTACAAGAACAAAGGAGACAGGTGTGACTGCAATAACTACTGTGGCATCTCTCTTCTTAGCATTGTAGGGAAGCTGTTTGCCCGTGTTGTGCTGAAGAGGCTCCAGGTGCTTGCAGACAGAGTCCATCCAGAATCACAGTGTGGATTTTGAGCTAATAGATCCACCACTGACATGGTATTCTCCCTCAGACAGTTGCAGGAGAAATGCCGGTAACAACAACAGCCACTCTTTGTGCCCTTCATAGATCTCACAAAGACTTTTGATTTGGTTAGCAGGGATGGCCTTTTTAAAATACTTCCCAAGATTGGATGTCCACCTCGTCTCCTTAACATCATCAGGTCCTTCCATAAGGGAATGAAAGGTACTGTAGTTTTTGATGGCTCAACATCAGATCCCTTTGACATCCGAAGCGTAGTGAAACAGGGCTGTGTCCTCACACCAACACTTTTTGGGATCTTTTTTGCTGTCATGCTGAAGCATGCCTTTGGAACTGCAACCGAGGGTGTCTATCTCCGGACTAGATCAGACGGAAAGCTCTTCAATCTCTCTAGACTGAGAGAAAGGACCAAAGTCCAACTGAAATGCATGCGGGACTTCCTCTTCGCAGATGATGCAGCCATTGTTGCCCACTCTGCTGAAGACCTCCAACAACTCATGAATCGTTTTAGCAAGGCCTGCCAAGACTTTGGACTAACAATCAGCCTGAAGAAAACACAAGTCATGGGCCAGGGCGTGGACTCACATCCCTCTCTTACCATCTCCACGCAAGAATTGGAAGCTGTTCATGACTTTGTGTACCTTGGCTCAACGATCTCTGACACACTCTCTCTAGATGTCAAGCTGGATAAACGCATTGGTAAAGCAGCTACCATGTTCTCTAGACTCATAAAGAGAGTATGGCTCAATAAGAAGCTGACGAAGATCCAGGTCTATAGAGCCTGTGGCCTGAGCACACTCCTGTACTGCAGTGAGTCCTGGACCCATTGTGCACGGCAGGAGAGGAAGCTAAACACATTCCATATGCGTTGCTTCTGACAGATTTTTGGTATCACCTGGCATGACAAAGTTCCAAATAGAGTAGTCCTAGAATGAACTGGAATTTTTAGCATATCTACATTACTGAAACGGCGACGTCTAAGTTGGCTTGGGCATATCGTGAGAATGGCTGACGGTCGGATTCCAAAGGATCTCCTGTATGGAGAATTAGTGCAGGGAAATCGCCGCAGAGGGAGACGACAGCTGCGATACAAGGAC
Source organism: Pogona vitticeps (assembly GCF_051106095.1). NCBI lineage: Eukaryota > Metazoa > Chordata > Lepidosauria > Squamata > Agamidae > Pogona > Pogona vitticeps. The sequence goes on along the minus strand of NC_135783.1, from coordinate 61,704,503 downwards.
ATCTGCAAGCGGGATCTGAAGGCCTTAGGAATAGACCTCAACAGATGGGAAACCCTCATCTCAGCGTTCAGCCTGGAGACAGGCGTTGCATCACGGCCTCTCCCAATTTGAAGAGACCCTTGTCCAGCAGGCTGAGGCAAAGAGGAAGTCACAAAAGCAGCAAAATCAGGGATCTGGACAGGGGACAGATTGTATTTGTCTTCAGTGTGGGATTGTCACTCTTGAATCGGCCTCCTCAGCCACACTAGACGCTGTTCCAAGTCCTCCATGTTACCATAGTCTTTCGAGACTGAAGGATGCCTAACACTAGAGACATACCCTAGTTTTCTTTCTTTCTTTTTTATTGTTCCTTACTGCTTTTTGCCTTGACTATTATTAAAGCTCTCTTGGTCTCTATACATGTCACTGTAAAATTCCATTTAGGATTTTGACTCTGTTTCTGTTACCATTTGCTTTGACTTCTCATATGCCAGTAACAATTTTTCATCAATCATCCATTAAGGATTTTATATTCTTTTAGGTTTTTTGCATTCTTCCCAGATAATGTCTTTGGTTTCAATCCTCTGTTCCTCTACTTCGCTATCAATTAAGTTCAGTGATACATGGTATTCTAATTCTTCAAGAATGTTACTTAAATTATATGTTCGCAATGTGTAAATGTATACCAAGCAGCTAACTGATGTTTAAATTTATATTTTGTGCATATAAAAATGAGTAACTATTCTAGCCACTTTAAAAATTTGTTTCTAAAGGCATTTTAAAGGACATTCTGACAGGATTTTCTCACATTTTATCTGACTATCTCTTGAACAATCCCCACAGCATTTAAATATAAGTGAAAAACCTACATGGTGGTGAAGGTGAGTGGAATATGAGAGAAGAGATACAATGGACCAGTGGCAAAACACAGCTAACAATACTGGTTGTTAGATAAACGCTATATGGCAATTTCCTTAGCCTGGTGAATTCCATACATCTTGGATTACAAACCCCACCATCCCGAAACAGGAATCAGATTGTAGGATTTAAGTGCCTCTGGAAAGTATCAGGTTGTAGAACCAGAAGAGCATTTCTGAAGGAACCAACAACAAAATGTGTCAGTTAAGCATCTGACCAACAAAGAAGATCCATAAGAAGCCAATACTTTTACTGGGACCAGCTACAATGTGCAAACTTTGAATTCTCCAGAACCCTTCATCAGGCTGTAAGCAAAACAAACAAACAAACTGGGGATGGGTGGGGAGAAGTATGGAAGTCCAGAAATTAGGCTGAATGTTTTCCGCTAAGAGACCTGCGATTAACCTCAGTCTCAAGCTGGAGAGTGCAGGTCAATGCATCACTGGCTAGGAACATCTAGCAATGCTTGGTGAAATGAAGACAAAATGTTGGGCTCCTCACTTCTCAGAAAACAAGTCTGGTAGCAGCTCTGACATCTACTTCTTGCCTAAGGCAATTTCCTGCATAAGATCATTCTTCTGTTACTGGCTTGGATCAAAACTAGAGTGTGGATTAACCTGAGTTAGTCACACCACATTGCCCATATCATTCTTCTTTAATTTTTCTTTTTGAAAAAGCCTGAGAGAGAGAGAAGTAGAGCAAAGAAAAGAATGTCAGAGACAGCAGGAAAGCTGAAGTGGGAAAGACTGTTGCCAGAATCTTACTGGTGTTCATATAAGGTCTGCTTAATGTGCTGTAGCTAATTTCATCTAACTTAGAAAGGTGCTACGACCTGATTACAAAACTAAGGTGTGGCCTGGCACCTCACTGATTAGCTACAATTAGCTCTAGCAAGTTACACTAACCTCATACAAAGTATCAGCAAGATTCCAGCCAGGAATAAATTAAAGGTAAGACCCATTATTGTAAACTGACTGTTGCAATCATGGCTAGAATTAGATTTAATTCAAAGATACAATAAGCTGCTGAAGACTCACTGGGGAGGGTCGAAAAGGCCAGGACACCTCTGGTCCTGATATTTGTATTCATGTCCCCCAGGAGATGAATACCAATATCCCATCTCTAATTTCTAGCATGTATTTCTCTAATAGTATCTAACAGTAAATCTTATTTTCATTTGATGGGGCAATGCTGAAACTGGCAAGAAATTTTCTGCTTGAGCAGCTGTGAATATTCTGCATACTTAATATGGTTTTACACGACTTTCCATGCCATGGTTTAAAACAATGTTTTTTTCACTGAAAAGATTGTATGATGGGCACCAACATGCAGAACGTTCCAGTGAGTCTTCAACATCTCGAGTTATAGGAAACATAGGCGGCAGGCATAGGAAGGACCATTTTTTTCATCATATCTTTGAATTAAATCCAGTTCTAGCCATGACTGCAAGAGGCCAGTTGAAATGTATGGTGTTGTCTGCTCATGCAATTCCCTTTGGTTTCAATGTTGTCTGCTCTAAAACTGGATGTAACTGTTTGCTATTTCAAATCCAGAAGCCACTTTAAAGCCATATCCTGCAGATAATGGTCCAGTTTGGTTCTGGGGGAAGGGTTGAAAGGGCCTGGTCATCTGTAGTGGCAATAGTCATATTCGTCTCCCCTGGGAGACAAATGTGAATATCCCATCTCTACTATTAATTTTCGCAGGAACTTTGGTATACAAGAATCTTATGTGGTTCACTCTGTATTGCAGTTCTTCAGTACAACCACGATGGAAGAAAATCATAGGGGCATAATCAATGGCAAATCACACTTCCAGGGTCCTATTGAATTAGGGAGTAGTTATTGTGTTATAACTGTGATGGGACATACAGTAATGGCAGCAGCTGAAGGAGTGTGCTAAGAACTAGGAGTTCCCTAGTCCCTACTTTTTTTAAAATTATGTAATTACAATTAAATTAATAATGTGGTTTTGGTGCCATTGGCTTTTAATTTTTCAACTGTTTAAACTCCTTTCACTGTTCATTTATATGTTTATTGTTATATGTCTGTTTATTTTGTTATATTGTGAATTGCCCAGAAGCCTGAATTGCACTAATAGAGTGCCATAGAAATTAAATAAATAAAATTCATATCCACTTAAACCACTTTTTATTATTACACGTTATGAAGAACAAGAACAGTGACAAGAACACTGTAGGTCTCCAGAATTTCAAAGTTCAACACATGGTAGTGTGATTATAAAATCCTACTTCCAAGTACAACAGATAGTCCTGCAGCATGTGAAACATGGAACAGCGGACAGGTAAGCTACAAGTACCGATGTTTTGCATCATACACACCCAGCCCACAGGAATGTCAGCTCCATAGAGAAGATACTTTGTTCCTTGCATCCACATTGTACCTTGACAAACTTTCACCTTGGTGCAGCTTACAATATGTACAGACAACAATTTGGACGCATTCATGTTCTATCTGATTTCATTAGAAAAAGCAGATCCCCCTAAATGAAATTGGTAATGTGGGAACTGACGGTAATAAAAAGTGCAAATGTCTATATACTGAAAGAAGGCTTTTTCACACCCACCGCTCCTGCAGAGAAATGACAACATGCATCATATTCTTGCCTGACAACCTGATCCTTTGCAAGACCGGAGCTGTTTTGCTTTTGGGATTTGGGGGGGGGGATCAGGAGGGACCAGAGTTAGTTTAACCAGTACGCATGGGGGCTGCTAGGCCCGTAAGTCACCCCAGGACAGTCGCCTCAACACACACCTCGTATCTCTCCCCCAATTGCCTTCCTCGCTCCCCCGCGCCCCCCTCCGGTCCCCGGTTTCTCTCCGTGTCTGCTGCCTGCTGAGCCTCCTCCTCCAGGGGCGCCTTCGGCCCAGGCAGCCGCGGGTATTTAGACACCCCCGCGGACGCCTTCCTGCTCGCTGGCCTCCTCACCTTCATGAACTCGTTCTTGTCGAAGCACAGGTTTTCGGGGCCCCGCGGCAGGTTCATGGTCCACGTCTCCATGGCGGGCGCGCGGGCGGGCGGGCGAGCTCCCACCCGGTCGTCCACGTCGCCTCCGACACCCTCCCGCCCGCCTCCTTCGCTCGTCTCCTCCAGTCGACACAAAATGTACGCGCGCCACACTTCCGCCAGCACCGCGGCGACGTCGGCCGCCCTCTCTGCTCGTGTGCGGCCTCTGGCGGCCTCTCGCCTCCATACAACTCCGAGGAAAGAGGCAGCGGCTGGCTTGGGCGGCGTCAGTGACTCTGGGTCGATGAAGGGAGAAAGCCGGCCTACAGGTTTGCCGTGCCAGAAGCGAGCATGACCATTATATGTCAAGCAGAGAAACTGCAACATCGTTAGCTTTTCTCCCTGCATGCTGGTTGAAAAGAGAGGAGTCGAACATGTGCAGAATATGTTTCCCACCTCACTATGGTGCCAGCATATGGAGCCTTTCTTAGCTCTAAGTCACTGTGGTAATACGGCAGCTGTGAGTTCCATAATTCAAGCACAGCTAGGATACATGGTCCCCACTGGGGATTTAAATACTGTATCTGACTGGGGAGCCAGAAGTTGAAAATTTGATTCTCCACTCTGAAACCACACAGGTCAAGCCTTGGGCAAGCTGCACAGTCCCAGAATTGACCCAGAAGAAGATGTGAACCAGATCTTGAGTACTACTCTCTACCTAGGGATCTCTGGAAAGGGTCACAATAATTGAGTTCATGGCACACAATTACTATTTAGGATACCTGGAATGCCCGAAGATCTGATACATTGTTTCTAGCTCCTAAATTTTAGGCTATATTTTTGCCACCATGATGTATATGCAGAATACATCATGCGGAAGGCTGGACAGGAGGAATCCCAAGCCAGAATTAAGATTGCCGGAAGGAATATCAACAATCTCAGATATGCAGATGATACCACTCTGATGGCAGAAAGTGAGGAGGAATTAAAGAACCTTGTAATGAGGGTGAAAGAGGAGAGTGCAAAACACATCCTGAAACTCAACATCAAAAAAACTAAGATAATGGCCACTGGTCCCATCACCTCCTTGCAAATAGAAGGGGAAGATATGGAGGCAGTGACAGATTTTACTTTCTTGGGCTCCATGATCACTGCAGATGGAGACAGCAGCCACGAAATTAAAAGACGCCTGCTTCTGGGGAGGAAAGCGATGACAAACCTTGACAGCATCTTAAAAAGCAGAGACATCACCTTGCCAACAAAAGTCCGCATAGTCAAAGCTATGGTTTCCCTTGTTGTGATGTATGGATGTGAGAGCTGGACCATAAAGAAAGCAGACCGCCGAAGAATTGATGCCTTTGAATTGTGGTGCTGGAGGAGGCTCTTGAGAGTCCCCTGGACTGCAAGGAGAACAAACCTATCAATTCTAAAGGAAATCAACCCTGAGTGCTCACTGGAAGGACAGATCCTGAAGCTGTGGCTCCAGTACTTTGGCCATCTGATGAGAAGAGAAGACTCCTTAGAAAAGACCTTGATGTTAGGAAAGTGTGACGGCAAGAGGAGAAGGGGACTACCGAGGATGAGATGGCTGGACAGTGTCTGCAAAGCAACCAACATGAAATTGACAGACCTCCGGGAGGCAGTGGAAGATAGGAGGGCCTGGCGTGCTCTGGTCCATGGGGTCACGAAGAGTCGGACACGACTAAACGACTAAACAACAACAAGCTCCTAAATTTTAGGCTATATTTTTGCCACCATGGTGTTTATATGTAGGATACCAGTTAATGTAGGATAGATTGGAAACAGGAAAATGTATAAATTAAGCTGTCTCTTCAAAGCACAGTGCATAGAAGCCAGATTTTAGGAATGAGACCCCCCACTCAGTGAAATAGCTAATACTTGTCTACATGGAATATTTTCAGATAGAGGACCTGTAAAAAATCATTGGGCAGCAATTCATGGAGATGGAAAAATGATAACAGAGGACAAAGAAAGGCAGAGGTGCTCAATTCCTGTTTTACAGTAGTTCCATCTTTTCCCATAAGACAGACTACAAACTTCCAAACAAATTAGAAGCTCAAGGGGGGGGCAGGATTGCAGCTGGAGATTGATAAACAAATAGTCAAGGAATGCCTTACCACCTTGAACGAGTTCAAATCCAGGGCCAGATGAACTGCATTCAAGAGTACTGAAGGAACTGGCTGAAGAACTCTCAGAACCTGCTATCCATTATTTTCTTGAAATCATGGGAAACAGGGGAGATGTCAGAGGACTTGAAGGAGGGCTAATGTTGTCCCTGTCTTCAAAAAGGGCAAAGAAGAAGAAGCTGGGAACTACAGGCCAATCAGCCTGACATCAATCCCAGGCAAAATTCTGGAACAGATTGTAAAGCGGTCAATGTGCAAGCACCTAGAAAACAATGCAGTAATAACTAGAAGCCAACACGGATTTGTCAAGAACAAATCCTGCCAAACTAATTTGATCTCATGTTTTGATCAGGTCACCTCCCTGATAGACAGAGGGAATGCTGTAAACATAGTATAACGTGGCTTCAGCAAAGCTTTTGTCATAGTGCCTCAAGCTAACTAGGTGTGGGCTGGATAGATCAAGTGTCCGGTGGATACACAAATGGCTACATAATTGTACCCAGAGGGTGATGATTAATGGGTCCTTCTCTAACTGGAAGGAGGTAACAATTACTCGGGTACCCCAAGGCTCAGTCCTGGGCCCGGTGCTCTTCAACATTTTTATTAATGACTTGGATGGGGGAGTGCAGGGAATGCTTGTTAAATTTGCAGATGATAACAAATTGGGCAGAATAGCTAATACCCTAGAAGACAGAAACAAAATTCAAAATGACCTTCATAGGATGGAGCACCGGGCTGAAAGCAACAGAATAAAATTTAAAAGGGATAAGTGCAAAGTCCTGCACCTCAGAAAAAGAAACCAATTGCACAGTTACAAGATGGAGGATACCTGGCTCAACAAAACTACGAGCAAGAAGGATCTTGGAATTGTTGTAGATCACAAACTAAATATGAGCCAACAGTGTGATGTGGCTACAAAAAAAGAAAATGCTATTTTAGGCTGCATTAATAGAAGTATAGTTTCCAAATCCCATGAGGTGCTAGTTCTCCTCTATTCAGCACTGGTTAGGCCTCACCTTGAGTATTGTGTCCAGTGTTGGACACCACACTTCAAAAAGGATGCTAACAAATTGGAACAAGTTCAGAGGAGGGCAACAAGGATGATCTGACAGCTGGAAACCAAGCCTTATGAGGAAAGGCTGAAAGAATTGGGCATGTTTAGCTTTGAGAAAAGAAGACTGAGAGGTGATATTATAGCACTTTTCAAATATTTGAAAGGCTGTCCTACAGACGAGGGGCAAGATTTGTTCTCGATCATCCCAGAGTGCAGGACACACAACAATGGGCTCATCAATGGGCTCAAGTATCAGGAAAAACTTCCTAACTGTTAGAGCAGTACAACAGTGGAACCAGTTACCTCAGGAGTTGGTGAGTGCTCCAACACTGTAGGCATTCAAGAAAAACTTGGATAATCACCTGGCAGATATGCTGTGATTGTATTCCTGCATTGAGCAGGGGGTTAGACTTGATGGCCTTGTAGGCCCCTTCCAACTTCACTTTTCTATGATTCTATGATTCCATCTTTTTCTACTTAATGGATTTATTTTGTAGAAAGAAAAAAAATTACAGAAATAGCAATGGTAAAACTTAAGAGGGTTATAAGTCATCTGAATTCTTTGAATAATTCTATGAATTAGTCAGGATTTGTTTAATCTGTTCAAACACAGTTGGAAGTACAATAACAAAATATTCAACTGATTCAGTTGCAAAAACGTTTTCTACCCAGCTGCATTCTGCTCAGGTAGGAATTATCTTTAGTCTTCTGTTTCCTTCTCTATGTTGTCACAATCTGTCATATTTGTCATTGCACTTCCAACCATCTTGATGGTGCCACAGTAGGGAAGCTGGCAGATACAAATTACAAGTCAATCCTGAGTTATGGTTATTTTTCCAGAGATTTTCAGAGATAAACAACTTCTTAGTAGTTTAGCCCTGGAAAACCCGGGAGGATCACCATAATCCTGGGGGATCATCATAAATCAGGATTGACTCAGAAATAGTTTATCATTCCTTTCTTCTGGTGGTGCTCTGGGACCACATGGCTTCCCCAAGACCACACAAGTGGTGGTGCATATAACCCTATCAGCTACATCTGGCCCAGGTGACGTTGGCTGACCTCTCTCTTAGGAGGCAAAATGGAGATTTGAAACCCGGGCATCTTCAGTCTACTGACTTGTGATACAAACTATGCACAAACTGCAAAAATGATATTTGGACATTCTTCATTAGTATTTCTAGAAGACCAATTTGGGAACAATTAGAGAATAATTTCTCAGCACTGCTTTGTTCCCTGCCCCCTAACCAAGGATGTTTGGGGTTTTTTTCCACTGACACTGCAAATGTCTTGGCATCCTGATCACTATCTTTCTTCCTTTACAGTACCCTCATGACATTCTGGGACATGGTGGTGGTGACCTTTGTGTGCAATGTGCTGCCAGAAGTAATTTCCAAATTGCAGAGATACAAGATGGGGAATACTTGGCTCAGCAATACTGCATGGAAGAAAGTTCTTGGAATTGTTGTATGATGAATATGAGCCAACAGTGTGATGTGGCTGCAAAAAAGACAAATGCTATTTTAAGCTACACTAACAGAAATATAGTCTCTAAATCCTGTGAAGTAGTATTTCTCCTCTATTTGGCAATGGTTGGGCCTCATCTTGAGTGTTGTATACAATTCTGAGCACTGCATTTTAAAAAGGATGCAGAGAAATTGGAACAAGTTCAGTGGAGGCCAACAAGTACAGCAAGGGACTGAACACCAAGCCCTATGAGGAAAGACTGAAAGACAGGGGCATGTTCAGCCTTGAGAAGAGAAGATTGAGAGGAGATATGTTACCACTCTTCCAGTATTTAAAAGGTTGTCATGCAGAGGAGGGATAGGATCTGTTCTCCATCATTCCAGAGTGCAGAACACATAATAATAGCTCAAGTTACAGGAAGCCAAATTTCTGTTGTATATCAGGAAAAACTCCTAACCAGTAGAGCAGTGGAACAGTTGAACCAATTACCTGCGGAGGTGGTTTGTTTTCCAACACTGCAGGTATTCAACAGGAAGTTAGAAAGCCATCTATCAGATATATTTTGATTTGGATTCCTTCACTGAACAGGAGATTAGCCTTGATAGTGTTATAGGCCCCTTCGAACTCTATTTGTCTATAATTCCATTAATATATGCCAACCTTAATAGGGCTTTCAAGGTAAATGAGAAATTTAAGAAGTGATTTTAGCAGTGTCACCTCCTCCATACAAACAGGTAACCATTTTCCAAATGATGGAGATATTTGAGAAATGATCATGCAAATTGTCCTTCTGTCTCCAGAGGAGTTAAAGAAAAGAAAACTTTCAAAACATCTTTCAGAAGAATGTTTTTTGAGAAAACTAGGCTTTGCACTTGGAGCAATGCAGGTTTAGCATCTTTCCCCAACCTTCTAAATGTCACATTATTGAAGGATTGTGGTAGATATATTGTATCTCTGCAGCAGATGCTTATAAGCTCTTCACCTCTAAGCCCTATCTGCAAATATTAGAAAATACCATGTTTCATCCACCTGAGGAAAACAGGTGGAGCTAATGACATAATTTATCTTACCCTTTCCAAAAGTTTTCTTTCCCCATGGCAGAGGCTTCCATTTTCCTGCCTAGCTCTCAGGGCCCTTTAGTTGAGCTATTTAAAATCTTAAAAGATGATGCTGTTAAGGTGCTACACTCAATATGCCAGCAAGTTTGGAAAACCCAACAGTGGCCAGAGGATTGGAAAAGATCAGCCTACATCCCAATCCCAAAGAAGGGCAGTGCCAAAGAATGCTCCAGCTACCATACAATTGCACTCATTTCATATGCTAGCAAGGTTATGCTCAAAATCCTACAAGGTAGGCTTCAGCAATATGTGGACCGAGAATTCCCAGAAGTACATCTGGATTTTGAAGGGAAAGAGGAACTAGAGACCAAATTGCTAACATACGCTGGATTATGGAGAAAGCCAGAGAGTTCCAGAAAAACATCTACTTGTGCTTCATTGACTACACAAAAGCCTTTGACTGTGTGGACCACAGCAAACTATGGCAAGTCCTTAAAGAAATGGGAGTGCCTGACCACCTTATTAATCTCCTGAGAAACCTATATGTGGGACAGGAAGCAACAGTTAGAACAGGATATGGACCAACTAATTGGTTCAAAATTGGGAAAGGAGTACGACAAGGCTGTATATTATCTCCTTGCTTAATTAACTTACATGCAGAATACATCATGCGAAAGGCAGGACTGGAGGAATCCCAAGCCAGAATTAAGATTGCCAGAAGAAATATCAACAACCTCCGATACGCAGATGATACCACTCTGATGGCAGAAAGTGAGGAGGAATTAAAGAACCTCTTAATGAAGGTGAAAGAGGAGAGCACCAAAAATGGTCTGAAGCTCAACATAAAAAAAAACCACTCAGACCATGGCCACTGGTCCCATCACCTCCTGGCAAATAAAAGGGGAAGATATGGAGGCAGTGACAGACTTTACTTCCTTGGGCTCCATGATCACTGCAGACGGTGGCAGCAGCCACGAAATTAAAAAATGCCTACTTCTTGGGAGGAAAGTGATGACAAACCTCGACAGCATTTTAAAAAGCAGAGACATCACCTTGCCAACAAAGGTCCGCATAGTCAAAGCTATGGTTTTCCCTGTAGTGATGTATGGAAGTGAGAGCTGGATCATAAAGAAGGCTGACCGCTGAAGAATTGATGCTTTTGAATTGTGGTGCCGGAGGAGACTCTTGAGAGTCACCTGGACTGCAAGGAGATCAAACCTAGCGATTTTGAAGGAAATCAAACCCTGAGTGCTCACTGGAAGGACAGATCCTGAAGCTTTGTCCATCTCATGAGAAGAGAAGACACACTGGAAAAGACCCTGATGTTGGGAAAGTGTGATGGCAAGAGGAGAAGGGGCGACAGAGGACAAGATGGCTGGATAGTGTCATCAAAGCTACCTGCATGAATTTGACCAGTGGAAGACAGGAGGGCCTGGTGCGTTTTGGTCCATGGGGTCATGAAGAGTCGGACATGACTTAACAACTAAACAACAACGCCCATTTCCATCAATCACTGTGTGGCTTCCCTGGCTGCATGCACTTGCATATGTGCAAAAGCTCTTTGGCAGGAGTTAGTTTGACAGCTTTCACTGGAATTTAGTTGTGGGATGGGAAGCTTGTGAGGCAGGAGGGTCTACTGGCTTCCACATAGATGATAGTCCAATGAACAAGAAGGCATATGTACACAGTTGTCCTCAGCCACCAAAATGAATTTCTTTTCTATTAGAGGATCATCAAAATTATCATGGGAGAAATTTACTGCATGCACTAATACAAATTGAATCCACACAATCTGTGTTTATTTTTATGCTAACTGTTAATTTAGACCACAATCTCTTCTTTTTGTCTCTAGTCTCCTAAAGTTTGTCTTAAAATGTGTGTCTGTCTCTGGCACTTCCATGGGCAAGGGGACATCAAAGGGGCTTGTGGGTCATCACCACCAAGTGGTGCAGATAGTGGTGCAGATAGCAGGAACATGGGTGATTTGTTGGCTTTCATGAGATTTTTCCACTCCAGACCCTCAGCCTCCCATGGTCCTCTCTGTCCAGACAGGTTAGTTCAGTTTCTCCTCCTGCTGTTCCTGTCACCCCAATGCCCTGGCTCTTTCTGCTGCTCTTCTTTAGCACAGAGTTCCCTCTCCAGCTGGCACATCCTCTTAAACTTCCAGTCCCACTACCAGCAACGCAGTTGAGTTGATTCCAGCCCCAGTGCACCTAAATTTAGAGGGCTCCAAAATCTAGAGTTACGGCAAATCTACTGATGAATGTTAGTCAAATAAGGAGCAGCACCTCTTGGTCTATCTGGCTTTTTGTCTGTCTGTCTTCTGAAAATGTAGATTTTCTCATCCTTTTTGTTGGGAAAGGCGATTGCACCCATGCATTAGGTTGGGGTAGAGGAGAGATGGTGCAGTTACCCTTGGTTCATAAACTGCTAGTTAGGTCTCTGCCACCCAGCCAATGGTTTCATGCCCAAGTGACGTATATTTTGTTGTTGGAAAAGGATCTTCAAGAACTATGATATGTGATCCTCATCAGAGATGTAATAAAGTCAAGGTGAGGGAGGCAGATTTCTATAGCTCTGTTTAGACCCAACAAGATTTTAAAAATTGCTTGGGAAAAGATTAAACCATTGGTGGCACAACAAAGCTTACTGAAAATAATGATGTTTAAATGGGTGCAGCAATCAACTGTTTAATAAAAAGCAAGTTTGTGCCTTCTAAGTATCTGATCCTCCAGAGAAAACAACAAGTGCCATTCTATGGGGCATGCAGTTTGTAAATACTTTAGTTGGTCCTTTTCTCTATAATGAAGTATGAAGCTAGGCATAGACTGTATCTCCCTATATTCTAAAAGCTAAGGCAGGAGGGCAAGAGGCTGTCCCCTTCCAGCAGAGGTGGATGGTCTGTTCTCATGAGAAGCCTGCAGGAGCACTTTTAACGTGGTGCATGGGACAGCAGTGCAGAAAGCAGAGATACAGCTTAAACATCAGCATCACGGGAACGATTTCATAGAAAAAGTTCAGCTAATTTAATAGCCAGCACTAACCACTAAAAGCAAGGAACATTACATTCAGTATTTCCAAAATGTGTAACTGCAGACTACAAATCAGGGCTATTTGGAAGCCACAGGTCAGAACAAGTGCTCCTTAGTCACAGACAGGATAGAGTAGAACTCCATATAGATCCTTTGTGTTCACTCTGGTGCTCTTGGAGTACGGTATAAAAAATGGAAAAATAAGAAAGACATGCTGCAAGAGGAAAATGACACTGAAATTAATACACATTATCTGGAAGGCTAAGGTACTTAGTGTGGTGTGTAGTTGACAGAGTGACAGACTAGGATTCAGCATGAGGACTGACAACAGCTGAATTCCCTAGTAAAATCCAAGACCATCCCTAGATACTCCAGGCTGTGGGATGGCAGGAGATGTCTCAGGTTGAAGATATGAGGCCATAGCAGCTGCTCTCCTTGTTGTTGCTTTCCTTCACTGCAGTGCAAGTGAAGGACATCCTTTGATGTAGCATATCACTTTGCCTTCCCCCCTTCATTTTAATAATGTTGTTGGTTATACTAGCAGGACTGTATGTGTGTACGTGTGTACAGATGAATGCTTACATTCTTGTGGTTAATTCAGAACATCACTTTAGGACATTATAATCTGTGTTTCTTCCACCTTTCTGGTGATGTCCCTGCTGAAGTTAATGATATCTGTCTCATGAGTCTCTTTTTCTTGTGTTCTCTGGGCAAATAATCTTGCCAGAAATAATTCCAACGGCACCATGTAACCCTTGCACCTACCCTACTCATACTTGTATTCCCTGAGCAGAAAGAGGTTAGAGTGGCTGGTGGACAAGGGGTGCGTCACTGTACAATGGGAGGTGGAGCCTAACTGCTGCAGTCATGACCTGATTAGGGGATCAGTAGCAGATCACTCAACAAAGTCATAGCAGCTGAGGTTTTTGATCAAACTCAGCCAGGCTGATTAGAGGACCAGATATGAAGATCCAATTGCATGTTGCCAGCTGCTCAGGAGTCAATCTCAGCTGTCCCAAAAAGTGGATCTGGTGAGGGTCACTTGGGTTATTAAAGAGGGCAGAGGATTATGTTGTTTTTAGAATTTGCCTGCTGTCTTCTCTTACAATCTATTAAAATTTAATTTTATTATACTAAGTGCAGATTACATAGACTTCAACATATTTCAACATACACACAAGAGTTCTTACATAGATGTCACCTTGGATGTGTGGGAATAGAAGAGGGATGGAAGGGGACATGCCTCTAGTGTCTCTAGACATGGGCACCTCTAAAGATACAGATCAAGGCCATCAACCACATTGGCTTAAGCAAGCAAAGTTAAAGTATAAGGAAGCAGACTAATACATAAAAGGCCTGTGAACAAAACATAGTCATCCTCAAAATCTGGAGATGAGATGCCTCCCTGCTTGGTCCACAAACGGCCTCTGGATTGTGATGTTTGAGTTTTATTTGCAAACTTGAACATGGCACTGGAAGCTTTCCTCAAAAATTCACAACAGCATTCATTCAGTAGTTTTGAATTAGGATCATGTTTCCTGCTGTCATATGTCTCTTATTTGAGAGGGCAGATTCTTTCAAAATATGCTGTGTTGGAGTTCTGTTTACAGCCTCGCATGCTGTCTATATCTTATGTGACTGGGAAGGACTTTCTGGGCTGAGGTGATTGTCCATCCGTCTTGCACTAGCCAATCATTCCTTCCAGCATTTGAATTCAAAGATTTCTCTGCTGAGTGCCCTTTCCCCCTCTCTTTAGTTTGGTTTGTGCCAATATTCTGTTTGCTATTGATCTATTTGGTCGGTTGCTAAGTATGTGTGCCGTAAAGAAAGCAACATATACAAGCCTGTAATTTGAAGCAATTTTAAGCAAATAAATATTTTTTATTTTTTTTCTCCTACAAATGTCTCAGAGTGTGTTACTGAGACTTTAAGTACCAGTTAATGAAAAAGGTGTGGATTCTGGGGAATCTGAAGTTATTCTCCTCTGTGGTTCTGTATAATTCTGCTGTGTGGATAACAAGTAGGCCTTCTGATGTACGGTATATAGCCCTCCATAGCCATTTTCACCTTTTCCTGAGTCCCTGCTGCTTTTTAAAAATGCTGCAGAAGTGCCAGCTATTTTAGTAGGAAACAGGATTCATGGGGATTGTTTGTTTTCTGGTAGAAAGAGGCAGCATGTTTGTTGCTCTTAGCAGAATCAGGTTCCAAGCTGTGCTGTCACATTGATTCTGACTTGTGGCAGCTTTTTCCATGGTTTTGTAATAGTTTGCCATTCCCTTTTTCTGGGAGCATTCTGGGACTGGACAGCTTGGCCAAGGCTACACAGGCTGGCTCTTCTCCAGGTACCAGAGGTGAGGAATTGAGCTCCCAATCTTTGGCTCTGCAGCCAAGTAAACCCACTGATTTATTTAGCCAATCTAAACAAGGCACGTATTTCCCTATGCCCTGTTTCCCCACCAAAATTGCTGGGATTCCTCTAGTGAACGTAGCCCCTTATGGTTGGTGGGAGAGGCAAGGATATTGCCTCTGAAGGGGATAATGTGGCCCCCAGGCCTGAGAGTTTGCCAGTGTGTTATAGAACCATAATGAGCAAAAACCTGGAAACAGACAAAGGTTTGGAAATTACACCTTTATGAATGGAAGAGTCTTCACAGGATCAAGAAACCTCCTTGGGGACAACCCCTCCTTTTTTATATCATAAAATCTCAATTTATGTCCTTTAGGCAGACCAGCGCTTGCCCTCCTGACCCCCAGAAGGTTCTGCCTGTCTGTAGGACTGACACCCATGTGATGCAGCAAGTAGGAGCTAATGGCCTTTTTCCTTTCCTTGTTGTCAAATCACCCTAAATTTTAGCTCCTATAAATATTGTAGCTAAATAGAGTCACAATGTGGCCTCACCAATCATTAAGGCTCTCAACAATTATTCACAAAAAGACTCTAGGTGATTAATCTGCCGATTAAGCGCTTCAGTGGCAGCTAGTCTACTTTGCAATAGCTACATTCCTCTTTTCAGAGCCAGAAAAGAGCATTGGGAAATGTCTTTGTAGGGCAAAGAAGAAGAAAGACAGGGTACTTCATGTTCCAGCAGACAGAAAAGATCTGTCTTGAATGGATGTGCAAGCTGTCTTCTTTTAAAAAAGAATCCAAAACCTTTGTATGCCAGAATTCTTATCTGAAACTACTGGGTTTCAGCTCCTGATAAAACAAGGGCAGCTCTTTTTCTTCTGTTCTTTTAATATCTGCAATTTCTGAAAATAACTCTCTAATGCCAAAAGGTTAAGGAGCATGTTCTACAAATATTGATTGGAACTTGAATTTTAGACATTATATACAGTACCATATGAAAAATTTCTTCTGCTGCCTGTCTTCCTAGGAGTAATGGACAAAAGCAGTACTGTTGCTTCATTTTGAACAGCATATTTTGTTCTCCATTTATTAATTTGGAACTAGCAGATTTATTGTCGTATAATTTTGGGTGAACTAGATTTTCCTGGTCGAGAAGCATACGATTAAGTGGGCTTCAATCCATGCAATGTTAACCATCAGACTTCCAGGTGCCACAAATCTCACTGTATTTTTTTCCTCCAGCAGACAGGCTGTGCAATCCAAATTCCCAAATATGTGAGCTGTAATGAGTTTGGAACAGGCAGAAGCTTATTGTACCAACGCAAGTGCCTTTGTGCTGGCTGATCTCAGATATGCGAGTAGAACACACACATCCCAAAAGGGGGTGGTGGAAAAGGGAAGGAATGGGAAATGGGAAGGAATGGGAAATGAACTGAGTCCAACCTCCTCCAAAACCCAGACACATAAAGCCACTACACTGACACAAAAGTAGGCCAGGAATGGGGTAGTCCTAAGAAATTTCCAACATCTGTAATCTGGAAGGGGTTTAGACTCAGCACAGCTGCAGCAGGCTAAGTATCAGCTGAGTCAACTTGTAGCCATCTTGGTAGTTAGAACTGTGTCCTAATAACACTAGTTTGATCACTGAAGAATTCTTCTAAAGACTGTAGCAGAGAATACAACTGAGAGAATTGGACTAAAATTGAGATTTTGTAAAAATAATACCAAGAACATCAACAATCAATTTTGGGTGTGTTCTTCATGTGTAACCTATTCATAGAATCATAGAACAATGGAGTTGGAAGGGGCCTATAAGGCTATCTATTCCAACTACCTGCTCAATGCAGGAATCTAAGTCAAAATATATCTGAGATTCTCTTGAATGCCTCCTGGGGTAATTGGTTCAATTGCCATTCTGCTGTAACAATTAGGAAGTTTTCCTGACATTCAACTGAAACAGGGTTTCCCATAACCTGAGACCATTAGGCAGAAAGTGAGGAGGAATTAAAGAACCTTGTAATGAGGGTGAAAGAGGAGAGGAGAGTTGTCCGAAGAAATTGTGGTTTCAGGTAATTCTGGAGAACCCTCCCATTGTTTCTTAGTTGTGAGGATGTCATGGAGCCAGGCATTTATTTATCTTCCCTCCTTCCATCTCCCCACCACCCCTCCAGGGAACGGGACTGCCTACTTTTTCACGTACTAGCAGTGGTATGCACAGAAGGATACCTAAGCCCAGCCACTTCCAAAAGAGGGGGTGGGTACCTCATTTCCTGGGGCTGTGCAGTACAGGAGATGGTAGTGGAGAGCTGCTCACATTGGCATCTCTCACAAGCCCAGCAATGCTGTTTGGTACAGCAATGATAGCCGAGGGAACAGGGAGTGGCACATTTGTCATCATCAGTAACCTACTTACTTAGGCAAGGTGTTCAATGCAATCCTGCTCCAGAGTCATGTTCCTTTAAAGCTGTAGCATCTCTGCAACTAACTTGCAAATGGAGCTGGTTATTACCTCCCAGTGACCAATCACAAAATGGAAGCAAGCCAGTTTGCAACTTGCAGAGCTCCTGAATAGGTAGGTAGGATCACATGTGGACAAAACAGGTTAAATTCTTGCTGTAGCTTCAGTTCTTGCCACTAATTGACATGGAATCGTAAACCCCTTCTGAGTACTCTCTACCTGGAAAACTCTGAAAAGGGTCTAGATAACTCAGAACTCAGTTGATGGCACATGATTATTATAATGGATGGGAAAACAAGTAGCATCTTGCTTCTCAGAGAAATGAATCAAGCCATTGACATGGAACTTGTTCAACTCACAAATGGTGAAGTGCTTTCCTGAGCTTTTTATAGAAGCTCACTTATAACATTTGTTACTTTAATTTCTCTTCCCTATTTCTCTTCTCATCCTAGGCGAGCTCTCTGGATGTGGTGATGACTCAGACAGGCACTCCATGCAGCTGAGTCCACACTGTTCTCTTTTCCCACCAAGAGGTAAATGTATCTCATGTCATGCTTCATTTTCCATCATCTTCCCCAGTTCTCATGCAGAAAGGAGACATCTGTGCACAGAAAGAACTAAAACTGGGTTGGACTGAGACATTTACTACTTGTAGTAAAATGCAAGATGGTTTTCCCTCCCTAGTCCGTACATGCAGAAACTAATTGGATTGGCATGTGACTCTGCTGATCAGATAGCATCCTATATAGAGCAGTGGTTTCCAACCTTGGGTAACCCAGGTGGTCTTGGACCACAACTCCCAGAAACCATGGCCAGCAAAACTAGTGGTGAAGGCCTCTGGGAGTTGCAGTTCATGGACACCTGGGTTACCTAAGGATCCCAGGACAGATTATGTGACCTAAACCAGTGGTTATTAACCTTTGTTACTCAAGTGTTTTTGAACTGCAACTCCCAGAAACCTCAGCCAGCAGAGCTGATGGTGAAGGCTTCTGGGAGTTGCAGTCCAAAAACATCTGAGTAACAAAGGTTAAGAACCAGTGACCTAAACCACTCTGTGAAATTGGATAAGACAGGGTGAAATTGCTGAAGGCTTCACAAGAACAGTTGGGAGTTCTTGCCATTGGTGTCCCCTTCATCTGCTGTCTAAGGCAAATAACCTATTCTGCCCAATGCCAAATAGTAAGACAAATCCTGAACAAAAGACAATACATGCTGTATCTTCAGTGACAATTTTACCCTCTCGAGGCCTGCTAGCTGACTAAACACAAGGCATCCCTCCCCAGCACTGACATTAACCTCATCAGTTTTTTCTATATTTTTAAAAATTAACCAGAACTGTTGACAATTGCCAGGGGACTAACACACTTTACTATTTATTGTGAGTTGCTGTAGCAGTTTTCTATTTAGGAGCCTTCAGTGTGACTATTTAAAATGCTTGTTATTGTAGTTGCACTCCTTAATTTTTAATAAAGTGGTTGAGAAAAGTTCTCTTAATTTTTAATAAAGTGGTTGAGAAAAGTTCTCGCAGAAAAGTTCTCGCAGTGTATTTTACTCCCTATGTGCCTTAAACTATTATTTTCCCCTGCAGTACCTTTACACTAAGCATGGTCATAAATCAATAGTGATTTCATATCACGTTGGACAGAAATCCTTCAAAGCTTTAAAGGGAGTCAAATTGTTAGAGAGATTGTGGAGAGCTACTGATGCTGCCCAGACAAGCAATTCATATGACACTAGCAAAAGGCATTGTCCTCCTCCTACTTTCAATATCATTGTTTAAAAATTTGAGTATATCCACTAATTTTTGAAAATGAGTTCCATCGAGAGTTGTGAGTTGCACAACAACATTTCACTCATTGTTTCTAGATTTCCAGCTTTTTACAAATCCATTTTTAATTTATTTTTTAATTTATTATTGGATTTATATCCCGCCCTTCTAGACAGGAGTCTACTCAGGGCAGCTCACAATATATTGTGGACAAACAAATAAAAACAACAATATGAGCACATGCAAATTGTACACTGATCACTACTCTCTTTTGTACTCCATTTTGGAGATGTCCCCCCCCCCCATTTTTGGCATTAGCTGTCACTCTAATTCCTTGCAACAGATGAAAGCACAGAAAGCACAGAAGGAGGCCACCCTACTTTTCCAGGCCCTGTTATATGGGGCAAGCCTCCTGAGCTTTCAGCTCATTCTGTTCAGTCATTCCTGAGCCGTGAGCTAGACATCTGTTTCAAGAATATGAATGCTGTGGGGCTTTCTAGAGGAGTTTGTAAAAATTAAAGTAAACAACATAAAGGAATATAATGTCTTAGTATTTCAGTATTAAGAGGCAGCATGGATTATGGAGATGCTCAAGAAGGATAATAGGAGGATGTGGTATCTGTGGACAAGAACCCTGGATGACTCTTCTGGAGTAGGGTGTGGGAATCTGGAAGACTGACCCAAAATGTCTACTTATCTATTCCTAAAGGAATGAATATCATGCAATTAATATGAATAGTTGCTTTCACATCTAAATCTGACAGCACTGATCTACATAGCCTGGGTTGTGCCAGCTTTTGCTATGATTTGTTTTATTTACTAAAAAATAAGGAAGTAGATTTTGAGCTATGAAAGCTCACACTGAACCAAAACTATCAGTCTTTAGAGTGCTATAATATTTTGTGCTGTTTTCTCTTGCCAACATGCTGAGACATACGTACTGACATGGCGTCTTATTTGGAAAACATATAGTATCAGTGCACTGTCAAACAATATATGTATGAGTGTTGGTGAATTCCATGCGTGGAAATTGATCACCTTATACGATAGCAGTAAATCACAACTATTTGCAAAACCAAACTTGGAATGAATTGGTTTTTAAAAAAATAAGTAACAAGGGTATGACAAACTCAAAAGAAATGCAACAAGAAGAATCAAAGTCACTTTATTGGTGTAATAGCATCTTCATCTTACTTTTTACAGTTATTTTAAGGGAATTTTAGGCAAGTTTGCAAAATTATTGACATGAATTTGTCAAGTTTTATGTCATTATCTTACCAATCATAAAGGCTTTTTTCCGTTAAGTGTTGGGAAGGATAGTGACCAATGCAATGATATATAACAAGTTGCTTATCAAACACTGTGATTAGTAACATTGACAATTACGTGTCTTTTGTGCTGCTTTTTAAAAAATGTATTAATTTTTTAATTTTTACATTATTGTAATGTTTATGTTGCTGTTATTTAATGTTGTTACTATTCTCTTATTTTGTTGAGAACCGCCCAGAGTGGCCTTTGCAGCCAGATGGGTGGTATATCATTAATTAATTAATTAAGCAAACTGATTACTTTTATAACCCAGAAAGCTATGAAACTCAGATAAAAAGGAAGCACCCATATATAATTATTTCTGTTTATTTGAAAGTCAAACTAAGGGCACGTTGTCCTGTGGTTTGAATTTCTCTGGGAAAGGGCTCGTTTTCTTCATTTTTGGAGTCTAGATTTATTTATTTAATTAATTTATATCCTGCCCATTTAAACCAAAGTCTACTCTAGATGGCTAAAAACAATATTAAAATAAAATAAAACAACAATATTAATACACTAGAGGGTGGCGTAATAAGTTAGGTATTGACAGGAGGGAAGGCCTGTCTGAAGAGACAGGTCTTAAGTTGGCTATTAAAAACACCCAGCGAGGGAGACAGACAAATTTCTGGGGGGAGATTTTCCAGAGCCGAGGGGCCACTGCTGAGAAGGCCGGCTTTCTTGTTCTTTCTCTTCGGGCCTTCCTCAGCGTTAGGCCCCTCAGCTGCTCCTCCTGGCTAGAATGAGTGATACATGATGTACAGGCAACCACAAACCATCCCTAACTGCACCTTTCTAGAGCTATTGATTTTTAGTTTGGGGAAGGTTCCTCCATTCTGGTTCCAGCATTTATGATCACTAATATTGAATCAAAGAGGATTCCTTAGCTGTCACTTTGCTTAGTTGAGTTGCTGCAGGATCTAACTTTCTTGCAAGTAGAAATGAAAAGGATGCCACATATTAATGAATTTAAAGCAAAATTTAGTTTTATCCCATTCCCCCTGTGGAGGGGAGACAAAAGAGGATGCAGAAGGTTTTATTGCTGTAAAATCCAGTGCTGAATCACTTAAGTCAGTGGTCCCCAAACTTGGGCCTCCAGATGTTCTTGGACTGCAACTCCCAGAAGCCTTCACCACCACCTCTGCTAGCCAGGATTTCTGGGAGTTAAAGTCCAAGAACATCTGGAGGCCCAAGGTTGGGGACCACTGACTTAAGTGACAAATCAGTTCAGCAATATACTCCTTGTTGTTTTCATTTTTCTTTTTCTTTAGTGGCGGCTTTCCCCTGCTCCCCAACAAAGGGGGAGACAGTAAGGAGCACAGAAGGGGAGCTTTCTGTTCTTTTAATTTTTCCATTTAACAAGGGATGAGTGAGATAAGTAGGTTCACTTCAGGGATGATGTGGTTTCCTTTCCCCAAAACACCCAATCTTTGCATTTGGGTGCAAGGATGCCTATAAACTGTGTAATGTAGCTCAAAACAACCCTGTTTAGCTTGACCCAGCCTTAAACAACTTAGCTGTCTAGCCACATGGAAACTGTTAATGCCATTGTTCTCCTCAAAGATAAGTGCCCTGGCCTGGCAATCAGACTTCCAAATTAAGCCTTACTTACTTTCCAATGACCAATCTTAAAACAAAGCACTTTGGAATGCAACAACTGAGGAAAATCATATGCTGTGACAACCAGACACTTTGCATTATTTGAGGGAGCACTTCTTTTAAATAGGGACTATGTGCATCATCAAGTTGATCCTAAGAAAATAAAAGGTAGCAGCAGAGCTTAAAATGTGGCTAAGCTGGCTAGAGTTTCTGGAATTTGGACTCCAAATAAGTAACTTATTTCAAGTTTTGGGTAATACCTTCTTCCACAGCAAGGATAAGCAACTTGTAGCTTTCCAAATGTGGTTCTACCACATTTTGCCCAACAGCCAAACTAGCATAGTCTATGTTGAGGGATACTGGGAGCTACAATCTACCAACATCTGGAGGACTACACACCTCATCCTCATTATCTATCATAGATTTAGAGAAAATCCATAAAGGATAGTAGAATGTTGGAACTGAAATAGGGAACCCCGCGTTAAGATCTCTACCTATTTCTGAAACTTGGTATGGCCTTGCAGAAGTCTTTATTTCTTACAGCTTAATCAATTTTACAGGATTTTTAGAAGGATGCAAGGAAATAGCTGGATGCTAACTGGGATGAATTCCTCTGGAAAAGTGCAAGGCGGAACTCTAATTAATAATTTAATTCAGAATGTGTTTTACAACAATCCTTATGCCGGTCATTCTCACAACAAATATGTAAAGTAGATCCTTATTGTCTTCATTTGATTGATAGGAGACCAGCATGGAGAGGTAAAGTTGCACCAAACAAAGTGAAATGTCTACAGGTCAAAGCAGGAATAAGTGCACAATTTTGTAGGCTTAGGTTCAACACCCTATTGATCCAAAAAACTAAGGAAGCTCCATCACTACTTTGTCAGCTGGAATAGTTCTCATTTACACCAGCACGTATTCGATCCTTCACATTTCCCTTGCTCTACCCACATAATAGCCAGCTTTAGTCACTACCATGTGATGTTGTGTATTTAAAGTGCTTCAATTTATAGCTCCTCTGAAATGAGCATCAGCTCATCATTTCAGCATGGAATGTTTGATCACGGAAGATGGTTTAAACATTTCCACTCTGTTTCCATCTTGCTTGAGAATACGCAGAATACACTTACAGAGTGAACTCTAATGTATTTTTTCTTTTCTTTTTGGCCCCAGACAGTGAGGGCTGTGGACAGATCCCACTTACTCTGATCAAGCATCCAGTTCAGTGGACCTTATTTACACATAGACAAGTTATTATGCTTGTTATGTGGAAGAGGTTTACAGGAGATATCTATTTGCAGCTAAGGCCAGTATTAAGTGAACTAATTCCTGTTAACAATTTAAGCTAATGGTAGGATTTAAATATGAATGGCTTATTGTGGAGTTAGAGCTGCTATAGCCAACCACACCTTTCCTGCTAGCTGACTGGAAAACAAGATGGCAAATGAAGCATGACGCAAGATGGATCTTTTCACAGCATGACACTAATAGCATAACATTTGCTGCATGAGTTGACCAACTGGTTCATCAACACACCTAAGGCTCATAGGAAGAGAGAAAATGTTTTGTTTGCCAAGCAAATGAAGATAGTATATGATTCATGCCAAATGAATAAGAGAGGACAAATCTCTGTTTTGAACAGAATAAAATCTAAAATCCAGTTCCTTGAAGAAGCAAAATTGGTCCTCCCACTCCCATATATAATAATGACAAGCTAGATCGAAGTGAAAGCAAAGATTAATTTGTTTTTCCCAACATAGGGCCCCAGTACAATTCTCTTTTTAAATTAAAGCCACTGGAATGATATCTTATAAATTACTCTAGAAACTCCTTTTAGTTTAAGAAGAGGTTTGGTACTTTTTAAAGGCTGTGAGTTCATTCCATTTTATGGTTGTAACATTTAAAGAACAAGAAGTGTGTAGATGGGACCAGGTGCATGGATCTGTGTGAGTGCCCTTGCCAAGTGCTGGAATGGTGGGTAAAACCGCTTTTTGGGTAGGCTCCAGACCAGTTGACTTGTCCAAGCTGGGTTTTGTTAAATCCTGGGAGAGAGGTAGAGCAAAGCAACATCAACCCTCTCCCAACCTGTCTGTCCACCGGGGGGGGGGCTGACTCTGGGGACTATGCCCCTCCTGTCAGTCCTGACCTTCTTGGTCCCACTGTTATCTCCAATGGTGCCACTAAGTTGAATTCCCAAGGCTGGAATGCTTTGAGAGCCTGTCTCAGCTCACCGGTGCCCCATAAGGAGGGCTAGACCAAGCAGGCTTCCTTCACGAAGCAAGGTTCTTTGCATTCTCCTTAAGGGCCACTGATGCCTCTTTTGCTACTTGTGCTTCCAACCTCCTCAGGGTTGGGATGCAGCAGCTGCCCTGCCATCTGGTAGCTGCTACCTTCTCCAGTGAGGTGTGGGTTGGTGGTGGTGGCAGAAGCTGACAGGGGAAGAACTCAAAATACCCACCAGAGGCTTTTCTATGGAGTAGACAAATATGCATGAGGACACTGTCCAGAGATCATCCATGCATGCATAATCAAATATGTCCTCTGTGTACTGGGTAAGCTCCAGCTCCTATTTACTCAGTGTCAAACTGGGTGGTTGGCTGGATAGCTGAGTGGTTTACAAATCTGACTGTGGAGCCGGGGCTGGTAGTTCAATTCCTCCTACTGTGCATCCCAGAAAAAGAGCCAGCTTGTATGGCCTTGGGCAAGCTGCAGAGTCCCAGGATGCCTCCAGAAGAAGGGAATGGTCTACCACGTCTGAGTATTCTCTATCTGGAAAACCCTGAAAATCGTTGCCATACTGGAAGTCAGAATTGACGATAGCACACAATTAATGTTTATTTTTAACTGGATGGCTTGTGTGTGTTAACCTGACAGCAGCCTGTTTTTTGCCTCCTACCATACAATTTCTGAAGATATATAAAGTTGGGCAGTCTGAAATGAAGCACATATTTGCTTTCGACTGACTGATTGCAAAACAAATAGAACTGAGGGAAAGCATGAACATTCATTAAAATATATTTTGGGAAGCACTTAAAGAAGCTCAATTTCTAAATGATGTACTAAGTACTGTATATCATTTAGTAGTTTGACCCTCAGTCAATGATAATAATGAGGTGGGCCAAACAGAGTCACTTGAGATGTGGATGCCATGTGGATGCAAGGAATGCACCAAATAGCATACCACACCTCTCTGTGACAGTATACAAGCTTATTTAGCTGAGTCCAACCCAGTCCAGTTTGGCATCTAGCCAAGCCCTAAGAGTAAATGTACGTACATGGATAAGTTCACTGTCTCTTCTGATGGCTTTTTACTTTTAGACCAGAGTTGGATTAGGGAATCTGTCAAACAGAAAATGGTTGCAAATTAAGGATTGTCCTCTGTAAAGTGGGACATACAACACCCCCCCCCCATGCAAGGGGTGATATCTGACCCTTGGCCTTGCTCATGCTGTCTTCCCCATGCAAATGGACCAATTGGTTTGCCTTCATGGGAGCAACTCTACCAGCAGTTAAATGTATGATGAAGTCCTAAATTACTCAGTGTGCTGTCAAATGTTTTTTGCAGCAGATAGAATGGGACAGGTGGAGGGGATGAGTCACATAATGGTTTTCCTGAAAGCTTTTTACGATCAGCAAAGATTGCTTTGGGGAGACTTATAGTGCCAGTTAGAAACTTTGAAACATATGAAGGAAATCTCATAGCATTTGAAAAGGCGACTAATGCTGGTAACTCCCCGTCTTAATAAAAAATTAAATAAAGTATTTGAATGCTCTTTCCTAAAAATATATATGACTCACAAAGACAGACCAAGACATTTTGGTACCTGAGGGGAACAATTCAAACATCCCATACAGTGATTCACAAAAATATTATTATCATTGTTATTAGCAGCCAGAGACAATTCCTTGACCTTTAATGCTGTCCCAAACCTTTGATTGTCTTTCACACTCTGGCCTAATAACAGCCATCTTCTAAAACTCTGTATTTTTGTTGCAAAGCTGAAGTGGCACAGGTTTGGGAGCTCTCCAAAAGGGGCACAATTTGTCATCCCTTGTGCTCTGCTGGCTGAGGCAGGTGCCTCCCTGAATCTCAGTCTAAAGTGGGGGAGGGGGAGGGAGAAATACACCTGTGCATTCCACTGTACTTGCAAATGGCTGCACGACTAGCAAAACTAATTGAAAGGAATAAAGACAGGCCTGTTTGTTTCAAGGACAAATGATCCCAGCATTTAAGAGCTGATCCCAGCTGGTCCTTTCCCAACTGATTTTTTAAAATAATAATTAAAAATACTTATACACAGTACTTTAATTGCCAGGGTGGCCAAACACTTTTCACAGCACGAGGTAAAGGAAATGACTCTGTCTCTCCTTTTCATGACCAGATTAGCAGTTGAGTCTCTCTTGAACAAGGAAAACTTCCCCTTTGCTTCTGCCCAATGTTTCTTGAAGCCCCTATCTACATATCTACATATGTACAAAATGGCATATTTAGATAGGGGCTAAGGAGCAGAGCTAGGGGCTAAAGAGCAGAGGGATGTGGTGGCGCTGCGGGCTAAACCACAGAAACCTGCGCTGCAGGGTCAGAAGACCAAGCAGTCGTAAGATCGAATCCACGCGACGGAGTGAGCTCCCATTGCTTGTCCCAGCTCCCGCCAACCTAGCAGTTTGAAAGCATGCAAATGCGAGTAGATAAATAGGGACCACCTCGGTGGGAAGGTAACAACGTTCCGTGTCTAAGTCGCACTGGCCACATGACCACGGAAGATTGTCTTCAGACAAAACGCTGGCTCTATGGCTTGGAAACGGGGATGAGCACCGCCCCCTAGAGTCGAACACGACTGGACAAAAATTGTCAAGGGGAACCTTTACTTTTACCTAAAGAGCAGAGCTAGGCCTATCTATTATTTACTTACAATATTTTTACCTCATCTTTCTCCGTAAAAAGGACCCAAGGTGGCTTACATCGTTAAAAGGCAATATTTAAAGCTAACAACAGGGAGTATACAAATATGAAAAGGATCAAACATATAACCTACTAAAAACATAAACAACACCAAAACATAAACAACACCAAAGCAGTAAGGTACAACAATCCATTTAAAGCACCCCACCGTCAGTCAGTCACTCAAGGAAAGCTTGCCTGAAGAAAAGGTATTTGCTTGTGAAAGGACAGCAAAGATGAGGCCAGTCTGGCCTGGTGCAGACACAGAGAAGGCCTTTTCCTGTGTCCCCACCAAATGCACCTGTGAAGGCAGTCAGACCAAAAGGCCTCTCCTGATAACCTTAACACTTGAGCAGGCTCATAAAGGGAGATGCACCCAAGCTATCCCAAGTTTCTAGACCCTGGTGACTGGTCATGCCTTCTCTGAAAAAAGTTTTGATGGGTTTCTGTTGTTGTGTGTCAGACAAAATGAAAATGGAAACAAAAATCCAGATGAAAATGTTGGAGCAACTTATAGACTAACTACTATGTTTTAATGTAAGCTTTCATGGATCCAGTCTACTTCCTCAGATTCAAGAGTGAGACTGTATAACTGTCATACTTATACATGGTCCCATAACCAGGGGGGTTACGATGGTTATGGGATAATGGACAATGGTTTATAGGTGAAGGAATAATCTACCAGGCTGTGAATAATGGCAATTAACAATCTATAAGGTAACAATAGCATAGCTGACACAAGAGGCAAACCGTGGGAATCCATAGGATTTCATACTTGGTAATGACTTAAGAACCCTTGATTGATATTCAGTCCTTTTAAGTGGGTCTCCAACTTTTATATATATATCTTATTTCATCTGTTTCTTTTTCAAGTCTCATTTTGTAGTCCCGTTCTCCCCAAATTGTGACTTTCAGATCATTGAAAGAATGTGCACGTAGATCTAAATGTTCTGAAACAAGTTTTTGTATGTTGCCATCCCTGATGTCAGATTTGTGTCCATTAATTCCTTTGTGCAAAGATTGTCCTGTTTGTCCAGGGCTCACTGGCT
The DNA here is from genome assembly GCF_051106095.1 of Pogona vitticeps. Classification (NCBI taxonomy): domain Eukaryota; kingdom Metazoa; phylum Chordata; class Lepidosauria; order Squamata; family Agamidae; genus Pogona; species Pogona vitticeps. The sequence goes on along the minus strand of NC_135783.1, from coordinate 61,676,414 downwards.
CAGTAGAAATGTTTTGGTACATGTGCTGTGCTTTCATTCCCACCAGCGCACTGAAAACACAGGCAAGGGAATGGAATAAGGGAGAAAGTCAGTGAGTGGATACGCTTGGGTATATCATGCAGTTCAAAAAGGTAAGGTGCAAATGTTAGCACTCTAAAAATGGAATCTAGAATGTGATTACCAGATGTTGCTGCACCTTGATTTTTACATTTAAATCTTTATCCAAAAAAAATTTAGAAAGACATCCCCTTCCTTGTCTGACGTGTTGTTCCTGAAATCTCAAGAATTGGCATATTGCTACCTGTCAACCATACCAAGGATAGCTGCTGGCGAAGAAGGGAAAATTGAAAATCTGGCATTAGCACCTTGGTATGAGCCCAGAAGGAAGTAGGATGCTAGAGAATGGACCTTCTCCATTTTGTTTGCTCCCCACAGAGAATCCATAAGTAAAACTGATGGTGAGGGAGAATGGACTTTCCTCTCAATGAAAGAATCTTCTGCCCAATCCATCTTCATATCCTCCTAACTATATTGATTCTTCTTCTACTTTCATGTATTTAATTTCCACTAGTTCAGAGAACTCCACCTCCCCACTCTGACGTGTACTTATTCCTTAAATATCCAACTGTGTGTTCTTCTTTATCAGTGGTCTCCCTGGCAAAATTGGGGTTGAACAGCAGACTATGGTAAAAGTCCTTTCCCTCTCCTTCCCTTTTCCTGAGCATAATTTGCTTCTGTCCTTTAGTACTTAGCAATGCATTTGGTAGCTAAAGTAGTTTCTGCCCAATTTTAATAATGCAGCCAAACTGCTTTCTGGCATAATCTCAATATAATCACTGTAATTCCTTTGGCTTCCAATATAGGTCATGCTATGTCTGATTCAATAAAATATCACTTCAAAGCCTTTAATAATCAGATAGTGCATTAGGCTGTTTCATTTTGATAACAGGCCTCTGCTAGTTTGTGTTTATGCACTAGCTGCATCTAGTATTGAATGTTAGCAAAAGCCAAAAACCCCTCTCATGACATTGCTTTATAAAATGATGCCTATTGACTATTTTCTGCATCCTTTTGGCATACAGTAGACATATAGATGTTTTCCTAGATACAAAGTCTTTTATATTTATTTATTTATTTATTTATTTATTTATTTATTCAATTTCTACCCCGCCCCTCTAGACAACGTCTACTCGTGGAGGGAGGCTTTTGGTCTTCAGATGTTTGTGCCTATAACTCCCATCAGGCCCCATAACTAGGGGTACAGCTGCGTTAGCATCAGGGAGCGAGCTAGTGTGCACCACTTAGAAATGATCTAATCAAACCTGACCATTCACACAGAAATGACTCCTGTCAATATTGTGATGTGGCTTAATAAGTTGGCTACTTCAGAATATTGGCAAATTAATCACCTATGCTTGGCAGAGAGCAGGGGGAAAGTGGGATTTTTTAAAAAAACGGTATATAGACTATTGCTGATGCATTGCATCTATTTAAAAACTTTTAAAATTTTTTTTCATTGCTATCTTTTAAAGTATTCAGCTGTGGATGGCTTCTTGAGTAGCATATCAGCAATAGTCTATATACAGTCAAGACATGTTTTTCATTTCCCCTACCCACTGCCAAGCAGGGGAAATGATTAATTTGCCAATATTGTGAGGTGGCTTGCTTATAAAAGAAATCAGCCTGAAGAAAACACAAGTCATGGGCCAGGGTGTGGACTCACCTCCCTCTATTACCATCTCCACACAAGAATTGAGGGTTGTTCATGACTTTGTGTACATTGAAAATATATAGAAAATATTCAGCAAATGGGAATATTTTAGCAAAGTGCCAGTATTCTGATGGCTCCCTGTCACCCTCTTCATTTCCCACAGGGCTGGAATCTGGGTCCAATTTCCACCCAATTTGGACCTTTAAAGAACCCTTGGCTACTGAATACAGTGTCACTCCAAATGCATTAGTACAATGGGGCTGGAGAAAGAGGACAATATTAATCTTGATGATGACACTCATGTTGCTTCATCATGTTGCTAATGTCTTAAAGTTACAAAGTGATTTTGGATATAGAGTGGTGCCTTGCTAGACGATGATAATCCATTCCACTGAAATCGCTGTTTAGCGAAATCATTGTCTAGCGAAAAGCATTTCCCCATTGGAATGCATTGAAACTTGTTTAATGTGTTCCAATGGGGAAGAATTGTCGTTGTCTAGCAAAGATTGGCCATAGGAAAGCCACTTTGCGAACCGCCGATCAGCTGTTTAAATCGCTGTCTTGCGAAGCTTAGGTCCCGAAACACCTGTTTTGTGAGCGTTGAGGGAGCTGTCAAAATTGTCATCTAGTGAAAATCGGTTTGCGAAGCAGGGACCAAACATTGTCCAGTGAAATTCCCCCATAGGGGGAGTAGGAATCACTGTTTTGCGAATCGCTATAATGATCGCAAAAAGTCAATGTCTAGCCAAAAAACTGTCATGCGGGGTAACTGTCTAGCAAGGCACCACTGTATAAAAAGAAAGTGTGTTCTACAAATGGGAGAAATGAAAGAAACATTGAACAGGGTTTTTTTTTTTGCCTCATCATCACTCTTTCAGTGCAAAGATGTTTATTTGGAAATCTGAATTTTAGGTCAGGAATACAATGACTCACAACTGTTGCCCCCATCTGCATATATATACTTGGACCTCTCCCCTCCAAACAGTATCCCGGCTCAACGCAGCTGACAAGCCTAAGGTGGAAACCCACATTTTGCTAGCCTCTTTCTTGCCTGACTGAATACATTGTAAAGGTTTAGGTGCTTAGGAGAATTACAACTTTACAATGGAATATTTCTGTAATAAAATAGCTTACTATTTTATCTATACAGTAGGAACTCGTGTCCGCCAGATCGGAATCCACTGATTCGTTTATCCACAGTCTGAAAATATTAAAAATAATAAAATAAAAATCCTAGACATACTGTATATATTTCTAAAGATAAAGTTACCAGAACTAGCCACTATAGGGAGCCAGAGACCATATATCAGGGGCCCCCAATCCCCAAATCTCCCCCCCCACATTCACTTATCCCACCCCACCCACATGCATGGGTGGGTGACCCGCCTAACTGCAAGCAAGCTCCGCCCCACCATGAGTGCTCCCTGCCCCTTCGCGCATGCGTGTGAGCATGGTCCATCCCTTTGCGCATGCACACAGGTGTGTTCTGCCCCTTTGTGCATGTGCACAAGCAAACCCTGCCTCTCCATGAGCATGCTCCGCACCTCCGTGAACTCGCCCCTCTTCTCCCCGAGCATGGGGACTGCCCCTGCTGCGAACAGACCCCCCCCCACTGGTCTGCAACTCAGAGAAGGTTGGGGACCACTGCTGTATATCATTTGCTGTTACAGCGTTCACTATAATCTGTGTTTTTCAGCATCCGCAGCAAGGGGCTTGAAATGAATCTCCCAAAGATATGTTGTATTTGTCAAATGAGAGGATAAGGAAAATATGTATTACCTGTGATTAGCCGGGATCTTCTTCCTATAACTACATTTTGCTGGGAGAGGATGGCAAAGAATCTGTTTGGCTGTTAGGTTGCATTGCTCTTACAAGGGTCTGCCCGCCCCAGTATACCACCAGGTAGCTCCTAAACAAAGTATTTGGCTATTGGCCAGTTGGCATTTGTTCTGGGATGGCTTGCCATGTGTTGGCCTTTGTCTGGGGTGTAAAGGAATATGATATGCTCTAAAACTGTCAAAACTGTTTGTAGGCCAATAGGGAAATTAATATAACTATCGTCTGATACCATGTTTCCATTTTAGTTGGCCTTGGTGTGTTGGCCCTGGTGGAACTAAGAAACACACTGATGAAATTTCTTACACAAATGCATATTTTGCCTGGAGGTGTTCAGGGATCTGTTAGGGAAATAAGAGCTCCACAGCTTTCACATGATGACATTTTTAAAGTGTCTATGTGGGGGTGAAGGACGGGGAGGAGAACCCTATTTTCTCCTCTCCCCTGCCCTCTCCAGAGCTTGAGAAGTTACTTTTGAAAAGCAATTTGATTCTATTACTTGTTATACAGTTTGAAAAGTAATTTGTTATCAATTGTTGTTGTTTAGTCATTAAGTTATGTCCGACTCTTCATGACCCCATGGACCAGAGCACGCCAGGACCTCCTGTCTTCCACTGTCTCTCGGACTTGGGTCCTCTGTCATCCCCTTCTCCTCTTGCCTTCACACTTTTCTAACATAAGGGTCTTTTGCAGGGAGTCTTCTCTTCAATATACAGCTTTGTTGTACTCCAAATTAGTGGAGTGGAATTCCGAGAATTCTGAAAGTCCCATCTCTACTGGAGAGCAGCATCTGTTCATACTCATACTCTTGAGAGATCTTTTAAAGTGCAGATGCTGGATTTAATCTGGGTTGTTTTGAATGTACAGCACATGCTCTCACATTATCATTTCTCCCAGCTTCAATTTTGGGCTTAATAACAGAAGTTTCTCTCGTATTGTTGGGGTGCATGTGTGGTGCCCAAGCCTCCCTAAGAATCACTTAGCAATCGGTCAGAGAGTTCCACAGGCCACTTAATTACTACGTTTGCACTCCGGCAAGTCCCAAGATCTCAACAGTGCGTAGCATAAGCCCCTTGAACAAGTCTGACCTTAAAAGAACACTTTACTTTACTTTTACCCACTACTTTGCAAGTACAGACACATAGGCCTTGTGATTCCTTAGAATTTGCAACAGCTCAGTTAGGTAGGACTCTTAAAGCTTGCTAGTTTGTGGCCCTCTCCACCACCTGGATTTAGCCAGACCCTGCTTTTCAAGAGACCAGTCCTTTTGTAAGAATTTTTATAATTATTTTTTCTTAGAAAAGTAGAGTTTCATACAATCAGCGTATATTGCTCAAGCTTTAGTATAAAGAACATATTCAAAGATTATTACAGTTAAATAAAATGACGAATCCCCATTAAAATAAAAAACACTACTAAACTGGGCTAAGGTGGGCTAACCCCACCTCCTTCTGGCAATCACATACTTTACCATCCGTTTACAGAACACATTCCAGAAAGAATCATCATCTCTCAGATCCTTCAGAAATCAGTTAGCTTGCAGCTAAGCTCCCTTTCACACACTTCTCCTTCCACGTTCTCGAACTCCTCCCTTCTTCTTGACACTTCATGGCTCTTAACCAATTAGCCTCAAGGGGCTGTAACACCTTCCCCTTCCCTCAATTCCCATGAAGATCCAGGTGTTTTATCTCTTCTCCAATTAGCTCGGAATGTTGCGTCTTTCACGGGCTCCTTGGTCTGACTTTCAGCTTTCTCTCGAACCACGCTTCAGAAAAACACTCTCATGGCACTCAGAAAAACACATTCTAATGTCTCTCAAATCATCTTCACACAAAACCTGTCTGACTCCATCTTGAATTTCTCTGACTACATAACCCACACTGCTTCAACTCCATCATAGCATGGAATGGCTAAAACAGGATCTTTGGGGCTGAAAGCAGGTGAACCGGCCGAAATAGTAAGATAAAGTCCTCCTTTTGGACTGAAAACCATGCCCAGCTAGAAGACAATGTGTGCAGGAGTTGATTTTCTAGGTTAATTATTGTCTTTTGGAATACATAAAACATCTGGTGATAAAGGCAAGGTGTGATCTCAATGTGCAAGTGGGGTACATGGAAGGAGCCTTTACACAGAATGTGAGGACTGTGAACACATTCAGGCACCTCCTGGACAACTGTAAGCACCCTGTTGACTGATCCTTCCACTCCACAATCACTACTCAATTGCTTCTGATATGGACAAAAAAGAAGAATGGGCAAGTTATTCCTGCGCTCACCACTTCATGTGATTGTGCCCTGTGTTTGCCTCAGCTCCTTCAGGCAATTTTGCGGCAGTGCATAAAGCTCTGCTTTGCCCAAGGCGAATGTCAAAATGGCTGCATTTACTACTTTGGGAACTTCTGCGTGAAAGGCACCCCCGAGCTATAGGAGGATGCAAACATGCCAGTCCCTAGCCCAAGTCATTAATCACTTCCATAGCAAGCTTAGCTACATTCCCCCCCCCCCCGAGGGATTTTGCTGCCTGAGATGAAGGACAAAATGGTGTTCCCTCCCCATCCCCCAAACAGAAGGGAACTGGACTGCCAGCTCAAGCTGACTTCAGTGTGGACAGTTATGAGTACCATCCTGCTGAGGGCAGCACACCAAGTGATGGGAGAGAGCATGTGCTGGTGCACACAGTCCTGGCCTCCAATGGAGGAAAATGATGGGGAGAGTTCAGGGGAACTGCTTGGGAGCTGTTGCTGCTCTTCTGCTACCCAAAGCAGCCACTTCGCTCTAACTAAGAGCAAGGCTGGCCCCATGTCTTTATACTTTTAGTTCAGCATGCCTCAGGTTTGGTTCTCAGGTAGCAGAGCTGGCAAGGCCTGAGGTTCTTGAAACAACTTGCCCATCACAAGAAATCTTGATGCTGGTGCGCGCTGCTCTAATGATTTCCTTGTGCATTGTGCCACCTGAAGCTTGGCAGAGTTGGTGCTCTGATGGATTTCTCTCCAAAGAGACTACAGAGGGAGTCTACAAACAAAGCTAAACCAAACAGTGGAGTCTGTGTCTTATTGCCAAGGGTGAAACCAGAGCAGGCCTGTGCCTGCTGGCATGGTGTGATAAGAAAATCAGTGGTTGGGAGCATTTAAGCAGGTGTTCACTCGCCTGCTGCTCTTCCACGGTAAGCCAGGTTTTCCTTGGATCCCTAGCCAAAGATCCCCATGCTTTAGCCTTCCATATTGTGCAAAAGCAATAGGAAAGGTAGAGAAAGCCCCCAGCCAATAAAAACCAACTGATGACTAAAGCATATATTACTGATAACCTGAAATTAGAGTTGAAATCCCCTTAGCATTTCAGACACAATTTAGGCAGATTGTTATGGAACAGGAAATGTATGTTAGAGATATGGAGCTTTAATTATTGCTGAAAGCATGTTCAGGTTGCAGAGAGGTGATTGAGGCAGCTTTTCAGTGTCTGTGAAATCAGGCTTAAAAGGAGTACCACGCTTCACTTCTGAAGACAAAGCAAACTAATTACATAATCCTGGAGGTGATGGAGGCTCTTGCTGTGACATTCAGGCATTCCCAATGGTCAAGGATTTCCTTCCTTCAGTCCCAGGCAATCCCTCATGTCTGCTTCTGGCCTGGCAAATCAGAGTTGGAAACAACACCGTGCTTGGCTCCCAAAGAGAAACAACAAAACAAGGCCAGCTAGTTTGCAAGGCAGGGGAGGTGAGACAAGCTTCCCTTCCACCATGACAATCATATACTTTCTTCAGTTAAGGAATTCCTTCTTATAACAATAATATATCCTTGTAACACATAGTTCAGCCCTTCATTGCCACAAGAATTCATTTTCCTTTCTATTTGACAGCCATTTAGGTAGTATTTGAAAAATCCTGTCAGCCTCAACCTCAGTTTTCTCTTCTCCAGGTGAAGCATGTCGAGTTCTTTCAAACTTGCCTTATAAAGTTGTTGTTCATCCATGAATCATCTTTGCTTCCCTCCTTTGAAGCCATTCTGACAGGTCTATCCCAGTTCTGAAATGCAGTTAGATACCTGACTCCAGCTGCATCTGACTCATCTAAAACAGAGCTGTTCTTCCTTGGGATTTCACTAAGGCACATTTTATTCTGAATTAAAATTGGAGCCATCACCCATTCACCTATTTCTGTGCCCTTGGGAAAGCCCACTCTGTTTGTATTTGCAGAGCTGATGGTCTTGGAGGGGGGAGATTCTAAGTTGTTGTTCTAAGTTTAGTGGAATAATTTAAGGGGGGGGCAAGAGCCTGAGTGGGGACGTGGTGGCGCTGCGGGCTGAGCCACAGAAGCCTGTGCTGCAGGGTCAGAAGACCAAGCAGTCATAAGATCGAATCCATGTGATGGAGTGAGCTCCCGTTGCTTGTCCCAGCTCCCACCAACCTAGCGGTTCGAAAGCATACAAATGCAAGTAGATAAATAGGGACCACTTCGATGGGAAGGTAACAGCGTTCTGTGTCTAAGTCGCACTGGCCATGTGACCAGGGAAGATTGTCTTCGGACAAACGCTGGCTCTATGGCTTGGAAACAGGGATGAGCACCGCTCCCTAGAGTCGAACACGACTGGACAAAAATTGTCAAGGGGAACCTTTACCTTTACCCTAAGAGCCTGAGTAACACCAGCTGTTGTTGAACTTCAGCTCCCATCATCCCTGATGCAGGTCATGGGACAAACAGGCTTAAATTCTGTTGCTCGGTTTAGTACGTTACACTAGAATAGGCCCACTGAATCATTGGGGAGTAGATGAGTTAACTCCTCCATAAGTTTCATTGATTCAGTGGGTCTACTCTAGTTACCACTTAGACAAAGCAATGGAATTTCATTCAATCAAGGATAATTTCACTCTTTTTGTAGTGTAACATTTTGGTTACTTTTATCATTAGAGAGATTTGGCTTCACTGAGTGATGAGAGAGAACTGTCCCATCATTTTGGTGCTACTCTTTGCTGTGCCTCCTGATGCTACCAAAATGGATAGGAAGACACTGTATTTGCTGTCACAGGCTAACATTTTCTAGCATCTGGATGGGTTTAATTAAAAGTAAGATTTTCAGTTACTTTCGAGGAGAAGAAAATCATTTTTTAAAACTACAACTATAGAGTTACATATTAATACTGTAATTAGGTCCTTGAAACTGAAAAAGTAATTAATTATTGTTTAAAAGTAATGCTGCAAACTGTGCTCTAAGTTTTGGCAGTGCTATTGATCAGTGTTGTAGTCCAGAAACATCTGTTAGTGCTGTAAGTCTCCCACCCTTGGTTTATTTCCTCTTACTAAGGTTCTCAGCTGACATACTGTTTATTGTTCTGTTATTGTCATGAGCAGAGAAAGATTCCATAAGATGCTTTCCATTTAGACCATGATATTAATGACACAGTCCAATCCAGATATGCTGATGTAGAACAGCTGGCCAGCTCTCCTTATTTCAATGCAGATTCAGGTCCAGTAGTTTATATAAGGCACTTTTTCCATGGCTTTTCTTATTTATGGATAGGCACTGGCCCAAGGTCATTAATTTATTTGCTGCCTTTGACTATTCTTCCCCAGTGTGGATTCAATATTTCTTTATTTAAACTTCGCAGATGTGCTGGACAGAGCAGTTAAGAAGCTTTGCCACATAAATCTCACAAGAAATAAGTCTGGAAGGACATTTCAGAGACAGAGCAACATTCAGGATTTCCCTTCTCTTATTTTTCTTTCATTCTACCTTTGTGTCGTTTTCAAAACCAAAAAGAATTTATAGGATTGGTGTTCCTGGAACTTGCAAACATGGACATTAATATTGTCAACAGGAAAGGGTCTGAAATCTCTTAACTCTCCCATCATATGTATTCATAAAACTGAGTTGAAATGTCTCAAGTTTTACTTTAGAATGCATTGGTGATAAACATGCACTGTATTTTGTGGACAAGTGGTGGTTAGAAATATAACAAGGTCAAGTACAAGCCCTTATAGAACAAAGACACTGCATTAGTAATCCATAAAAGAGAATTTGATTTGCTGTTGATGTGAGTAACAATTATTTTGCAAGAACATTATTCATTCCAGCAAAATGTAATTGCTATAGTGATCTTTGATAACGATGGCTGTATGCCAGCATGTCAATTCTGACATCTAGCAACACTTTTTTCCAGGGTTTTCTAGGTATAAAGTATTCAGAAGTGGTTTACCATTCCCATCATCTGGGGGCATCCTGGGGCTGTGCAGCTTGCCCAAGTCCACACAATCTCGTTCGTCTTCTGCAAGGCACAGTGGGGAGTTGAACTCGTGTACCTCTGTCTCCACCAAGTGGTACCCAACTTATTGAGCTATCCAGCCAGTATAATGATAGTTAAGCAGAACTAAATGCAACTCTCTTTTGATGAAAGACATTCAGAGAGCTGCTCAGGAGTCCTTTAAAATCCACTTTTAAAGAAATCTGATTAGGACAATGATGATTGTATTGTAAAAGAAAGGTATGTAGGGGTGTGATCGGACAGACATTTAGCTCACTGTTGGTCTACTGTGAGTTGGTTCATTTTTTTCCCAGTGATGACACAATGGAATCTTGAAGTAAACCAAATTATCCACAATGCATTCCTACCTGCACCTTTCTGAGTCCCTGTCAGGGGTGTCTACATTTTTGCTGCAGGTAGGATTGCTCTAGTTTGGTCCATTTCCTCTGTATGTGGTCACTGGAAATGGACCAAGAGTGGGCCTTCCGACTGTCAAGTCTCCTTCCAGATGGAATTTTTGATATTGTAAAGTGATCACTTCAGAATATCAGAAAACTGAATGCTTCATCTGCTCCTCAGCTGAGGGGCAGGGAAGTGGTTCTTTTTTAGACTGTAGCAGATCATGCTGATGTGCTGCTTCATTTATATATATATAAAAAAATAGAAATATTGTTTGCTTTGCCTGGTCAAGAAACCCCCCACAGCCAAATACATAGATTCAATTGTTTCTTGACTGGCCCTTCAGACACAATTGGAAGTATAAAAGCAAAAAAAAAGGCTAAGGTTTAAATTTGAATAAAGCACGTAGCTTTTATAGTGCAGAAATCTGTGGGACCAACTGAGGGGATGTATCCTACTAGATTATTATGACACAACAGAGGTGCATAATCATCACTTGGAGGCTCCATCAGTATCTCCCCTAAACATTTCAGGTGGAAAGACCTTTGCAGGTTGACTGTCTCCTCTCAAATGTAGCTAATCTGTAGAATTTGATAAAGGATTGACCCAGCCATGTTTGTAGCCAAATGAAATTGTGCAATGCAGAGTGCAGGTGTAATTAATAGTCTTGCATCATGTCTGGTTCAGTACCTCATATTTATGGGATGGCTAGAGGACCCAAAAGTTCTTTGACTTGGTCTACTGGATCTGATACATATTCCCCTTCCAAGTTCTATCACCTGTATCTACAATCATCTTTTTAACAGCATGCAGTGAACCAAAAAGAGATGCTGAATCAGGTATTCTGAGCATTTGTAGCGATCTGTATTATATTCCAAGCAGCCCATAAGTAGAAATGCAAGATGTCAGTCCTTCTGAGTGTGGCAAGGTAACACAGCATATCTCTCCAATACACTTACACTCCATGTTGTGAATCTAAAATTAAAATCCTGTGGTAACTTGCTTACTAAATTTGCTTACTTACAAACTTATAAATACTGCTGACCTCAATGGGAGTTGATTTCTTTCATGCATATGTCAACAGTGGTAAGATTGTGTGCTTTTATGTATTTCAAAGTAAATCCCATTAAAATTTGTGATGTTAATTCCATGTAAAGTTGGGCATGATCAGATCATAATAGATCTTAAAGAAGTTACTTTTCTGAAGACCACTGACCATGTTGATTGGAGGATCATGAGAGCTATTGTCTAAAACAGTAAGTTTTCCAAATGCTGGATAACCAGGGCCTTTATAACCATGGTGCTATGTAGTAAGTTCCACAGAACCCTGATTCCCCTTCTCTTTTCTTTCCTAGTGTTTAACCCAATTGTTGAAAGTTTTCCTTTATGTAATTCTGTTGTATTCATTGTTGTACCCCTTGCTGTAAGCCGCCTAGAGTGGTCTATCGACTAGATAGGTGGGATATAAAATAAATAAAGAAATAAAGAAATAAAGAAATAAATAAATTGCTTACATAGGACTGTTGGTACCTAATATTTCCATCTGGCAATCCATAGCAATATTTGTTTTATTCAGTGTACCTATTAGAGCAGTTCTATGAATGTACACAAATGAACTGGTGCATGATTGTGTGCATGGCAAAAGAGGCCACTGAATGAGCAAAGCACATCCTGTGTAAAATGGGGAATCAATAATGTCTATTTTTAAAATATGTCATTTATGTTTACATTGCTGTGCAAGTGCCATCAGGTAAGTGAAGTCTTCATTCATAACTGAGAACATGACATTTTATAAGAATAACAGTACTTACGAATCTTAAAAACAAAAAGAGATGGATAAAATATGCATTGAAATGTGGAATTCTTAGCCATGAATACAAAATAGAATGCATTCAGCTTTCTTATGAATTTCCTGTGACTCAGATGTATAAACAAGACCTTCAAATCATGGAAATAAGTTACACATGCACTTATGATAATTTCATTGTGAAATGTATTGCTACATCAGTCCTAATTTTAGCTCCAGGTAGCAGCCACCTTCATTACTTGTAGCTCTTTTTTTAATTTTTTTTTAAAAAACATCCTTTTGTACTAGTGAAACAGAAACTTGTGGCTGAAACTGGGCAGCCTAATCTCTATCAACAGGATTCCTATATAGAGTGAGTCATATTCCCATCAGTGGCCACTGGTGTAGTTTATGTAGCACAGTTCCAGAACTGTTCTCCTTTTAATATATTCGCAAAGGCTTTCATGGTCGGGATCTAATGGTTGTTCTGGGTTTTTCAGGCTCTTTGGCCGTGTTCTGAAGGTTGTTCTTCCTAACGTTTTGACAGTCTCTGTGGCCAGCATCTCCAGGGGACAGCAACCTGTGCTCTGGTTGAGCACAGGTTGCTGTCCTCTGAAGATGCCGGCCACAGAGACTGGCAAAACGTTAGGAAGAACAACCTTCAGAACACGGCCAAAGAGCCCGATAAACCCAGAACAACCATTGTTCTCCTTTTCTTTGCCATGGAAAAGAAGTAACATTATTTGCCATAGTACCACTGTAATCAACAAACCCTCCTTTGTCTGGCAAGTGAATGAGGTGATAATAAGGCTTTCATGAGTTTAAATAGTAGCACATCTTAACATAATAGTTGTTTGGTCTCAGAACATAAAGATTGCACATCAGCTGGTTGAAAATACTTTATTAAAACACAATGGCTGAAATCCAATTGGCACAGCTTTACAGGTGCAATGGCTGATAATATCAACTTGATATTTGTTTTGGCGTGTAATATGCTGAAAGGCTAAGTAATGCATTTTTAGTTCTCCTATATTTTTACTTTTTTACTTTTAAGAACTTTGATATTTGATATTCCTTGCTTTTTGATTGTGCCTTTAAAGGCTATAAACTCATGCATTTTTAGAATGTGTGCTCCTGTTGGTTTGAAACATGATTGTAATGTGATTTAAGTTTTATCTGATACTGAAAGGTTGCTTTTATATACTTTGGAGTGTTTCTTGCTTGTAACCTTCCATGTTTGTAAGCATTTTGATGACTTTTATATGCTTTAAACATTTATACCTACAGATTTTTTTTTCATATTTGTAAATTTGATTGTTAGTAACTGAATTTTGCCCATAACATCCATGTTACATGTTTCCAACAATTTTGGATTTTACAGTTTTTAATATGTTCATGAATAGAAGCAATTAGATGAACAAATAATAATTTTTCTACCTGGAAGGAGTAAACTACATGACAAATGTGTCTAGGAAGACTTACTTCACCGTAAGTAAAACAATGGTTTATTCTTATCCTCTGAAAAAGGATGAAGCCTTTAAAGAATGACACAACTGATACCTTTATACTCAGATGAACATTGAATTGATTAACATGGTTATTTGATCTCAGACTGAAATTAACCCTATAAGGAAAAATGTGACAATCCACCACAGACTAAAACTACCAAGGAGTGTTATAAATCTTATAGTGCTCTGAGGATTTTGTTAAAGTGCCATACATTTGATCTTGACAATCCTATAAACAGGCATGAAGCCAAAACTGAAATGGATCTAGATAATCCATTTTACTTGGCTGACAAGTCACCATGTGCTCCAATATCTTGTCTAAGAATGAAATGCTGAATACTGGCAAGATATTTGACTGGTACTGAAGACTACTTCCCTAACCAGACTGCGAAATTGTGAAATGCAATGGGAGCAGTAGTCCATGAACTTCTGGAAGACCATAACTAGGCATGTTAGTTATCTTAAAGAAAACCCAATAATAATAATAATAATAATAATAATAATAATAATAATAATAATAATAATAATAATAATAATAATAATAATAATAATAATAATAATAATAATAATAATAATAATAATAAAATATTTGCAACCAATGAAACGTTAGTTATAGAACGATTTACCTATGGTAACTTCTCTCAACTCTTCTCCACCCAGTATTCCAGTCCCTTAGTCACACCTGGGCATTCCGTTTCACCCCCAGTGGCACCAATCCTCAAGCACACAGAGAAAGGGCTCACAGTATAATATTTCATTCTTTCAACCCCTGGGCCATCTGGCCCAGCCTTTTAAATGGTCTCTGACTTCTCCACTAACTCAGTTGGGTCAGGGTCAGGGTGACCTTCATACTTGGTGTCTCACTGTGTACTGCTGGCAGGACCTCCTGTCTACTCATGGTTGACTCATGTTCTTCAAATGTAAACCAAAGTGCTCAACCGTTGCTGCTTTAGGGAGTTCTAAATTCTATTGAGGAGATGGAAATAGTTTATGTTTGGGATTGATGGAAAATCAACATTCTTTGATTCATTACAGAGCTTTTTGGATTTCAACCCCCAGTATTCCCCAGCTGGTGAACATTGTCGGTGACCATGATGCCTTGAGAATTCTAGGAGTTACAGTCCACAAAACAACCCTACTAAGTATTTTTAGTAAGACTTCACCAGGGTCCTTGAACTGCTTCATAAATAAAACAGAAAGAAGTTGAAGGCTTTTTTTTTTAGGGAGGCCTTTTAATTCAAATGTGATATAAAGCAAAATAAACAATCCAGAATGGACTGACTTCTCTATCTATACAACAGGTGAGTGACTTTGACAGGAGCTAAGAGGGCCAATTCTTTCTCCCAGCACTTGTCATAGGCTTCACCAATCCAGGAAATGGTTGCAAATGGCTACACTGAAAAAAACTGACCTACCTGGCCAGTTACATCTGGTTTTAATACTGAGATCAGGTTGATCGTGGAGTAACCATAGCCTCATTATAGAAAAAAGAAACACACTTATTGCTTCTGGATAAGAAATGGCCATTGTCAAGTTTCTGGCTAGGTCAGAGAGGTCCAAACTAACCATTCAGACAGTCTTCCCAAACTTCCTTGGTGTGGGTAGATTCCAGGAGGGCTAAATGTGCTAATGACTGGGAAAAATCATCCTGCCCTGTACCCTTCCCTACACTTTGAGGAAATGTTGCAGGGGTTACCAAACATTTACAAGGTTAAGTGTTTAAGCCTGCACACCAACCCTATCAGATAGGATTAACAAAACATGGACAAAAAATAAGGAATTCAGTAGGTGGTCAAGCTAAGGCCCTTCTTCTTCTGTACCAGACAACTCTCTTGTCTAAAAGTAACCAAACTGCTGTGAAATTATTTTATTGAAAATGTTGCAAAGAAGTAAAAAAATACTTTAAAAGACCCAAAAGCAGTCAAAAAGGTTGGGAGTAATTAAACATTCAAAAGATATTGAGGCAAAGGCAATTTCAGAACAGTTCACAGAGAAAATAAGAAAGCTAACTATCCTAAGCTAGTATTTAGACAGAATTTCACATGTTCTCTGCAGAATATGTGCAGAGTATAAATCAGCAGGTGAGCATAGCATTCTCCTAAGGGAGACTAGGCTAAACCAAGCAAGTTCTAGTTCTCTTTTAATACCCATTATTCCACTTTCTAAACCTTTTGATGGAATTCACCTCAAGTCACACTGAACCTTAACTCATACCAGACCCCAGTTTATAGCCTTAAAAATTTCTTTTTTGCACTGATAAGAACACAGATGGTCAAACCTTCCAATTAATTCTAAATTAACTGGGATCCTACTCATCCCAGGTACCAGCCAAATCAGGCCTGTATTGCTGAAACCATCACCCCTGTTTCCCTGTCTCCTGACAACTATTCATTCCCCCCCCCCTTCAGCTGTTGCTAGTTGGGAGCTGGGGTGGCCTCAGGAGGCTGCAAAATACCATTATGGGTTGCCATACTGTTCATGGATAGCCCTTTGTCCACCCTAATCTATTCAGAGAGCTTTGAGTGCTTAGTTCATAAAATACTTCTTGTAAACCGCCCAGAGTGGCCTTGGCTGCCAGATGGGTGGTATATAAATCAAACAAACAAACAAACTCTGTGTATTCAACCATGTTAATAGCTCTGAATAAGGCTGCAACCTTTTTCTCAGACAGGCTCCTCATCCATAACAACTGCATGACATCAAGGTATGACTTGATCTTTTCCTTGTTAGGAACATCAGTGCATAGTGACTTTGGCCTGAGCAAAGGGATAAGAATTCCAATTGTCATTGTTGTCTTAATTATAGGTGGAAAAGAAACAATTTCTGATTTTAAAACATATGGAAGAAAGAGAAATTCATAAATTCACTCTTCCCTGGTCTGTTCCTTCATTTGGAATGGTTTACCAGGAAGTGGAATACATCCAAAATGTTCCCTGTCTTTCTATGTTACAGAAATCAAGCTGCTACAGCACATTTATGTGGGAAAAAAGCAACCTGTCAACAATCCATCTGCTATCCCAGTTGATCCAAGGCAAAGAATATAAGTAGCAGGAGGGGTGCTTTATGTTTGGAAAAGTTTAAAGCTGTACCTGAGGTTGCTATGGATACAATATTCTATTTACTGTTTCAGGTCTTGTCTGACTATTCAAACACAGGCAAAGTAATTATCATGAAAGTAGGATGTGATATGCAATCATCCATTAGATTAAGACAGATTTAGGTTTAGCTGGCTTGTAGCAGTAAGATGACTTTTTTATATCCTGACTTCAGCAATGTTTCTCAATAAGAACTCATTTATGGTAAATACTTTGTAGATTCACAGATACCAGTTTTTAGCTTTAATCATGCGCGCGCACACACAGACACACATCAATGGCTAATAGCCACAACTAAGCTGACTTTATCTTTATTTATTTATTTATTTATTTATTTATTTATTTATTTATTTATTTATTTATTTATTTATTTATTTATTTATTTATTTGATTTATATCCTGCCCATCTGGTCTGGTCGACCACTCTGGACGGCTTACAACGAGGAGTATACAATGAACCATAAAATTTAACAAACCAACTGTGATACATGCAATAATAGAACAAAATAAATGAGAAAAGAAAAGAAAATTAAGTATTGACAGGAGGGAAGGCCTGGACGTACAGCCATGTCTTTAGTTGTCTCTTAAAAGTGCCCAGCGTAGGGGCCGCATGAATCGCCGGAGGAAGGTTATTCCAGAGGCGAGGAGCCACCGCCGAGAAGGCCCAGTTTCGTGTCCTTTCTTTCTGGGCCTCCCTCAGCCTTATGCTCCTCAGCCTCACCTCCTGGCTCGTGTGGGTGATCCAAGTAGATCTAGGTGGAAGCAGGCGTTCCGCCAAGTATCGAGGTCCTAAACCGTTTAGGGCCTTATAAGTAAGCATTAACACTTTGAAGTCAATGCGGAAACGGATGGGCAGCCAGTGCAGCATGGCCAGAGTAGGAGAAATATGATGGTACTTTCTCACTCCAGTAAGGAGTCTGGCTGCTGCATTCTGCACCACCTGAAGTTTCCGCATCAGCCTCAAAGGAAGCCCCACGTAGAGCGCGTTACAGTGATCTAATCAAGAGATTACGAGAGCATGTACTAAGGTGGTGAGCGCCCCCGTGTCAAGGTAAGGTCGCAGCCGGGCAATCCGCCAGAGATGGAAAAAGGCGGTACGGACTACTGACGCCACCTGCGTTCCCATGGTGAGCGTCGGGTCCAGGTGTACCCCCAGGCTGCGAACCCCACTCTTTGCGGCCAGGGCCGCCCCCCCAATCATGAGGGAGCCGCCAAAGCCACCATCCACGGGGCCGCCCACCCTCAGAACTTCCGGCTTGTCCGGGTTCAGCCTTAGCCCGTTCTCCCGCATCCATTGCAGTACGGCCTCCAGGCAGCGCTGGAGGGACAGCTTTAGAGTACCAATGCAAAATATACTTTTAATCTCTGAAAAAATCACTTATTTTGGAATTTATATACACTTGCCCATCAATATACTCCATGTAGCCCTATTCAAATTGCATTGCAGACAACAGTTTATTCTCCTAGGGCACCTGTCCAGGATATTTTTGAAAAAATATCACCCTGCACAAGGGTTATGCAAACCTAATGGGAACCAGTTTGCAAAAATTCAAGCACCAAGTTGGAACATTTTCCTGGAATATAGTGGGAACGGAAAGGGATCACATGCCATTTTGGTATCTGCTGGTTTTCTAAACAGAGAGGTACACTGGCTCCTTTTGTGATAGTTAGAAGTATTTTAAAAAACAGTGCCATAAAATGGATAGAATGTTGGACTAGAGCTCAGAAGACCTGGGTTCAAATCCCTGCTGGGCCATGGAAACTCACAAGAATTGCAATGGTAAATTACTCCTTGAATGACTCACATACCTTGAAAACTCTGTTACGTACCGTTGTGTGAGCCCCACCATCTCTGTCTGTGGCAAGGTTGACATGTGACCCCCTTCCTACATGCCCATATCCATCAATTCTACACAGTCACTTCAGCAGAACAACTCCCCCATTAGTTTGTGCCACTCCTGTTGCCTGCCTCAAGGGCAAAGTTAACAACACTTGCCCCTGCCCTGTCTCTGCTCTTTCTTGGCCACAGGTTAATTTCACTAGGGGTCTACACAAGAACCAAAGGTAGGGGCTCTGAGGAGTAACAGGCTGTAAGCCCACAGTGAGGGCAAAGCTCGGGGTGAGGCAGGGGCTGGTGTTCTGATGAAGGAGGTGACAGCTGTTGCTGCTGGTGGCACCACTGGTATTCCTTCTGTCTTTTTTTACCTCCAGCATCATCTCTGGGTAGGTGTGTGGCCCACAAGCAAACAGTGGTTGTCACATTGTTGGGGCTGGGTGCAGCTGTGCAGACTGCTTCCTTGGGTTGCTGCCTTGCCCCTGGGCATGCAGAACTCTGCAGGGATCCCAGGCTGTAGTACATGTGGTCCCAGCCACCCTCAGACTCCAGGGCCTCCTCTGCACTGATGGCCTCCTTGAGCTCCCCTTGGGCCTTCCCCAAAGCCCCTTCCTTCTCCAGGCCTGAGGACTCACCATGTGTACCCCGGCCTCTTCCTCTGTTCTCCCCCTCAATGACCTTCCCCGCAGCCTCTCCCAGGACCTCTCTTATAGCCTCTGGCTGTAAGGAAGTCTCCTATCCTCCTCCAGGTGGTTCTCCTTATCAACAGCCTCCTCTCCCTCCTGAGTCTGGTGTTCAGGTCCTATGCCTATCTCAGATCCAGCATCAACTGGCTCCAGGGTTGTGGCCTGAGTGTTGGAGGGAGCCAATAACAGGAGCCAAGACTGTGCTGGCATGGGAAAGGGCAACAGAAAAAAGGGACATTCTATGCACAGAAATGGCCCACAGAAAGGTTGCAGAACAATTGGGAATGTCATTTACTTTTTTATTTTGCTTCTGATAATGGAAACTGTGACCATTTTGACTAGGATGGTCAAAGAGGCTAACAAGTTCCTGACCAAGATTCTGTGAATTTGTAATGTAATACTGGTGCAATCTTCTTCTTCTTCTTCTTCTTCTTCTTCTTCTTCTTCTTCTTCTTCTTCTTCTTCTTCTTCTTCTTCTTCTTCTTCTTCTTCTTCTACTACTACTACTACTACTACTACTACTACTACTAGTAGTAGTAGTAGTAGTAGTAGTAGCAGCAGCAGCAGCAGCAGCAGCAGCAGCAGCAACAGCAACAGCAACAGCAACAGCAACAGCAACAGTAAATGTTCTGTCAAGTGTGAGACCCGAGGCGAGGCTATGGAAGCACTCGCCGGAGTGTTGTCCTCCTTTAAGAGAGAAAAGGAGACCCAAACGGAATCTACGGCTACCCGCGTCGCAGTCAGGCACCAGGGTATAGACACCTGTGACTTGGAACAGGGTTTGATGAAACTGTCGGTGGCCACCCAGACAGTAATAGAACAGGCGGGAACAAGGGTGGGGGAGCGACCATTAGTAGAGGCGGGACATGGTGATATAAAAGGAGAGCGGGACAACATACCCGGGGGTTGGGAATTAATATGGGTAGAGGATCCCTGGACAGGGAGTTACGAGAAAGTGAGAGTGCCTTGAGAGGAGGCTGATTACAGGCGTAGAAGGGGTTTGCCCCCTAAACCAGCTTATTGGGGGGAATCCGAGGCCAAAGAGAGGCGGAGACGATTGAGGGAAGAAAAGGAAGTGGTTGAAAGAGAGGAGAGAAAAAGAAGAGCATGGCGTCTGGAGGAGGCTCGCCGGAGGAGGTATTTACCGGACCCTGGGACCCCTATGCAGAGGGAAATGACCCCTATGACCAGGAGAGGGGAGATGAAGAGACACTACCCTTGATCGAGGTGGACATTGATACGAAGGACCAGGGTGAGACTAACCCGTTCTCTAAAGGACCCTGGTATGACCCAAGTTATAATCCCTTTTTGCAAGATTTATGGACACCCTCGTTTGACCCGTTGGCGATGAGAGAAAAGAACAATGACAAGTTTAATGTTGACACTTCTTTATTTGATGTTCCAATAAACCCCAGTTCTGTTTTTCAAAAAACTGAGCATCCTGTATTTGTGTCCAATGAGCCTGAGGTTACTCTTGAACCCTCACATCAAGCTGACTGTGGTGACCTTTTTCAGTTTCTTCTTCTTCTTATTGTTTAATTGTTAAGTCATGTCTCACTCTTCGTGACCCCATGGACCAGAGCATGCCAGGCCCTCCTGTCTTCCACTGCCTCCCGGAGTTGGGTCAAATTCATGTTGGTAGCTTCGATGACACTGTCCAACCGTCTCATCCTCTGTCGTCCCCTTCTCCTCTTGCCCTCACACTTTCCTAACATCAGGGTCTTTTCCAGGGAGTCTTCTCTTCTCATGAGATGGCCAAATTATTCTAGGCATAAATTACTCAGATGTAACTTACCATTCCCTTCTTCTGGAGGCACCCTGGGGCTATGCAGCTTGCCCAAGACCACACAGGCTGACTTCTCCTGGGACGCACAGTGAGAAATAAAACTTCCAACTTCTGGCTGCATACCTAACTTACTGAGCTCTACAGCAAGCAACATTTAAAATGCCAGTTAAATAGACCATAGGCCTAGGGACTGTGATTTTCATAATATGGTACTAGTTTTGATGGTGGTGATGGTACTGAAGGGGGAAAAGGTATTAATATATGAGGGAAAGCCCATCACTCAGTGATAGAATGTTTGCTGTGCAATCAAAGAGGAATTCATCCATAAAATTCACGAACCCCACTGTCTGTGTTGATGATAATTCCAGCAGCTGTGCTTTCCAGTGGTGGTTGTCTCCTCCCTCCCAGTTGTTAAGCCGCTTTAGATGGACCAATGGGCTGACTTTGTATGAAACAGCTTTGTATGAACAATAGCATACTAATTGGCCCATTGAGGCTCCCAGTAATTTTCAAGTACTCCCTCCCCCCCTCTCTATGTGAGACAGACAGACAGACAGAGAGAGAGAGACAGACAGACAGACAGACAAGGGGAGTAGCTTGATAGTTGCTGCTTTTAAAATCCAAAGGGAGCTGCAGAAATGATTCTTAACAGAACCATTTACAAAACACTGACTTAAGAAACATATAACTATTTGTGTTATCATTTCTCTCTTACATCTTTAGTTTGTGACTATTTAATTAAGAATTACCAACATGCATTTAAGAGCATTCAATTTGAATAATATCTTGCATTGCTCTAAATTAACATTTATAGAAAAATACAATGAAATTTAAACAAAGCTCAGTCACATTAGCTGTAAGTACATAATTATGTCAGTGACATTGGTTGCATCTGTGCCTCTAATCCCTTAGCATTTACTAAATGCAGAAGTAGTATAATGTGCAGTGATAAGATTATAGCTCATGGTATGACACAGCACTTCACACACGTACACTCACACACATTTACAGACAGACAGACAGACAGACAGACAGACAGACACACACACACACACACACACACACACACAATAAAGCCATTAAAAAAACCAGTGTGACTTTTCACTTGTTTTCAAAACCTTGGCAACTTTAGCGCTGGAGATAAAGAGGAAAATCCCCCCTTTTGGCAATCTTTTCCAGCCACTGTAAAGGATGCACTCTGGTAATTTGATGCACTCCAGTTTCCTCCAACGTGAAAGTGACTTGAAGACCTTAATCACAGCTGAGTGCAACACGCGTGGCTGCAGATGCTATTTTCATTGAAGTGGATGTGACAAGACGGGTATTATTGCCAGGCGATTGTCATACACTGCTGTTTTTTTTCCAGAGATGGGGTACAGGGCTTTTTCCTCATAATTCTTTTCCGGCTCCTGGCATTACGACTGCTGGGTCCTGCTGCCTGTCGTCTTCCCGTTTCGACCATGTGTCAAAATGTTTGGTAATCAAGGGGTGACTCGGGGCTGATCTCAGCCTCTTGGAAATCGCATGCCTTAACTCAGTGGTTCTTAACGTGGGCGATAATGCCCCCCAGGGGGCGATTTCATTTTTCAGGGGGGCGGTAGAACAAAAAGGGGCGGCAGGGGGGCGCTGGAGCAGAAGGGGGGCGGTAGGGGGCCACTGGATCAAGCCAAACCTGTGAAGATGGCTGCAACCTTTTTACAATGTGCATGAATATATATTTTCCTCCAATCTTAATTTAGTTTCAGAGTTTTCATCTTGAAATTTTTAGTTCCTGCATTGCGGTTTGTTTTTATGCTTTTTTATATTTCTTTTTCTGTCTTAAAATTCGCTTGCAACTAAATCATTAAATGTTACTTTTTGGGGGCATTTCATTTTCTTGGAATTTTGTTTTCAGGTGTCATTGGATTTAAGTGTCTTAAATAATAAATAAATAAATAAATAAATAAATAAATAAATAAATAAATAAATAAATAAATAAATAAATAAATAAATAAAGATATCATCACCGCGGGGAGGGGGGGCGATGATAACTTCCTCAATGGCTCAAGGGGGCGTTTCTTTCAAAAAGGTTAAGAACCACTGCCTTAACTCACCATTGGAGGCGTCTGGTGGAGAAATTCCCTGGGTTGAGGGGCTTCAGCACCAAAGCTGGCGGACAGCTCCAAGCCAAAGGAAGCACGGAGATGCACCTTGCGGAAGCTTTTTTTTTTTTTGGCCGTTATTTCTATATTTCCTGTTAGTCTCTGGCAGCGAAAAGAAGAGGATCCTCCTGATACAACTAAGCGACTAACAGATTTATTATGCTGGTGTCTGAACCAGTGGTACATGCGCTACCACTGGCAAGCAGGAGTACGCGAGGCGAAGCACAAGACTTGCTTTAATAAGGCGAGTCCCGGAGTCGATTCCGATTTATGGCGATACTAATATGGTTTTCAAGGCATGGGAGTTGTTCAAAGAGCATTTGACTACTCTTCCCACCCCCACACAATGAATTTCCATGACTGGGCAGATGCTTGAACCCAACTCTCACTTCAAGCACTACTAACACTGGCTGTGTTTCATAACAATTATGAAACATTAATTCTCCGTCATTGGCTGCGTCCTACTGCAAGGCTGAAGTGCCATTTCTTATTGCCCTATCTGTTGACCTACCAATTATATCCATCTGTGACCTTTTGGATTACAGTATATGACTTTTATACGCGAATGTTTTAATTATAGAAACAATCCTACCCCAAAATAATATCATTTAAAATAATGTGTGTTTTTCCATTGCTTAATAGTTATTATTACAATTTCCATTGTATTAAACGAATGAGTCCTTTCGTTTATGTTTGCTTCCAACAATGTCCGTGATTTTTTTTTTACTTGAATTATCCTTAACACTCACCACACATGGGAAATATAACGATGGTAAAGAAACACGTTTGGAAAAAGGGGGACCTGATTCTTTGGTTATGGTGACTGTTATCTAGTGGTTGGTAGAATGTAGGAAACATGGAGAACCTCTGTGTTTGGCAGAGTGGAAACCACAGCCAGTGGTTAGAGAAAGTGGGCACTGCCTCAGCCAGCGCACGTCTCACGAGAGGATCAGGCCGGCAGTTACGCAAGCCTTCTGCTGGGCATTTTATGTATGTATGTATGTATGTATGTATGTATGTATGTATGTATGTATGTATGTATGTATGTATGTATGTATGTATGTATGTATTTGATGTGTGATAGTGCTTCTTTCAGTCTCTGTGTGTGAGGCATGAGTTTCTGTGGACAGCAGCCCAATTATCCACGTGCCCAGGCCAGCCCAGGCTTTGAGATGCGCGCGCGAGGGGGAGGGGTTCGTTTCTGCCAGAGACCTCCCGCCAGGAGAGTCGTGGAAGTTGGGACTTTCGGGGCGCGTCCGGAGCCGTAGGCGTTGCCCACCGGGCGCGCTCCCGGCTTCCCTCCCTCCCTCCCCGCTCCGGCAGCGGCGCCCTGACGGCGCCGGCGCCTCTCGCCTTTTCCTCGGCCAACGGGGCTCCTGCGATTTTAAGGGGCGGAGACCCGCGGCGCGCGAGGGGGGCGGGCTCAGGGCGCCGCGCGAGCGCGGATAAAACCCCACCTCTCCTTTTCGGGCCGCCGCTATAATTGGCTGGATGATGAGGCAGCGGGAGCGATGTTGAGCTGGCTGCTTCCCCCCATGGCTCTGCATACACACAGGGGCGGGTGGTGCCGGGGCGAGCAAGAGGCTGGGCTCCGAGGCGGCGGCGGCGGCGGAGGTGGAGGCGGCGAAAGCGGGAGCGGCAGCGGGGGAGCTTGCCTGCCTCCCTCGGTCCCCGAGCCGCTCCTGCTGCTGGGCTGCTGCCTGAGGCCGGAGGATCCGGCCGAGCGCGGGCTGCTGCTGGCGCCGCCGCCGCCGCCGCCGGCCGAGATGATGGCCGAGGGCGGCGGCGTTGGCGTTGGCGGCGGCGTGGGCGGCGAGGGGCAGCGGCTGAAGGCGCTCTCGCTGCTGGAGGCGGCCCGCTGCCGCTACGAGAGCCTGCAGATTTCCGACGACGTCTTCGGGGAGTCGGGCCAGGACAGCAGCGGCAACCCCTTTTACAGCACCACCGAGGAGTCGCGCTCGGCTTCGGAGGACGAGGCGGCGGTGGAGGAGAAGGAGGACGAGGAGGAGGAAGAGGACGGCGGCGTCGGCGGCGGCGAAGAACGGCAGCGCCGAGCCCCGGAGGCAGGAGGACGCCACTGCCGGAGCAGGACTGGGGGACGCGGCGGCTCTAAGGCGGCGGCGACGGCACGGCAGCAGCAGCAGGAGGAGGAGGAAGGAGGAGGAGGAGGAGAAGGAGAAGAAGACATGCCGGGCGGCGGCTCAAGGGCGAGCTGCCCCGGTCTCGGGGAGCAACAGCGGCGGCGGCAGCTGGAAGAGGAGGAGGAGGAGGAGGAGGAAGGCAAGCGGGGCTGGAGCCGGAGCCTGCGAGACACGCCGACCCCGTCCTTCAAGGATAGCAGCGGTAACTGGGCTCGGGCTGACGTGCGCGGGCGGGCGTCTTGGCGGGCGGGGTGAGCCCAGGTGACTGGAGGTGTCGGGGGGGGGGTCCCTCAGTGGACGGCCAGGAAGACCTCCGCCCCCCCGCCCGCGAGGGTGTCAGGGGTGGGTGGGGGTGACGAGTTTTTTTTTTTGTTTTTTTTTAGTGGTGCTGAAGGAGCAGCGCGGGAGTCCTGTCGGACCCCCTCCCCCCCCCGGTTTCTCTCGTACTTCAGGCTTTGGTCGAGGGCGCCCCAAACTCCTGCGCCCAGCAGAGCCGGGAGGGGAAGGAGCAGAAGCAGCAGCTCCCGGCCGACTTGGAGGGCGCGGGACGGAGGGGGGGGGGAAAGCCCCGAGTTCCCGAGGGAATAGGAAGCCCCGCTTCCCACAGACTTCCCGCTCCCGAGTCGGACCTCCGGTTGCCTTCGGAGGCGGAAAGAGTGCCCTTTTGGGTACTGTTCTGTCTGGGAAAGCAGAGGGGGGCGGGCGGTGTCTGTGTGTGTTTATAGGGAAAGTGGGGGACGGACGACGACTGAACGTCTGACTTTATGTGGGGGTGGGAGAGAGACGCCCTCCCTTTATACAGGGGAGAGTCCTCCGCTGTATGAGTTGGAGCAGGAGAAGGAAAGAAGAAAGCAAGGCATCTGGCCAGGGCCATGGCTAGTGGCCAGGTTTGGAGGCAAACCTAAT
The DNA here is from genome assembly GCF_051106095.1 of Pogona vitticeps. NCBI lineage: Eukaryota > Metazoa > Chordata > Lepidosauria > Squamata > Agamidae > Pogona > Pogona vitticeps. The sequence goes on along the minus strand of NC_135783.1, from coordinate 61,650,352 downwards.
AAATTGGGGAGCGGGGAGACGAATCCATACCACCTCATGCCCTCCCCTTCCTCACCCCCCCCATCTTGTTGGAAAGTCAGAACACTTGCTTTTCAGATCTAGGTTAGGTTTTGCTAGGTGACAGGTCCTAAATCTGAAGCCCCTGCCTAGCTATGTTGTGGATTTGATTTCTTCAGAATCAGAGGGAGTGTGGGGTGTTCATTCTTAAAAGAAAAAGAAAAAGGAGGAGCAAAAAGCACCCTACTTGTAAGAGCACCTCTGGAGTTAATCATCCCTGCCAGGTTTTGCTGGTTGGGGCATTCAGCAGCCTCACTAAGCTAAGGCAAAGGGATATTCTCCTCTGGAACAGGGCAGCAGGACACATCCAGCAGCAGGAGCCTCTTGGGTGTCTGCAAGAGACCTCGGATTACCAGAGCTAGTGTGGCAGCCCAGCCCTGAAAATTTGACCCCATTCCTGGCTTCATTCAGGGACTGCTCTCAATGGCAGACACCACTTCTTTCTGTTTGTTGAATCACTGAGGAGAGGGTACCTTCCAGGATGAGACATGGGCTGCAGAGGGGAAGCGGTAGAGTTGGGGGAGATGGCTATTGGGTCCTTGCCTCCTTCCAGGAAAGGGCAGAGCTTCAGTTTCCTTTAATTTCATTTGAGTCAAATATTCACACACCAATTTGGGAATCTTCAGAGCTTAGTCACTGGGAGCAAGGGCTTGGCTAGGTGGGTCGGATCAATATGTTTTGCTGGCAGAGTAGCAAATTGGACCCCACCAGCGTCATTATTCAAGGTATAAAGTTATTTTGCCCTCCCCCCATAATGAGGTGTGTAGTGCCCCAAACCAGCCGGTTATTTTAGCACAAACACCTCTCCCCATCTCGTCAATTAATTCTATGATAAATAACTTTCCATTTGGCAGAGTAGGTAGAAAATTCCTCAAACACTCTTTAGGCCTTCAGACTTAAAAATACAGAAATAATAAATGAAGTAATTGATCACTGCAGTCCTTTTGACACCCTATATCTGCAACCCGAAGTGTTTGCCTCAATTTGTCTAATGATAGAGCCAGCTCTACCCCCATGAGATAGTACATATATTCAGCTGGATGATGACTTCTGAATGCTGCCTGGGCGGATGCAAGTGAATAGTACCAAACAGTAAAGCACATGATGCAAAGTCCCTGGCATCTTGCAGTTTTGCACGAACCACAGGTTCTGCTTGATTTCCATGTGGGCTGTTACCTAACAACCATAGAAGCAATGTGCTAGCAGACCCCTGGTGGATGATAGAGACTGCATATCTCAGATGGGATAGTAGCTTGGCAATCTGAAACTGGTCAAAAAGCCTTCATTTGACAACATGTGCGAACAAATATGTGCTGTTTAAAAATGTGCAGGATCAGGTTTTATGCATACAGAACTGCAGAAAGTAGTGGCTTTAGGTGGTGAGGTTTTACTGTAGTCTCTTATTATTTTCTTAATTCAGCTTTGCTGGGTGCAGTCACAAGTGCTCCACCAGAAGAGATGGACTGACTGATACGGACAATAGTAGGCAAATGCTGTATAAATACATGAGCGCCAGTCATAAGGGATACATCACACAGTTCACTTTGGAATGCATTTTGTATTTTTCAAAACTGTAGTGTGATGAGAATATCCTCTGTTTTCTGAGCATTCAGCCATTACTCTAAGGCAGCAATGGCGAACCTATAGCATGTGTGCCACAGTTGGCATGCAGAGCCCTTTCTGCAGGCACATGAGCCATAAGTCACTGGATCGTTACACCTCTTCCCCCCCCCCCGGTGCAGCCAAACCTCAGGAGGCAGATGCAGCCACAGTGCTGGTGCTTCGACAGGCGGTGGGTCAGGATCCAGAGCAGCTGGCGGTGGATCCGGAGTGGGGTCTCGAGGCGCCTTCGTGTTCGGGATTCCCCCTTCCGCTGCAACTTCTGGTTCCACTGCCTCAGCATGCACCCGGGTGGGTTCCCCCACCCACCCCCAGTTTGGGCACACAGGCCCAAAAAGGTTCGCCACCACTGCTCTAAGGAATTATGTGGTTACTTTTGGTTTGCAACATAGTTTTGGGTTAGGGCTGAGTGTTTTTGACCAAACTCGGGAAAATCCCTGAAGCAAATGACCTGAAGCTTAGCCAGGATTTCATTTTGGACCCAGAAAGCCAAGACTGGGGATCACATGGACCTCAGGATATTGATGAACTACTACTCCCGTCATGGTCCACTATTTGTGTGTGACAGGAATTGCAGTTCGGGAGGCCCTCTCTGTTCAGAGGGCCATCATTTTTCTAACCCGGGTGTAACCTTTTCCTCTTCTCACATGACTGGTAAGAATTGCTGTGGCCTTGCCTCAGCTTCCCAGCTACATAAGATGGCAAAAGATATTACACAGAATGTATAAAGGGAGCTTGCCTGGTTAGCAGCTCCCTCCAGTTGGGAAGGTCCTTTGACATAGTCAGAAAAGCTCAGGGCCAGGTCACAGGCAAGGGGATGGATTATCCCTACAGGCATGCAAATCCTCCAATGCTATGTGCTTGAGACATCAGCCATTCAAATAAAGCAGTGTAATCTCCCAGCTGCAAAAACAATGACAAGGTAATTTGTTAAATGTGGGTTGAGGCAACCTTGTGTTCCAATCAACAGTCTGTCTTTTCCTCTTAAGAATGCAGTGCATGCACATACTGAATCAGTGTCTTATCTAAAGGAAGTCCTCAGGGTGCACAATTTGCTTTCTCCTAAGGCAGTAGTTCCCTACCTTGGGAACCACTTGCAGACCAAATATTCTTGGACTGCAACTCCCAGAAACCGTGGCCATCACCTTGGTGTTATAGGCTTCTGGGAATTGCAGTCCAAGGACATCTGGGTTACCCAAGGTTACCCTAGGTTGGGACCCATTGTCCTAAGGCAATGGCCAATATACTTGGAGCTGCACAGTTCCATCAAGCTTGAAAAATCAATCTGTAGAAACCTGTGTGTATGTGTGTTTGTGTGTATGTGTGTGTGTGTGTGTGTGTGTGTGAGAGAGAGAGAGAGAGAGAGAGAGAGACTGCATCCCTACAGGCATTTTTAGACTGCATTTCCCATAGCCCTTCAACACTTGGATAAATCTCATGGGAGGTGTAGTCCATCTTGAGGGCCAAAGTTGGCCCCCACTTCTCTTTCCAAGTGGACTTTCCAAGCTCCATAGAATTCTAGCTCCTGCTCTAAAGGCACTTACACAGCTCCGCTTGTGCTGTGATTTCCTGTCCTGGAGCAGAACGCACACACAGAGAGAGATTTGGTTTATGCACACTTTAACCTGTAGCTTGTGTCCTTGCTGAACATTAAAGGCTGCTGTCTGGTGCTAAGCATATTTGATTGAAAGTTCATTGCCCAATATCCTATCCAATATTTACGTGCATAGAATTCTCACTACAGGAGCTGCTGTAGCAATCTGATGATTTGCTGGTTCTGTGCCTCTTTCTGTGCAACTGGCACATTGTCAGGTTACTGCAGCAGCTTTCACAGTGGTACTCCCCAAGTGAGCAAATACTGAACAAAATTCTGGCCATTCACTTCCAAGCGGGTGTACTTAGTGCCCTAGCTTAAAGAAGATGTAACCGTAAACAAAGTTTGACTTGTTTAACATAGTTTTATGGAAACAGCAAATCACCACAAAGGGTTAAATCCCCCAAATGACCTCCGTATCTAACTAAGCAAATTTACTAAACCCAACATAGTCCAATTAAGATTAAGCAGATCATTAGCTCTCTGTTCTGGAAATGAGCTAACTGAGATCTTTTACAAAATATTGGTATGCATGACAGAATCAAATGAAAAGAGTTTATTGTCATCCGTTTTACGTTTAACTAGTCTTAGATCTGTAATCTCATTTCCAGGCTGAGTGACAGAGGCTAAGAAAAAGAATATTAGGAGAAAGTCCACAGAAGCTGGGGAGCTTCCTGTTCAGAACAATTTATCCCGTGGGCGGGCAGGATCTAGTGGTAGATCCTTGAGTGATTTGCAGTAGATCTTCAAGAGCTTAACACTGGCAGGAGCAACACTTTTCTCTATCTAAATTATGCTTGTACTATGGAGAAACCCTGGGTGAACAGAAATGGACTGTGACTTTTAGCATCAGTACTAAAAAGATTTCCTGTGTTTTATAGTCTGTTTGGAGGAACCCTACCTTTTTTTAAGGTGCCATCACATTTTTTGTGTTTTTTTTCCTTTTTATTTCTGTTTTGCTTTTACCTATAATGCTTTCACAAACTAACATAGCTGTCCTTTCTGCAGCTACTGTCTCTTTTACCTGGCTCAGATTGCTAATCTTCAGGTTCAAATAAACCAAAGAAGATACAAGACTGAAGTTCATGCATCTGTGGTTTCCCCCTTATGGATGAGGGTGTAACTGTTTCAGATCTTCAGAGTAGGGGTCGTGGTAGATGTTGGCTTTGATTGTTGTTGCTTTTTTTAAAATCAGTGTTTAAAGACATCAGACTTTCATGGGAAATTGTACATGAAAAGGTTATTTGAGAGTGAGCGTCGTTCTTTGTATGTGATTGCTCGAAGCTAAAAATCAGGGCAGGAATTTTAAGGTGCACAGTTCTGAAAGAAAATATCAGCATAATTAAAGATGGCATATTTACTGTATATAAATGGAGTACCAACATCTGTCCTGACCTTTGGGCACTATCTGTGCCTGAAATAGGATTCTCGAGAACTCAAACGTTTGCCTTGTTTGCAAATTTTTAGTGACTCAATAAAGGTGTTAATTCAGCCCAGGATTTTGTTGCTATGTGTGGATCACACGGCTGCTTCTTCCCATTTAGAATATTAATGGAATATCAAAAATGAGTGGGATGTGGTTATCATTACAGTATGTCTGGATAAGAACAATGTGTAGCAGAAACAGTAAAAGGAATCTTGGGCAGGGTATTTAGTAAAATACACCTCTTTAGATAGAGTTGGACTGCATTCCCCACCATTGGCTGTACTGGTTGGGCTGGTGGGATTTGGAGTCCAGTGGTCATGGGAAGCTGTCCCTTTGACCATTCCTGGTTTATACTATATATGGGTAGAGAGCCCAACACACTGGAAAACGTAAAGAGGATCACTGATTACAAAGGTCAAGCCCAAAATGAATACTGATTTTTAACCTGGCTTTGTAGCCCCGACGCCATCCTCTCCAAGACAATTTTATTTTTAAAATTAAAATAAGCTAAAGCAGTGAAGTTAGCAGAAAGCTTTAGAACTAGCTTAGGCAGGAAATAACAGCTCTAGAGGAGTCAAAATACAGACAAACCAAGAATGTTGCAAAATCAAAACATTTTTTGTCTTTGACTGTAGTGCCAAAAACTGGGGAGCAACTTCACAATCTAGATGCCACAACCAAACAGATCCAGCCATTAACTTCCAGCCTTTCGAAGGCAGTGGAGTGTATTCGCTCATGGATCAAAACTATGGGTCATCTTAAGAAGAACAGAGAAATAGTGTGGCTCGAGGAGAATTTTTTCTTTTTTCCTTCAGTTGTTTTAACTGGGGAAGTGGCCGAAACCCAAAATGTTGTTCTCAAGCCTCTGTATTTTCTTTCATTCCACCAAATCTGGAGACTACCTTGTAATGAACAACAGTGATTCTAAACCATAAAAATAGACAATAAAGTAAAATCTGAAAAAACAGAAGGTCAAAACAGTTTTGGCAAATGGTCATGGAGTTCACAGCAAAAAGACAAACTTGTTTCCTTTGAAACTGTTAGTCATGGAACCATTCTCTCTCTGAGAATAGCATTAGTCATTATCTGCCTGGAGAAAAATGCTTTAAATAAAATTGATTAGGAGTTATTTTTCCAAAAAAGTAACTTTTCCTGTCCCCAGAGCTTTTTCTGTAATTTGAATACATCTGCCCTCTACAGTACTCTTTTACGGCTGGTTCTTCAGCCTTACTCCTTTGGGAGAATTGTCCTTCCTGTGGGTAAGGCAAAGGTAAATATAAGTCCAAGGAAATACTCACTGATTAGCCTCAGTGGCAAAATCACCAATGAGTCTTCCCTTTTAAAGTATGTATGTGTGATCTGCACCAGGGTGGGCGACATGTGGCCTGCAGAGATACTGTCTCCGCAGCTTGCTGTGGTCTGCCAGCCCAATCAGTGATTTCTTCTCCTACCTTACACAGCCTGCCAGCCTTGCTATTGCAAATCTGTTGGCGATCATTTTGCATCCTAGCGTTCTATCTTTCCAGCATAATTATACTTCCCACAGTTTGGCAGGTTGTTGGGTGCATGATCTAAAGGGCATGTGGGGAGAAACATCCCTGCAAATCAGATTCCCTGTTGAAATCATGTGTCACACTTGTCCCAGATGATTGGCACAGTTGGGGTGGGGAGACGCCAAGTAGTTTCTGTGTACAGGGCTGGAGGGTATGCAGAGAGAATTTCTGAAGGTGAAGGTGAAGGAGTGAGGAGAAAGGCTGTGAGCATGGGCACACTCGTCAGTGTGAGGATGCAGCCGCAGACCCCCTTCTACCCAAACTCATATTGGTGCTTTGAAAAAGTGGGAGCACTGCAAACATGGGGGTATAGGAAAGGAGGACTAATGTTCTTAAAGCAGGAACCAGTAGGTGGAAAGAGCAAGGAAGTGGGGTTTTTTTTTTTTTTGCTACATACTACTGTGAAAAATGAATTGAACTGAATTGAATTGAATTTACTTTATTGTCATTGTACCTTTTCTGTACAACGAAATTAAATGCCATCTCCAATACACATGATAAAACACACAAGAACATGGCATCCATAACATGAAAATATAGCACATTGCACATAAAACACATCCCTCTCATTCATATCCACATCCTTCACATTCAATTTCCCGTGGCACAACACATTGTGATTGCACTATACAGTGGAATTCAATAGAGCTGCTGCTCTGGTTTAAACCTATTTGTCTTTGTTTTAATTATCCTATACTGCCTACCAGATGGTAACAATTGAAAGAGGGAGTGATGGATCTTTGAGAAGATCTTGGGCTTTCTTAAGACAGCGGGAATTATAGAGATCTTCCAAAGAGAGAAGAGGCCAGCCAATGATCCTCTGGGCCATTGTAATAATCCTCTGGACCATTTTCCTGTCTGCCGTTCTACAGTCGCTGCTATGACACGTGAAGAACTCCTCTGAAGCCTCGTCTCTACTTGCCTGCATTTTTTAAATAAGACCTCCTTTTTCCCCTTGCCTCTTTCTTCTTTTTCCCTAGAATGAACAAGTTTCTTTATTTTCTAAGAAGAGGCCCCTCTTTTACTTTACCCTTCCCCTCCGTCTTCACAGCTATGGCTGCCACCTTTCTTGATGGCTTACGGCCTCCTCTGCTTTGACGAAAAATTGTTCCACTTGTGGCAAAAAGATCCCTCAATCTGTTGGCCACCATATCTGCCTATTTTGTCTAGGATAAACCCATTTGATAAATCCTGTAAGATTTGCAAAAGCTTTACAGCCCTTACTCTTAAGAATTGTCAGTCCTGTTTGTGCTCCCTCCTTTGGGAGCAGCCCCTCAGGGCAGCGGTCCCTTTCCTAGCACAGCTCGAACTTCTCATCCCTTGGCGATTGAGCAGATAAATCAACTGGAAACTTGGGAAAAATTCTCAGCCTTGGAACCTGAGGTTCCCTCTGTTTCCAAGCCTCTATTGAAATTGACAACGAAATCAGATCCAAGTAGTAAGAAAAGAACCGGTACCCATGATATCAAGGCTGGAAAGTGGAAAAAGAAGAAGTGGCAACCCAATATCATGGTTCCTTCCATTCCCTTGGATTTGCAAGTGCCTGTCCAGGAACCACATTCCACCTATGTTACCGACAACCAACAGATGGTTTCAGTATCAGAAGGAGAATGTGAGCCTTTCTGTTCATTCCCATTTCTCCTTGGCAACCATCCCCTAAGAGTTTTCCTCAGGACACTCCTCACCTCTTGCAATTGAAGATGACCAACAACCAATACTGAGGTCTGCCTCTACCAGCCCTCTACACTCTCTGCCTCATGCCCCTCTGAGGCACCACGCAAGAGAAGACAGGAGATCGAGATCCTGCAATACCACACAATGTCAATATCAACCTCGCTATCCATGGTCCCCATCCGTCGGATCCTGATATAATGAGGATCAATACTATGTCCCCCTTTTCTGTCCTCCACGTTTTATGTACAACTGCATGGGATGGCTTTCATCATCTGTCCACAAGCCTCACCATTGTTTTCAAGACTGAAGTAGATCCCAGTCTCATACCCCCATTCACCCATGATCATGAGACCAGTGTATCCTGGATTCCGCAGACAGATTCTCCCAATACCATGACACAGGCAATGATTCCAAGTCACACCAGGGAACTTGATTTTGTACTGCTCACTGCAGTACATTGAGGGATGAGTCCCGCCCCTCCCACTGGTTTATGGCCCTCTGTCCTACTCAACAACAGCACCACCATTCAAGATCAACGCAGCTGGGAGGCGGGGCTTTGTTGCGGTGCTGCCAGCAACTCCAGAGAAGAGCTCTCTGGAAAAAACTGGAACCCTCCGGCCCGGGATCCCCCTTTTGAAATGGGGATCAAAGGAGAGTCTAGAAGAAGTCTCTCTGAAGCAGATGGTGAGCAGCAGAAGGAGAAGAAAGGGAGGCAGACCCGGACTTTTTTTCTTCTGAAGAAATCACCGTGCACGGACTGGAGCGGGCGCCATTTTTTGGCACTGAGCCGCGAGGAACCCTTTACCGGGGGAGAGGAGAGCAATCAATATAAACTAATAATATAAAACAAGTAAGTAAGCCGAAGCCTCTGATTTATGAAACAGCCTCATTAAGCTGAAATAAGAATGAAAATATTTGGCTGAAAGAATAAATGCAGCGGCGGGTTTATCTTATCAGTCTGACTCAAAAGCGAAACTAAGCTTCTCCAAGTGAACTCTTAAAACACCAGGCTGATTCTAAAGCCGAGAGTCTGAGATGGAAAAATAAATCTTATGTTTCTGGAGAAGAATCCCAGACAGCAACACCGTCTGACTGGATTTAAGAGACTTCGGTGGATGCAGTGTGGCTGGGATACGTTACTCTTTGCCTTCTCTGGACTTTGGGAACTATAAATAATAGAATCTGGTGGTTTTCGGGAGAAGGAGCTGACGTGGCCGACTGGACTAAGGAGCATTAAGGGGTTAATGAAGATCACAAGACGAGCTCCAAGGACAATCTACTGGACAGTTTGAGACTCTATGATTGTTGTTTTGTTTGTCGGACTGCAGACCATGTGTGTCTAATAACAGAAGCTTGCTGAACCCAGGAGAAGAAGAAATAACTGCGTCACGGTTCTATTTGATATTGTATTTGCTGGGCTAAAAGTTGATTTTTATATTACAATATTTGGATAAAGATTGGAGGGAGATCTAAGGGGAGGATTATGATGAGGGGTTTGAATTGTTGATAAAATTGTGGAAACTGTGGAAGGATTTCTAGGGGGTGATTATTGTGGTATTTATACAAACCCCAAAGCCTGAGATGGACCCCAAAAATTCAAAAGAACAAATGGAGACTTGGTCTGTTCAATCCCAAAGTTCTGGAATAGTGGTGCAAGAAATAGAAAAGGAATGGCAGATTAATATACAAAGGCTAATATTAACAGGGTTCCAACGAGTGAATGCAGGTCTTAGCAAAATAGAAGATTTGATGAAAGGGACGAAAGAGGGGACAGTAGATGCCAAACAAAACTTAAATGAAGTTGTACAAACTTTAGAATCGTCTGTATTAGACATGACACCAGGTAATATGAATGCAGTAGAGAGTTATCCAGTGACCCATGCAGCTTCCAAAATTAAAAAGCACTATGACAAAAATCTTAAGGAGGCAGAGATACTGAAACCAGACAATCTTATGGTGAAATTATGGGAAGTGAAAAAAATGGATATTCTGTCAGATGGGCTGAAAGACTGTTCAATTCAAAAAGAAACTGAACGATGGGATGTATTGTATAAATGGCAGCAGCTACCAGACAATGTTGGAATAACATAGAATAAAATTAAAATTAAATGATAAGATAAAAGCAGGAGGGTAATCAAACTGTGAAAAAGCAAAAAGTTGATATGTATTAGTAATATGAATTGATTGGATGATGTTATACTTTATGCTCTCCTATCCCCCAAAACCATTTTTCCTTCTCTATCCCCTCTTTCTTTTTGTACCCTTTATCCCTCTTCCTAAATAAATATATAAAAAAGGGGAAAAAAAAAAAAGATCAACGCAGCTCAGCGCTTCTACCTGGGCTCTCCAGGTTGCTTCCATCTCCCAACCCTTGCACTTACCTTGCAGTTGCCTCTTGACTCCCATCACCTTCTTGCAACTCCTCTGGCCCTGCAGGGGGAAAAAAAAAAACATTCCATGACTCTGCTTTTGATCCAGAACTGGACAATCAAGACTGTTCTCAGGCAGCCTCCAACTCCTCACCCGAGCCCGACATTCAGAATTCCGCCCCGCTGTTGTCCTCAGAGGATCTCTCTTCTTTTAATGACCTGAATGGTCTTATAATGACCTGAATAGTGAAATTCCAATCTTAAAGCCTGTTCCATCTCTGCCCGCGTTCAGAAAAATACCAATATACCTATAGAGATGGTAATGCTGGAAACACTAACTGACCTCTTGACAAAAATCCTCATCAGTTCCACCCACATCTTAGCAGAGTGAGAACTTTTACAGGGTCCAGCAAGAGAAAGCAAAATTCCTCTTTAAAAACCCTACTTCAAACTCTATCGTTGTTCAGACAGCTCAGCAAAGGTACAAGAGTTCTCCTTAGGACACCCCTACCAACAGAGAAGGTTGTAAGCTTGATCTCCTTACCCAAAAGGTTTTCTCATCTGCAGCTCTCCATATGCATGATGAAAACTATCAAGCCATGATGGGCACATGTCACCAGTTTATTTGGGAGGAGTTTTAAGCTGTCATTGCTTCCTTACCACCTGACCAGAAACCACTGGCTGTCTCCTTCCAACACGAAGCCCACATTCTTGCTGAACAGCAGATCCACTCTATGGTACTCGCCACCTAGCTGACTGCATGGCTGCCAGCATCACCCTGTGTCGACCCACCTAGCTGCTCTCTGCAGGTCTCCTGGAAGACTCCAAATCCCACATTGAGGACTCCCCCTTTGACAGGGAAGGCCTTTTCAATAATAAAACAGACAATTTCATGCAAGACCTTCACAAAAAGAAAACTGATGCAAAAAAGATGGTCCTCAGTACCTATCGCCCACCTCCTCAGCAATTCTACCCCTCATGGAAGTGCACTCTTCTTTACACTAGGATCAAATCACCTGCTGACTGCTCAAATACTTCTTGACCAATGATCGCAGCATCATTTCCTTTTCAGTGCACCCTCTGCAAAGTATAAACCACCGGCCTTCCTGAAGAAGGTGGACAGGAAACCCAAGCAGCAGTTCTGACTTCCCTCAGACCAAGCCACAGACAGCCGCCTGGCACCTTTCATCATCACATGGCAAACCATCACCTCAAATGCCTGGGTCCTAAACATCATAGACCAGGAATATGCAGTAGAATTCTCCCTCCTCCCCCCTCACTGGTCATATTTGGTGCACCCCACCTTCCTCCACCATTCAAGACGAGATCTATACTCCACTTTGAAAGGGTGCCATATTAAAGGTACCCCACCATCATCTCCCACAGGCAGTTCCCCCCTACTTTACAGTACCCAAAAAGGATGGTGGGCTGTATGCAGTATTAGACCTCCACGTCCTCAACAGGTACATCAAACCAACATATTTCTAGATGGTAACACTTCGGTCCATCCTCCCCCTGGTCTGCCAGGAACATTAGTTTGCCTCCTTAGACCTATGGGACGCATACTTTCGCATTTCCATTCAACCACAGCATCATCACTTTCTCAGTTTCCAGGTTGGTCAGCATGCCTATCCCTTCAGGGCACTTACCTTCAGGCTATCGCCTGCCCCAAGGGTTTTCACAAAATGTATGGCACCAGTGGCATCTTTTTTCAGAACTCAAGGTGTGGTAGTCTTCCCCTAGATAACTAGCTTCTGTCATATCGATAGATTCCAGAAGGCAACATCACATTTACTCTATGCCTCCTCTTGAGTCTCAGGTGGCAAGTCAACATACAAACTACCATCCCAAACTTTTCACTTCATTGGCACACTTCTAGGTGCAACTTGCATTCCTCCCACACCCGAGGGCAGACAACATAGTGCGGTCCACACAACAGCTCTGTTTCTCACACCATGTCTGTGTCCACCTCCATATTTTTCAGCTTTCTAGACACCCATTTGTGTGCATACATGGACACTATGACAGAGAAATATAAGTTACTCACCATAACTATAGTTCTTCAAGTGGTGATTCATGTATTCACACACAGAGCCTGCCTCCCCTCTTATCTTGCCAAACTTTCTCTTTTTGTCTGGTGGCAGACAATTAGGACTGAGGAGAGGGGGGCCGCACTGGTGCGGTAGAGGCAAAATGACTTTCGCTTTTGAAAGATCTAGAACTTTCTGAGATGGTGTTCATGCCGATGTACAAACCCATCTCACATCCTTGTGTGACTACATGGATTACCACTTGAAGAACTATACTTACAGTGAGTAACCTGTGTTTCTTCTCTAAAGTACATGCTGGGCCCTCTCCATCTTACTTAAGCAATATAAGAGAATTTTTTTAAAGAATCTGTAAGTGGTTTCATTTGAGGAGACTGATGAAGCTGATGGTGGGGGTAGGAAATGACCCCCAGACCACTTGGAGATTGTTGCCAAGGCTGCTTCCAGCTGCCTGATTCTGTGAGGTTGTTGAAAAACAAGTGTGAGCAGATGATAAGGGAAGAGGAAACAGAATTTGAAAGTCCTTCAAACATATAATAATTCCTTCCAAAACATCAGAAACAGGAAACCAGCCAGGAGAACAGTAGGTGCCCTAGCTGCAAAGCTGTGGGACATTATCAAGGAAGAAGCAGATTGCTCAGAAGCTAAAGGAATTATTTATATTAAGCTTCATGGCAGAAAATGTTGGACATGTTCCCCTCCCTGGCCCCCAGGAAAGGGCACCCTGTTTCACACAGTAGAGGTAACAAAGGGTGTATTTCTAGATCTGAATGGTAAAGTAAAAAAGAAAACTTTTGGGGAAGGATGGCATACACCCAGGATTTCTTAAAACTCTGATGTGAAATGGTTGATCTAACAAGAATATGCAACTTATCAATAAAACTGGACTTCTTGTAATAAGGAGTGTATGATAACCAGTTTGATTTTTTTAAACAAAGGATTGAAAAGGAGTCAAGACATTGCAAGCTCACCAGCACATTTGCCTTGGGTGACTGGGAACTGTGAGTGAAAACTACCAGCTAAGAAAAAATAAGTTTGCTAAGGAGAACTCCGCATAGGTTGTGTAAGGGCTTGTCCTGCCTCCCAGACATCTACAAATCTTTGAATTTACCAAACGCGACCAGAGGCATCATTAACAGATGTTAACTACATGGGTTTTCCAATAGTTTAATGCCTCACCAAAGGCTCATTAGTAAAATCGTTTGTAATTGGCTAAGAGGACATGTTGTGTTTGGGACAAATAACTGTTTAAAAGCAGAAGGCTAATCAGTGAAACTGATTCAAAATAAATTGCATTCACAATTATGTTGAAAGAAACAAGCCCCAGCATGTCTTTAAAAAATATGGTTCCTGGCCAAAACAGTGTGCTTTTAGCTGAATGCTAAACCCAATGCAACCCTAGGAATTTTCTGATGTGCAATGCATCCTGAGTCACACCTCTCCAACGCTAACACGTGTGCAGTTCTATAATGTCTGCGTCTTCAGAATCTCTCAACTTGTGTTATCTTAAGAATCTGGGAGCTGTGACTGAAAAAAAAGTAACTTTTCTGAATTCTGTTTTCTTTTGCTAGTTCTTTCTGGTCCTTTGCCTAGAGCTAGATCATTGAAGTACTAAGCTGGGATGTGCAATAATTAAGTGCAACTCCTGCTGTATCTGACAAGAGCTATAAATGACATATATTCTCCCCTTCTGCCAATATGTATACATCCCCTTATACAACCGTGGGTCATTTAAATGTTTTTGTAGATGCTTCTCTAGTTGAATCCAGGATGAATCTGAATGAGAACTCTTTCCCTTATGGATAATCCATTCAATCGGTTCAGCCTCTAAAGTGTTTGTGCGTGAATACAAAGCCTTCAGGATAGCAAAGAGATCCAGTGCTTAAGATCTTAGCAATGCAGTGATTGTGGCTGATGTTACTCAGGGAATCTGGGTAGAGAAGGGATTAGCAGAGTCATAATCACTTCATTGGGAGCTCTGGGGAAGGTAGGATTTACTATACACTGTTGTTCTTTACTCTGTGAGCTTTCATTGACTAAGTGGATTAATCTAAAGTTTCAGTTGATTAATCACTGGAGAAGCCTGTTGAACTCAGGGAAGGTGCAACTCGGGCAAGAGTATGGTTTTTATTGCTGAGGCTTGCTTAACTTGAGTATGTTTCTGATTGTGGAAGTTTCGTTTCATAGTACCTTCAAGTTGTATCCCTCCCCCATCAATTTTTAAAGAGGTAGTTGTGTTACACTGTTTCAGTATATATAACAAAAGCAAAACGAAAAAATAAAAATAAAAACAAAGGTATTGTGGCACTTTCAAGATAAATATGTTCCTTTTGGTGTCAGTTTTTGTGGATTACAGAGCATTTTTATAAGACACAGGGGGTGTAACAGGAATACTGCAGATGTTTATATAGTCAACCTACTTGGGAAGTTTAATTCCAGTGTTAATAATACAGTTATTACTTTGAAATAAGTTGCAGTCACAGGTAATGAACTTTCAAGGTGGCAGTAGCATTATTAACACAGGTAATGGTACAGTATTTCCAGAGTTGTTGCCAAAATAAGCGTCCTGGCAATAGGTGGACTATTTAATTAATATGAACCATTTGTCTGATACACCATGGGTAAGTTATTAACTTTGATTAGGCAGCTCATGCTGGCATAAATCAGCTGATTCTAAAAAAGGCCAATAGCACTTTGTGTGTGTGTGTGTGTGTGTCTGTGTGTATCAAGTATTTTTGAAAGACATGGGAAGGATACTCCTGCGGTTCCAGCTGTGTTGGACAGTGGCTACTACAATGTTGTGTCAGCATCACAACCCTATCAGGGGTGGTTCACCCTGAAATTCTGAGGTGAACCACTCCTCTGTCCTGCTCTTTGAACTGCCTCTGTACTCTATCCTTGTATATACAGGATAACTAATTAATAAGTCAATCGGTTGAAGGCTAGGTGATTAATCAGTTTTGTTTCTTTAATTTGTGGGCGCTCCCAGACATAACTTGATACTTCAGAGAGAGGTCATATGTTTGCTGTGATAGTTTTGGGTCCTGACTTTGAAGCAGTGGTGAATTTATGTGTGAAATCCCTTCTGTACTAGGGAGGATCAGTTTCTTAAAGGGAAATATCCTGGTCTCAAAATAGTTAATTTTGGGGGCTATAACATCCAGAATCCTTTACCCAGCATTATACATGGTATGAAGCCTGGGAGTTGTCATACCCAAAGTAACTTTGCCATGATGTGGAAATGTAGCCTCGAGTACAGTATTGTGATCCCTTTCCCACAGATATCTGAGGGAGGTGAGCACATAGGGACAACCTCTGCTAAGTCCCTCTGTTGAGCTGTCATTTGTCAGTGGAATGGAATCCTCATAGCAGCGTCTCTGGTAAATGCCATGTGCCCCCTTTTCTTTCATGCATTATAGCAAATCTACTGTTTTTAGTCTTTAAGTGTCTTTGTCACCTTTGGTCTCAAAGTGGTGTTCAGAGTAGGGCAGGGAAAATTGGGTTGCCAGCCATCTTGTTTTCAGGTGGACATAAAAACATTTTCGTTCTTTTCAGTGGAAGTGATGGCATCTGCCCCAGTTGGAAAGGAGATGCCATACTTGCTTTTTATTTCACTTTAAACCTGGATCTTGGGTAATCCCCATCCTACAGTATTTAACTGAAGGCCTGGGAAGACTCCAGTGCATGTTCAGCCTCCACTGGAATAGGCTTTGGACCTGTGGTTATACAAAGATAAATTTTGGGCTCAATCCACTAGGGAGTTCTCCTGTGCAACTCTCTTTGAACAGAAAATGTATTGATCGATGTGTGTGTTTATACCTGCATTTATTCTGAGGAATTCGGAACTGTTTATGTTCTTTTGTTTCTCTCACACTATCTTGACAACAGCCCTGTGAGGCAGGTTATGCTGAGAAACTGAGTGATCCTGCCCCCGCCCGTCATCTTACATACTACCCCACCCTGGCTCTCTTTGATGATAACGAGGAAAAAAAAAATCCCCCTTTGCTGAGAGATTGTTACTGGGCTGCACATGCAAAAAAATCACCTCTGCCAGAGAGAGATGCTAATCAAGCCCGCATGTTCTGCAGTTGCACAGTCTCTAGACGCGTCTGCCAGGAAAAGAGGAGATAACTTGATTAATGCAGAGAGCTGGCCCTGTCTGTTGGGAGCTCGCCAGTGCCATCTTTGCTTGCTCTGCAGTGCACTGCTGACCAAACAGAGTAGAGAGCATAAAAGGGTTTTACTTTAAAAGGAGGTTTTCTTTCTAGAATGGATTAAAGAGAAGTAAAAATAATGAACGAGTGGAAAGGATTCTTTCCTGGTGTGCCATAAAATAACTTGGCTCCGTTTAAGTACAGTGCACATTTGGGCCCTTTTATCCTTTAAAATATTCTGAATGGCAGTGGAAACACTGAGCAAGCATATAGGACGTGTGTTCCTTGTCCTTCATTATGCATGGAACTTGGTCTTTCATTTATCATGTGCTTCCCTGGAGGAATGTTCGGAAGTTGCAGCTGGCTGCAAGTAACCAAGGAGGGCTTGGAGCAAATGTGGTGTGGTGTGAATAGCATTGTTTAGAGTAAACCTATTGCCTTTTAACCAGTTTTTCCTTTCCATATGTGTTTTGATGGATGTGTTATGTGGCATAAAGATACAAGATGGAGGAGTTACACTGTAACAAACAGTGTATAATCAAAGATTACTCCAAAAATGATTTCCCTGGTTGGCAAGTTATTCCTATCATTTGCTATCTCTATTTAAAAACCATGTCCACTGAGTGTTTGCTTCACACATAGTCTCTCTCTCTCTCTCTCTCTCTCTCTCTCTCTCTCTCCCTCCCTCTCCTACATATATATATATATAGGGGAGGAAGCTGAACATATTCCTTGTGCATTGCCTCCAACACATTTTTGGCATCACCTGGCAGTTCCAAATAGAGTAGTCCTAGAATGAGCTGGAATTTTCAGCATGTATACATTACTGAAACAGCAATGTCTATGTTGGCTTGGGCATGTTGTGAGAGTGGCTGACGGTCAGATTCCAAAAGATCTCCTGTTTGGAGAATTAGTGCAGGGAAAGTGCCTCAGAGGGAGACCCCTGCTGCAATATAAGGATATCTGCAAGTGGGATCTGAAGGCCTTAGGAATGGACCTCAACAGATGGAAAATGTTGACATCTGAGCACTCAGCCTGGAGGCAGGCGGTGCAGCATGACCTTTCCCAATTTGAAGAGACACTTGTCCAGCAGGCCGAGGCAAAGAGGCAGTCCTGAAACCAGCAAAATCAGGGAGCTGGACAGGGGACAGATTGTATTTGTCTTCAGTGTAGAAGGGATTGTCACTCTTGAATTGGCCTTTTCAGCCACACTAGACACTGTTCCAAGTCCTCTATTCAGAGCACGTTACCATGGTCTCTTGAGACTGAAGGATGCTTACTACTATTAGTCTCTCATCATGCATAACAAAGGGAAAACAAAATGAACGTATTGTGGCATCTTGAAGACTGAAAGATTTTTTTCCCAGTGTGAACAGAAATGGGGACGCAAGTCACAGGACTCACTGTCAAGTCGGACTTAAGCTGCACCAGTGGCTTGAATCGGCTCCGTGTTTTTTCTTAGATGATTCAGACACAACTCCCTACTCGGAGCGTACCCATTCCCTCACTTTTTTTTTGTGAGGAAAAAAAGCTGTTTTTATTAGGGTCTTGGGACTTCAGACTTGGGACTTGGTGTCAAGGACACGGACTTGGCACTCGGACCAAAAGACTTGCCAACATTCCTTAGTGTGAACTTTTGTGGGAGCAGATTGTAATCGACAAAAGCTTACACTGAAGTAAAGTTATTATTGCAGAATAGTGACTTGGTTTTTAAATGCACACATGAGGAATTGCAGAAGCAGTAGCGCTGATATTGCATTGGTTGCGTGCCTGACATATGCCTAGCACTTTGTCCCTTGGGCACAAGTAGTTGTGCTGGCTTCTGTGATTTCTCTTGTATGTGCATGAAAGGCCAGTAGGATTCCATCCTTAGTCTTCAAGATGCCAGAATACTTCTGTTTTTGTTTTGTTTTTGTTATACATGTTCAAGGGAAGTTATCTGTGCAGATGATATGTGTGGCATATTGAGTTCCATAACTTGGCATACAATGGATAAAAGTCTATGGAGATTTCTTAACTTATGGCAATTCACTCTAAAATTTATACCATTTGCTTAACTGTGCAATAGGATTTTAGCCTTTGTTTGCTGTGGACACAAAGCCTAGAGCACCCTTCCTTCAGCCACATAGTGGCCCTCCAAGTAGTTTGGACTGCTGAGGTTTCTATCTTGGTAACTAACTTACTGGTGATTTAGTAGCTTGCTCTGCCGTCAGAGAAATTAATTGTCTCAATGAGCTATGTATGTCATCATATGTACTGATACTTAGTAAGGCAATTTGCCACCAAGATTTACCTGATTTTCTTTACATAAATGTAAACTGGCAATAGCATTTTGGCCAATAAATATGCCTATTGATGGACCTGATTTAGTCTGCGTTCTAGTGTGCATTCTAAATTGCATGCTGTGGTCTAAAGTAAAAAAAAAAAAAGTAGGAACAATGAAATGAAGATTAGGAAAAGATTTTGTTCACTTATATAGAAAGACAGCTCAAATGATAGATATGCAGAGAACTGCCGACAGAACATGCTGCCAAAAAGCTACAATGTGTGAAAATGTCTGAGGAGCAGAATGAAAAGCAGAAAACCCGTGGGGGATTGATATCAAATGCTGAAGAGCTGGATATTAAATGTTGAAGAGAGAAAAAGCCATCACACTGGGAACTAATGAAAATCCTATCTAGGTACAAGTCATTCCAACAAAACCTATGGTCTTGCTACTATGCATATGTTTACTACTTGCTATTTGACAAGGCTGCAGGCGAAATGACATCCAGTATCTCAAAAGTACAGTTCTCAATTAATACCTGTAAGACTAGGGTAAGGACTTACATTTTGCAAGAAAAAAAAAGAAACACCTCTCAAATAAATAAATAAATAAATAAATTTCTAAACGGACAAAATATGGCCTAGATTTGTATGACGCATTTACCTGTAGATTTATGTTCAAATGCTGGGATAATATATCCTTTCTCAGTTTGTGGGAAAGGATATATTATCTTTTCTACAAAGACCTCCTTCTTCTTGACACTTCTCAGCAATTAACCAATTAATTTCAAAGAGGCTTAACACAACTCTCCACCCAAAATTCTCATAAGTCCCAGGGGCATTATCTTGCTTCCAATTAGCCGGTGTGCATGTTTGGTCTTCTCAGGCCTCTCTCTGTGTCCTTGTGCTTATCTTGGGCTCCCTCTGTACCAGGCAGTAGATCTGGAAAACAGTCTCACAGCCTAACACATTTCATTGCCTTTAATATCAACTTTCGCAGAACCTGAGAGTCTCCATTTAATATTAACTTTCAGAGAACCTGACAGTGACTACAATTCCCACTTTCCTTCAAATCATCACAACCAAAATAATGCCAAGATATTTTATTGCCTGAGTGGGAGCAAGACATGGATGACCATCCCATTCCATGCACAATATCTGACTGGAGTGGCTGTTAAATCTTTCTTTAACACCAGTGATGGGACCTGCGACCTCCATCAGGGGGCATCAATCTGGCTTAGGCTGTGTGATACAAACTACATGGCACAGTGTCTTTTTCTCCAACGTGGTGCTATTCCTCCCTAGCCTCTGCCACCTGAGAGAGCTCCCCATTGTGTCAAATGATAGGGCTGGTCAGGTTTATGTTGCTTCTGAAGGCTCCGTTCATCCATTATGGGTAATCGCTATCAGCAGGATGTATTCTCTGTTAGGTTTGTTGTGCCTTCATGTAAGAACAAGAGGACCTAATTTAACAAAAGCTCCTGCCACATATTTTACAAAACCAAAACAATTTCTTTTTCTAAAAGCAGAGATGAGCTGGACTCAAAGCATGTTATCTGCCATTCTTTATTCTTATTATTTGTTTGGCTGTCCAGCAACTATAAAAAGGAAAAAAAAGTGGCATTTGTTTAGCAATTTGATTCCTCCTTGCAAGGTCTCCATTATTCACTTAGCACAAATGCAGAGTCAAAAGGCAGAGCAAGAAGACTTAACCTTAAACCAGTTTTTCTACTTTTGAGAGTGACAGACAGTTAAGCTAACAAATCCAGCAGTTCAGTGTCAGAGAACAAAACAATTATATCTCTCTGTGGGACAGTCATGTGAACAGTCGTGATAGATCTGGACAAGATGAACATCTCTTTATGAATGTTGGGATCCTTTGCCCATATGTCTGGAACTGGATGTAGTAGTAGGAGTAGGACTAGTAGTAGGAGTAGATGATGATGATGATGATGATGATGATGATGATGATGATAATAATAATAATAATAATAATAATAATAATAATAATAATAATAATAATAATAATAATAATAATAACAACAACAACAACAACAGAAACGGCATTGGTCGCCCTGTGTGATGACCTATTGAGGGAGGCTGACCGGGGCAAAGTGTCCCTGCTGGTCCTCCTTGACATCTCAGCGGCCTTTGATACCATCGACCATGGTATCCTCCTGGGGAGGCTCTCCGAGCTGGGTATAGGGGGCCTTGCATTGGCCTGGCTCCGCTCCTTCTTGGAGGACCGCCCCCAGAGAGTGCAGCTTGGGGAGAGTGTATCGGCCCCATGGAATCTCAACTGTGGGGTCCCACAGGGGTCGATCATCTCCCCAATGCTGTTTAACATCTATATGAGGCCGCTGGGTGGGGACATCAGGGGGTGTGGAGCCCGGTGTCATCAGTACGCTGATGATACCCAGCTCTACATCTCCTTTCCACCGACCGCAGGTGATGCCGTTTTGTCCCTTCAGCGCTGCCTGGGGACCGTACTGCAATGGATGCAGGAGAACGGGCTGAGGCTGAACCCAGACAAGACGGAGGTACTAAGGGTGGGCGCCCCCACAGTCGGGGGCTTGGGAAACTCCCTCTCCTTTGGGGGGGTGACCCTCCCTGCCAAGGATGGGGTCCGCAGCTTGGGGATCCATCTTGACCCGGCGCTCACTATGGAATCCCAGGTGACGTCGGTGGTCCGAACCGCCTTTTACCACCTCAGGCGGGTAGCCCAGCTGCGGCCCTATCTTGATGTTGGGGCGCTCACCACTTTGGTGCATGCGCTCGTAATCTCAAGATTAGACTACTGTAATGCGCTCTATGTGGGGCTGCCTTTGAGGTTGCTGCGGAAACTTCAGATGGTGCAGAACGCGGCGGCCAGACTCCTTAGTGGGGTGAAGAAATTCCAACACATCTCACCCACCCTGACCGCTTTGCACTGGCTGCCCATCCGATTCCGCATCGACTTCAAAGTGTTGATGCTTACATACAAAGCCCTAAACGGTTTAGGGCCTCGATATTTGGTGGAACGCCTTCTGCCACCAAGATCTACCCGTATCACTTGCGCCAGTCAGGAGGTGAGGCTGAGGAGCCTAACGCCGAGGGAGGCCCGGAAGGAAAAGACAAGAAATCGGGCCTTCTCGGCGGTGGCTCCTTGCCTCTGGAATAACCTTCCCCCTGACATTCGCGCCGCCCCCTCGCTGGGTATTTTCAAAAAACAACTAAAAACATTGCTGTTCTGGCAGGCCTTCCCCCCCCCAGCCAATTTCTGATTCCTCTGTTTTTTCCCTCCTTGCGTTCGATCTAACTCTTGAATATGTTTTTATATAAGTTGTATTAGCTATTGTTTTATCCTTGTTGTAAGCCGCCTAGAGTGGTCCGTTGATCAGATAGGCGGGATATAAATGAAATAAATAAATAAATAATAAATAAATAATAATAAGCCATCAAGTAAATTTCTGATTTATGGTGACTCTTTTCAGGGTTTTCTAGGTAGAAGTTACTCAGAAGTGGTTTGCCATTCCCTTATTCTGGGGGTGCCCTGGGACTATCCAGCTTGCCCAAGGTCACACAGGCTGTTTCTTTTGGAATACGCAATAGGATACACATCCCAACGTTTGGTTCTGCAGCCAGGTATTCTCAGAATGAGAGCTTGGAAAAAGTAATTTTTTTTCGATGTCAGTTTCTAGACACACAGACACACGCCACCCAGTCACCCATGCTCTAGTCACCCATGCTGACTAGAGGATTCTGGCAGCAGTTCACCCAAATTGACACTTTGTTAAGGTTTGCTCACAAGATAGACATCATTATCATCATCATAAGACAGATTCATCAAGCAAGAATGCAGGCCACTCTGCTAAGCTGAACTGGAGAACCCACGTTGCATCAGGAGATAGTTTCCCATAATTCTGCTGGTGCTGGAACATGGGAATATGGTGAACCCCAACCAAGATCACTGGTTATTATTTATTTGTTGCTCTTTATTTGTTAAGACAGGACTCACTAGAGAAGGCAATGATAGCAAAAGTGGAAAGCAGTAGGAAAAGAGGAAGACATAGCTGTGGTCTTTAGTTTGCAAGAAGTGAGCAGAGCTGTTACCAGCTGGAGCTTTTGGAGAGCACTGTTTCATAGGGTGACCAGGAGTCAAAAGCAACTTGATGGCTTGTAAGAGCAACATGTATTTGTTACATTTATACAGTATTCTACTTTTCAGCCAGATAGCTCAAGGTGGGATACATGGCTCTCTTCCACCTCTGGACAGTCTACATGTGATATAGGTCAGGCTGTTCAGAGGATCACTGGCCTAAGTCAGCACTCTGATCAGTACACCGCCCTGGCACCCCCAGTATTCCTTGGCCTATGTTATATGTGTTTCCGTTCACCTAGGTCGATTTCTACACAGTGTGCCACCTGGTAGACTGTATCCCCATCCTAACTTATGTTGCCACATTACTTTTTCTGCTAGCTTGTCTATGACTGTCATTATTATTTCTTTGTGCTTTCTCTGTAGAAATCCTATACCTTTGGGACAGGTAGTTCAAACTTATTCATTTGAACATTGCTGGCTATGGATAATTGCATGGTGTCTTTAACATACTCCAAATAATTTTAATGTGATGTGAAGTGCTGCTAGGAGAATCTCCAAAAAGGAGATTCCCCAGACTCTTAGAGAAGGGGTCGGGGAAATGTTTTAGAGACAACATTGGAGGATTGTGAAGGGCTGGGTAAAATATGTGTCTGCACACATGCTGAATAAATTTCTGTTGAGCTAGTCTATGTATAGGTACACATACACTTTTTTTAAAAAAGGAGAAGGGTTACATTGATGAGGGAGGTGGGGAAAAGATAGTCAGGTTGAGGAATGGCATAATGTCTAAATAAGAACAAGGGATGTCAAAGGAAGGTTAATACAAATGAGACCGCTTTTCTTGGGAAGGGGGAACAGGATTTGAGTGCTGATCATAGTGGGAAATGGCTCCTGGCTCTATTTTTAGTGCCGTGTTGCACAAAATGTAGCTGATACAGAGAGACACTGCTTCCTAGAGTACTTACTGTTCCTGTTCTTGCACAGACCTTAGAATAGCTCAGAGTTGTAAAAGAAGACTTTTGTCGGATCCACAGGTCTGTTGCCAGTGACTGGGAATTTCCATCCCGTGGTTATACAGTGAGGAGTGCCTATTTAAGGGACCCTTTTATCTTTTTCATGAAGGCAGTTTTCAAGAGAACAAAGAGAAGGCAAGACATTATTCTGTTCTGCAGATGTCATGACAATGACAGACAGGGTTTTTGTTTTGTTTTGTTTTGTTTTATCCACCCTGTTGCATTTTGATTCCTTCTCAGTGTTCACAGCCCTTTCTTTCATAGCAATGAGCATATGAATTTATATTTTAGTTCAAGTTGAGGATCACACTTCATGTATCCAATGAGCTGGATGAGATTCATGAAAGCTGATGCTGTAATGTCATAATTATGGCTCTTACGACTCAGTGGCTTGGAGCACTTGGGCCGGGAAATTGAATCCCCACGGTGCCTCCCAGCCCAGATCACCCAAAGCATGCGGAGCTGGGTAGGGTTACATACCCTGCCATCTATGTGGCGTTGGGTGAGCTTGAGTCCCAGAGTGCCACCAGAAGGATGGACTGGCCACTTGTAACTACTTCAAGTTACAGTGGGGTCTCGACTTACAAACGACCCTACTTGTGAACAATTCAACTTACGAACCCGCCCTAAAGGGAAATAAGGACAAAATACGTACTTCCCTCGAGTTACGAACAGGAAAAAAAGTGCCCCTCCCTCCCCTTAGAGGCTTCTGGAGGGGGAAAAAGGGTCAGAAACTTAAAAATAAATAAAAGAAAGTCACTTACCAGGCCTTGGTAGCTCCCAAACAGCAGGAAAAAGAGCAGGAAACAGCTAAAAGCCCACACCAGAAGGGAGCCTGGCAGCCATTTTGTGCTTCCCCCCCCCCGCACCCTCCTCTCCCCGCCTATCAGCTGATCGGCTGGCTCTGAAGAGGCTTGGGGAGGCTTGCTCAGCACCTAAAAAGCCTGCCTGTGTGTCTTTTGTGCTGAAAAAATCAGCACAACATGCTTTAAAACATGATTTTAAATTGGCTTCGTTGAAAAAAAAGATTTCTAAAGTGCTTTGCAAACTGTTCCCTGCCTTCTTCCTCATTTCCTGAACCTAAGTGAAAAAAATTTCCCCTCTAGTGGCAGAAAGCGGAATAGCAGCTTCCCAGTAGTTTCTATGGACAGAAAAGAGCAGATACAGATTAAATGGTTTTCAATGCATTCCTATGGGAAATGCAGATTTGGCCTATGAACTTTTCGACCACCTTCCAATACGGATTAAGTTCGTAAGTCGAGACCCCACTGTAGAAAATTCTGGAAGAATCACATTGGGTTAGAATTGCTTTGAAGCGACAGAATTATCATGTAGGTTGGCACAAGATACTTGTTTTTTGTTGCCATAAAATGTCATGGTCATCCCTCTTGAAATGTTCCCAATACTATACTCTTCACAGGTGTTGTGATTACATATACATACTTTAATGTTACAGCATCAAGCCATACATAAAACAAAATTAAATGCAGAGCTTCAAGTACTGACATGTACTGCAAAAAGCCAAATCAAATAAATAAAAAGCAATAAAACTACAAATATAACAATGTAAGACCACTGTCTTAAGTTTGGCTATCCTGGCTACTATGGCATGCCACCCAAAATTTCGCTGCCAGTTCTGTAGTAGTCCGATTTTGATCAATTAACAATTGGTGTTGTGATTGCAGACCCCATAATCCTTGCCCACATGATGGTGTGACAGGAGCTGCACTCCAAGGCAAGACCACTTCCTCAGTTGTCTGGATTTGTCCACAAAAACTCACATTAAAATATAGGAGTTAGTTTTTGAGGTGCCACAACTTTTTTGCCTTTATTCTTCACTTTTCATTTTGTTTTTGCTTGATATCCACAGAGTATGTCTGTCCAGTTTATACATCTGGGAGCTCAGCAAAAATCACACAACAGCAGTATTTGGGGTGCTTGTGGGATTGCAGTCCAAAAATGTAACTTTTTACATTTCAGCTGCAGAGATTCTCCATACCTAGTAAGTACAGTTCTATGGATGTGTGCTCCAGTTTGAAAAATGTTTTACAAGTAGCATAGTTACCTGTATTTTGTATAAATTCTTCTTTTAGCTAATGAACAGAAGAACAAACCTGTATTTCCAAAATGATGTAGTGAGTGGGAATGACAGCAGAGTTCAGGATGTTTTGACTTGTTAATTACAAAGACTTGTTAATTTAAACAAGGCTGTTGAGCTCCACCTGAAGTCTTTTAAGATGGGAAAAAATAGCCTTTTTTTCAAAACGGGCAATGGATTTCTGGCCACTTCTGTTTTTTTTTCTTCTCTCTTATTTCCCCCTCATTTTTGGAAGTCCATTTGGCAGCCAAATTGGGGTAGAAAATTGGCTCCCCTATTCCCCAGGCTCACCTGTGTTAAAATAGTTTGTAACGTTATCAATAGTTTTCAGGGTAGGGTTGCACACAGATAAATAATGAACTCCTTTGTAAAAAGTAATTGTTCCACCTCTAGGGAGCTCTAACCAGATATTAGCTAGCTGCGTAACTTTGTGAGTTTGGGCACCGGGAACCAGGGTTTGGGAGTTCAGTTCCCCACTGTGCCTCCTGATAGAAGAACCAGCCTTTGTAGCTTTGGGCAAGCTACACAGTCCCAAGTGCTCCTAGAATAAAGAAATATTAAAACAGTTCTGTGTATTTTATATGTAGAAAATCCTGAAGACCCAGTGGCATCATAAGTCAGAATCAACTTGACAGCATATTACTGTTTTTGTTGTTGTTAACAACAGAGAGATATAATCTTGACCTGGGAAACGCAACAGTGGTAAGCATAATCACATAATTTCCATGTTTATCTACTCTTTGCTGTAGTGATATCAACCATATCTTAAGAGTGTTGATCGCCATTGCCCTCCTCTATACATGTAAAGTTTTGGTCTCACGGGCTGGCAGAGACTGTTCTTTTCAAATTGCCTTTCTGAAAAACAAAAGAGAGATTAGTTAGTCTCATTTTAACTTAGCCTATTCAAGCACAGAAGGATGGCTTGAAAGGGTTGGAGAAAACCTGTCAGAGGTATGAGATTGCCATGTCATTGAAAGGCTACTCTATATTTCCACATTTGGAAGGAATGGGAGTGGTGTGTTAGACCGCAGAATTGCCAAAAAATTGCCAGAAAAGAATTGCCAGAATAGCCACTTTGAGGGTCACAGCCTGCTACCAAGTTTTGAATTTCAGGTGAAATTCTCTTTTTGCTACATGGTAGAAGTACAGAGATCCACAGAGGAAAATAGCTATAATTTCCCTATAATACTTCCAGTTACATACTTGTGTATACCACTTTCTTTACTCCGCACATGCTAGCAGCCAACCAGCCAAATCAACAGCAACAAACAGCTGCCACCAACAGAGGGATAGAACACTCAGCAAAGAGGTGGGGGCTCTCTTTGAAATTCAGAAACTGGAAGGAACAACTAGTTAGTGCTGGATAGATAGGCAGTTACCCCAGCAGACAAAAGTCTTTCCCAGTCACTCAAACTACAGCCAGCATGTGAGCCTGTTTTGGAAGAACCCTTTGAGGTGCCTTCTCAAATACAGTGGTACCTCGACTTACCAATGTCTCCACTTGTGAATGTTTCGAGTTACGAACGCTTCCATTTGCAGAATGTTGCTTTGACTTGCGAACGGGGCCTCGACTTATGACCGAAAAAAAAAAGGAAAAAAAACCATTTCCTGCCCTTTTTTTTTTTGACCCAAGTTCATCTTAGGTCAAAAGAAGAAAAAAATAAATAAAAATTCTCCCCCTAGTGGTAGAGTACAGATTAACCGGCTTTGCATTAGTTCCTATGGGAACTAATACCTCTACTTACGAACAGCGCCTCGACATACGAATGAAAAACAGCTTGAATGGATTAAATGGTTTTCAGTGCATTCCTGTAGGAAATCTTGCCTCGACTTATGAACTTTTCGATGTACGAATGCCGTTCCGATATGGATTAAGTTTGTAAACCAAGGTACCACTGTAGGAGAAATATGTTAGCAGGGAGCATGACCCTAATTCAAAACTACTGAATGAATTTTGTTGTGACTTTTTTGGTCATAGATGGGAAAAGTTGCTTTTCTGGACTAGAACTCCAAAACTAGAATGTCCGTTGGGTAACTCATCTCTGTTTGTGATTCAATGCAAGCAGCAACTCTGGAGAGAAATAGTAGGATAGTTGATGTTTCACAAGTATCTGGAATAGGATCCCAGTTCAGATGAAGAACATGTTCCACATTCAGGTCTTCAAAATAAAAATGGTCAACTTAAACAATAGGAATATAACAGATACTACATACTTTGTTCTCAACTGTTTTGTTTGTCTTATCCGGAAAAGGCACCTCAGTGAGGAATTTTCAAGCTTCTTGAGAGTCCTTGGCTTCAGGTTATGGCAAAACAAGCATATCTGTATTTTCCTGTAAAGGTCTCCATAATTTGCACAAATTGTCTCCATGCAAAACTAGTCTCCCTGCCTTTTGAGAACTAAAGAACTGTATAACTAGTACAGAATAACCAGCTGATTATTAAAAACCCAAATAGCCCCTCCACTGTTTCTGATCCATAACACTTAATGTGACACTGTGGCAGCCATCATCATTTTGCACAATTTACATTATTGTTTTGTTAAAAGTGTTATGTGAGTTAAAGTGTAATTTGCATTATTTCTGAAACATTTTTAGAAGTCTTATTCTCCTCCCTCATCAAAAATGCAAAAACAAACAAACAAACCCCACCCTCCCAAGACAAAACATTTTGGGGTAAGGAAAGTAGTTCTTTATTATCCTTACAAACATCAGTAATGCAGCATGTCTGTGGCTCTTGCAGACAGAGAACTGTCTATGCTGGATTTTTATATGTAATCCAATTTCTCAATTACTTGCTAGTATGGTATCTGTTTGTTTAAAGATTTATTTGACTCATGGTTTGCAAGACTACTGAAGAAAGCATATCCTTCTAGGAAGAATCTATAGGCATCAGATTTGCTAATTTCCCTTTTGAATGATAAATGGGATAAATAAATAAAAATTGCACATTATTCAGTATTTTTGAATAAATGTGCAGAAAATTTAGTCTGGGGGAAAAGGCCTAAAATGCAAAGAAAATTGTCATTATAAATTTGCATACTCTAGAAAGAGTATGTACCAAAATGTGCCCAAGATTTCCAAAAGAAAGGCAACAACAAAATCTTAGTGTCCGACGTAAAACAAGGGTAAGAATAAAATATACCGGTAAGTGGAAATGGAAGAGTTATAAAATTGGAAGAGAATCTTTCACATCTGTTATATATACATACACATGTACTTTTTTCTCAGTGGATTAAAGAGTTTAACTTAAGCAGGCTGTTTGACTCTTCTCCCACTGAAGTACTCACAAACATTTATCTTAATAAATGAATATCATTAAAGCTTTCACATTATATTTAAGTACATAGGTAGTCAGAATTGCATGAAAACCAGTTTGTTATTGTGATATTATGATTCAGGAGTCAATGGCCCCCTGTTTAAGCTTAATTTTGAGTACTATGTCTAGGTCTGGACAATGCACTTTAAGAAAGATTTCCACAATCTGGAAAAATTCAGAGGACTAGCATGATCAGGGGACTGGAAACCAAGCCCTCTGAGTAAAGACTGAAAGAACTGGACATTCTTAGCCTTATGAAAAGAAGACTGAGACGAGATATGATAGCCGGGATGTTTGTGAACAGAAAAGAAGTCCTCAGACCAAGGAACATTAGTGCATATCTGCAAGGAGCTGACTAGCTTCTCCCTCCTCACCACACACACACCTTTAAAAATTAAATAACTGTCCATCAGGTTTTTGGTAATGCCAGGAAAAAAACAGGTTTATGTTATAAATGGTGAAGTAATCACTTAACTAATAAATATTGGAAATAGTTTAGAATAGTAAAATTCTCTTGATTCTTCTTTATATGTGCTAAATTATATGGATTATTTTGCTTATCATGAACATGAAGAATTAGTTGCTTATGTAGTTAAAGTGGCAAGTGTCACATATTAAAAAAACAATTTATAACCATGTAGTAAGAAACTTGGAAGAAAAAAAATATGGATTATGAATTTATTTTAAAGGCTAAATTAGAAAATTATAAGGGGGAGATGACATCTTTATAAAAATGGATTCCATTTAGTTCATATTAAACAAAGAAGTTATAGGTTTTAAACCTAATCATTTCCATAAATAAGAAATCTTTTGCGGGAGGGGAGGGGTCGGACAACAGCAGCTGAATTCAACAGTCAAGCAAAACTGTGCTGGCTGTAGAGTTCTTGGAATTTTGTTTCCCAAATGAAAAGGATCAGTTTAATCTGTTTGACCACCTTGTTGGCTGAAATCCTGTTTTGCTGTTCTGTGAAAGGTGTAACTTTGGAAGTGAATTTCCTGAAGTTAAGAAATCTCTGTAAGGTATTATAATAATATGTGGTAATCCTTTTTCAGAGGTTTCTAGGTGGAAAGTATCAGAAGTGGTTTTCCACCATCCCCTTCCTCTGGGGGGGAGGTACCCTGGGATTGTGCAGCTTGCCCAAGGCTATACAGGCCGACTCTTACTCGTAGGAGGGGCACAGTGGGGAATAGAACTAAGAGCCTCTTGCTGCGCAGCCAGATACCTAAACCACTGATTCTTAACCTTGGGTTACTCAGGAGTTTTGGACTGCAACTCCCAGAAGCCTTCACCACCAGCTGTCCTGACTGGGGTTTCCGGGAGTTGCAGTTCAAAAGCTTCCGACTAACAAAGGTTAAGAACCACTGACCTAAACCACTGAGCTATCCAGCCAGTAAAACAGAGGACACCGAACACTGAACTGAAACACCATTCACATGCTTTTTAGTTCATTCGGGGCAACCATAGCCAGCAATATGTATTTTTGAAAAGAGGTTGCTTGCTTAACTAAGACGTTTCTTTGAGCATCACACTGTGAAGCTCAAAGAAAAATCGAAAGCACAGAAGCATTTTTGAAGAAAAATCTTGTCCATGATATTCAAAGAGGTATGAAAAATCCCTATGGAGCTTTGGGTCCCCCCACCCCCATCATAAAATGGCTTCCTATATTATTTCAGGAGGAATTTTCTTGAGTTGGAGGAAAGATGAGCTTTACACGGCGTTGGATGTCTCTTGACTTCTAATTGTATGACTGCTTTGTTCAAAAAGAAATTATAAAGGAATTCATTCAGGGGAAGAAAGTTCAAAAGAAAATATGATCTAAAGGAGTAGAAAAGAACATACAGAGTTGGAGCAGGTCTTACAGTAAAACCAGTTGCTCACAACTGAAAATCGTTAAAGCAAATTTAGGGCTGGTAGACACTATTGCAAACTTGCCTTTACACAATATTTTTCTTTTCTGCTACTCTCACAGTGCAGGCTGGAGTGTTCTGATATTTATCGCTGCGTTTAACAATGTACAGGAAAGGATGACTCTGCTATTAGACAAAGTGAAGTAACTTCTCATGGTGGACGACATGGGTGGGCAGTACTGGATACCTTCCGGGTTCTCCCTCCTGTCTTTGGACTGGCCCTTCCTTGGAAGAAGATGACTGTACGTGCTGCTAGGGATGTGCAGGAAGAAAACGTCTGTTATTGTTTCATTTTTGGTCCTTTCAAGGATGTTTTTTCTGTGCACCCATCCTTTTCTTGAACTTGAAATAGACTGATTCTTTTGGATTCTTTCATGTTGTGTCTCCCCATTCATGTTCTGTCTGGCACTCATCCAAAAAAGCCCTAAAGAACCTGTTTTTTAAAAAAAACTATCGACAGCCAGTAGCTTATTCACTCTGCAAGGAATGTAACATGGCAAGGATGGTATGGGGGAAATTCTCCCCTTTACCATTCTGCCTGCCTGCTTTTCTGTTCCAGCATGCTCTTGAAAGGATAAAAAAGAGCTATAAGTATAAAAGGCAGAAACCATTTCTACCTCCTTTTCTCCTCGATCATGAGTCTGCCTCCAATTGACACTGGGCATGAAGGATCGGGCCCACAGTGCTACCTCTGGGCTAGCCATGAGCTGCAACATTCCCGTTGGTTTGCTGCTCACTCTTCTAGTGGTGCGGCACAGAGGAGCACTGATCATTTCTTCCATTCTTTGTCTGTGCTGCACCACTACTCCAAAACAAAACAAAACAAAAACAAAACAGGCAAGGCAGCAGAGAGTCAAAAAAGCAGGTGACATAATTGTGATGAAGTAAAAAAAAAGAGCAGCACTCCTTCTCAATTGATCTTGGCCATTTTACAGATTCAAAATTCCCCTCTGTCTGAACACTTGGATTGGCTGGAACATTTCTTGGATAATTTGACAAAGCATTGAAAACATTTTTAACAAAAGAGGGAAACATGGAAAACACTCTGTGTGTGTGTGTGTGTGTGTGTGTGTGTGTGTGTGTGTGTGTGTGTGTGTGTGTGTGTGTGCGCGCGCACACACATTCTTGTTTAAGCGAATCAGTAATGCTTAAGAAGAGACTGTCTTTTGGGAACCAATGGAAGAACCAGAAAGTATGAAAAAGAGCCTCTTCCATGTTTTGTTCCTTTCATTTTTAACCTGAAGTCCCACCGTACATGCCACACACACATTCTCATCTGTGCCTGCTCTCTTTAGGTATGGTGGAAAATCCTTTCATCCTTCCCAATATTAAAGTAAGATTTTATTGTAAATCCACTAAGCATCTATACATAGCCATTGATATAAGTTTATCATCTTTATGATTCTGAGTAATAATAGGAGAAGAGCTATTTTGGATCAGCTGTGTTTAGTCCAGCATTCTATTCCCAGTGATCTAACTTCATTCCCTAATGGAAAGCCTATAAATAGAACAAGAATTGTTATGTTCCATCAAGTCGCCTCTGACCTGTGGTGACTCTATGAATGAACAGTCTACAAAATGTCCTCAACAGTTTTGCTCAGCTCATGCAAACTGAACTCTGTGGCTTCCTTTAAGAGAGTCAATTCATCTCATACTTGGTCTACTTCTTTTCCAACTGCCTTCTAATTTTCCCAGCATTATTGTCTTTTCCAGAGAATCCTGCCTTCTCATGATGTGCGCAAAGTAGGACAGCCTCTGCTTCAACATTTTTTTGCCTCTAGAGATAATTCAGGCTTAGTTTGCTCTAGGATCCACTTGTTTTTCTTTCTGGAAGCCCAGGGTACCTGCAAAGCTCTCCTCAAGCACCACATTTCAAATGAATCAATTTTTTTTCCTTTCCGCTTTCTTAACGGTCCGGTTCTCACCCCCACACATGGTGATTGGAAATATGTGGATGGCTTTCACCTTGGTCTACAGTGACACATCTTTATACAGTGGTGCCTCAAATTACAAACGTCTCGACTTTATAAACAATTTGAGTTATACGACTAGCTCTGGCCGCAAAATTTTGCTTAAATTTGTGACTGGAGCTTTGAGTTACAGTCGGGGGAAATGGGAGGGAAAAAGGCAGGGAATTCAAACTGCTAACCATTGGTGACAAAGAGGCTGCTTCTTTGTAGCTTTTTCATCCCAACGGTTGGAGAGTATGCGCTCGGAGGAGGCTTTGGCCTGCCTGTTAAGGTGCTGCTTTCCACTTTTTAAAAACTGCCTGTTCTGGGTGGGGTTTGCAGCATGGTTTTGAGTTGGGGAGTTACGTTTCTGTGCTGTGATGGGTCTTGCAGTCTTTGTTTTTTTGGGGGGGGCGGTTCGCGTTTCCAATGGGTCTTGCAGGGTTTGTTTGCTTTTTGGTTTTTTTCCCCATTTCCGATGGGTCTTGCAAGGTTTGTTTGCTTTTTGGTTTCTTTGCTTTTTAATTTCTGATGGGTCTTGCAGGGTGTATTTGCTTTTTGGGTCCCTCCCCCCATTTCCGATAGGTCTTGCAGGACTTGTTTGTTTTTTGGTTTTTTTTCTCTCTTTGGCTGGAACAGATTAATCATTTTTCTGATGAGTTTTCCTTTTTTTGTTTGTGTGTTTTTTGGTGATTTTTCCCCCCAGCCAGAATGGTTTAATCGTGTTTCAATGCATTCCTATGGGAAATGGTGCTTCGACATGAACATTTCGATTTACAACCATCTTCTGGAATGGATTAAGTTCGTAAGTCGAGGCACCACTGTACTTGTTGACCTTTTCTAGTTCTGTATTCAGAAGAAGGATACAGTACTTCAACTTGCTTTTCAGATTTTGAAAGGGAGGGATGGCCCTGTCTGAAGTCTGGACAACCTGTAATTCAAGTAATATGAAGAGCATGGAAAAATTACATTTTTGGACCAAGAATTCCATAGCTAGCATGGTCGCTGGCAGTGCAGAATAGAGGTGTCTAGGAATAGCTACCCAAAAAAGTAGTTTTTCTAAGCACTACATATATTATAGAATGGGATGGTAATATCCTCAGATATCAGAATGAGCTGTAATAATTTGAACTGCAGGTGGAAGATACCATTTTTAGTATTCTTGTTTGACATGTTTATTATTTAAAAATAAACAAACTCCTGCACTCTTGGAGTAATAATAACAGATGGAATATGTTAGCATGACTGTATGACTCTTTCTCCCTGAGTTTTAGCTTTACATATAGTAGTAGTAGGCATCCTTCAGTCTCGAGAGACTATGGCAGTGGTGTCGAACTGTGGCCCTCCACATGTTCTTGGACTTCAACTCCCAGAAGCCTTCACCACCACCTCTGCTGGCCAGGATTTCTGGGAGTTGAAGGCCAAGAACATCTGGAGGGCCACAGTTCGACACCACTGGACTATGGTATCGTGCCCTGTATGGAGGACTTGGAACAGCATCTAGTGTGGCTGAGGAAGCCAATTCGAGAGTGACAATCTCTTCCACACTGAAGACAAATCCAGTCTGTCCCCTGTCCACCTCCCTGGTTTTGTTGCTTTTGTGACTTCCTCTTTGCCTCGGCCTGCTGGGCAAGGGTCTCTTCAAATTGAGCTTTACATATATGTAACTGTTATTAAATTGCAAGATCAGAGATAGCATTTATCTCCTTTTCACATTGTAAGTAGTATTGACCTGATCAATGACGGTTATCATTTGGATAAAAGCCAGCTGACATGACACATTATTTAACAGCAAACGTCTGATTCAGCATGAAATATACATGGAATCCTTTGCTTTTTCCTACTCTCCTATGGGAAGGTTTTAAATTGTCAAGAAGCCATTCAAAAACTGGCGCTAATTAATATCCAGCAGTATTTGTCTGCATGTCAAGCTCATGCCATAAACTTTTCCTTCTCCCTCCTCCACAATGTACAGTGGACCCTCGACTTACAGACGGCTCGACTTACAGACTTTTCGAGTTACAGACTTCTCTGGCTGCAAAATTTAGATTCGACTTGCAGCCAGAGAATCGACTTACAGACCAGAAAAAAACCAAAACGGAACAAAAACGGCCTGTTATGGGATTAATCGGTTTTCAGTGCATTGTAGGTCAATGGAGATTCGACTTACAGACTTTTCGACTTGTAGCCACCATTCCAATACGGATTAATTCCTTAAGTAGAGGGTCCACTGTGAACATCTCCGTGTCTCCGTCTCCCTGTGTTTCTCTGAATCCTGCCTGCATGTTCTTCCTATCCTTTGTATCACAGATTCGGTTTTGCCTTCTTACATAGAAATTCAGATTTGTGTGTGTGTTTTTCCTAAAGCATGAATTTATTTACACATTTTGCTTAGCAAATGTATAAATAAATCCATCTCATGGACTGACTGACTGATTTTTTTTGCCCTACCTTTATCCCTCATTGATTTTACTGTGTATTTTTTTAAAAAAACCTGTATGCCTTTTAGCAGTTCATGTTTTAAAACCTGCACATAGTTTTGTTTGCATTGTATTTCTCATAAAAGCCTTGTATGTTTTTCCAGTGGGCAAATTCTTGAGGAACAATGCATTTTGGGGGAGCAAAGGACAAATCTTTTGTGGTGCAAAAACACCACTTTGTTGAGACTTCTGATGGCAATGACTTTTTCACCCTCCCTCCCCTCTACCGAGCTGTACCACAGGATATTTCTCCCGTCAGGTTGCAGTAGCATGGGAGAACCTGTCCTGCTCCACTGTATGAGTGGTATAAGATTCTTCCCCTGATTCTTAGCCAATTCTCTCTTTGCATCACATCTCTTTAAGACACAATCCACAGTATTTGGTAGATTCCCTCCCAGGCCCTCTGGAGAATTTGAAGGAAGAGCTTCAGGACAGAAGGAAAGATCTGATTCCTGAACTTGCCAACTTCTTGCCGTCTGCTGTGGTCCACCCACTGTTTTGATAACTAGGGCAAGCATACATAAGAGGACAGATGGGCAAGAAAGATGTGGAACGAAAACAGTAAAAATAGACTCCAGTAAAGAAGCCGATTAAATGAGTTTTGGAATGGGAGGAAAGAGAACAGAGACATAAGGGATGTGGGTGGTGAAAGAAGGGGGGAAATTGAATGGAATATATCTCATAACTCCTCCTTCCCAATTTATTTCATCCCGCTTCCCCCCCCCCCACACCAGGTTTTTTGTTTGGTTGGTTTGTTCTTGGATGGAGCACAGAACAATATCTCTTTCTTTCATTCCACACATTCTGCCTTCACAACACCCCTGTGGTTAGACTGAGATTTGTGACTAGGTTATTAATTCCATCATATCCAAAAAGTGCAAGATTGGATAATGCTGGAGTAAAGCTTGAGAGAGAGAGAGAGAGAGAGAGAGAGAGAGAGATTTAATTCTATTTTTTGTTGTAAAGAAAGAAGTTCAGCTAGTTTCACGTATTGATGCTTGTTTGTTAAACAGTATAAAAACCTGATTTCTTCTACCACCTTTTGCATACTTCAAGATAAATGAATATTTGCCAATTTTGTTAAATTTGTGTCTTAGCTAAATAAAAATGTATTTACTTGCAGGAAATGGTTATTACAGACCTGAGCCTTAGACATACACAGCAGTTTCTTCACTAATGAGAGTTTTTCAAAGTTACTTCTCTGTTGTAAAATTTAATTACTTTGAAAAGTTCCTTTTAAATGGCATTTTGATAGGTGCTTTGTCAGATTTTAAGCTTTTGTTTTATCAGTCCTATGTGGCAAAAGTGGTACTGCTCTGTTTCATCTTTTGTATTTTTGTAAATATTTTCATTACATGGTTTGTCTGGAAGAATGTGGCCTTTCGAAGAATGATTGCCTACACTGTTCTTTTGTAGGTTATAAACACTCATTTCAGTTTTACCCAAAAACAGATCACGTACAGTATTTGTTGAAATGGGAGAACTCTCTGTAACCAACCTCAATTGTAGGCATCCTTTAGTCTCGAGAGACTATGGTAACGTGCTCTGAATAGAGTGGTCTTGGAACATTGTCTAGTTTGGCTGAGAAAGCCAATACGAGAGTGACAATCCCTTCCACACTGAAGACAAATGCAATCTGTCCCCTGTCCAGCTCCCTGATTTTTCTGCTTTCGGGAGTGCCTCTTTGCTCGGCCTGCTGGACAAGGGTCTCTTCAAATTGGGAGAGGCCATGATGCACCGCCTGCCTCCAGGCTGAACACTCAGATGTTAAAGTTTCCCATCTGTTGAGGTCCATTCCTAAGGCCTTCAGATCCCGCTTGCAGATATCCTTGTATCACAGCTGTGGTCTCCCTCTGAGGCACTTTCCCTGCACTAATTCTCCATATAGGAGATCTTTTAGAATCCAACCGTCAGCCATTCCCATGACATGCCCAAGCCAATGTAGATGTCGCTGTTTCAGTAACCTCAACCTCAATTAATAATTGGATAACAGCATTCTAAGCCAGTGGAAATGTCTGAATGCTCTTACACATCTGGTGTTTCCAGGCTGTAGAATATTTTACAGATGGTGAATGTGATTGAACATACATATTCTGAAACATCCATCTACAAGGAAAAATATATTGAATTTGGTGGGGGGGGGTGCTGAAGGCTAAATAGAGCTCCATTACATTGCAAAAATATTACTGGTTTTATTTGGTTTGTCTGGATATTTATACACCAAGGCCCCAGTACTTTCTACAAGAGAAATTGTTTTAATCCTTCAATTGACAGTGCTTAATGATTTTATTGCAAGATTCCACACAGTACCTTTCAAACACTGAAATATTCACCTGGACAGCCTCCTACCCTAATAACACTCCCCTTTGTTCATTGGTTTCCTGTTGTGACTTTTTGCTCACGGAAATGTTAAGTTATTAAGTGGGGAGGGGGATAAATGGCAGCACTTGTCTCCTAAGAGCCATAGGACAAAATATTTCTGCACTCCCACAGACTCAGCCAGCAGAACCTCTTGGGCCTGTCCTGATCATGGAGGAAAAAAAAATGTCTAGATTTCTGGCTGAAGCAGTATCGACTTCCTGTTAGAATAAACACAACAGTGTGCTCTTTGGGATACCATCCTTAAGGCAGTAACTCCAGGGAGCCTAAACAATTGAACAATCACTCTTTATAAAGAGATTTAGTCTTTTTGTGTCATCTTTAAATGGTACTGAATTAATTCGGAGCTAATTATATGCCTAGCTTGCTTTACATTTACAATACATTCCTGTGTTGTTCCTGACAATAGAGGAACCAAGATATTAGTACAGTATCTCGGTTCCTGTGTTTGGAGGGTTCACATTTCTACTCTCAGGAACGCAAGAACAATGATGGCATTAGAAATGGGAAGGAGCCAACTTTGGTTCTAAATGTGTACTTTAATTGCTTGAAAAGAAAGCAGTGCACCTGTAAACAGTGCCAGTTTCTGGTTTGGGCCAGGGCCACGTCAGGCCCAGGCAGGAAGCCCAAAAGGGGTGGCTCTGCTTTTCTTGCTTACAATCACTCTCTTGTTCTCCTTCTGCCACCTTAAGAGAAAGGTCAGAGAAATGAGCAGCAACAATGGCCAGCAGGTGGGACTAAACCAGCAGGCATCTGATGAGGGAGTTTTAGGGCTTCACAATGCCTGCCCCTGCTACTAGACCAATTTGCTCTGTACAGTTTTGTGAGACTGGCCTCGTTTTCACTTCTCCACTACAGTCTTCTATTCCTGATAAGCTATCTGCTGCAGTACTGAGTACCTGCTAGTTTTTCTTTGGGTAGGTGCTGTTCGTTTATGCCTCCTTGCGTTCAGTTCCTGGAGAGGAGTTTACAGAAGCTGTATTCAGTCCCTGAGGAACTCTGGTGCTATTTCTAGACAGAGCTCTGACTTAACGGATTGTTGGCCTCTGATTTGAGTTCCTATTCTCCCTTCGCAAAAGTCTGAAGGCCTCCTTCAGAAATCCAGATACACTATTGTGTACTCTTCAACCTCCTCTTGCAAATATCTGAGTATTGCCATAAATACTTTTTTGGGGGGGGCAGGGGTCTACTAGGTCTTCCATAATCACTGTGTCAAGTGGGAAGGGGGATGATGCTTTACAAGTTCAACCTACATGAAAAACTTTTTCGTTTCTATGTAACTGTACAGTTTTGGGGGGTGGGGAAGATTGTACCTAAAACAATCTACCCAGATGCTTCTGGGGGGGGGGCACTACAGGCCATCTTCAAGATCAGAGGTAGAGAAAGAGGGAAATGGCTACTGTGGGATGACTAAAGCCCCTAGTGTCCTGCATGGGCTGGTACAGCCCTGAAACTTACCCGCCCTGGTGAGGGGAAGCAGAAGTTTTCATTTTAAAAAATGGAAATATTTTTTAAATAGAAATAGCAGGTGTAGGAGACTGATCTGAATCTGGGCCCCAAGTGTGAGCAAAGGGGGTAGAGTCCCCACCATAATAAGAAAGAACTGCTGAAATTAATACATGCCACCAATTAATGACACGTGTATTTTCACCCTGTGACCAAGGAATAGGTGGACGGATAGGAATAAAACAACCAAGTTTTCTGGAACACTGAAGCAGAGAAATATTTTCAGAAGTGAGACTCAGAGCACAGTTACACTATGGAAATAAATCAATAGCCTGGATCAGGGTTTTTGAAATCAGTGTAAAATCATGTGTAGTCACATGATTTTTCAGTTGGTTTGTGTGTTCTCTTGGGACAACTTTTAATTGAGATGTAAGATATGTGGTATATCGGTTGATGAGGCTATGCTGGGATTTTAAAAATCATTTTAAAATTGGTGTTGTGGGAGCTCTAGCGTCCTGTGTGTTTTGCCCTCCTGAGGCTATGCATTCTCAAAGTGAAATGTCTGCACCAAAAACTAAAATAAAACCTCATGCTGCCGTAGATATGGGGGAATGCTCTGGTTGCTGGCACATTGCCCTAGAACTGCTTTTTGAGGCGTTTGTCCTGTGGCCTCCCATACTCGTCCTGGCTGCCTCTCACACAGCCAGCTCAGGCCCTGTGTTGAGGTGATGTGGTGGGAGGAACAAAAGGCATGTCCTTTACTGTGGTGTGATTTTCTATATTTTTATTTTTTTAAAAAATCAAACTGGCTAGCACTATATCAGTGTTACAGATTAAAACAATATACAACACACCAGACCACAAGGTTATTCTTATGCCCTCCCCTTCTTCTCCCTCAGCAGGAAGCCAGCTGCACTAGCCACTCTATTTCCCTGGAAGAAGAGAGAAAGAGCAGACAGGCCAGAAAGAGTTAAAGTTATTTTTATGAGTCCCTTTGTCATGCTTTAATAGTTGTTTTATTTTTTTTTTCTAATAGGGAATAGCGCTAGAACAGTGTTGCAGATGGAAATATATATATATAACAAATTGGATGCAAGATTACCCAAAAGCCCGGAAACTGGCATCTAGTCCAATACTTGACAAGCCTCACAGATACAATTTACTTTACAGATACAACACTGGCAAGCACATATGTAAAAATTATTCAGAATAAATCAGGTTCATAATTGTGTTAAAATAAAGAAGCCCTTAGCAGGTGTTTTAAAAAGCTTACTAATAATTTTTAAAAAATCACTTCCCAGCTTAAAAAAAAGTATGCATGCTCAGCTGTATGTCATGTAAGGGAATATTTTAAAATTAATTTCAAGTGTGCTAAACCTGACACAAACTCAGGAGAATTTTGAGGTGTAATTGCACACAGAGAAAGAGGCAAGCTCTGCCGGTTCCTTTCTGGGGATCTGATGAAGGATGTTGAGAATACAGTGGTGCCTCGCAAGACGAATTTAATTCGTTCCGCGGTTAATGTTTGTGACAAACCCAGACCTACTGGGATCTGCCACACTTTCACTAAGCTGCCACCAACCATTCCCTATAAGAAGTCACACAGACCAGGGATGGATTTTCAACAAATAAAAGAATAAGGTTTATTTAAATACAACACACAGGGAAAATAAAATAATCAGGTGAATAAGATAAAGTAACGTGGCTTATTCTCATTCATACATGCATACAGTTTGGTTCACACAGAACCCTTAACTTGAAGCACAGACCCTGAACCTATCAGTTCTGGCTAACCAACAGACACCTGAACCTATCAGGTTGGTACTCTGACACACAGACTCCCACACCAGCTTCTTCTTCCCAGCTGCTGCTTCTTCACATCCCAGCGTCTCCACACACGCTCCACATATATATACAGTACAGCCCCTCCTCCTGATGTCCCGCCTTCCACTCCCCATAGGATGGAACTTTCCCTCCAAACCCATGACAGACAGGTAACATCAGTGCTGTATGTAACACCTCCTCTCTTTATAAGTTGTTTTGTAGGGGGAAAGCTAACGTGCTTTTTCCCAAAAAACAACCTGGATAAAACACACAAAAACATTTATACATACAATATCCTACTTGCTTATACTTACATTCTAAGTTAACCATAGCAATTAGACATTTAAACATTTACCATATACATTACATCAATTTACCTTTATTCATACAAACCAAGTTCAAAAAACAGGTACATTTAACCTTTTGTCATCAATATATACACATAGTCCATGTTCTTTCGCCGTCTTCATTCTTCAGGTCTTCTTGACAAGGCGTCAGCAACACAGTTCACTGACCCTCTGACCACCTTCACTTCAAAGTCATAGTCCTGTAGGTTTAAAGCCCACCTCATAAGTTTGCTATTGTGGGTTTTCATTGTCTTTAACCATTGCAGTGGTGAATGGTCAGTGCACAGAACAAAATGTCTTCCCCAGATGTAAGGCTTGGCCTTCTGGATC
Organism: Pogona vitticeps; assembly: GCF_051106095.1. Lineage (NCBI taxonomy): Eukaryota > Metazoa > Chordata > Lepidosauria > Squamata > Agamidae > Pogona > Pogona vitticeps. The sequence continues at coordinate 61,608,421 of NC_135783.1, read as the reverse complement.
GCGTAGACTATGGCCAAACACTCCTTCTCCACGGTTGCCAAATGTCTCTCACCTTTTTGAAGTTTCCTACTCAGGTAGGACACTGGATGCTGGTCACCATTCTCATCCTCCTGGCACAGAACTGCTCCTACCCCGCTGTTAGACGCATCGGTGTAGACGATGAACTCCCGGTCGAAGTCTGGAGCACGCAGCACTGGATAGTTGATGAGCGCCTGCTTCAACCTCTGGAACGCCTCCTCACAGTCGCTGGTCCACGGGATGCGGTCATCAGCCTTCTTCCTCGTCAGATCGGTCAGCGGAGCCGCAATCTCGCTAAACCTCGGGATGAACTTTCTGTAGTAGCCCACCAACCCAAGAAATGATTTGACTTTTTTCTTGGTGTTGGGTCTGGGCCAATCACGAACAGCTTCTATTTTGGCCTCCAGGGGTTTTATCACTCCTCCCCCTACCATGTGACCCAAGTATTTTATTTCTGGGCTACCCAGCTGACACTTGCTGGCCTTTACTGTTAGCCCTGCTGCACTTAACCTCTGTAGCACTAATTCCAGGTGTATCAGGTGATCTTCCCAGGTATTACTGAAGAGCCCTATGTCGTCAATGTAGGCCACTGTAAAGTCACTGAGCCCTGCCAAGGTCTGGTCCATCAGCCTTTGGAATGTGGCTGGTGCATTTCTGAGACCAAAGCTCAGGACTCGAAACTCATAGAGACCAAAAGGGCTGCAAAAGGCAGTCTTTTCTTGATCCCTGGGATCAATTCTTAATTGCCAATATCCCTTTACCAGGTCTAATGATGAGATGAACCGACAACCCCCTATGGTTTCAATCAGGTTGTCTAGCCTGGGCATTGGGTAGGCATCAGGAGTGGTTACACGGTTTAATTTCCTGTAATCGACACAAAACCTAATGCTCCCATCAGGCTTGTCCACAAGGACTATCGGAGAGGACCAAGGACTAGAAGAGGGGACGATTATGTTCTCCCTAAGCATCTCGTCCAGCTCCTTCCGCACCTTGTCCCTATAGGGTCCCGTTACTCGGTATGGGGATACTGCCTGCGGGGGTGCATCCCCTGTGTGGATCCGATGCATCACTCCCTTCACTATCCCCGGCTTGTTGGAAAACACCTGTTGATATTTACTAAGCAGCATTTTTAGTTCTTGCTGCTGGTCTTGGGTGAGTGCAGGACTGATCTTTACCTCCTCTGGGTTGTATTTTACTTCCCCTCTACCCTCCCAGAAAGGTAGTTCAGCTTCCTCACTCTCAGCTGCTTTTATCGCAAATAAAACCCTCTGTTCCCCTCTGTAGTAGGGTTTTAGGGCATTCACATGAACCACCCTCCTTGCTTGGTTCTCCTCCTGCTCTATAAGGTAGTTCAGGTCTGACATCTTGGAAATGACCCTATATGGTCCTGCCCATTTGAGCTGCAGTTTGTTCTCTCTGCAGGGCCTAAGCCAAAGCACTTCCTCCCCTGGGTCAAAGTGCCTCTCTCTAGCTTTGTGGTCATACCATGTTTTCTGTCTGACCTTCTGAGCTTGCAGGTTTTCTGCTGCCAGCTCTAGATTTCTCTTTAGGTCATTCATCAAGGTGTCTATGTATGTCACAACGTCTTGTGGGTCATCCTGGGTGATCTGCTCCCAATTTTGTTTGATCAAATCAAGGGGCCCTTTCACCCTTCTCCCAAATAAAAGTTCAAATGGACTGAACCCGGTACTGGCTTGTGGCACTGATCGATAAGCAAACAAAAGGGATTGCAGCTTCTGGTCCCAATTGTTTGGATTCTCTGCCAAGTAAGCCCTAATCATGCGCATTAGAGTCCCATTGAACTTCTCAGTTAACCCATTACTTTCAGGATGATAGGCAGTGGTTTCCTTGTGCTTAATTCCACAGATTTGCCATAAGCGTTTCATGAGCTTTGATGTGAACGATGCGCCCAAATCTGTGATTATTTCTGAGGCAAATCCCATCCTGGACATATACCCCACCAAGGCATCTGCCACTGTGTTAGTTTCAATGTTAGTCAAGGGTATGGCTTCAGGGTACCTCGTGGCATGGTCCACAATGGTGAGAATGAACCTGTTCCCCCTCTTTGTGGCCTTGGGCAAAGGTCCCACAATATCCACCCCTATGCATTTGAACGGAGTGTCAATCACAGGCAAAGGGCACAACTTTGCTTTGGTCCTGTCGCGGCTATTCCCCTGCCTTTGACACACATCACATTGTTTACAGAACTCCCTGATCTGCTTCCCTATGTCAGGCCAGTAAAAATTCTGTGTGATTCTCTGCTGTGTTTTGTTCACCCCTAAGTGTGCAGCAAACATGTCAGAGTGCCCCCTTTGTAAGATCATGGGGCGATACTTTTCAGGTACCACCAGCTGACTTCTGATCCCATCTCCCCCTTTTGAGATATTCCTCAGGGTCTCTCTATATAAAATCCCCTTTTTCTCCAGAAATCTCACTGGGGTTTCAGGTGTTAGCTGGGCGTCAGTCACCTGTTCAAAACACTTTTGGAGAGTGGCGTCTGCCTTTTGCTCCTGACCAAATCTGCTGTCTGTGGTTAAGGTTTCCACCACAGCTTTTGAACTTCCCCCACCTGCTTCCGTCTCTGGCTCATCATTACCCCCCTGAACTGTCCCCGTGGTGGCTTGTGAACGTGTAATCACTAGCACCCGTTTCACATGTTCAGCCAGGTCATTTCCCACGAGCACGGCTGCTGGCAGAGTCGATGAAATTGCTAGCCGCCAAACTCCCCTCCAGCCTTGAAAGTTCACCGGTACCTCCGCTACTGGCAGAGAGATTACCTGCCCCTCAATCCCTGCCACCTTCATGCTCTCATTTGGGATTACATACTCCCTAGGAATAATATCTGGATGGCACAGGGTCACCTGGGAACAAGTGTCCCGCAGCCCCCTATACTGATGGCCAAGTATTCCTACGTCCACCCCTGCTGTCTCAAACAACTGAGAATCTGTTCTCACGAGCAAGCATCGCTTGACCTCCACCAGAGGACCATTTTCCTCAGCCTGATCAGCAGATGTAGCTGTTCCAGATTGAGTAGCCATGGCAACAGGCTCCCTCAGTGACAGTGAGCCTTGCTCTTTCTGGACACAGAACACAGCTTTTGGCTTGGTTCCACTAGAATCCTGAGGCACAATTCCTTTTATCTGCTTCCATTTCTCACACCCTGAGATTAGATGGCCCTTTCCCTGACAGAAATAACATTTTCTGCTGTACTTGGAGTCTTTCTCCTCTGGTTTTAGTTTTCCCTCCAAAATCTGAGGTCTTGGTTTCATTTCTGAGGGCTTCCCTGCACCATGGGCCCCTCCCCCTTGCTGGCTTTTCCCTTTTATTCTCAAATCCAGCTCCTTTTGCTTGGCCTCAAACTCAGCCCTGATCTGTAAAATTTCTTCCTCAGCCCTAGCTTTTATCTCTTTCACTTTTTCTTCAGTCTTATCTCTGATTTCCTTTAATTTAATGTCTTTTTGCTGATTATATTTTTCAAGATCTTGCTCACTTTGTCTGGCCTGAGCCTCATACTTTTCTTTCTTTGACATTTCTTCCACTGATAAATTGTTAATAAACTTATTTAGGAACTTCAATTCTAATTGTACCATTCTAATTTGGAGTTTCAGTTCCATCTGTTTGATCCTCATGTCCATTCCCCTTTTCTTGGCATCTGCCTCTGCCTGACTGATTTCAGCTCTTTCTTTTCTTCTGATTTCCATTTCCCTCACCCTCAGTTCATGCTGTTGGGCTAGGAGCATTTTTCTGAGTTCTGGGTTCTGCTCTCCCGTGCTCTCATCCTGCACTGAGCCAAATTCCTCCTCAGAACCTTGGTCCACCTGTGGGTCTTTCACTTCACCCATTTCTGCCATTTGGCTTCGAGTCAAGGGCATACTCCCCCCCAGAACAGGCTGCTTTAAAAAGTCAAGCCTCAAAATAAAACGACCACTTTTTTTTTCTCTCTTTTGCCTCAGAACCAGCTTTCCCTATAGATTGCTGCTGTCCTTCAGCACTACTTGCAACTGTAGCCAGCCGGAGTCTACCCCCCTCTGCTGGGCCTCTCAGCAGACAAGCTAGATCCCTGTTACTTTCACAGTTTTGCCTCAGCTTTTTTCCCGCCAAAAACAGGCTGCCTCAGAGCACCCTAATCTAGTCTCCCCAGTTGGCACGTTCTTCTACTAGCGCACCTCCCCGTGAGGTACACCTAGAAGATTACCTACGCGCCTCAGATTGTCCCTGACTAGACCCCCCTTGCTCTGGGCACACTTGCCAAGGCTTTGCTGGACCGCTGGACAACTGGACCAGTCGTATCCCACACGCTGGACACCAATCAATGTGACAAACCCAGACCTACTGGGATCTGCCACACTTTCACTAAGCTGCCACCAACCATTCCCTATAAGAAGTCACACAGACCAGGGATGGATTTTCAACAAATAAAAGAATAAGGTTTATTTAAATACAACACACAGGGAAAATAAAATAATCAGGTGAATAAGATAAAGTAACGTGGCTTATTCTCATTCATACATGCATACAGTTTGGTTCACACAGAACCCTTAACTTGAAGCACAGACCCTGAACCTAGCAGTTCTGGCTAACCAACAGACACCTGAACCTATCAGGTTGGTACTCTGACACACAGTAGTACCCTGTCTGACACACAGACTCCCACACCAGCTTCTTCTTCCCAGCTGCTGCTTCTTCACATCCCAGCGTCTCCACACACGCTCCACATATATATACAGTACAGCCCCTCCTCCTGATGTCCCGCCTTCCACTCCCCATAGGATGGAACTTTCCCTCCAAACCCATGACAGACAGGTAACATCAGTGCTGTATGTAACAATGTTGTCCTGCAAAATAGTTGTCTTGCAAAACGCGTTTTCCCATAGGAATGCATTGAAATCTAATTAATGCGTTCCTATAGGCAAAAAAAGTCAGAACAAAGTCAAATTTGGTTTACAAAGGATTTATTAAGTGCTCTTTAAAGCTATACATATTGTGCAGATGATTTCAAAAATTTCAACCAAAAACCTTTAACTTTTTAAACATCATAGAAAAACATTTAAAAATCAGCAAATATGAGGCAGGAACAAAAAACGGAAAACATTTGTCTTGCAGAGCATTCCCATAGGAACATTTGTCTTGCAAGTCATCAACCCCTTTGCCAAAACCATTTCTCTTGCGAGTTTTTTTGTCCTGCGAGGAATTTGTCTTGCAAGGCCTCACTGTACGTTGTTCCTTCCATTTTCTTAGGAAGCTGGGAACCTTGACTTGTAATGAATAGACCCCTGAGTATCAGGCTTCCCCCTTTTCCCCATGTGCTTTTTAAAATTGGGTGAAATACTTTCTCCTGAGTTCAAAATCAATTGATAATCTCTCTCAAGTCTCTCTTGGGAAGCAGGAACAAAGTAAAAGGCCTGTTTCCTCATGGCTCAGTGTATTTTGCATGTAAAGTAGGTATTAACCTCAAAGCTTTCAGTAGTGGTATAGAGTTCACTCAGCTGCTGGCTGATATTTTATAATTACTTCTATTTCAGTATCCTGACCCATAGCATAGAGTTGGAAATGGTAGAAAGGAGTGGATTGTTTTATTCATTTAAAAAGAGAGAGAGAGAAAGAGAGAGAGAGAGAGAGAGAGAGGTACTATGGAAAATTGGCTCTTGGAAAATTCAGTGTTGGTATGTTTCGACCAGCCCCGTTTATGTTAAAACCATTTTGTCTGGTTTGGGATATGAAAGTTTCCAGAATTCTTGTAGCTGTGCTCCTGGTGGGGCTGAATGAGCCAGAGATGCTCCTAGGCTTCTTTGTATATGTGTATGTTATATGCCATCTTATAGTTAGCTACTAGGGTTTTCAAAGTAAATGAGATATTTAAGGAGTGGATTTACTAGTGCCGCCAGTTAGTTTGCATGGTCAAGTGAGAATTTGAATTAAAATAATTTATTGTCATTGTAAGTATATACATGGTAAGCTGTCAATTTATCCACAGCACAGTCTGGGTCCGTTCATTCATGTAATATATAAATATATTATTTGACAAGCAGCATGATGCCATTATTAGTGAAAGCCATGATCTTGCTAAGCTGTGAAATTCAGTGGGTGGCTTTGGGCAAGTCACATCCTCTTGATACTGTACCAGGATGAATTGGGGCATAGAGGAATCCTGTACACTACCTTGAATTCATTGGAGAAAAATATAATCCATCAGTGAATCAATCAGTCAAGCAGCTGTCTGTTGTTGCATGTTCTGCACGTGATTATTGTGTGTTTGGCATGTTACTATGTATGTTGCATCCAGCTTCATCCCATGCACATGATCTTATCTTTAAGCAGCTAATATTAATTTGACTGCCAATAATACACAATTCATAATAGAAGACCAGTAATCTTGCAATTTATTATCATCATAATCAAATGGTGTGAATACTTTCAGTATGACTTTGGCTTGTTCTTTTTTGTTTCTTCCAACTCACTAGGCACAGCATGGACATGTAGTTTATGCCAAGTATAAACATGAAGAAAAGTAGCTAGTTGTTATTCATGTTCTGTCTTAAATTCAGGGGAGAAAATATTATGGAGGGTTGCCATGTCTACATATATGAGTAAAAGATAAGCTTAGCAGACGTATTCTTTCCGTAGCCCCCATATCTCACTCTGCAGTGCTGTTTTTATGACAACACAGAGATAAGAACCGAAATGTTTAGCCTGGTGGAACAGAACCTACCAGTAACGATACAGCAAGGATGAGTATCAGATTCTTCACATGTCTTTTTTCAGTCACCTTTTGCTTGTGTAAGATGACTGTAAATTTTTGTAAATGGATAGTCCCTGAGGTGCCATATATGTGGGTCACTTGGTTGCCAGCATGGTGAAAGATGTGATCCAATGTAATGTTCCAGGGACACAATAGAATAAATTCACAGCAATAGTTTCTGTGCATTCTATTTTATAGTATTTCTTTCATGAAAGCTTGATATCTTGTGTCAGTCAGTGTATACCAGCAGCGGTGTCTAATTTCAGGCCATGGCCTAATCTGGCTACCATGAATCTTATCCATTCTCTGAAGTTCTTCCCCCACCACCAAACTCCAACCAATCCTGTGTTATCAAAATGGGGTGCTGGTTCCTGCATAGGCTAGTCAATTTCCCATCTAAGATGAAGAGAATTCAAACTGACATTGGTACGTTCTTTTGAAATATTTATTCTGCAGAATAGGAGACACACACAGAGCTCGTGCTCACAAAAAAAACAATGTGTCTCAAGAATGTGGACAAAAAAGGCTCGGATTTCGGGTTCCCCCTCTATTCTTGATTTACAGCCATTTCTTCCTCCCCCATTGTTACTTAATTACATTTCACTGTGAAATTCCTGGCAGAGAAATTTCCTGGTTTCAAATCTTCCCAATACACATCCTGAATATGTTACATGCAAAGTTCCGTTTTACATGTGACCCAGAAAATTGTATATTTATGCTAATTCCCACCCTCCAGTGTTTACACAGTCAAACACAGATTCACTCTTTTTAATATTCTCATACTCTTAGTTCATCTAGCTGGTTTGACCCCTGGACTACTCTTAAGACAGCATGTATACCCTTTTCTCAATATGCATTGCTTCATACCCTGTTTTCCCCCAAATAAGACCTAACCTGAAAATAAGACCTAGTATGATTTTTCAGGATGCTCGTAATATAAGCCCTACCCCCAAAATAAACCACAGTGAAGTGAAAGCCCGCCCTCCACCATTGTGCAGCAACCAGAAGAAGATGACATGACTGGAAAGTAAAACATCTCCTAAAAATAAGCCCTAATGCGTTTTTTGGAGCAAAAATTAATATAAGACCCTGTCTTATTTTTGGGGAAACACGGTAGAATATTACTGCAAAAAATACAGTGACACAGAAATATAGAGTTTTTCTAACACTCGTAGCCTCATTTATTCAGAAAGGGAAGTCAAGTTGGAGAATGGCTGATGTGTAGCTTGTGCAAAGCTTGAGGTGCAAGAGTGAGTGGGTTACAACCTAAACTGTGAAACTGAGCAGGAGCAGAGCTCGGTGTGCATGGAAACTAAAAGCATCTTCCACTTTTTCCTTTTTTGGGGGGGCGGAGGTACTTTTACTACAAGTAACAGCAATATCAACTGTGTTGCCAGACTCACTGCTTTCCTCCTCACCATATAGTGCCTTGTATCTGCTGTTATTCCTGGACATAACTAGAATGGTGGCCACCAAAACAAGGGTCAATAGGTTTTGGAAGTAATTCTGCAAATGGACCTTGTGTTCCTAGCGGATTAAGATAAGGAAAAGCAACAGAATCCTTCTCAGAGAAAGCATGTTCAGAGAATTTGGATTCATTGCTTGCTGAATGCTTTTCTGTTACTAGGAACAAGATTAATCTAAAGCCAGGCCAAAATTTCCCCTCCCAACTGGAAGCTGGTATCAGTGTGGATAAAAATCTATTGATTTTTTAAAAAAAACTCAGACTGATTTAAATCACAAATGTGATTTAATTTTTAAAAAGCATTTTTTAAAAAGTATACATCAATTTTTTTAATTATTTGAACCAAAATCCACCCTGCTGCCACAGAAGTGATCTTCCTCCTCCATGCAGCAAACACCAGCAGAGCTTAGACAGAAAAAGAAAGTCTAAAACTCAACAAAGCCTGGCTCCCAGCGCTGAAAAATACAGCCTGCAAAAGGTGAATGAATTCTACCCAGCCATAAGGACAGGTGATCACTGCACACAAAAGACTAGCTAATGACATCCATCAATCACAGTGATGGACTATCTTCACCCCCCTTATCACAACAATACACCCATAACAAAAAAATACCCTGATCACCATAATAACCCAATTTCCTGAAAAGGACAAAAAGCTGATCCCACAGCTACAAATACTCAACTATCCCACACTCTACACCAGAACACAGACAGAGTTCTGACTCTTGTCCTCTGAAAAACTAAAATCTAACTAGATAATAATTTTGCTTCTAAGCTGGGCTCATCCCTCCACCTTCTCCTGGTTTCAAAAAGACAAACCGTTTTTCCTTTGCTAGATCTTGCTAGCATTCCATCCTATGTCACTAACCAACAAAGAACAATGAAAGAACTACTCACATATCCCATCACCCATCTACATGTCTAAGACCTCCTCCTTCTTAACACTTCTCAGCAATTAACCAATTTACTTCAAAGAGGCTTAACGCAACTCCCCACCAAGAATTCTCATCAGTCCCAGGTGCGTTATCTTGCTTCCAATTAGCTGGTATGCATGTTTGGTCTTCCCTGGGCCTCTTCGTGTCCTTGCATTCTTACTGCAGCTCCTTCTGTACCAGGCATGCAGTAAATCTGGAAAACAATCTCACGGCCTAACACATTCCATCGCTTTAAAATCATGTTAAACTGAACCTAACAGTCTCAATTTTCTTTGATTATAATTCCCACTATCCTTCAAATCCTCACATGGAACACAGCCAAACAGCCCGAAAAACCTACAACAACCATCGGATCCCAGCCGTGAAAGCCTTTGAGAATACAAAGAAATTGCTTTTTTTGAACAGATCCATCCCTGGGGTGGTTGAAATTACATAGGCATCCTTCAGTCTCGAGAGACTATGGTAACGTGCTCTGTATGGAGGACTTGGAACAGCGTCTAGTGTTTTGATGCTGTATGCGAAGCTGGAGTGTCCTCTCCAGAGCACAAAGCCTGGGTAAAATAATATGAAGGATAGGCTGTTACCCAACCAGCAAATCCCCCCTCTCCACATCACTGAAATAGTCCAATAGAAAGGCAAGAGCCAATACAACTGGTTTCAGCGACGTTGCAGGAGTTGCCAGAATGACATGAACTGCCTCCGGGACTCCGGCTCTGGATAAAGCAGTGTAATGACACATATATAAGCACCAGGCCGCAGCCCACAGTTTGAAGATCAATGTGGACTACTTCAGTCATTTGGTGTTCTTTCTTACGCATTGATTGTGCAAGTAGTTACCCATGGCAGCCTAAACAGAAATACTGGTATTTATGGTTGCTCTTTTCTTCTCCCAGCCATGTCTGTTTCCTCAGGGACTAGGAGTGTAGACGACCAATGAATCATAGCCACTGAGCTCTGTTCTTCTGCTTGGGTGCCTCTGACTCTTCCGCAGAGAAAAGACACACAATCCAAAAATAAATACTTACTCTTTAAGGTCCTATGGTATGCATATTAAGTAAATCCTACTGATAAAAGGAACATTGCTTTGATTCCATTCTGTACTGTATTGTCTGTTCAGTTACTACTGAAGATTTTGGATAGCTCTTGTATTCTGTAGTTATACTGTAGCTAATGTCAAATCACATGAAAATTCAGTGAAGTATGTTCTGTAGAGTTGCTTTTTCAGTACTACTAATTGGTGAGGTCTATTACAGGAGAGAATGCTTGATTGGGATAACAAATGAGGGTCAACCACAGTGAGGCTTTAAAAAGAAGAAAGTAAAGAATCACCTTGGCTCCTTTTTATGGGATGAAGACAAATATCATTGCAGGAAGATTAGAATTTGGTCTAACAGGAAAATATTTACTAAAGTTATTCATGTATTCTTGCTTCCTGATATCTTAAATTCAGAATTTTAGCTCCCCCAGTCTAAAGTCTGAGTACAAGAAGCTGTTAGGGCAGCTTTTACAGATTGTTAAAGGTAGCCTAAAATGTAACATTGCCTGTGATGTGTAGTGTATATTAATTTCTGGAAAGCGGGTTTTGATAACATTTGGGAACTATGCACAGATGATCAACTGGGCATTTGACTCTGGACAGGCATTCCCATCCCCCAAATATTATTCCTTGTATCGAAGGATTATCAAAGAAATCTGCCTGGATGCTGCTGACTCTCCCATTAAGAGAATACACATTTGAAAAATAACATTGAATCCTTTTGCTCTGTTTACTGTTGCGTTCTAAGACTTGTTTTCTTTTATGGTACATATTAAACTCCAGGTAAAGCCTATGGATTAAAGGGGCATTGTTTTAATTCCACTCTGCATTGTACTGTCTGTTTAGTTACTAAAGATCTTAGGTAGATCTAAAGTCTGAAAAATAAAAAAATACAACTGCCCCCTTATCAGGAGAAAGTTGGCCTATAAATAAGACTATTCAAAATAATATTATTCTGCTATTTGATAAATGTACCTGTTTTTGTTTTGCACAATTTTCCAAGGTTTCATGGTATTAGTGAGAACCTCATGATCATGGTAATGATGATAAGGATGAGGATTTTTTAAAATATGGTAATCTTTTACTTTGGTAAAGTCATGTCATCTAAAAAGACTCTGGGAGCTGAGGAAAACCTTCCCAGCCCCAGGTATGTTTTTAAGTACAGTATGGCTAATGAAACAGCACCAGATAATGCAACAGATTGCGATCTCCAGGACCATTATTTACAGAACTCAGCATTCATAGCATTTAATTATTATGATTTGTGAAGGTGCATCCTTCTAAGCTCCCAGTGGTATACTGCATTTCATTTCGGAACAGCAATGCAAGCTGGCACTTGGAGGCATAGTCTGTTTTTCCTCTCCCCAACCCCCACCCAGTTCCTTCCCCCCCCCCATCTCCCCCGCCAACTTCTAGCTGCTTGCTCTAGCAAGACTAGTCTAGTAAGCAGCCATGCTTATCCAAGCCAGAACATGCCGTACCGGGTACAGGCATATTAGACTCCTGTCATGTCCATTCCTGAATTCAGATCACTAGAGACTAATACCGAGTGGCCTTCTAATGCCGACTTCACACTGGGCGACCTTTGTGGGGGGCCAGGTAGGGGGGGAAGGTTAAGGGTTTGAACCCCCTGTTCAATGACTTGAAGAGAAATATCGTTTCCTTTTCATGTTCAAAATGTGTTCTTGAAAGGCTAACTCAAACAGGCGTAGCTTTATGTAGAACAAGTACACACAGTCTAATAGGCAAAAGCCACATGTACCTTAGAGGGAGAGAGAGGGAGAGCATCCACACAGGCACTTTGGAGACTTACCTACCATTTTACTCTGTCAGTGTTTTCTGTAAAACTGTGCGCAGGAGGACACATATCATTCGAAAGTCCTTGTAATGTTGCAGTTGGCTCTTTGTGGAGATGCATTCTTATTTTAGCCAACTTTTGATGTTGGAGCAGCTGCAACACAACTGAACTTCCATAAAATGCAAACATTTGCTTTGCTGTTCACTGCAGTGGCCAGCTGTTCTCAGATTATTCTCTACCCTTTGTAGAGAGCAATCAACTATTTGAAGGGAGCATTCCTCTGAGGATTTGGAAATCATTAAAAGAATTTGTTACCCCTCTCAACATTAATTAAAATAAATCATTGTTGTAATGGTTAGAAATGGGTTCAGTTGCAATTTTGATTACTTATTCTATTTTGTTACTTAGAGTGTGATTTTAGGGGTGGTCCGTTTTGAGATATTTTAATTGTGTAATAGTTTTGCATTTTTGTGTATTTTTTTCAAATTTAAAACGTGTGTATTCTCGAAGTCTTTCATGGCCAGGATCTGATGGTTGTGGTGGGTTTTTGGGGCTCTTTGGCCGTGTTCTGAAGATTGTTTTTCCTGACATTTCGCCAGTCTCTGTGGCCGGCATCTTCAGAGGACTGGAGTAGGAACTCTGTCCATGCTCTGTTGCTGTTTGATAGTTGAGTATTTATAGCTGTGGGAACAGCTTTTGTCCTTTTCAGGAGATAGGGTGATCAGCGTGCTTTTGTTGTGGATGTATTGGTGTGATAAGGGGGAGAGATCATCTGTCACTGTGGTTGATGGGTGTCTTTAGTTGGTTTTTTGTGTGCAATGATCCCTGATCCCTGTGGATGGGTAGAACATCCACAACAAAAGCATGCTGATTCATCCTATCTCCTGAAAAGGACAAAAGCTGTTCCCACAGCTATAAATACTCAACTATCCAACAAACAGCAACAAAGCATGGACAGAGTTCCTACTCCAGTCCTCTGAAGATGCCGGCCACAGAGACTGGCGAAACGTCAGGAAGAACAACTTTCAGAACACAGCCAAAGAGCCTGAAAAACCCACAACAACCATTAAACCGTGTGTGTTCATGACTGCCAATGTAACAGATTCATTCTGAGTAACACCTGAGTGTTAGGGACATTAAGACATTTCATCATTGCCATTGTTTTAGTCAAGAACAGCGTGTCAGAAGTTCTCAGCCTCTCATGTGGGATTTCATTTCCTGTATGAGACTGTGGCACAGTAGTTATTCCCTTTGTGTTTTCAACAATTTTTACAAAAATTCTTCAAGAATACTTTCTTCTCTTTTTGGAAAGCTTAGGCAACACACAATGAGTACAAAAAGACAGTCTGATTGATCACAGAGCTACAGATAACCCATCCAGAACTACTACAGCGGTTTTTTTTTTTGTTTCAGAATGTATAAATTTATGGATGTACACAGAAAACATTTTCAGCAAAGTGCAAGGATTTATATTCCTAGTTTGTATAAATTCTAACATTTCCAAGATCTGCTCTATTCGAAGGTGTACTCTGATAGGTTGAACAGCTGAATTCTAGTTAAAAGGTAGTGGTCTGTAAGAAGGAAGAGTTGTAGCCTTGAGAATTGCCCATTGACAATATACCCCTGGATTCAGAGGGCACACATAGCACCTGTTCCTGGGCTTGCCTATTATACTAAAAAATACTGTACTTTTCACAAACAATTGTAGTCATTATTTTTGCATCTATGCAAACACTTTTGTAAGTACAAATTTTGTGTAACTCTTGTACAACTTGAGTTGTGGTGGTGATGAGAGAGATCATGATCTGATATTTTATTGCATATGAAACAAGCCTTGTGGGCCATTTGTACAGGCAGAAATGATTACACTCAGGGAGCATCTTCATTTGAGTAAACGAGCAGCACTGTAATGTAACAATTTTCCTGTCCTGAATACAATTGCACACTTTATTGAGTACTAGTTATTGAAAATAGAGTTATGCAGAAAAGAGTGGTACTGGTGAAAGGAAAATGTCTTACTATTTATTTGCCTGCTTTTCTTAATCTAGTATATTCTGTTTTTAAAATATACATAAATATTGCCTTTGTTAGGAATTGTGTCTTAGGAATATGAATTTTCTGCCTATTTTTTCTTGGTGTAAAGAAATTGACCTAATCTTTGTGTGTGTGTGTGTGTGTGTGTGTGTGTGTGTGTGTGAGAGAGAGAGAGAGAGAGAGAGAGAGAGATAGAGAGAGAGAACATGTAAAAGCTCCAAATGGTAAATTCTGGTGACTTTTTTCATGTGACATGTTTTCATTAGGGGAACAAGAGGCCTTCCAGATATTGGTGAACTGCAACTCCCATCAAGTCTAGCCAGCATGGCCAATGATGAGGGATGAATGATGGGAGTTGTATTCAACTAGTTAACTAGTTCATTCAGTGACAGTCTAAATATTGGTGGAGGAGAGTAGCCTTTTTCCTTTAAAATGTGGAAACATAGCCAATAAGTGCATAAAATAAAGAAACACATGTTGGGTTGTACTGTGTGGTTTCTGTTAGTCTGAAGAACAGCTTATGCCCCCCATATAGTTGCTTCTTGACTCTGTCCTGGTAGCAAAGCCAGGAGACTTTGTTGAATAAGAAAAATGCACAACGTCTGGAAGGATAATCCTAAACAGGTCTCCTCAGAAATAAATCCTGCTGATTGTCATGAGATGTACTCTAAGGCAGTGTGCATAGGACTGCCGTTCCTCAAGTGTGGGTGTGAGGCCTCTCCAGATCTTGCACCACAACTTCCAGCATGCCACACTACTGGCTAAAGCTGATAAGAGTTGCTGCTCAACATCTGGAGAGTCACAGCTGCCTACCCTGCTACCCATAGTTTTGCTTGAGGTAAGCCCTACTGATCTGAACTAAGTCTGTTTCTGAGGGGGCATGCGTCTCAGCCAGCCATGTGTCTTATATATTATAGAAGGCAACCCTCTATTAGAAGGGTTGTCATAGTATAACCCTTTATGTGAAAGAGTCTTCTGTTGAAAGGGAAGTCTCTGTTTTGAATCTTGTTTAAAGATCAGGAAAGAGAGGAAGATGGGAAAGCGACCTTGAAATTGCATCGGGACAGCATGCCAAGCAGGTAAACAGGCCACTCAGTTACTGTTTGGCATGCCACATGTACTGTATAGTCATTAGTTACACATGTGCTTCTGAAGGCGTCCATTGGCAGCTGTCATTTTATATAGCTGTGCAGCCTCTGTTGCCTTCATTTTTATTAGGGATAGGTAAGTCTCTTTGCTACCTGCACGGTTAGGTAAAAGAAGGTATGTTATGTAGATGTGCCACATCTTCACTTTATATCAGTCCCAACATTTAACTTTTCTTGGTAATCAGCCTTAAATTGCCCTGTTAGATAACTTTTGTTGTTGTTTAAAAATTCAACGATGGGTGCCTTGTAGTGCTGTCTTCCATTTATTGTGACTATTGTAAGTCAGTCCTGCATTTGAGAGAGTTCGACTGGATGACCTTAGCATCATTGTGGCATTCTTCGCTTCTGTATTAGATAGTTTGAGAAAACAACTTGTTTTACTCTTTTCTTCTAGGCCCAACCCGCAAAATGCCAGCAACTGCCAGTGCAATGGACTTCTTTCAACTCTTTGTCCCTGACAACATACTAAAGAACATGGTGGTGCAGACGAATATGTATGCCAAGAAGTACCAGGAGCGGTTTGGGAGTGATGACACTTGGGTGGATGTCACCTTGACGGAAATTAAGGCTTTCCTTGCGTACATGATATCCACAAGCACTCACCACTGTGAGTCTGTCCTCAGCATCTGGAGTAGTGGTTTCTATAGTAACAAGAGCATAGCACTGATCATGTCTCAGTCAAGATTTGAGAAGATCCTCAAGTACTTCCATATTGTGGCCTTCCGTTCCAGCCAGACAACACATGGCCTCTACAAAATCCAGCCCTTCCTGGACTCTCTGCAGCATAGCTTTGACTCCACTTTTAAGCCTTCCCAAACCCAGGTGAGACTTCTGTTTCTTGGCTGTGGAAAATCTTAGCTTTCTCCAGGCTTGTATACCAGAAGCCATTTTGTAGTAATGCAGCAAAACATACACTCATCCATCTGCTTTGGCAAAGAGTTGCTCAGAGTGGTAAGAACTCCTAGACAGAGCAGTATCATGGGGAGAGTGCCTTCACACATGAAGTTTGTCAAGTGTACATCTAAACCATATTAGGAAAAACTGTGTGCACAAAGGCAGTCATACAGTGGCTTTTCCCTTTTTGTTTCTCATCAGTCATGCATCCAAGTGTGCAAATCAGTGCATGACTGCTTCCCTCAACCAAGGAAGCACAGGTCCAACCTTGCAACTTGTTGTTAGTAGAAATAGATGTACATGTACAACAGTGTACTTAAACTGTATAAATCCTATATTATACTGACCAAGATGTTACACAAACATATGTTTGCAAACTTGGCAGTAGCAGCATCCTCTTGTTGAGTGAAACAATCATTGGCAAACCCAGGTTTCTAATACAGTGGACCCTCGACTTCCAAAATTAATCCATATTGGAACAGTGATTGCAGGCCGAAAAGTCTGTAGGTCGAGGCTCCAGTGACCTACAACGCATTGAAAACCGATTAATCCGTAACCGGCCATTTTTGTTCCATTTTGGTTTTTTTTTTTCGGTCTGTAGGTCGATTCTCCGGCTGCAAGTCGAACCTAAATTTTGTGGCCAGAGAAGTATATAACTCGAAAAGTCTGTAAGTGGAGCCGTCTGTAAGTCAAGGGTCCACTGTAGGTAATGTGACAAAGAGCCCTTAGGAATATATCCCTTTGTTAACGACATAAAGCCCTTAACAAAGGTAGTTAGTTTGCCTTCAGCATTCAGTACATCCAGCCTGGGCCTAGAGTGGTCCTCATATTCTGGGACTCTCTCCAGTTCTGCCATGCTCCTCCCCTTCTTCGGCTTTCTAAATTTGGGAGAGAAGAATGTGAGGCTGGAAGTAAGGGAAGAAAAGGCAGTGAAGTATTTGAAGGGAGGCAGTTTTAGTCACTTTCCCAATGGTTAGGCTTCAGCAAGGCATCCCACTTGTTGGCGGGAGGATAAAAGGGAGAGGACCAGCCTGCTCTCCCAGGAAGAGCATTCCATAACCTGGGAGTTGCCACAGAGAAGGCCGTCTCCCGTGTCCCCATCAGCCATGCCTACGCTGGCAATGGGACCAATAGGAGGGCCTCCTCTGATGGTCTTAAATGCTGAGAGGGCTCATATGGAGAGAGAAATGCTGTTTCACAGCTTCTGTTTCTTTGGCACAGTAATAACCACAGCAGGATTCTGGTGGTGAAAGAGGGCTTTTATCTTAGCATGATGTGGCAACTCTGTAAGTGTGATCTCCAAAATTTCAGAAGATCAGCAGCTGAGAAGCTACTATTTTCTGTGTAGTGGAAAACTTGTATATGGAAGTCATGCTTAAATTTTAAAGCATCAGTGGTATTTCATTTGGGAGTTTGCAAAAGAAACCATCCTTAAATTGATCCTTAACAATTAGTTTTAAATTCTTGGCATATGTGTCAGCTCCACTCCCTCAAAGTTTTATAAAGCCCCACTTGCACAAAGAAAGGCTAGTGTTAAATACGTTATATTGTATGCCATCAAGTCAGAACTGAATTATAGCAATCCTAATAGGGTTTTCAGAGTAAGTGAGATATGTACAGGGTAGCTTTACCAGTGCCATACACACATACCCATGAGTTTCCATGGCCAAATAGGGATTTGAACCCATGTCTCTTGAATCCTAATCCATCGCTCCATCCACTATAACACTTGGGGGGCAGTGTAAAGTATGGTATCCTGAAGTGATTTGTCAAATTGTGCGTTGAGAAAGAAATAGATCAGACCTTGAGTAGATGTTGTTCTTGACTTTTTGATACCATGTAAGGGGCTTTACTGGCATGCTTAAAATTAATCTGAATTTGGGGTGCTGCTTCATTTAAGTTGTTTTTTATGCAGAATGTGATCCATATAATTTACTTGCATGGTTTCAAGACTAGGTCAGTTTATGAGTGAAGACTGAATGCAATTTTTAGCAAGCCATTGCTTGCATTATTTCCCATATCTGTCATTAAGTACCTTTAATATGTGCTTGTGCAAATAACTCTGATAGAGCTGAGTCTCTATGTATGAAAGTAGTTTCTGTCATGTACAGTGGGGTCTTGACTTAAGAACGGCTTGAGTTAAGAACATTTTGACTTAAGAACCGCTCTCATAGGAAAATATTGACTTGACTTAAGTACTTAGATTTGAGTTAAGAACTGAAAAAAAACCACATGGGAGGCAGGGAAAGTGCAAAATTTGAACTTTTAACTGTTGGCCAGTGAAAAGGGTGCCTGTCTGCTTCCTCACTCCTCCCAGCGTTTAGAGAGTGGATTGGGAGACAGTCTTCAGACTGCCTGGTACTGGACTGCCTGGACTGTATTTTCCCTGCCTTCCCTGAACCTTTCTTGACCTAAGAAAAAAAGAAACAAAATATTTCCCTCTAGTGGTCGAAGGCAGAATAGCAGCTTCCCATTAATTTCTATGGACGGAAAAGAACCGATACGGATCAAATGGTTTTCAATGCATTCCTATGGGAAATGCAGATTTGACTTGAGAACTTTTTGACTTGAGAACCGCCTTCCAATACGGATTAAGTTCTCAAGTCAAGACCCCACTGTACCTTTGTTGTGAGCCACATGGATGTATAATACGTCTGTGCAAATCCATGGTGAACATCAGCAAATACTTAATTCCATTATGAAACAAGCTATGTCTAAATGTTTAACATTCTTATTCAATATTTTGTTTTCAGTAAGTTGATTGACTAATCCCTGTAATGTAATTAAGATGAAACCAGTTGCCAATGAAGAAACCTAGTACCAAAATAGTGTGATAGCACAAGCTACAGATTTTAATTTTGGTAATCATAAATCAGAACATTGCCTTAATACAACTTATTGTATATAATTGTATTATTTCCCCTTTAATTGTTGAATTAAATTGAAGAGATGTGAATGCCAGTATTTAATTATGTGTTTTTTCCAGTCACAAGGTACAACCTGCTTGTTAAATGAAGAATATGCTCTGAAGGCTCTTAGTAGCAAGAGCTGGGTGGATATTCTCTTGATTTAAGAGTGGTTCATAAATGCATGTTTTCATGCAATGTTTCATCAAATGATTGGCTTCCGTTTAAGAATTAGCCACTGTGCTAGAATGATGTCATCTCACCTTTCATACAAAGAGCACCATCCTAAGCATGACTTGTGATCAAACTAGATGGAACTTGGTTGACAACTATATTAATAGTTTTTTTAAAAAAAAATAAATAAAGAGCTGCCATGAAGTGACATAAGAGGGGCTTTAACCTTTTGCCACTCTGCGATCCAAGGTTGCATCATGTTCCCCGTCCCCCATCCAAGTGTTTGCATCAATAAGTAAGTCCTGCTTAGTAGTAGCAGAACTTGGCTAGATGTACTGCAAGCTATAAGACACAGTGTAATGGGTTCAAATTACAAGAAAGGTGATACCAGCTAAGCACTAGGACGCACTTCTTGACAATAAGAACTGTTTGATGTAATGGACCACCTCAGAAGATCATGGACTGTTGGGATTTTTTAAACAAAGATGGCCATCGTCAAGGATGCTTTAGTTGTGAATTTCTTGTATCCGCAGATAGTTGGAGTTGATGACCTTGGGTCAGCTGTACAAATCTGTGATTCCCAGAATCTAACTGGGGACATACAAGAGTTGGAGTCGAAAATGATAACTTTCTAAGCAATATGTGCACTAAGGATGTAGATAGGTGGCAGGTATAACCATCACCATTACTTAATCTTGGATGGTACTGTAAGGTCTTCCATCTCTCACTTTGGTCAGATGGCCAGATAGCATCTTTCTTTCCTATATGGAAGGTGGCAACCTCCATACTTGTCACTCCAGACCCCAACAGGAGACTGGAACCTGAACAGACTTGGACGTAAATTCTGTGTGTAAGAGAGAGAAGGGGGAAAGAGAGATTGTGTAATACAAGATGTAAATTATGCATATACTTTAATACTATTGTCCTGCAACAAGAGGTAATGTAGGAGAGAACAGCAAATTGTAACCCTAGCCTCAACTTGCCCTATGTATATAAAAGAAATAAAAGTCGCTCTACAAGTGTATACTTAAACTACTCTACAAGGAGCTTAAGTATAAAATAAAATTTTCTTACAATTCATCTTCAATTACATTCAGAAGAATAAGAAGAAAAAGGAAAGGAGATGTTCTCTCAACCAGGTGGCTAGGAGAGATACATTTGACTGCATACAGCATGGTAAAGAGTTTAGCAGGAAAAACATGTCTGTTCTTGACAATGAGCTCTTGATGATGATCAGGGAAGAAAAAGAAGAAACACACACACACACACCCCACCCGACCCCACCCTACCCACCCACCTACCTACCCAGAAGCAAACAGACAGAGGGATGGGGGCTTGCCTCAAGCCTGAGGAAAAGGACTTTGCTATTTTGTTAGAGGAAAATATAGAGAATTCCATCATTATAGACGCTGCCATTCATGTCCAAGAAGCTTCTGGAGTCCTTGGGGTCATTTTGGGCTCTTTTTTTATATATCAGGGCTGCACATTAACATTATACTGGAAAAGGAGGTGGTAGGGTGAATCACTAGAGCAGTGGGGGGGGGGGGCTAGCTCAAGGCTTTGGGTATTTTTCTGAACATAGAAAATTTATCCAGCCATTCCTCGTATTCATTATCATGCATATTATGTAGATTCTCCTAGATTTACCTGGCTTGTCAATCTCAATTCCTTCGGTTGTGTAAATCAAGATAAATGAGATTATTGTTAAAAGAGAATCAATATGCATTTGTGGTATGAACTTCTTTCTGTGAAAGTTCTTCACATTTTTAAAATGATAATTGCTGTGCTGAGTCCTAAGAAGCACTGAAGAGGTTAATTGCCACAAAATAACCTTTCCAAAACAGATCTGTGTTTTGAATGGGCAGCCGTTTGTTTTCTGAATGCTCATTTGAAGGCTTTGTGCTGTTGGGTAGCCAGAGGAACAGAATAAGGCTGGCAGGAACCAACACGAAGCTGGCCAAAGGCTAGCATTCTGGAAGGAATTAAAATTACCAAGGCTCTATTCTGAAGGGGGAACAAGTTCACCAGAAGCTAGCTTCTCCTTACTGTACTTGTAGTCTGCAGATTCATTGGTGCTGAAACAAAACATTTCAACTACCAATAATGCATCAGTCTCCTAAGCAAAGTTGGTGGCTAGATTTTGGGACTATTGTATAGGAGACACTGAAGTGGGCATCATTCTGATGTGATTACTGCATGTATATGTGCATATGTAATATGTGCACTATACGAAAGATATATATTGAAATATATGTAACTAGCTATGGCCATGAAGATAGGTAGTCCAAAAAATATATTGAAATTTGGATTGTAGAATTTCAGAAATCCTCTTCCTCCAAATAATGGGTTGGATTATTGATTTCAATCACTGATTTTCATGGATCTATTCTAAGACAGACTAAGCCTGGCTCTAACCCAGTGGCCACAATGTTCTTCATTGCACGGGAGATGGGAGGTGACAACAGACTCTTCATAAAAATGTGAAGAACGAGCCAAGAGACAAAGGAGATTGAGTTCCTTTAATTATGGCTAACCGTATCTGTGGTCCATCAAAGGTAGTTCAGAATTCTTACAGTTATATCTCTAGTTCTCCCGTGTTCTTTTCCCTACAGCCTAGAGAGAGGTCAGCTGAAAGACCGCAACTGGGTAACAGCCTTCTGGGAACTCAGGCTCTCTAGTACAGAGATTAGTCCCAAGTACTGCACATGGTCTGCTTTATTACACTGGTTTATGAGGTATTCAGAGCACAGCAGACTAAATAAACAGGGCCTTATTATGTTTGTAGGTCCTTCATGAACCTCTGATTGATGAAGATCCTGTCTTCATTGCCACCTGCACAGAGCGAGAGTTGCGCAAGAGGAAGAAGCGGAAATTCAGCCTCTGGGTACGGCAGTGCTCATCTACTGGTTTTATCTGCCAGGTAAGAACCACTGGAATTGGTCTAAACCAGTAAAGCCAAATGCAGCCTGGGTCCCATCAGGGGCCTAAATATGGCTCCTGGGCACCCTTGAGGGCCTCTAGTCTCCTAAAATATATGTTATCTTTTTTTAAAAAACTGCTTTGCTCAGAAAGTTCCCTGATCTCTTTCAAGGGCATGGGCACCATTTTGCCATATTCTGAGTCCAAGTTCAAATGGCTGGGTATGGACTTTATGACAGGCTATAGCATACAATATATATATATAAAGCCTTCAGTCCCATAGCTGTGCGAGCATGGTGTCCCCAAACCCTCAGTAGGAAGTAAAATGTTGGATGTCTGTTCCCTATGAGGACGTATGAAGGTTACAGTGCTTGTAACAAAAAGCAAAGAAAATAATCATTCTGAAGGAGTTCATTTTCAGCCCTCCCTGACATTTTGCTGTAAAGCAGAGGTCAAACAAAAGTCTGGGTGACTTTCCATCAGAAACCTGAATAAAGATTTTTTTTTTAAATGTCAGCATCAAAATCACAGTCTGCATCAGTGCTTCTCTATTTTGGCTCCACAGATGTTCTTGGACTATAACTCCCAGAAAACCTGGCCAGTACAGATAGTGGTGGAGGCTTCTGGGAGTTTTAGTCCAAGAATATCCGGAGACCCAAGGTTGGGCATCACTGCTCTAAAGCATCCTCCCTATTCCAATGCACAGATGGTTGTCATGTCCTGTGCTTCCTCCTGATAAAAAAAAAATCAGGCCAAAAAAACACATGTAAATATCTGCAACCAACCAGGATGGGTAGCTCTGAAGAAGAGTGTCCCTAGGCTTTAAAGCTGAGGTCTGCAAGCCTTCTGATATTTGCACCAAGCAATATTACCACTTCCCCATCAGTCTCATGTAGGTATATTATTTTGGACAAGAGATTTGGACAGAAAGAAGGATTGCATAATAGTATTAGTGAGGATGATGAACCCACTACAAATGGGGCTCAAATTGCTGTGTGTGTGTGAGAGGGGGGGGAGGGAGGGAGAGAGAGAGAGAGAGAGAAAGAAAGAGGATCTTGGCCTCTAATGGGTGATGGATTTCTGAAATTCATTGTCATTCTCAGTTACTTCCTGGAGTAACATACTGTAGCTCTCTCGCCAGCACAAGAAGTTGAAATATATTGAACTCTTTCATCACAATCTCAAGTTTTTTTCTGTTACTGGAGGACTGATGGAAGAAGCCACACTGTGCCAGTTCCCAGGCTGCTCTTATCTTATAAATGCAAGTTTTTCATATGACCTATAAGCAGCAAAATATGAAGGAGAACTGGTATCGTAGGACCTCTGCAGATCATAAAGCACGTTTCTTCAATATGTAGATGTATTGGAGAGATCTCAGTGATGCTGAGGTCTCAATAAATTTTATATTCTGCCCTCAGTCCACCTCCATTAACATACGTCTTCAAGCTGTCAGAGTCAATGAAAACAGACAACACTCTCAGCACATCACCAGATAAAGCTCAACAGCTTGAGTGAAATAATGGAATTGGCACATGTGTTTGACTTGCATCCAAATAACTTTCAGAACAATCTCAAGAGCCTTTGTCTGTGCACATCTTGACAGCTCCGTCTTTCTATTCCGAAGGGTCAAGTGAGAACGGGTTTTTAAAAAGATGTGAAAACGAACACTTCAGAGTGTGAACGTGTCAATATCAATGGTCAGCAAGAACAGATGTGAGGTTTTCTCTCCTCAGACTTAAAAACCACACTCAGCTTTATGTTGATGCCCTCCCTGTGCAGTGCTGCAAAGGCCATGTGGAAGGCAGCCACTTATTCACGGAATGCCTGCTGTTCAGTGAACAAAGAAAACAATAATTTGCTCAGTGCAACAAAAAGATTTTCGTACAGTCTAAATCATTGGTTCCTATAAAGAGATAATTGATCTAAATGAGAAGAAATGATAGCTTCTTAGTAGCTATCTGTGTGAATGCTCATTCACATCAAAATGGTCCCTATAAATGTGGGCTTGAATCCAAGGTCACCGTCATTGTCATCATCTCAGTTTTATTTACATGCCATTTTTGTCATGGTAACATCATTCTTAAAGCAGCTGATGGCAACCTCAGGGGGAAAAAAAATCAGATAAGCCACATATCCAGGCACTTCAGTGCCAATTACAGGTCAAGATTTAGTCTTGCAAATAGGGTAAACACCTCGCATTAATAAATATATGTTGGCCAGAACTGTATTGGTGTTCACGTAAAGTTTGCCTAAGCTGCTTCAGCTAATTGACAGGTATATGACCAAGATGTACCCTGGCATCTCATCAGTTAGTCCTAATTAACCACAGTGGCTTCCATGGATTAAAAAAAATAGAATTCTCACTTTTAAAATTAAACTATCCATTAAGAGTTCATGGTAATATCTGACAAAAGGAAAAGGAGGCTAGGCAGGGCGACTCCTTCCTGTCTTTTCACTGACAAGCAAATAACTTGTAATTCAGACAGACTTTTCACAAGTGAGTGGCTGCTAAGGTTGGGATTTTAATGTGGCATCCTGTACTATTTGTTTTTAAATTGTTTTGGATAACATGTATAATGCTTTTTGTTATTTTAATTGATTGTAATTTTTGTAGCATTTGTCTTCTAAATATAGTGTAAGCTGTCTGAAGTTCCTTTATTTGGAGAAAGGAATGATGTATGGATTTCTCCAGATGGGCGGTATAAAAATCAAATAAATGTAAATATATGGAATGAATGAATGAAAAATCTAAATAGCAGCAAAAAGATTTGTTTTACCTAAAACAAGATACTGCCACAGATGCAAACACCAAAGAAGCATCTGCCCTGATAGTCTCTAGACACCAACAGTGACACCACCAACAACCACTACTGTAGTTTGAAGTTGGTGGGCAACAGAGCTTGGACCAGCCCAGTTGAGTGCCCCCATTCACTCACCCACATGCCCAATCAATCACCCTCTTGTCCTCCCACCCACCCGCTCCTTTGCTCACCTGGTCAACCCCCCTTACTTGCTTGGCCCCTCATCCACTGCTCACCCCCCATTTGCTCACTGGCATGTCCAATTGCAATCCAGTCACCTTCTGGCCTGCCCACCCCTCAGGTATCTGTGCCCATGCCCTCTCACCCCTTACCTCCCCATTCTAGCAACCCATCTAATTGGATATGGCAGCAGCAGGGAGACCGAGGTGGCGGTGGCTGATTTGGACGCACACACCAGCACAAAAGTTTGGGATTTGGGCTACTTTAGCCCAAAAAAGAGAGAGAGAGAGAGAGAGAGAGAGAGAGATCCTTGTGCCAGTTTATTCCAGAAGGGGGAACGTTTGAGCTCACAGTTAGCCCAGTTACCCATCCAATAACTTGATTCATGTCTAAGGAGTCAGACATGCAGTGACCAGTCACAAAATGGCCAATGACCAGTCACAAAAGAAAGAAAGCTAATTTGCAAAGACATGGGAGTGAGAAAAGCGCATGCAAGGTCAATCAGATAACCATTTCCAAATGCAGAGTTTACTATCTTTGTAGAATCATAGAATAATGGAGTTGGAAGGCCACTAAGTCTGATTGTTTGCTCAGTGCAGGAATCCAAGTTAAAGTATATCTGACAGATGGTTGTCTAACTTCCTCTTCAATGCCTCCAAGTGTAGGAGAACTCACCACCTTCTGAAGTAATTGATTCCCCTCTTGTAATGCTCCAGTTTAGTTTGGCCCAGAATTGCTATTACAGTTACTTCCTTAGACCATGAAAGGGTTGCTTCTTGTCAGGAACAATCCTACCACTGGGCACAGTACAGCAACTGTCTCAGTGAGCAAATGATATGGGGGGAGAGGGGCTCACAACAATTTGGCCATTGTTTCTGATCATCCTTGCCATTCTCCTCTTTTGGAATAGAAAAGAACAGTGTCACAGAGCTCCATGCAGTCTCCCTTTAAACTTTCTCATTGGCTTCTGTTCTTGTAGAAGATGCTACTCCATTGCCAGCATTGAACTAAGATCCACTTATCTTCCATAAGCAGAATGGAGAAAGGAATGTTACCTCGTTCTTCTTTTCAGACAGCAAAATGTCTTAAATTGGCCCTGCTTCCTTTCCTTGGTGGAGAAAGGTGAACAATTATCATGTCTGCCCCCTCCCCTGGCTGGTTTACTTCTAAATATTTGAAAACTGTCCTTTCTTAATCTTCTTTTCTCTGAGCTAAACATATCCCATTTTCTTCAGCTTATCCTCACAGGACTTAACTTTTTCATCTTTACAGCTCTTTTCTGGTTCTGTTCCAGCCTGTCAACAATTGTGGTGCCAAGAATGGAAGAAAACAATTTGCTAATGAAAAATAATTTCCAAAATAGGGTACAATTTCAGTACATTATAGGTGAACAGAGTACAGCCTGAAGGCTGTACTGTGGGGCCTTCCAGGGACTCAAGTGTGGCCTCCCCACCCCCACCTCCCGAAAGCGTCCCAACAATATTATTATTATTATTACATTTTAAAAATTAAACTCCCTTTCTACACCTTCCAGAGCACTTGTTTCTAACCTTGGGTAACTGAAGTGTTCTTGGGCTGCAGCTCCCAGAAGCCTTCACCACTAGCTGTGCTGGCCGGGGTTTCTAGGAGTTGCAGCCCAAGAACATATGAGTTACACAAGGTTGAGAACCACGACTCTAGAGGATCCACAGACAAGGTCACCCTGTTTCTTTCCTCCCTGAGCTGTTTGAAGGAGGGAAGGTTTCCCCCCCAAATCATTAGTGACTCCAGATCCCTTCTGGTTTTACTCTCTCCTCCCAGATTTAGGAAGAGCAAAATGTATAATGAACAGGGAAGTGGGGGCTTTATGAGTTTAAAGAAATTTTGCAAATAGAGAGGTTGGAGAACATGAGAGAACCATACTATATCTTGGTTGGATATGTTCTTGCATTGGGATTTCTTGAATTTGTCTACCTAGGCAATAAAGCGCAGTCAGCACTTCTGCATTTCTAGTTCTGTTAAGCTGTGTAAGGATTTGGATGAGAAACTACCAGGAAGTGACACTCCGGAAGAATCTAATCTAATCTAACCTTTTCTTTTCTTTTCATGGTATCAGAAATGCTGATTTGAGCTCTGAAATATTGCCAAATCTTGTTTCTAAAAACTAACTTTTCTTAAGTTGATACTCTCCAAAATGGCATTGGGTCAGGTATGTGATCCTGCTTGTGCAAGTTCTCATGAGAGAGAGAGAGAGAGAGAGAGAGAGAGAGAATAGTTTTGAGTTTTTCATTGTGTTTCCCTTTCTCTCCTCTCTCTTCTCCATATAATTCCTTTTTCATGAATTCTGGAGTCTTTACAGAACTGTGGCAATTAAAAACAGAGACCCTCCTCCAATGCCATTGAATGTCAGGAATTGTACAAAACTGATAAGGTGGTACATTAAAACCGAGATGACTTTGACTGTCCTCACGTTATGAATACACTTGTTTGCTCTCTTATTAAGCCTGAATTGATTTACTTGTTCTGCTTTGAGAGTGCAAAATAGAAGCCTGGGGTGAATTTCTTTTTCAGGGACAGAATTGCAGAAGGATTAGCCATCTGTCTCTTTTCAGTCAGAGAGAGGTTTCCGTCAGAGGCGGAGACTATTAATTTACCCTCATACAGACAGGGTTATTCTGTATTTAACATATACTGTATGTCTTCCTAAAGAAGCAAATGATGAAAATACAGGACTAGTACAAATAAAACCTGATGGGTCACAATGTCAATGCTTTTTGACTGGAGAAGGTTTCAGTGTCTTCCTTCCTAGCAGCCCATTTTCAGTTCCCTCCCCAACTGCATCAGCACTTGCAGCTTTGCCATTTTCTCTGTTTGAGCATCTGAGAAATGTATTCCAACTGTTAATTAAACCATAGCTTTAAAGAATATCCACTCCTGAGAGTCATATGAGGCACCTTCTCTGTCAAGCAGGGGGGCAAGACACTTTTTTGTGCATAGGTTATTGCTGACATGTTTCTGTTACAGAGGCAGCTCTAATGTCTGTGGAAATAGGCTTTAAAAATATGACTTTCAGATGGTGCCCCTTTCCTGGCAGCTGCTTTGTATAAGACAATTTTATGCCAAGGAAGTACTGATGAGTCAAACTGAAAATAGAGACATAATAGCTGTGCTTATGCATCATAATAACCTACGGTTTAGGTTGGTTTAAATGGCCCTATAGTCTCCCTACATTTGTATACTCTCTCCCTGTTTCCCTGGCAGAGATTCCAGGAGGAGATTGAAAGTTCTCAGATCCAATTTGAGTTAGCCACGGTTTAGTGTTGCATCTGAATCTTAAACTGTGGTTGCTCATAACTTTGGTTTGTTGAAACAAGCCAGATGCATGGACCCTGGTGTGCAGTTGTTCTAGGTAAAATGTGTTATAAAATTTACTAAATATTAACTAAAATTAACTTTTGCAGGTTCAGGTTACATACCGAATGGTGTTAGTCTACAGTGGAAGCACAAGTTCTCAAATTCCTCCTTGTGGTCACAATAGAGAATGAAGGGGAGGTGAAACCACTGAAAGCCTTGTCTACTTGGCTCCTTTCTCTTGTGGAAAGCTTGTTCCTCTCATAAAGCAGTGCTGTTAGCATTAGAATGGCCTCTCTGGAATTTTTGGATCAAGCTGGAGATTAGAGCAAACGTTTGTCACCTGCCATTAGCCCATTTTCCCCCCCACAATGTGATTCTTCAGAGAAACAAGTCTGGAGAATGAGGCTTGCAATGAAATCCATGTCTGACTTCCACTGGCCAATCGCAAAAGAAAGCTCACTGTGATGCAACACAGAGGGCTGATCTAAAATAGGTGTTTTCACAAATAGTATTGTTTTACACTTAAGAAGGTATCATTATAATGACATACTGTGTCATCTACAGTAGTTGAAGTATTTGCTTCTCAGTGTGATTGGAATCCTACTCCAATACCATCAACTACATAGTCTTCATGCAAGTTTCTTACTAGATACCAATCAGTAGTGCAAGTTAGTCAGAAATCTGGTATTTCCTTCTCCATATGGCTCTGATGCTGCAAGCTGCTAATATTTGGGCTGTGAGAGTATTTAAAACTTTGTCTGAGTCACGTGCTGATATTTTGGGCTGTTGCACTGAACTGCTTGCTCCCAACCACTAGCCTATGGCTTTTGCTATGCTGGAGAAGACCCAGTTGGTTCTTCTTGGCATCATGCCTGTGGCCTAGCATGTGGAAGAGATGTATGTCCATAATGAAATGTAGATTGGTGCCCTCAATAGACAGTATAGGATCATTGTCAACAGCTGTGCTGCTGTTTGTGAGTACTGATAGAACTATATCAGAATGGCCGTCATTTTAGTGATGCTACTAGAGATGGACACAAACTGTGGGTTCATTGGTTTGTGCTGGTTAGCTTATTGGCCGAGCAAGCGTTCAGTGGCAGCACTGGGAAGAGGCGGGGCAGGGAAACCAGACCATAGCCTCCAAGTGGGTGCCTGCTGGCTTTCAAGTATGAAACAAATATTTGGTCAATAAATGAACCAGCATGAACCACTTAACTGGCGGTTCATGCTCATCTCTAAATACTACTATTCTTTTTTTATCTGCAACTGTCACTATGTTTTTTTGATCTTGCTGATGGAAAAATAGAAAGTACCAGCTACTTCTCCTGGCATACACTCCAGGGTAATGGTATCCATCTTGCTGGACCATAGAATTCATTCTTCCTTGTGCTCATTGGTACACATTTTAACATAGCTTGATGCTGATTCAAACCATTGCGCAATCTAGGTGGAACATTGTCTGTAAATCCTGTTGTAGCCCTAACTGCCTATTGCAAATATAGGGAAGGCCCAGCCTTTGAGTTGTTGCTGAACCACAGATATTGCAGATAGCATAACTAAGGTTGTTGTCCAAAGTCAAATGTTTTTCCTTTTCAAAGGTTAGGACTTTTATATGGAAACAGTGCAAAATTTCTGCAGCTCTTCTTGTCTTACAAAGACTCCTTTTTAGCAAGGCATGAAGATTTGTCTGAACCAATGATGATATAAATTTGCCACAACTAAGCCCCTAATTTAAGATTGAAGGTACTGTAGCTGTTTATGGAGTCACAAGCATCCAGGGGTATATGTGTGTAAAAGAGAAGGGGTACAGGATGGGTGAAGAGGAAGGGAGTCACAAATTCACTGAATCATTGACGCATGGAGCTACAGAGCTGGAAGGGACTACAAGAGTCATTAAGTCCAACTTTCTGCCAAAGCAGGAAATACTTAGCTACAGCATTCCTTACATGTGGTCATCTAACTTTGGTTTAAAAAACATTGATGAAGGCAATCCATTTTCCAGTCACGCAGCTCTTACTGTCATCATATTTAGACAAAATCTCTTTTCTGTTTGAATTCAGGTCATACTCTCTGGAATTACTGAAAACAAACTTGCTCCGTCTTCCATGTAACATTTCTTCAGATAGTTGAAAAATGCTACCATATCGGTCTTCTATCATCTTTCCTCAAGGCTAAACATATCCAGCTCAGTTGTGCATGATATATGTTACATCTTTGAACCCAGGATAAAATAGGAGAGATGAGCCAATTTAAGTGGCAGTTTGCAACTCTGCTTATTTATTTATTACATTGATAATCTTGTCAGTTAAAAATAGCATTGACTAATCACTGATGGCTAACAATAATCACATAGGAATGAATAAGTAAAATGCCAACAATTTCAGAAAACTGGGCCTTGTTCAGAACATGGCATTCCTTACTAATTTAGCTACAGAAAAGTGTATCTCATTGCAGTTCTAAATGCAGAGTTTAAAAAACAAAAAAGCCTTAGTGTTCCTGGGGTAGCCAGATCATACTATGAGGTTCATTTCCTGAGGAGGTGAAAGAATAGCCATTGGTCTTTTAACTCACTGACTTTTCTCTCTTCTGTTGGTCTCCCCCTTTCTTTTCTATGTGATCATTAAGATCTATGTCCATCTGAAAGAAGGAAGCGGGACTGAAGGTCTGGATGCTCTGAAGAACAAAACTCAGCTTCACAGCATGGTGGCCAGAAGCCTCTGTCAGAATGCCACAGGCAAAAACTACATCATCTTCACTGGCCCCAGCATTACCAGCCTGAATCTCTTTGAAGAATTTGAGAAGCAAGGTTTGTGAGATGCTCCATGTTGAGCTTGAACCATCAAAATCTAGAAGTGTCCCCCTAGATCCTCAAACCTTATCCTCTGATAAAACTAAGTAGGCAGGCTGTTTTTGTTTGCTACCCACATATAATACTGACTTCATAGACGTTTCCACTTTATGAGGTTTATAATGATCATATCCTTGGATAGGTTTAATCTAGTACTTGGTAAAGTCCCCCCCCCCCTTTTTTTTGGACTACAGTGCCCAGAATCCTGGAGACATCTCCTCTGCTGACTTTCAGAATATTGTGTGATCTTTATGTCATGATATTTAAATGTCTTTGAGAAGTGGCTGTTCCACCATTATTCAGAGAAGATAACACAGTTAGTTGAATTATTACATTTGTTATTGTTACTTTTAGAATCCTAGAATTTGTTTGTTTGGGTTTTTACATGGACAAGCATTCAAAAATGGCACTTCCTACTTGCGTTCTCCATTATTTCAGCCTACTCTCAGGGTTTTACTCTCTCGTTCTGCAACTACCAGATTATTCCAGCCATTTTGGCGGGTTGACATGCTGACTGAGGTATTCTGGGGGCTGCAATCCAGAATAGTAAATTTTGCAAGATCTAGAGGTAATGCTTCAGTATTTCATGGATGTAGGAGAGTGTCAGATCTATGCATGAAATAATACATTAGGACAACAATGAAATACAAGGCTTTTTTGCTGCAGGTAGCATTTTGCAATCTTCCACCTACCTCACATAACAAATGCAATCCAACTCAATTTTAGCATCAAATATATTGATCACTGGAGCCAAACCTGTCCTTCAGAATTACTTCTTGTTGTCCCTCAAACAGGGTTGGAAAGGTGTAATAAATGGATTTAAGGCTAATTGTGATCAGGGCCTGGCCTGCCATTAGACACACCTCAGAGCTGTTATGAGCCCACAACAGAAAAAAATGCAGACACTTCCCTTGGGTATATATGGGTTGTGTCTTGTAGATCAGGGTGGGAAAGAAATGGTTCCCCTTTTGCTGTTGACTCAGTCTATATTGTAGCTCCATGTGTCTCTCCTTCAGAATGAGAGAAGAAAATTTGGGAGATCACATTTTACATCTTCAGGTTGTGTCTGATTCATCCATTAAAGGCCTGATTTGTCCATAATAACTGGTCACTCTATTCTACATTTGACATTCATGAAAGTGCATTATTAGTGTGCACAATGTAATGTGCAACTCACACAATACCAAGGCAATTATGGTACATGACAAGCAAGTGGGCGATTGTAATGTATGAATCACAGAAGGATGCTTGACACTCAGAAAAGTGTTGGGATGGGAATCTCTTCAGAATATTTTTGTAAGATTTGGGTTTCTCGCCTTAATTTTAATAAGATGCACATTTGCTGTTTTCAATGGTACGTTGCTTATGCACATACACACATAATCAGACCTTCCATCTGCATGTTTACTGAGAAGCAACTCCCACTGGATACAGTAGACTTTTTTTTCCATGTAACTCTGCAGAGGATTGCAATTTGAGTTGTTTACTTTCTGTGCCATATTTTGGAAATTACAAAAGAAGAAGAAGAAGGTGAACAAAGGCAGCTGCCTTGATATCTAGCATAGCGTTGATCATTCCCTCCTAACCTGGTATCTAGAATTCCCATAGCGTGGTCAGCAGTGGAAATGTCTGGCTCCCAGCATAACTCATGGCCAGGATGGCTCGAGGTGATGAGGTCTGAAGTCATGTATCTGGAGGCCACAGAGGCGGAGGCGGGGGAAGCTTGTCTATTCAGACTAGTGACCACTCTGTAGAGTTTCAGGCATTAGCCGATCTGACCTTACCTGAAGATGCCAGAGGTTGAACCTGGGACTTTCTATATGCAAAACACATGTTCCACTACCAGTCAGTCCTCCTTTCTCTTAACATTGTATCCTGCTCTCCTTCCTTTCTCTGGGAAGGAAAAGAAGAACTCGTTTGGTACTTTCTCTTCCTACTCCCACTCCTCCAATACATATCTGTATGAGAGCCCAGGTTGGCTAACAGTTCATTTAGCCACAATCCCGTCTTATCCTAGAGAGAGTTTGAGGCAATATATGTAGCTGTTCTTTCCTTCAGTTTATTCTCACTGCAGCCCTGTGAGGTAGGTCAGGCTGAATGGGTCCAAGATCACCCTGTGTGTTTTGTGGGTCCATGAGGGCTTGAAGCCAAATCACCTCAGTCTCAGTAAAACACTCTTTAACTACTACACCTGATTGCTTCTCTGCCACTTTACACTCAGTGACTGTACCCTTCCTCCCAAAATCAGGACCTTAAGCGTAGTAACAATTTTAAGAAAATAATTGTAATAATAATAATGTACTGTCAAATCAACTCTGACATGGTGGCCCTTTTCAGGGTTTCCCAGGCAGAGTACTCAGAAGTGGTTTCCCATTCCCTTCTTCTGAGGGCATCCTGGGAGTACAGCTTGCCCAAGGTCATATAGGCTGGCTCTACTTACAGGCACACTGGAAAATCAAACTCCCAATGTCTGGCGTCGCAGCCAGATGCCTAAACCACCGAGCTATCCTACCAGTTAAGCAGATAAGCTATTCAGTATTTCCTCCAGCGAGGAAGATGGAGCTAGATTGCCAAAGCAAGTTAGCAGATGGCTTCTTTGCAAAGGTAGCCACACCAGTTTAAGATAGGGCAAAGGGACAAGGAGGGTCACAGTGGTACCGTTGCAGTAATTAGGCACAAGATTGGGCTGTGACCAAACCTGGCTGAGCCCTTCTCTGCCTTCCAGACTGACTGATGTACTGTGAGGTTGAGGCTTCATTGCCCCAGGCACAGTACCAGATAAGAAGTTGCCTGTGGTTCAGATTTAATGAAACAGAACAAAATAGTAAATCCCAATGGATTTAATTTTTATTGCCCATTGCCATGGCAACTGGGTGGTTCTATTGCAGAGTTTAATCTTTTTTTAATCCTCACTGGTTGCATGCGCTGAGCAATGCCACAAAATGAACTGCTACAAAAACTGTCATTGTTTTCTAAGTTGCCAGTCTGGCTAGATCATTCAGTGAATTGGGTACCTGGCTGTGGAACCAGAGGTTGGGAGTTCCAGTTGCCCCTGTGCCTCCCAGGAGAAGAGCCAGCCTGTGTCGCCTGGTTCTGGAACTTCAGCTCCCAGAAGTCCTGGCCAGCAGAGGTGGTGGTGAAGGCTTCTGGGAGTTGTAGTCCAAGAACACCTGGAGGCCCAAGGTTGGGGACCACTGGCCTAAGGCAAGAAGAAGGGAATGGTAAACCATTTCTGGGTACTCTTATACTTAGAGAACCCTGAAAAGGGTTGCTACAAGTTGGAATCAACTCAACAACATGTAGTTATTCTTAAATCTGGGATGCCTCCTTGTTGTGTTGTATTAGAGAGATGGTTTGTGTACGATATTTATACTGTTGTGTAAGTTGTAGGGTTGCCCCTGCCTCCAAATTCTCTGTTTGAGCTAAAGGAAGGAATGTGTTCAATTGACTCTGACGTTTATTGTACCTGTGGTTTTAAATTAAAGGACTAATTATTTAATGTGGCACTGTGGAGTTCACACTATTGTAGAAAATGGGGTTTCTGTGGTAAGCAGTAGCTTAGCTCTGGAGAATCTGTGGCCATAAAGATGGTTTCCACCTCCTGTCAGCCCATCTGATATAGCCACTGGCCAGTGGGAATTACAATCCAACAAGCTCTGAACAGAGTTTGGGAAAGTTGCATTGTGGACAACAACCTTCAGACTCCCTCAGGTAGCACCCCTTCCAGTTTTTATCAAAAAGCGCCCTCACTCTGTGGTGGAATAACTGATAAAATTCCCTTCAACCATCCAGAGGACACGAAGGACCTTTTTGAGTAAACAGTAAAAATAACAATGGGGGCGGTGGAACATAGGAGGCTCTCCAGGATCCAGGACTGTGTGAACAGCTTTCAGAACTCAGGAAGTTGTCCCCTCCTGCTCTAATTACCAAGAGCGCTGCTCTTTATGAAATACATCATAACTGAGAAAACTTCTACCCTTCAATATTCCCATTTCCAGTCAGTATTCTCTCCTTAAAATATGTTGTGTTCTCATGCTGTCATGTCCTGTAGAAGATAACTGTCTTGTAAGGTGCTTTGGATCCCAGTCAGGGGAGGGCGGGAAGGAGGGAGGGAGTTAAGCAAGCAAGCAAGCCAGATTATTGTTTGAGAGTGCAATATTGTTGGGTATGTTTCTGGTCAACTGCTTGTCACTTGGTTGGTCAGCAGGCAGCTCTGTTCTTTTCCACTCCAGAACCACAGAATAGTTTGTGCATAGAAATGTCTTATCCCTTGACACTGTAATGCTCTCTATGTGGGGCTGCCTTTGAGATTTATGCAGAAACTCCAGATGGTGCAGAATGCGGGAGCCAGGCCCCTTAGTGGGGTAAGGAAATATGAACATATTACTCCCACTCTGGCTGCCTTGCACTGGCTGCCTGTTTGGTTCTGCATAGATTTCAAAGTCTTAACGCTTATGTATAAAGCCCTAAATGGTTTAGGGCCTCGTTACTTGATGGAACACTTTCTCCCACCTAGGTCTACCCGTACCACCCGATCTAGCCAGGAGGTGAGACTGAGGAGCCTAACACCGAGGGAGGCCCGGAAGGAAAAAACGAGAAACTGGGCCTTCTCGGCAGTGGCTCCTCGTCTTTGGAATAGCCTCCCTCCTGAGATTCGCATGGCCCCTTCCCTGGGTATCTTCAAACGCCAACTGAAAACCTGGCTGTTCAAGCAAGCCTTTCCTCTATCCACCGTCTGATTTTGTTCTTTGTGCCTACTCTCATCTGGATCATTGTGTTTTGTTTTGTTTTTAGTAATATGTTGTTATGATTTTAAATTGTACTCAGATTTGATATGTTGTCACCCGCCCAGAGTAGTCAATACGACTAGATGGGTGGACTATAAATGTAACAAATAAATAAATATAAATAAATTATCCTTTTCCCATTTGCAGAGATTTACTGTTGTGGGTTGCTAAGTACAAGGAAAAGTGACTGCACAGGCCTGCCTCCGTCTATGCTAAACAACTCAGATGCTCCTCAGGCTCGAGGGCAATACCAAATAAAGATGAAAGGAAACATGTCCTTGATCTGCTGGTACAATAAAGGCTATTTTCGGTTTCTGACCAACGCTTATTCTCCGGTTCAGCAAGGTGAGCAACTCATAGCATGATGTGACGTAGTTTTGTGCAATCTGAAGATAAACCAGAGTCTGAATTAAGATACAGTGGTGCCTCGCATTACGACTTTAATTCGTTCCACCGAAATTGCTGTAGAACAAAAACGTCGTAATGCGAAAATAAAAAGCCCATTGAAACGCATTAAAACCCGTTTAATGCGTTCCAGTGGGCTGGAAACTCACCGTCCAGCGAAGATTCTCCATAGGGCGACCATTTTTGGTGCCTGTGCAGTGAGGAATCCGTCCCAGAAAACAGCGGGGAGCCATTTTATTTACCCGGTGGCCATTTTGAAACCACCAATCAGCTGGAGGAAAATTGTCGTTTTGCGAAGAATCGGTTCCCGAAGCAGGGAACCGATCATCGCAAAGCAAAAAAACCCATTCAGACCATCGTTTTGCGATCGCAATTGCGATCACAAAAATATAGTTGTAATGCGGTTTCATCATAATGTGGGGCAATCGTAAAGCGAGGCACCACTGTACATGCTGCAAGTTGCAATTTTAGGAGCAATAAAATGTTACGCTAGACATGACATTAAATGTGACTTACAGCCTAATGTGGAAGTAGTCAATCATCACTTGTATATACAGAGAAAGAATATAACTCTTTCCATTCCTTCTGTGGCTCAGAGGAAAACCCCACCTCTGATGTTCATATTTCCATAGGGAGGAGTTCTCCTATTCTCACCGAAGGAGGAACAGCACTGGAGGAAGTGGTTAAATTCTTGCCTGATCTGATCCTGTTAATTATCTCACATGCAGCCAGTGCTGATCTTAGTTGAATAGGATTTAAAAATAGAACAACTGGGGTTCAATGCAAAAGCAAATATGCAAAGACGTTAAAACCAAAGAAGCATTTAATGTCACGTGATTTGGACCTGAGGCTCCAATAATGTAAAAGAAAAGTTAGGATACAGTCCTGTACGCATTTAACTGTGCATAAATTCCACTGAACTCCTTGCCATGAATAGAATTGCTCTGGTTGAGTACTTAAATCTCACATTTGAAATTAGTGGTACTTAGAAATGCTTAAACTTGAATATATTGTGCTCCTCTGCATTAACTAAGTGTCTATTATGCCTACTAGAGGTAAGTTGGTGGCTGCGTGTTATCAACAGAAGAACACATTTACAGCATTTAGTCGAACATTAAACAACAACACATAATCGCTGTTTTATGAACGAGCATTTAGCCATTTCTGTGGTGTCTGAGAAGCACTATAGAAAACGTTTGATCCAATCTTACAGCTATTTTGGTTTCAATTGAATTTATTTATCACAATCAGTGTAGAGAGTGAGCCAATTAATAAAAGGCAAGTCGCCATTCTGGAGAGGTTGCTGTTCAAATGTATTTGCGTTGCTACCATCTGATTCTGCAAGGAATGGAAACATCTGGTAGTGGAGTATCCATGGCTTCTCTATTTTGTTCCATGGCTGAACTGCTCTGTTAATATGTTCTTTGTCTGATTTAATCTGAGGCTCATAACTAGACATTTAGCTTGATTGCATCTGGCAGGGACGGACCTTCGGCTCTCCACGGACAGGCAACTAGTGAAAGTGAAAACAGTCTGTCCCTTTCCTGGTGACCTGCTGGGGGGGAGGAGGAGGGAAAGACAGAGATAAGGAGGAGCAGAGGAAGGAAGAGTATTGAAAAGAGAAGGAGAGAAGGGAGTGGCAGAGAGAGAAACAAGGATAGACCTTTAAAAAGAAAAGAGAGGAGGGGGTGGTTTAAAGGGAGAAAGGGAGATCTCAGAAAGGGTGGTCTCAGCTACTTTGGGGTTTTTATTACATTGTTTAATAATTAATAATTATTTTAATAATTAGCAATTATTATCTGCCACTGAGATGCTATCCCCAGCAAATCATCTTAAAGGGATGAAAACTTAACCAGATCAAAGCTTTTCAAACCCTGCCATCTTGGGAATAAAAACTGCCTTTGGTGGGCCAATCATAAAGTATGCTCTATGACAAGCAACCCTCATTCAGCCCACTTCTGACAACATGCTGTCTATTGTTTAGTTTGACCCTGTGTGACACTGAAAAACAGTTTACTTATTGACAAACAAACTTAATTTAAATCTGCCTCTTTACAATACAAACTAATTTTTTACTCTTTGTTTTGTAATAGCTTTCTAAATCCTTGAAAACTATCTGCATGGCCTCCTCTCTCCATGAAAGCTTCCTGTAATCTCTATATGCTAAGCAGAATTTAGCATTTGAATAGATGTAAGAAGAATTGTAGCAGTCATTCACCAAATATTGCTGTGTTTCAATCAATATCACAGTGGCTGCCTGCAAATGACAAGTTGTATTTCTGTTGTATTTCTATTGAAACAGGTGTAATAATTAAGAGGAAAAGTGGAGAAATCCCCTGTCCCTTGGCCGTAGAAGCTTTTGCTGCTCATCTTAGTTATATTTGCAAATATGATGACAAATACAGCAAGTAAGTAAGCAGTGGGATAAGTCAGAGATAAACCCTGGAGACCAAAATCTTGTTTATTCTCCACCGCTCTCCCCCCCCAACTTGGGCCACTCTGTGTGTGTGTGTGTGTTTGTGTGTGTGTGTGTGTGTGTGTGTGTGTGTGTGTGTGTGTGTGTGCAAGTCACTCCTCTGCCATATGCACAAGGGACGATTCACTACCTCCTTACACAAGTGGAACTCAGTTGCTTGGAGTGGGATGATCTCTCTCTAATGCAGCTACAAGCTAGAGAGGCCAGGCAGTGTGCATGGAATCCTTTGCCCATGGAGCAGTTACAGTGTGTGTTTGTTAACAGGATTCTAGCCATATTGTGGGAATGCTGCCTCCCCTCAAATTTTCACATGATTTTGTCTTTACCGACAGCCAAATCAGCCACTGTACTGCTGTCTGGTTGGAAGTTGTGAGTGAGAAGTAGATTTGAGTGAAAGGATTTTAATATTTTTTTTTAAAAAAATGTTTAAGCAGCTAATCTGGAACTCTATAAGATAACTCAGAGATGCAGAGACCGAATCTGAATTTTTCTTTGTTTGTGGCCAACTGCTCAATTCATAGTCATATGCAAAAATAGTGTGTTTTAAGTTGGAGAAAATAAAGGAGTTCAGTCTTTCCTGGGCTGCTCTCCCCACTGCAGAAAAGAACTGTGTCTTGGAATGTTTCCGGGGGGTGGTGGTGGTGGAACGAGGACCATCTTGTGCTTGTAAAGCTACCAATGTCAGTGTATTAAGTTTTTAAGGCTACTTATTTAGAAAATGGTTTTTAAATTCCTACAAGGGTAAAACAGGGCTGAATTAGGATGCTGGGCAGTTGTGAGGGTGAATGTATGTTCTTTTTAAAAATGTTCTAAAAAATTTATTGTAAAGCAATTGTGGAAGGATCTGATGTTCATCACAGCAGCAGTGAGGCCCAGGGTGAGTGCATGTTTAACCATTTCATTCAATACCTGTAGCTCCACCAAAATTGCTACCCTTCATTTGTCCCAGCAGCTTCTCCCCTAAAGCTTTGGGCTGGGTGGGGTGGCGGGGGCACTTTTTTTTTGGCAAGATTGCAGTGTGTGGGGAGAATATTTGCTGTCCCTCCTCATGTCCAGCTTGAGTACTTCCCCTGTTGTTAAAGGAAGGAAACAGGCCAGTTGTATTAAAAGGTTTTGTCCTCCTGCCTTCCAGGTGTCTTCAGCGGAAGCTATAGTCCAAAATATCTGGAGGGTGCTGGGTTGAGGAGGCTTAGGCTCAGTAGATTTGTGAACTTAACAGCAAATCTGGTTTTGACCCTGAAGTGTACGTGCCAAGCAGGGTTCAAGTTGAGGCAGATGTTCCCAACATTTCTCCTTTCAGTCTTCAGGCACGGCAGGCAGAATCCTGTTCACTTGTATGATTGTGTAAGGGCAACCATGGGAACCTTCATCCTCCAGAAAGCTGTCATTTCATGCAACCTTCACACAGTGGTTGTGAAATGGAGCATGCAGAGGAGCCGCCAACAGGATTGGGGCAAGTGCTGTGCCTGTGCCCTTCCACCCACCATTTCTCTTAACAGGATCTTAGCCATGGAGTTCAGCCAATGCAACTCTTCTTCCCAGCCGTGTCGCCGGAAAAAAGTACTACACAAAGGGAATAAAAGAGAGAAAGCACTTTTGACTTGCCTCTTTAAAAACAAACCAAAAAACAAAAAAACAAAAACCCAGGAACAATCCAGAAACAGAGCCCTCTATGTCTGAGCAAAGGGTGTCTGGCACCACCCTTTCCAGCCTGGACCCATCAGTCTTCCTCTGGGCCAGAGCTGGGGCCTGCAGGAAAGACAATGAGAGCTGGGCACAATCTTCATCCTGTTGGTTCCGGAGCTGGACAGAGAGCACACCTCTGCTTGGCAACAAACGGATTAGCATTTAGTTCAGCTGGAAATTCCAGGAAGGCAGCCTGGCCAGAATTCACGCACTGGTTTCCTGACAGTATGGGTGAGGATTAAACCAAGGATATGCCAGAAGGACATTCTAGTTGGCTGGTTTGCAAGATTTCCTGGCATCCAACATAGAGTTTTGGCACTGTGAAATGGCAGCGAGCGGTGTTAGTCCAACTTGGCACAATCAGATTTATAGAGACAGTGATTTTATTTATTTATTTAGTAATAGGTCTCATCTGTACTGGTTTTCAATTTGACTTTTCCAGGGCAGTATCTCATTATACTTTAGCCCAGGACTGGGAAATGTTAGGCCCTCCATAGGTGATTTGACTGCGGTTCCTATCAGCCAGCATGGTCAATGGTGAGGGATTATGGGATTTGTAATCTCACATCTGTAATCTCCATCCTAGCTTTAGT
Source organism: Pogona vitticeps (assembly GCF_051106095.1). Taxonomy (NCBI): domain Eukaryota; kingdom Metazoa; phylum Chordata; class Lepidosauria; order Squamata; family Agamidae; genus Pogona; species Pogona vitticeps. The sequence continues at coordinate 61,567,246 of NC_135783.1, read as the reverse complement.
TTATTCATTTCATCTTTCCTAAGAAATAACTGCAATAATTTGTTACAGAAGATGTGGCTCTCCAGATGTTGTTGGACTGCCAACTCCCATCTTCCCTAATCAGCAAAGCCAAAGGTGAGGGATGATGGGAATTAAAGTCACATGACATCTGAAGGGCCACTTGTCCCCCATCTCTATCTGAAGAACTAGCAGACTAACATGGTACTTGTGTCTAGTTAGATGCAATTTGGGGAATGGGGAAGAGTTCAAAAACATCATTGCTTCATTTTTCTCATACAGTGGCAGAACTTCTGTTAAAAAGGTAAAGGTAAAGGTTCCCCATGACAATTTTTTGTCCAGTCGTGTCCGACTCTAGGGGGCGGCACTCATCCCGCTCTTCAAGCCACAGAGCCAGCGTTTGTCCGAAGACAATCTTTCCGTGGTCACATGGCCAGTGTGATTTAGACACGGAACGCTGTTTACCTTCCCACCGAGGTGGTCCCTATTTATCTACTCGCATTTGCATGCTTTCGAACCGCTAGGTTGGCGGGAGCTGGGACAAGCGACGGGTGCTCATTCCGTTGCGTGGATTCGATCTTACGACTGCCGGATCTTATGACCCTGCAGCACAGGCTTCTGTGGTTTAGCCCACAGCGCCACCACGTCCCTAAGAACTTCTGTTACTTTATGTAATAAGTCACAACTCGAGTAGGCCCATTGAATTAGTCGGTATTTGGTGAGTCAGCTCCTTCATAAATTGCACGGATTCAGTAAGCCTTCTCTGGTTGCAGCATACCATGCTAAGAGCAGTATTGTGAAGAAAGTTTGTTTTGAAAGATGTAGGAAAAGAAGGTCTCCCCAGCCTTTTTTGACTACACTCTCTGTGTTGATTTCTTGGCCAACAACAGAAAGGCAAGGAATGTCTTTTCCAGATAGATTCTGCTGAGAAGACAATTGGTGACTGACAACACAGAGGCAAAGAACATCCAATTGAACCCCAAACGGTAGGAGCAGAATGTGTTGCAGACCAGGAAGTGGGGCAGAAAAGAAGACTGAAAGTGGGCTGGTATTTGGCCTGAGCTTTTTGAGAAGGAGGAAAAGATTTGGAAAAAAAAACATGTGAGGATTCCTTTCTTGAAACCATGGATCCTCTAGGATCCATTGAAATCCATTATGCCAATCCCTTGGCCGTTGTAGCCCACTACTTTTCCAAAGTTATTGCCGTAGCTGCTTGATTTTGCCAGTTTGACAGGTGAGATCCTTTTATAACACCATTCTGAAGCATGCAGATAGTAGCCAAAGACATGCCACAAGGTTGTACAGAGTTTGTCATTTTATTTGCACTAGTCGTCATCATCTATTGTAAGATCATCAAATAGTCTCCTAGCACTTTTAGTTACAAGTGTATTGCATTGTATGCTTTCTTGGATGCTATAATGAATGTGTTAGGTGCCACATACCTCTTTGTTGTCTTTGCTACAACAGGCTATGATGCTTCACCATTTGGAAGCTATTAAAAAGTAAAATAAGAGTTTCTTCTTATTTTGGACTGTTTCATCTGAAGTTGAATTTAGGGTTCTTCCAGATGGAGCATTTGTTCTCTCTTCTCTTTTGATGCTCAATGCCAGAGAAGCACACATTTTACCAGAAGTATTAACAGATGCTTTTGACTGAAATTCAAAGTGAGTTCAAAAATAAGTGAGTTCAAAAATAAACCTAGCCTTCAGGAGGTATTTTAAAAAGGCATTATAGTTCAGTCCTGATGTAGTTTAGACCGGAATCAGGAATATGCCTCATGGCAGCCCCAGGCAGGGGCAGACAAATGTTAGGAGCCCCGGAGTGCCCCCTCTGACAGAAACCACCCTCCCCTTTTAGAAACTGTTTTGTTTTTGTTTCAAAGGCCTAACTGCTTGCTTACCACCTTTGGATCTGGTGCTCAGAGCCAGAGACCACTATAATCCTCAATGCTTCCAGGCCCTGCCCCCAGGAAACCTGGCAGGACTATTGGAGGATGGAAAAAATGAGGAGAGTGACCTCCTCTTCTCTTTTCTCCTCACTCACCCACAACCCCAAAAGAGCCAGTTAGAACCATGGCTGCAATCTTTCTCTCAACAGGAAGTAGCTAATGCTGTCATGCAGCCAGTTCCGGCTGCATTTTCTTCTGGCCCCATCCTCCATTGGCTTTGCTCACCTTTTCTATGCCAAGGCATCAACAGCCTCCCATAGAGGACCCCACCTCTAGTGTTTAGCTACACAAGGGCACTGTTGGCCAAGAACTGCACACCTACCTTGAATTTGAATTGTACACCCAAGTCTTACATAAAGCTAAGAGAGCAGATTTGAGTTTTTGGGAAAACAACAGTGGCAATGAAGAAATGTTCTCAAGGGAGGGGGCCGTTTTACATCATCATAATCTCCTTTCACAGTGATTTTGCCTACTGAGATTTTGGAAGAACCCAAGAATGAGCTTGAAATTTATGTGTGAGTGCAGAGGAGGGATGATATATAATTTGGTGTGTCATTCACTGTCCGTTTCCTTTTGTGTAAGATGTAAGGACAGACTTTTATTTATCATTATCATTCTTCCTTGCAGGTAGATTCAGTAGCTTTTAAAACACAGACCCTCCTTGTCTTAGAATCATTTTATACGTGAATTCTTTCAGCCCCTGCCCTGCCAACCCTCTTGTGTCTTTTTGTGCTTTCTAGGTATTTCATTTCTCATAAACCAAACAAGACCTGGCAACAAGTGTTCTGGTTTGCCGTCAGCATTGCAATCAACAATGCCTACATCTTGTACAAGATGTCTGATGCCTATCATGTGAAGAAATACAGCCGAGTGCAGTTTGGTGAGAGACTCGTAAAGGAGCTGCTGGGCTTGGAGGAGGCTTCGCCTTGTCAATGACGGCCGATTCCTGGTGGTTTAGGTCAGGAACAGAGAAAGGAGGAGGCGGACGAGATCTGGGAATGCCAAAATTGGGAGCCTGCAAGTCTTTCCAATTACACTGTTCTCCATGTGACAGAATGACCAGGGAAGCCATTTGAATGTTTGGGGGCTTTGCAAAGGCCAGGATGGGCTCCAAAGAGAGCATCCCTGAGAAGCTGCACATGTGACTATGCCCCTAGGCACTCTTGTCTCAGAAGTGAATTTACGTTAGTCACTATTTCTTAATACTATTTGTCAACAGGGTGTTAGTTGTCACGTGACCGCCTTTTTTCTCTGCCCTCCTCTCGTCACACTAAGCCGCCTTGGCCGTTCAGTCTGGGCCAGGCGGCGGAACATGTTCCTTTATAAACAGTGTGATCCACTCATGGTGTCAACAGGTACACTGTATTGTGGCTAAGAATCCTCTGGGATGGGGAATGGGGGAAGGGTGTCATGTAGAGGTAGCTAGAAGAGAAATATTGAGAAAAGTATAAATATATTTTGCAAACCTATCCTTAGGTAACGGCAATTGAGACTTAATGAATGAATGAAGATTTTATTTTCTTGCAATGTTTTTAGATTGTAGGAGCGAACATAATTTAGGGGGGCGTAGAAGCAATTTTTATATCAGTGGATGGTGGGATATGGAGGGGTTTACCTATCAAAGGCAAAGTCATTTTTGCCACCACTGAAGTCAATGTAGGCTTCAATGATGATCGAAGCAGAAATGATCTGACTGAATGGGGACCATTTGCAAACATCAGCTCTCACAACAGAATGTGGGAACTGCAGGAGATCGTCTGAATTGGCATTAGTTTCTCCTTAACTTGAGTTGGCCGTTCTGCTTCTTCTGAGAATTGTATAAACAAATGTGGCCCAATCCAAGGGTCCTCCTAAAAGTATAGTGGGGCTGTGTGTGCAAATCTGTGCAAGTATCCCACAATACAAAGAACAGAAAGCAAGTTCAGAGGCCTTTTTCTTTGCACTGCAGAATGCCACAGCATGTAAACAAACACAGTGATCTCACAGCTTGGGCTTATAAGAAGCAATGGTGGGATTTCCCCATTGGTCTCACTTAGCACAGATGCAAACATACTTCTGGTCTCTTAGTTTTCTTTTCAGATGCATGCTGGTAGCACACAGTGCCTTTTTGTGTGAGAGATTCTTTGAACTGGGACCATAATGTGGTTTATATTGCCCCCATTTTCTTCCCCTACACTCATTTCCAAACTCCAAACTAGTTTAGTGTGGATCTTCAGTGTAATGTTTGCACAAAATTTTCAGAAGTGACCTATCCACCAAAGGAAACATGTTTTGGATCAGCACACTTGAGATGCAAGGAGTTTTGTTCTGTCAAAAAAGGAGAAATACTGTTCCCTCCGAATTACACATCCCAGCTGACCTTCAATAAAAAGAAGCAGAAAAAGGAAGGTTCTATTTTATTCAAGCATGTTATTCAATTTACCTTTGTTGGCAAATTGGTGGCATGCCACAAGAGAAGCAGACCTTCCATCTGGTTAGAGCCAGATTTATTGGTGTTTATTGACATAGCCAAGCAAATGTAGTTGCCTCCTAAATTGAGAACACGTATAGAGGTTAAAAAAATTGTTGTGACCAAACTGGCCACTGCATCATATAGTTTATTTACACTGCCTCATTACAGCAGTTTGATAACACTTGGGTTTTCATGGCTTCATCCTATGGGATTCTGGAATATCTGGCTTGATGTGGGACTTAGACTTCTTTGCTAGAGCACTCAAATGCCCTCCTCTGAACCAGGGCACAGAATGTTAAGAACTTCAACAAACTAAAAGTCCCAGAGGGTTTTGTACAATGGAGCCATGGCAATTAAGACAGGCATCAAAGTTCTATAATTGTGTAATGCAGATATTTTTGTAGGTGTATTTTGAAACACATTATTTCCATTTACTCTAAAACAAAACGCTGTCCCAGAGATTTTGCATTTCTAGAGTTGCTTATGAAAATACACACCTGTACTTTAAGATTGAAGTACATCATGTACAACATCATTCATCCCTATGTGAATTTCATGCAGCTGATGAAAAAATTTACTTTGTGCAACTGTCAGCTATCTCTGGCTGTGACAAACTCCAGACGTCCCTAGACGGACCCAAGAATTTTTGTTGCTTGAGGGAAAGGAAAGATACTTTGCTTGAGATTAAGGACAAGCTTCTGTATATAAAAGCTGACCCAAGCTGGGCAGGTGAATATCCTTTTGGCACTGCTGGCAGGGTAGCATCCTCCACTATCCCTCGGGGCAGTAGGCTAGTTAGAGAAGCTTGGGGTAGGCTGTGTGGCACACAGAGCTTTGCCCTCCAAGGCCTCTCTACCATTCTTGGTGTCTGTCCATTGAGGCACCTGATGGCAGGATTGTGGCAGAGAAGCCAGAAAGCTCAAGTGGTTTAGGCGTCTGGCTGCAGAGCCAGAGGTTGGCAGTTCAATTCTCGGCTGTGCTTCCATGACAGAGGCTAAACTCCACGATCCATAAGGTCCCTTCTTTGCAGTTCTAAGATTAAGATTAAGGTCTAAGATTTTTAAGACTGTTGTAGAAAAAGCCACAGAGGCTCATGGCAATTTGTTGTGGTCACGAAATGAGAGGGCTGATAGTTTATGTGATCACAAATAATTAAGATGGCAAATAGTCTTAGAGAAGTTAAAAAAGTCAGTCACACACATGGATGTCTGCCAGCAGAGTCCTCCACACATGCCTCCATATGCCTCTGGATCTAGCTCTGGATACAGCTCCGGGGCAACGCGCCCCCCAGGAGGACTCCCTTTTATTAAAATTACAGATTATTGATAGTATACAGATAGTTGACAGAGTTAAAATAGGATAATGGTTACATAATGCCAAATAGGATTGGTCAAAGAAAGGCTTTGAAGTTAGCTCTCTATCTCTGTGAGAAAGAGAAAGAATGGGTAGCCGCTCCTCTCAGAAGCAGCCGCATCTTGCTGGGAGGGTATGCCCCCAATACAACAACAATGTGGCTTAGCAACCTTGGAGATGGTTCTCCAAAAGCAATTTATGGATTCATTGTAGGTTAAGCTTTGGTGGACCAAAGCTGACTTTCCTAGCTATCCACTGAGGCATTTTCTTCATTTTGGCCCCGTTATTTGGGGCATCTCAAGGCTTTGCTACAATAAACAGTTTGTAGCAGTATGGACCACTTGCAAACAAAATTCACATGCTGATATTTTATTTACTATCCCTGAGGCACTCTAAAAACTGTTATGCTGCACATCATAGTCAGAATAGCACAAAGAGTGCAGAATAGCACATTGCCAGCCACCGCCGTATCTCTGAAATGAAGAATTTGTGTGTAGTGGAAACATGCAATTTGTACCCCTTTCTAAATATGGCCACACTGAGAGCGAGGTGCCATCCCTGTATAGCCATTGAGAATATCCTGAATACAAGCATCTTTCATCTAAAGATGGAATTCTAAGATCTCCTCTGAAAAAACACCACTGTGGGCTTCCTGATGACTCCCTGACACTGGTGCAGTGGGCCTCGTGTGCCCACAGGACTGTTTCTGTAACCTTTTTGCCTTTGCACTACTGCTAGTACAGGGTCCACATCTCCAAAAAATGGCAGTATGCTCCTCAAACCTCCCTCACCTCTTTCTCTTTCCCATCTTTTCCAATAAGGAGACACTCTGCTTTCCTCCTCTGTGGTGCAGGAGGGTGCTCTGGTGCCCCCCCCCCTGCATCACAGAGAGTCATAGCAATGGCTACCCAGTTTTGCCAGCACTCATGGGAACCTTGGCAATAGCCACCAAATTTTGGCGACACTGGTTAGAGAAGCAATGTAGCTCACAGTGGGTTGTCCATATCTATTTAACACTCCATTTAGAAGTTGCCTGCCATGTTAGTTTGATTGTTAAGGTACTTTTTTCCTGGACTCGATTGTCTCTAATAGACTCTTGCATATATAACTGTAGAAACCAAGAAAAGTGAATTCTAACCATATTATGTTCCTGTTCTCTGAGCCAGTTAAAATCATAAGAGGCAGCACTTGGAAAAGCTGCTTTGTGAACTACAACTTCCAGAATTTCAGAGAACATATGACATGTACTCATTTTCCCAGCAAAAAGTAATGGTCCAGGAAGGAAAGGTATCCCATTACCCCATTATCCCATACTTTCCTCCCGTTTGTTGAATGAGGCTTTGTACCTCACCAGTGTTCTGTATTGGGGGATGTATGGAAAAAAAAACAGCCTTTCCCATTTCTCCTCCCCAACCCTGCATCATGTGATGCTTGTGCCTTACATAGGGCCAAGTTAAAGTCCCATAGAAGAAGGTAATTCCAGTAACTTCAACGCCAAAGGCAAGCTGTCTGGAAATCGACTGCAGCAAACAGCCAAGGAGTGAAAAACATGCCTTCTTTGGGTTAACATTTAACCAGGTCCTACTTTTTCCTCAGGGATTGGCTCCTGAATGCTTCTCTGTGGATTTCATGCTGACAGAGGCTGACACAGGGATGTGTTGTTCCTGGAATTTTCCTCCTTTTGTGCCTAGAATGTGCCTGGAATGACGCAAAATTAGAGGCAGGACTTCTCTTTTCTCATTGGACACTCTACTTGTTGTCATGTGAAGGGTTCATGTTTTTGAATGATGTCTCCCGGCAGCCCAAACCAAAATAGCAAATGATGGGAAATGCACTCCAGCAATATCTACAGGGCCACTCATATCCCACACAGCTGTAAGTAGCAATCTGGACCGAAAGGGCAAGTGGCATCATCTCCTACCTATTCTGCCCTTAGGCTCTTCCTCATCTTTCTTGGAGAAGGGACAAAGCAGCCCCACAAGATGTCTGTTGCCACAACCTCCTCCTCTTTGGCTAGAATCTGGAGGTTGGGCATACCCATACTGTACTGCACTAGCCCTTATTGTCCGGTAGGGCAGAGTATGGATGTGGTGCCAGGATGTTTCTGTTCCTTTTTCTGGGACTATACCCTTTGTCTTTCTTGTGGGAGGGCAGTGTTGGAGGGACAATACCTACCTTCCTAACCTCAAGTGGTGGGAGATATTGGGACACCACCATGGAGAGCTCCCTTGAAAAGTATGTTCGTACTGAAAAACATGGCTGTTTTTATTCCGGACACTCTCCCGTTATCTCTAAATTTTGTACCCTCTCAATTTTGGCCCCCTAGGGAGAAGGACCCAATTGCCCTGCCCCAGTTACGATTTTGATTCCCTGTCCCTGTACTAGAAGGTTATGGGGATTTTGTAATGTTTGTTTGCTACAAATGCACACGTTAGGGATAGAGGCACATCTTATATGCTCCAACAGACAAAGCCCACCAGATTTCCTAGGAGACAACTCACATGTCAAGATGTGTTACAGAACTTGAACTCAGCTCTCAGCCTCATACAAAGCACAATCTGTTGTTCTTTTCACACACAGCTACTTTCCCCTCCTCATCCTGTGTCATGGCTCCCTATCTTCCTTAGCTGCCATGGAGGCAAATCACTGGAATAGGGGAAGTCACCAATTACGCTTTGTCATGTCCAAGTATTGCCTCATGCAGTGCCCACGCTGAGAGCTCTGCTCATAGAAGTGTGAGAGGTAACTCATAAAAAGATAAATACAGAGCAAATAGACACTGATCTCCACAACTTAGTCTGTTAGTAACCATTTTTTCCTCATCAGGTATGGCACCTTATTTTTATTTTAAATGGTAGAATCACCTAAATTAACTACGGTTCTTATTTAAAATAATATTGCTTTTAGTGGTCCTATTTTGTGTGCTTCCATCCCTGAAATAGTCTTTTAATTGTTCTTCCACACAACAGAACTGTAACTGCTGGTTGTTGGTGCAGTACCAGTATAAGCCGTGTATTTTGGTGGTAATGGAGAGAAAATGCACTCTGGCACTCCCCCCTCCAGCTGTTTTGATTTTGCCTCTGGAGTTTGATTAATCTGTTTTTAAATTTCAGCTTGTTCTGCCTGTTGTAACAAAACCAACGAAAAGCCCTCTTGTGGCCTTTGGCTGGAATCCTGCGCATACACGCCCAGGCACAGAGTTTGTAAATGATACTCCTCAAATGAACCCATTAACATTGCATTTGGATCCAGGGAGTCCTATTCATTGCTTGTTATCTGCGAATGTTACTATTTAAGAAAGTGGTACTAATAGTTTGAAAAAAATATGTCAAAATTAAAAATCCAAATGACCACTCCCCCCCCCCATAACATTTTGAGGTAAAATGAATTACATGTGAGGCTTGTGCCACAGTGCAGTGATATGAGCACAGGAGAGTCCATGCTACAGCCAGGATTATGCACAGATAATCCTAATTGGCACCAGTTAATGTTTTGGTGAGAGCTGAGTTTTAGACTGTCTGCTCCATCTTCTCCCAAACATTTCATCAGCTTGATTGTTATCTCAACAGAACTAGGTTCATTCTTCCTTAGCTATACTATTTGTCTGTAATGATATTAGATCTTGTATTCTCGAAGGCTTGAAGATTAGAGCTGCTTTTAATTTTTCTCTTGCTGGAATCAGCAGATTTTGCTTTTGTCTAATGTTTGCCTAGATCGGGCTTCCTCCACTTGTGCCTTTTGGTTGTGTTGCACTACCCCTTCCATTAATGTTTGCAATGTGTGACGTAAGAGGCGGAAACCTTGGTTTCCATCACCTCTTGGCCGGTTGTGACGGTCAAGTCAGTAAGTCTGTTATGTTGCCAAAAGGCTGACAGAAATAAGCCATTGTAGAAAGAACCGCTTCACATGCACTGCATGTGAGATAGCATTAAATATTGCCAACTGATGCTAATTATCTGTGTGAAGTAAATCTTGCACTATAGTTCTCACCACTTTAGAAAACTGCTATAAATGTTCACTAGAACATTGACTTCTTTTGCTTTTTACTTTTCTTGTTTCATCCATGACAATCAGTAGAGATTTATAACAGAAATGTCTCAGTTTTTTAAAATCAATCTTTCTCTTTCTGTCTGTCTGTCTTTCTTTCTTTCCTTCTTTCGCTGTTCTCTGTAGCCATTCTCTTTAGTGACTTTTATTGATCTCTTTTGTTAAGACAGGTCTTCTTAGACATCTTAATTTCTACTTGTACTTTTAAAGAAGAATAACATAGACTGAATTTTGGGATATCACCATTTCTCTTTTGGGTATGTTCAGCCTATACAGTTACATATTTCTAGAATTCTGCAGGGCATAGTGCAGTCGTTCAAAAGATCAGACATTTTGGTTCTTTTGATTAATGTTCTCATTCAAAGATGTGTTCTTCTAACAATTGTTAAATGGACTTAACATTGACATGGCACCTAATGAGATCTTTTCTGGCTTATTCTTGTGCTTCTTCTGGGTACAGATTAGTGCAGATTTCAGTACCAAATAACGATTAGACAGCACAATTTCAGCATTTTGTAAATCTACAATGCCTTCCAATCACAGGACCTTTTTTAGAAAAATGCTTTTTAAGGTACAGTAATGGACCTTTTACATTTGATGATCTTTTCTAATTCCTTTGTTGCTGCCCTTCCTAGTCTCAGACTTTTTTTGATTAATTGCCTGTAGTCTCCATCTGGAATGATAATTGAACCAAGGTATACAAAAACTCTATTTCAAATTCTTCATTGTCAGCATTAAAGTTGTGTAGTTCTCTTGTAGTCATAATTTTTGTATTCTTAATGTTCAACTGCAATCCTGGTTTGGCACTTACTGCACTTTCACTTTAAGTCATTTCAAGTCATTACTGGTTTCTGCCAATAAGACGGTGTCATTTGCATATCTTAAATTATTGATGTTTCTTCCACCAACTTTCATTCCTCCATCTGAATCTAGTCCAGTTTTTGGTATGACATGTTATGTGTACAGATTGAATAGACAAGGAGATAAAATAGCAACCTTGTCTGACACCTTTGCCTGTAGGAAACCATTCTATTTTTCCATCATCACATGTAAGGATGTGTCACTGGAGACCAAGACCAAGATCATTTTCTGTCACCATGTATGGGTGTGAAAGCTGGATGGTTAATATAGCGGAAAGGAAAGAAATTGAATGGCTTAAAGTGTGGTCCTGAAAAAGAGCTTTGTGGATACCCTGGACCAGTGGTTCTTAACCTTTGTTACTCAGATGTTTTTGAACTGCAACTCCCAGAAACCCCAGCCAGCACAGTTGGTGGTGAAGACTTCTGGGAGTTGCAGTCCAAAACTCCTGAGTAACCCAAGGTTAAGAACCAGTGCCCTGGATTACCAGAAAGACAAATAAGTGGGTCCTAGATAAAATCAAGCCTGAAATATCTCTGGAGGCAAAAATATTGAAGCCAAGGTTGTCCTACTTTGGGCACATCATGAGTAGACAGAATTATCAAGAAAAACAATAACGCTTGGAAAGGTGGAAGGCAGCAGAAAAAGAGGAAGACCAAATATGAGATGGACTGACTTCCTAAAGGAAACCACAGGCTTGAGTTTGCAGGAGCTAAGTAGGGCAGTTGAGGACAGGACATTTTGGGGATTGCTCATTTGTAAGGTTGGGGGTGATTTGATGGCACATTTCATCAACAAATGGATCCCGATTTGAGTCTTCCCTATTTTTAAGGCAAAAAGAATGAACAGATTGAGGCATCAATAAAAATTTAACTACATGAGTTCACCTGTTGTAAATCTGCATTTGAATGTGGAAATTGTTAGAGTTACTTTGTGTAATACCATGCTAGTGTAGACAATACAGCATACACCTTGCTAACGAAGTTGTTTCCTTTGGCATTCTGATGAGAGCTGAATGATTCCCTGGTTTTGATAAGACTTCATCAGGCACTACCTTCTGTGCAAAAAACTATGACACCTGGTGTCAACCACCCTTGCAGTTTGCCCTGTCAGCAACTGCAGCCTATTGCTAGTACGTAGGAGCAAGACATCATTTGTCAGTCAACTATGGGAACCTCCCAAACAGGACATGAGCATGCCAGTAGTGTGATTTGCTCGGCACTTCAGTTCCTCAGCCTATTGTTGTTGTTTTTTGCAACAGAGAGACTGAGCCATAATCTGTTGGCTGCAGTTCCACAGAAGCCTTAAACTCACCTTCCTCAGCCTGATTCCTTCAGTATATGTGAGACTGCCCACCACCACACTACCTTAGCTTTGCTGGCTGGAGAGATGACCACTGTACCTGCAGCCCAGTTCCACTGGAGGCCATTCAGTTGGGATAGTTTGTCTTAAATGGAGGATCAGGATGACCAGGAAAGTTGAGAAACAATTATTTCTTTCATCACGTAAGACAAAATGTCATCCTCCTAGGCCCCAAATAGAAAAGCAGTGCCTGTTTTTTTGCAAAAAGAAAATAGAAAATTGTGAAAATACAGAAGCCGTTCCAAATGTACAGAGGCAGTCCTATAGTGTTTGCTGAACAACTGGCCCAGAAGCATAGCCTAATGAACTTAGTGCAGATCGAGGAGCCGATGTCACTCTTTACCTAGAGATGGTCTGTTGCCTAGGGGGAAATCCAAACCATTGACACCTAAACACGCCACTGGAGAGAACGTTTTCAGAGTCAAGGGGGTGAGCTGCAATATTGTTAGCCCAGTGAGTTTATTTATACAGAGCCTGAAAGAGACAGAATGCTGAATTAACACCTTGTTGTCAGATTATAACAAACGATTGGTGGTGTGTTTGAAGTAATTCCTACATCTTCCTGTATATCACTGGTTCTTAACCTTGGGTTACTCAGGAGTTTTGGACTGCAACAAAGGTTAAGAACCACTGCTGTATATCAGTATTTTTATATACATAACATTTTGTAAGATACATTTCAGAATTAGAGTGGGTAGAAAGAGAGAGGTGAGATGCACAGTAAGCCCCAAATGGCAGGCATTGCCATGTTTCAGGTGTTGACATTGGCATCGTGATGGGTTTTGGTGTGACAACTATTTGTGAGAAGACTTATTTACATTTGCCTGAGAAGGCACAATATCTTTTTCAGTTCTGGGTAGGAACCGTACAGGTACAGCAGGTTTCTGTTACCTTCTTCCTTTCAGTTGGCTTGACTTGCAAACCTGTGCCCCCCCCCCCCAGGCTGGACAGCATAGCTAATGGCAACATGGACTGGGGCTGATGGAAGTTGTTTTCTAGCAAATGTAGAGGCTTACCGGGTTGCAGAAAACTGATCCAAAAACATTGCAGAACCATGCCACAGCCCCCTGCCCCATACAAGAATACCCAGTGACAAACAGCATTTCCCCAGAAATATGAGACCAATATGACTCTCTTGGTGGTGGGGGGGGGAGAACAGGAGGGAAAACATACAAAGCTGCTGTGGAAGCACTTGGAGAAATGTGACTTCCCCTGCCCCTCAACTTCCTGTTATGACCATGATGGTGATACTAGTCTATTTGTGAAGGGATATTGTTTTATTTGAACACCCAGACACCTGGTCATTCCTTATGCAGAGCTGGACTGCCAGCACTCCACAGGAAAGTAGGATCAGGTGGCACAACTTGGCTGGATTCCACTTGGTTTCAACAGTCCTGGCTGAAGCACTGCAGCTCCATCCCTCGGTATTCAGAACTTAACTTCATGGGGTTTCCTTCTCAAGAATACATGGACTGGAGTTGCCATCATGTTAGCAGTATTGTTAAAAGCTCCCAGCTCTCTGCTTGTACAATTTTGTTAATTCACTTAGCACTGCCGCAGCTAATTAATTTTGCATCCTAGACTTAGTGGTCTTATGGGATTTCATTTAGACAGCCCTGTGTCTTCTCAGTGGTGAGGGACCCAGTTGACACATTTGTTCTTTCCACAACCTCATCCAAGCTCAACAATTGGTTCTCCATTCCTGCCAGAATAAAGCAAGGATGGCAACCGTGAACCTCCAGCTCTTTTTTGGATTAGATCTCCCATAATCCCCCAGCCTTCGCAGTGCTGCCTAGGGCTGAAGAGAGTTGTAGGCAAAGAGAAATAAAGAAAACAACACCAACATCTGGAGCATCACAGTCACTCATGCCGGGATTAAAGCAAACAAAAACATGAATGTGTGTGTGTGTGAGAGAGAGAGGTCATCAACCTTGCTGTGAAAAAAGAGACAAAGAAAGAAGTACTCTGACCATGGGGAGGTTTGTGTTTCAAGTTCAGATCATAACACCCTCATAACTACAGGAACAAAATTAATTTTGCTTCTGTTGCTCTGATGCTCAAATACAGTTACTGGGAATAAGCATTTTGTTCTAGAAATAGTTAATATATTTTAGAATAAAATCAAGAGTGAAAATGAATTATTATCATCCACCTGTTATTGCTCTGTGGCTACAAAATATATTTTTTTTAATTAAAAGATCAGCCCTCTTAGGAACTGGCATTTGGCATGCACATGTCAACCCAGGTACCAGCAGAGGCCTGTTTCCTACTTATCCTCCCAGTTACATGCTGGTCTTTTGGGAGCCATTTGAGCTACAGGGCCCTGAACCCCAGCCCTGTCCGCATCTGTCTGCATTCAACACAAAGGCTATTTACTCCTTCAGCAGGAGCCCTATACTTAATGACACACATGCCCTGCAGCACCTAGAACATGCTCTGTTAATTTAATTTACTGTGGTTTCACATGGCCAGTGCATGTGAGAAGCTCCCTTTTCATCTTGGATTATTCCAGACCAGTTTTAACACTCAGATATTCTTCCTAATCACCATCATTTTCTTGTCTTAATTTTACCCACTATACCTGTATTTCCTTTACCCTTCCTTTACCAAATAGGTTGGCAGTACTTTGTAGGTTGCTTGAGCACCAATTACAACATGGTACGTTGGATCATATCAGTATCATTTATTACCTGGGAATCCCTGCTAGAAGAAGATAAGGGTTCATTTTCTTTTTCTTTTAAATTGTACAATTTTTTTGGAGGAAGAGTCCTAGCTCACATGCATGCAGATTTGAAATTTCAAAGCTTTGCTGATTTTTTAAAAGTAATTTTCATCTTGGAAACTGAACAAATACTAGAAATCTTCTTGTAAAAGTGATGGAGCCCCTTTTGTTAGTCAGATTTTTTGGACTACAACTGCCATCAGTGCCACCAAGCAGTGGTATGGGATGGTGAGACTCATATTCCCAAACATCTTGAGGGACAATGGCTACTCCTGCCAGAAATGTTCAGGATGGGATGTACCAAGTCAGCATCCCGACACAGATTAATACAAGTTCTTAGGGTGAATATGTCAGTTCTGTTTTATATTGATCTGGGGACATTGAACTACCTGGCATTTTGTGAAGACAGGTATATTGTCGGCAAAGATTGTGCCAATGAGCCCCCTGTTGGACACCCAGTGGGTTTATGATGGCCCACAGCAGGGTTCTCGGACAAATACATGTCATTGTGCATTTTGTGGTATCTTTTGGAATCTCTGTTGCTGTTCAGTGGAATTCCGGCATGAACTTCATAGGCTTCCATGGCATCAGTCCCTCTCTCTGCTTGTTGGCATCTAAAGGAATTGGGCATACTCGTTTGTCACTCTACGAAATAGAACTGTATCAGATATTAAACTAGTTTGTGCAACATTTTCAATAGAAACAAAAATCATGCCCTTTGACAATTCATCTGTTATCACAGACATGGATATTTGCCGTCATATATGTACAGACAAGATTGGCTCAACCTAGTTGAAAAGGGAGAACAGTCTAGTTCCTTGAGCGTTAGGGCACAACCTGTGTGAGACGGAGACAGAGCTGTTTGAACTGGAATATTGAGCAAGCTCATGTTAAGGGGAAAGGATGTTGAAAGATATCATATGCATTCATTCAGGGCAGAAAACAAGCTGGAAATGACATGAATTGAGAAGCAATAGCAGAGCCTGCATGCTCTGTTTTCTGAAAAGTTTTCAGGAAAGAGGGATGCTGGAGTGGGTGCAAAGCAAGAGATATCCCTGCTGCACATCTGGCAGCCATTCGGGGAATCACGACAGAGTGTATTTTTCCTGCATCCAGTCAGAACATGGAGTGCCATTTATGGAGAATGCCAGCAGGAGGAATCAAGGAAGATGCCAGAAACCCATCCTGCTAGTAATAGTCTAACTCAACTCAACTCTTCTTTTCAAAATCATATTGAAGGAGCATTTGCAGATTAATGTGCATCAATCAATACAATTAGCAAATATCCCCACTTCAATGCAAAATGAAGACAAGGCTACAAACCATGATCGTTTGATGGTTTAGACATCTGGCTGCAGAGCCAGAGGTTGGGAGTTTTATTCCCCACTATGCCTCCTTGAGGCAGTGGGAGACAGGAGAGCCTGGCATGCTATAGTCCATGGGGTCACAAAGAGTCACACATGACTTAACGACTAAACAACAAAATGCCTCCTTGACAAGGGCTGAATGATTCAGAGTCTCTTCCAGCTGTGCAGATGTAAGGATGTCGGATTGTGGGGCAGTTTGCAACAGCCCTCCCCAATTGATTCTTTTGAGGTCTCCAGATCACGATGGGTTCATCTAATAGGTTCTGTAGTCTACCATCAGTTCAACAGGTACTGGGGTGGGTGGGGAGATTAGCTTATACCTTAACCTGTTTATTGTGCTCTAATGTTTAACTGAACTTTGATCTGGTGTAAATAGAAGAGTTCTTTCAAAGCAAACCAGGAAGACAAGACAGTTTGGTTGAGAAATGTGACTGTACTTGGCATATGCTGGTGGCTTAAACGATTAGGCAAAAACAAAGTCTAAATTGAACTGGAACTCCTCAGGAAGCTGACCAGGAGCTTCCTTCAATGCTAGCATGTATGGAGTGTGTGCAGTTCTTTGTTCTGCCTTAGAAAGAACAAACAGGAAAAGGTCCCTTACCTGCTTATTGAAGCCTCCAGCTTAAAAAAAAATCAACAGTACTACCCTGTTTCCCCAAAAATAAGACCTAACCTGAAAATAAGCCCCAGTTAAGTGAAACCCCGCCCTCCACCAGGGGCTCATTGTGCAGCAACCAGAAGAGGATGACATGACTGTATTTGAATAAATGTAGACTGTTGTACATGAAAAAAATAAATAAAACATCCCCTGAAAATAAGCCCTAATGCATTTTTGAGCAAAATTTAATATAAGACCCTGTCTTATTTTCAGGGAAACATGGTAGGAGGTTTTCAATACAACAAGCTTCTCAAAATAGCTTGAGTGTGTAGTCCCAATTAGTAACTTTTCCCTCCTCTGCAAAGTCCAGCATGGTCTGGTAAGGTTGCTTACACCACCGGTCCGTGCGCTACAACAAGAACCGAGAGAAGTCAAGGTCATTTAGACAGGCACAGGGGGATGTAACTGCATATTCTGAAAGGACGCCCCCAGGAGATAATACATCTTTCTTTTTCCTTTTTTGATTGCTTTCCATTTCCCTTATTGCAACTGACATTCCATTCAAATGAAATGCCTGTACAGAACACTACCATAGTGCTGTTGTTGTGGGGGAAAAAAGGTTATGTTCAACTACCTGTGTATTATCAGGCTCTGCTCACAACGCCCAAAAGATTGCCATTTGGTTGCAAGCTTTCCATTTCTGTCTGAAGTATGTTAAAACAAGTGTTGATGGTAGATGACACGTGCCGTGCTGTTTTTGTTCACCATTCCAACTGAACCTTTCAAAATCAATTTTATACGTAAGTATTTGTTTCAGGAAATGCATGTGTGGATGCCTCCAGGCAATCAAGGTTCCCACCTGTATTTCTGGCTCCTTGGTTCAAGTGTGGACCTGACTTTTGTGACAATAGTTTTTGTTCTACACAAAGGCACGCTTGCAATAAATTTTTACAAGTTTTCTACACCATGGGCTCAAGTTCCAAGTTCCAAAATGTGAAGTGTGGTGACAAAAACAACTGAATGGATTTATATAGTATCACTCTGATATCTTGTTGTGTGATTTTTCCCCCCTTCAACAAAGTTTGTTTACAATTAACAACTTTGAAATACAGTCAAGCATAGATTACAACTTACTTTTCCTTGACTTTTCCTTGTCTCATTTTTACTGACATTACATGTGTATGTGTTTGTGAGTGAGTGAGTGAGTGAGTGAGTGAGTGAGTGAGTGAGTGAGTGAGTGAGTGAGTGAGTGAGTGAGTGAGTGAGAGAGAGAAAGAACCGGGACAGATTACAAAACATCCAAAATACTGCTATCAGCCACAAGGGTCTGACCTACTTACAGGACAATGTTAAATTTGATCTTTGGCAATATTTTAAATTAACAACTGAGATGCTTATTGTCACTTGAGAGTATTTGATGTATGTTATAATGGCTCAGTGGTTTAGGTCTGAGCCACACGTTGGGAGTTTGATTCCCCACTGTGCCTCTAGGGAGAAAAGCCAGCCTATGCGACTCTGGGCAAGCCTCAGTGTCCCAGAGCACCCCCAGAAGCAGGGAATGGTACACTACCTTTGAGTATTCTCTACCTAGAAAAATCTGAAAATGTTCACCACAAGTCAGAATTGACTTGACAGCACATTATTATTATACACTAACTTTTATTACTTTGATATGATACTGTTAGATATTTGATATGCAGTTGAGCTGCCAGTATTTAAAAAGTGACAGATAGTAGCATTTGGCCTGCACTATTGATTTGTTTGAAATGTAGTGCCGGAGGAGAGCTTTGCAGATACTCTGGACTGCCACAAAGACACAAAACAAGTGGATCCTAGAACAAATCAAGCATGAACTATCTCTGGAAGCAAAAATGTTGAAACTCGGGTTGCCCTACTTTGGGCACATTATGAAAAAAAAATTATCTGGAAAAGAAAATAATGCTGGGAAAGGCGAAAGGCAGCAGGAAAAGAGGAAGACCAAATAAGACTGACTCCCCAAAGGAACCACAAGTTTGAGTTTACAAGACTTGGCGAGGGTAGTTGAGGATGGGATCTTTTGGAGATCTCTCGTTCATAGAGTCACCATAAATTGGAGGGGACTTGAGGGCACATAACAACAAGCATCACTACAAAGAAGTAGAAAACAATTTTTAGATTTATATGTCACGTTTTGAATTGGAAGGCCAATTTTTAAATTTAAAGGTTTGGAATTTTATCAGATTATTGTGGTGGGGGAAGGTCTACAGTTTTGCAAGAGCAGTGCATTTTCAATGTCTGGCAAGTTCTTAAGGTCAGAAATAGAGTTCTATTCACACCCAAAGCAAGGCATTGGTTAAATACTAGGTTGCTGTTTCAATTTTAAGGGGCCATAGGGAAGCTGAATTTAGACTCACAATCCAGAAGACACAGGAATAGCAAGCAAACAGCTGTGCTAAATTACAGAACTTGAAACCAGGAACTGCTTGCTTATAATGCTGAACTGAGAAGGCAATTACAATTTTCTGATTCATGCCATCCTGCTAAATATATCCGAACACATAACTGAAAATCTACATTTAAAATGCAACTCGTATCATTGGCCAAGGCAGCAGCAGCCCTGCATCAGCTCTGAGAGTTCGGTATCAGAGGTTTTCATTTCACTGGAAAAAGCTAATTTGTAAGGGCATCGAACAGTTAGCCAGTGAGACAAGCAATTTGCAATGGTTATAAACACATTGGGTTTGGGTTTTGTGTTAGCTGAAAATCTTTTGGATCTTGTATCCTGATAGCTCATCTGATATCCTATGAAGAGAGAGAGAGAGAGAGAGAGAGAGAGAGAGAGAGAGAGTGAGTGTTGGGATGAATCCCCTGCATTAGTGTGGTGTGTAGAGGCCAAATACCCTATCTCATGTGAATGGACCACTTTCCACCAGCCAAAAGCTACCCTTTTATACCATCTTTTGTCACCTATAATATGCTGAATTCCATCTCTCAAAGCATGTATTTCACAATGAGATCTCATGCCTGTCTAGCTCAGACTTTCAGTTTATAGCAGTCACCCTATTCCCAAAAAGCAATCTACTATCCAACAAATGTATGTAACAGCTTGATTACTGAAGGAAAACACATGGAAGACTTGGTTCTTGAGTTTGGGTATCTGTTAGGTTCTGCTTATCACAAAGCACAGTGTTCCATTTTCATCAACCCATTATAACATGCATTTGTAAAATACAACATTTAATTTAAAGGCATGATTAACTGAGGTTCTAATTCAAGACATTAAAAATGGCAAGAAATCAGGTGATGAAAACAGAATGCTCTGACAAGAGGAAACCACCTTGCACTTCCATCTACAACAATACCCTTTAATGGTCATGGAAAAGTCTGTTGTCAAAATCAAACACTGGATTTCAAAACACCATGTAATTAATTTCAAACTTGATTGCACCTTCTCATATTGGCCTTCTCAACCACACTAGACGCTATTCCAAGACCTCTAATTCAGAGCATGTTACCATACTCTCTAGAAACTGAATGCCTGCAACAATTTATGATTGCACCAACCATGCATTTTTCAAAAAGTCTCCACCTCACAGAACAAATGCCTGATTTCTCTGAAAGTTAACAGAAGTTCAAAAGCACATTATGATAATGGCATGAGAATTCAAGTTTGTTTCAAAACCAAAGTACTGCATCCAGCTCTTCAGGGATATAGCCTAAAATATCCCCCTCAATCTATGATACTTTGTGGATGTGGGACATAGAAGGAGCCTCCCTGAAGAGTGAAAAAGCACTGTGAGCACACTCAGGGGTCCCTGGGCAATGGTGTGCAGCCAGCAAATCCTGCACTTCCAACAACATTGCACTGAAACAACACTGGAACAACATAATGGATGCCAAACCCCTGGGAAATGGCTGAAGCCAAGGAAAGGTTTCTGTATACATCCCAAGCTCTTACTCTGATCAAAACTAATCCGATTGTCTTGATATTTTAATTGGTTTTAAATTTTGCCTATATTTCATGGACTCCCAGGATTTTAAACTGTGCAATATTCTGATACAAATAAAGAACTTAAGTTTGTGAACAGAGTGCATCAGGTTGGCAAATCAAATAAAAAGGTCTTAGCTGAAATTCATGTATCAAATTACATTTGAGATACACATAAAAGCAAAAAGACAAAAAAACTCAGTCTCTTATCTATAAAGTATTTATTTTCTTAAGTTAAACAAACATTTTTTTTCAAGGATGGTTTCCATCTATAAAATGAACAAAGTACAAGCTCTGTACAGCAGATTTTGAAGAACCAACTGAAATAACAGTTCCCAAACTATATTTAATTTGCAAAATGAAATTCACATGTACCACCATCATATTTGCTTTGAAGAAGCTGAAAGATAAAGGTTGGGACAAATATGACATTGCATTGCAATTCGCCTCCCCCCACCAAGTATCCTGGTAATTATAAGGGGAGGGGGGAAATGAGAGGATTTGGCTATCTGTTTTTATATATCATCCACCACTGACTGCCACAGCACTATCCTCTGTTCATCTGAAAGGTTTATGTACAGGGCTCCTAAATATACCCCACTGCCAGAGAATGTATGCAACAGCCTTGGCGCACTGCACCTGAAATCCATAGATAAGGAAAAAAGGATGAAGTCACAGTAAATAACTTTGGCACACTGTGTCATGTAAACATAGCTAACATCACATTACCATATTCCTGTTCTGATTCAGACCATCCAAGAACATAATCCACAGCTTACAGTCTCAATACAGAGCTTCTTTCTGCATAGCATCTCTAGAATTTGAAAAATGTATTCCCATTTTACAATACACAGCTGACACTGGAGACATTTTGGAGTGGAGAGACATTAAGGATTCTTAATAGTAATTTCTGTTTAGGTAACCAGTACTCTTCTAGGATTCCAGCAAACAGCAGTTAGTTTGCCTGCTAGCTTCCAACTCATAAGGGGGAAAATATTTAACTTGATTTGCTCTATCAACTTTGCCCAGAAGCACTGGATTATAATCTACTATTTGCCTAGTTGAATTTCAGCACCAATCTTCCACTGTCAAATTTACCAAAGAATTGCCACCATCATTTCAAACCTTGGGTTGCAAAATGAAGCCTGCAAAACATAAATCAAGGGTTTCCCTAGTGTTTACTGCCATGTTTAAGTAGGATACACATGGAAATGTTAAGTATTGAGGAGGGAGACTGATTTAAAAGGTAATTATATTCATTCATCCCCATCCAAGGAGAAGGGTTTTGTGGGTTCAAAGTATGAAAAATTCAGACAACATCTCAAAACAGTACCTGCTGAGGTCACAATCGTGCTATATAAATCCAAACGTTCATTGGCCTCTTTGAAACAGGGTACCAGAGTTTGAAGTTGTCATATGCACAGAAAGATGCCTGCTTTTTATGGCACATACAGTATTGCAGTGATCAGGAAAAATGCAGTTTCTGGAATACTCTCAGATCCACAGAGCCAAAAGAGAACACTGTTAAGACATGATTACATAATAATTTACCTTTGTTCTTTCGTAAGTACCAGAGGGCATTTTATGAATGCTGCTTTCATTTCACTTTTAACATCTTACATAAGAAGAGGGGCTTATTTTAAAATCTCTGTATCTCAGATGGGGATGCTCAAAGATGCCAGTCAATTCAGATACTGTTTTGATACAAAAATAACAATTAGATTGAAATGACTGCTTCTAAAGTACAATTTACCCACAGATTGTTTTCCTACAATCTTGCGTGAAACATGAGTTAAAAGACAAAGAGAAAACCTAAATTATGATACTCCAAGAGCAGGTGCATAACAGCTGCAATGCTGACAGTTCTAGCTAGCTGCTCAAGCTTCCATGTAAAGGCTACTGCGGTCTTGTGCTATCTGTCATTCTGACTACTTTTTAGAACAAGAAAAAGAAAATCTCATTGAAGAATACAACCTGAAGACCAAGCCCCCTTCACTGCATTGTTTTCTTTTTCAAAATGAATGAACTTTATATATATAATGTGTGTCTCTGTGTGTGTTTATTACACATATATTAAGGACAAAGTAGTCTAGAATTGCCCAACACAAAGACCAAGTTTATGGATATCCAGCACACATCGCATGAATCCCTAATGGGAAGTGCTAATGCTGGTGAGATGAAGCATGCATGCCTCTTTCTGCCATTCCATCACTCTCCTCTGCAGAGGTCCAACGTTTCCTGGGAAGATGAAGCGCACAAGTATGCACACTTTACAAAGCAGAAGCATCCAGTGTTTGCATGAACATAACTCAGCAGCACAAACCTGCATCTTCACGAAGTTTTGCTCTTCTACACAACTGTCCAAACCACTTTCCAGGAAAGTGTTAAAATGTGTTGTTGATAAATTACAGGAGAATGAAAAATTGATAGAAAGTTGTAAATTTTGACAATATATATTTTATATATATATATATATATTTATATTTATATATATAATGTTTGTATTTAGGGTCCTGTCATAGAAAAGTCCATGGTTCAAATAAATCAAGTACACATGGCAAAACCTTCATAATGATGCTCTGATTTCTGGAAACCACAAACACCAACTTCTACAGAAATGGAGACTGCCAATGATCTTCTCCAAACAATTTGCTTCCCTCCCAACTATTCCCTCCCCTCCCCCCCCCCGGGTGTTGAAATGTTTTCCACTGTACATCTGTTGCTTCTAGGGGTTTTAATCATCTGCTGCATAAGGACTAATGTGAAGCTGGAAAGGAACTGGTGAACCTTTATGGTGGAAGGGAATGAGCCGTGCTGGAACGATATTTGATCGGACAATGGCAGGGTCCCCAGTTCACTTGCTTCCCTTTTGTTCACTTTTAGTTGTCAACATTTGCTTTCGGACAAAGATGGAATATTGAGGTATATAAAGTTATCAGTAATGCAATCCAAATGTTGCCCAAGGTTTAGGAAATGAGACAGTACTTCTGTGGGAGCCCTTCTACTGCTGTAGATTAAGTGTGAACTTCCATTGTTGCGATAGCGAGGGGCTGCAGACTTCAACAGTCAGACCACCGTTTTTGGCATTTCGGCTGTCTAAACACAGGTTACTGCCCACGTGCCTCAGTTTGGCATTGCTTTCAATTTGTTCCCATTTCTACAAAAGAGAAACACAAAAAAGAGATAAAATGAAGGTCACTTAGTGTCATTTAAGTATGTGTCACTTTTTTTAAGGCTACTATATTCTATATGATTTTTTTTAACATAACACAGAATATGGACTACTGGAAGTTCCAGTTTCATTTTGAAGAAAACAAATCGTCAGGCTCTCAAGATTTTGGAAAGATGGCTGAAAATGTGGTGTCCATGCTAAGTGGCATAGCTTGCATGCCATATTAAGCACAAGCTGTTCTTCCTTCTGCACCAATATAAGCCTTATGTTTCAAATCTACAGACAGAGTTTCTCAACTCTGCCATGGGAAAATTCAAAACAATTTATCAGAATTGGCTAGTCTACCTGCAGATCCCTTAGGACAATCTGGGATCCATAATACAACCCACTGAAATAATGCAAGTGATCTCAAAGGTCAGCTCTTTTGACTTAATTATGCAAGAAGACAGGGAGGAAGACTGGTTCAAATGGATAACATCCTCTACACACAGCTAGCCAATCTACCTCAACAGAAAAATATATTTTGGGATCAAACAAAACTTGAAACTAGTCAAATAAAATAATAAACATTGCTGCTGTTAGTTTATGTTTAAGGTGCCTCATGCATTATGGGGTTGTGGGGGGACATTTTTGGCAAAAGAGGACTTTAAAATAAAAAAATTGATAATGTAGGCACAATGTAAATGTCTGAGAGAGCTACTGTGTAAAATGAATGAACTGACCTGTACATGGTCTGGAATACATTGTGTAGATGGGACTATGAATATGGGTGGCTAATTTGCAAACAGACTGAGGGTCAACCCAAATGATATAATTAGTGTGACTCTGGAACACGTGCTTCCTCAAATGGCAAAAGATATCTATTTGTCACAGCATGTGATTTTCCTTATTCACTTATCCTGAATTTAGCATCTGCGTTTTTTTGATTGGTAACCAGAAGGTCAACACATAGTTGATTTGGAAGTCTGACTGTTAAGGCGGAGTATTTCGGAGGAAATTTTGCTGTGAGAGATGAAATTGTAAGGAAAATGTATCCCCTTCAAATCTACATTGACCTGAGGTTATGCAGGTGCAGCACTGGTTCTTCAATAGAAAATGTAAGGTTCCTTTTCTCTCAAAGATTTCACAAGATAAAATCTACCAAAGATGGCTATACTAAACCAAAATGTCTTAGAGAAGACCAATTATTCTTTTATTAACAATGGTACATATCTAGAGGAGAAAATAATAAAGGTTTTGTATTATAACTATTCAATTGCTATTAATGTCTCCTGTGCATGCTGCCGCTGAAAGAAGAACTTTGGCGATATGGTGACTACACAGCCCTACGTGATACACACAAGCTGTTTCATTACCTTTTTCAGACCAATGTGACAGAGAATTAAGTAAAGTTCAACATTTAGAAAGGAAAATTAGCCGTGATCATTTGAGGGAAGTTATCAATTCGATATTCAAAACTCCCGTAGCTTTTATACTGTTGGACTAAATAAGTATTCTAGTTGGGATACGGGGTTTTCATAACAACGACTACAAATTCATTCCCCTCAATGCCCCATGTTCTCACTTACAATGTTCTATATTCTCATCTGCCACAGATCATCCATGTATCATCTTTCTACATAATGTAGCAACTACAGAGATTCAGGAAGAGTTTTCCTAATCCTCTTTCCCCTGTCCTCCAATTCACAGTACATGATAAAATAATTATAGAAAGTCTACAAATGCACAAATGTCTGCATTGGGGGTGTGTGTGACCTTTTCCTTCTCTCATGATAAGACTTGGGTTTTTAAAAGTGTGACTGGAGAGATCTAAAATATGAAAGGTTGAGAACTACCGGCTTCAGCAAAACCTGCAGTGGCATATCAATGGAGGAAATGTAAGGATTTTTTTTTCACATGAGGCGGATTACTGTAAGAAATGCGAGCCATCAGTTTTGCTGTTCCTGTAAACTTATCTACAGCCAATCTCGTTGCTAATGATATTCTGTTACAAAAGAGTAATCAGGTTGCAAACTGCAAGAACATTTTTGTGATGGCCCCCTCAGGTTTACCCTATGCAAAAAAAGGTCCAGAAATCTTGATAAATATTCTGATTTTTTCTTTCTTTCTTGGAGGTGCCCAAGAGTAGTTCCCCAACACCACCACCTTTTGGCCATGTAGGGTCTCCTGTGGGTGTTGGGAACAAAAATTAGGCTGCAGAGCTCACCCAAGTTGCCCATCTCTTGATTACAGAAACATGAACATTTCCTACTGCCTAAAATTTGACAGTCAAATCATACTGTAAAGAGATGGCAGAACAGAGCTTGCATCGGTCAAAATCCACCATGGAACAATATAAGTTTCTGCCAGGCCATACATTATATTCGTATGACCTCAGAACTACTTGTGCACAGCTGCATCTGGATACTGACCTGTCTACCATCATTTTCTCTACAGCCCTGAAGTTTTATGAGTGAGCCAGGAGCTCGGTCTACAACAGTAAGGCACAAATCCATATGTTTCACTGACTTGTCCTTTGTTAAGGCCCATTCCTGAAATACAGAAATAGCATACAGTTATAATTATGCATACAGTGGTTATGAACATTCATTTATTTTAAGTTACCAAACTGATATCAGGTTTCTGTTATACAGGGAAAGCCACAAGGATAGAAATGCTATAGAAACAGATGTCTGATTTGAGATATATGTTCCTGGCATTTCTCACTCTTTTGTGGGAAACATCTAAGTATTTTTTTCTCAACAATTCTGTGTGAATCTTTGTCATTCTTTTTTCTTTTTTAGAACTGCTGCATAGGTTTAAAACAGTCCTATACTACCCTCTGCTGGCAATATGCGCAACAAGATCTAACAAGCTAAAACCAGCTTTTATCAACTACACATCCTCACCATATGCCTACAGATCCTTTTGAATCCTATTCTTCTCTCTTTTCTGTATAATTTGTGTTACACAATAAAAAACAATTAAAATAAACTATTCATCCTGATTTTTTAAAAAATATTTTATTTGTGCCAGGCAAGGACACTACTTTTGATCTACCTCTGATATTTTACATCCATCTTTCTTGCAAAACCTGTAGCACACTGAGTTCCTGAGTCACTGCTGCTTAATTTCCCCACCCCATTCCCAATACATTGAAAGGAATCCTCCCCATTTCCTAGAATTACGTCAAGTGTAAGATAAGGAGTAGATTCATTTGACTTTCATTGTGATCTGGTTCTCAGCCAAGTGAATAAAAACTATATGGATACTGTCACATCTTTTTTTAAAGAGAGAGAGAGAGAGACGGACAGAGAGACGTTTACAACAAATTAAAATAAAATAAAGAATTAAAAAGACGTGTTTCTGAGATTGTTTCTCCCTTCAAAAAACCTTTGAGTCAAACAAAAAATGGAAATTAGAGAGTAAAATTGGCTATTAAATAACCCAGGTAATAAAGCATTTCCCAAGGCTGCATTCTTCAGTGAGAAGAAAAACTACAGATGCATTATGTTTAGAGAACAAAAAATATTAATAAAGACGCAATAAATATAAGTCACACTAGAAATGACTAAAAATCAATGTTGCATTTCAAAAGACGACTGACATTCCAGGCTCACTTCTTGAACAGAACCTTAATTTTGCTATGCAAGAACAGTCTAAATGAAATTTGGGTGCAAGCAAAAGCTACAGATTACCACAGTATCAGTATTATTCAGTAAAAACTGAATACAAGTAAACAATATTTCAAAATATTATCTGTTAAAATCAGTTGCATCTCTTAAGTTGTACCCAACTTTTGCCTTGCTGTAGATGGGAGGTTCGCTGGTGCAGCAAAGGCTTCCATCTTCCATTTAGGAAGACAGTGATCAGAATTTGAAAAATGCTTCATGTGTCCAAAAGTGAAATAACAAAGAGCACTCGTACTAAACTTTGATAAAATTAGCAGCAATCATTGGATCCATAAAACAAATGGTATTTCATAAGGTCTTCTTTTGACAAATCTCAGAAGCCAGAGAAGGCTGAGAAACACAAGCTACAATGCAATTCCAAAGAGGTCAGAGGGCTGGAATAATAAAACTACGTTCCTTGGGATGCTATAAAAACTTAGGAATCCAGTTGGTTTTTCAATGCAAATTATAAACTACTGTGTGCTATACTAACCTGGTTTCCCCCGGCATTATGACATTCATAAACACCAACAACGCCATCAGCAAAGTGGCCTAAAGTGTCAAGGCAATTGGTTCCTTGTTGCAAGGCTCCAAACGCTATATCTTGGTGATCAGGTACCCTGAAAAACAAAAAGCTTTTTGGTTCTGACCAAGCTTCATCAACTCTCTTCACCTTGAGAACAATTCAGTGGTGCCCAGACAGCCCAGATAGAGCCCAGACAGCTCCTGGTATACTTCTGAACTGCGGGCAATGAAGTGAGAGGGGAGACAGCTGGAGTGCAAGTGGAAGAAATCCCGCTGAGAGTCCTATCGGACACAGAGCCCATTATTGGGCTTATTTCGTGGCAATACGGCTGGCGAAACAGCAATATTTCTCCAATCGTATTCCTCAGAATGTTGTCCAGTGGAGCTGTTTCGGGTAAACCGGGATCTTCTTCAACTGGGAAATCTGATGGAGGTCCTGGACTACTCATCAGCTGTGATGAGTTTGCCATTCAATTTGAGGGGGAAATCGCTCAGATTCACAGTGCATTGGACTCCACCATTTCTGCAGAATCAGAGGATATGTCCAGTATGCCGTGCTTAGGTCAAGTATTAATGGATGAGTTTCAATTGTTGAGACCTGACGATATGGACAGGGTGCTTGGATCTGTCCATTCTGCCACCACTCTGCTTGACCCTTGCCCATCTCGGCTAATTGGAAGATCTGCCAGCAGGGTTCGCACCTGGGTCCAGGAGGCCGTGAAGGCCTCTTTGAGAGAGGGAGTGGTCCCTACTGCCTTGAAAGAGGCGGTAATTCAGCCACTCCTTAAAAAGCCTAACATGGACCCAGGGCTGGTGATTAACTACTGACCAGTGGCAAACCTCCCTTATTTGGGCAAAGTGTTGGAGCGGGTTGTGGCCAGGTAATTCCAGGTGCTGCTGGATGAAACGGATTTTCTGGATCCATTTCAATCAGGTTTCAGGTTGGGCTTTGGTATGGAGACTGCCATGGTCACCCTTTGCCGGGAGTGGCACCATGTTGATGCTCCTGGACCTCTCAGTGGCTTTCGACACCATCGACCATGGGGTCCTTCTGGATAGGGTGGCTTGGTTGGGAGTCGGGGCACCGCTTTACGGTGGTTCCTCTCCTTAATGGCTGACCGTGTCCAGAAGGTGGTGCTGGGGGACAGTTGCTCTGTCTCATGACATTTATGTCATGGAGTTCCTCAGGACTCGATACTGTCCCCCATGCTGTTTAACATCTACATGGAACTGCTGGGAGAGGTCATCAGGAGGTTTGGGCTGAGGAGTCAGCAGTATGCTGACAACAGTCAGCTTTACCTCTCATTTTCTACCAATCCAGGTGAGGCAGTTTTTGTGCTGAACTCGTGTCTGGACCTGATAATGGACTGGATGAGGGTTAACAAGTTGAAACTCAATCCAGAGAAGACAGAAGTGCCGTTAGTGTGTGCTTCGCTGGACATGCTAGAGGGCCATTCCTCTACCCTGAATGGGGTTACACTCCCCCTAAGGGACAGGGTCCGCAGCCTGGGGGTGCTCTTGGACCCCAGTCTAACTCTGGTGGACTCAGTGGCAAGGGGCATCTTCCTTCAGTTGCAGAAATTATACCAGCTACTGCCCTACCTGGACGAACAGTCTCATGACAGTTATGCATGCACTGGTAACATCCCGTATAGATTACTGCAATGCGCTGTATGTGGGGCCTTTGAAGATGGTCCTGTGACTGCAAGTGTTTCAGAATCAAGCTGCGTGGCTGGTGAGTGATGGGGCTGCTAGGGAACACATCAGGCTGATTCTGTTCAAATTATATTTGTTACCAGTCGCTGCCCGGGCCCAATTCAAGGTGCTTGTTTTGATGTATAAAGCCCTAAACGGCTTGGGCACTGGATACCTGAAGGACTGCCTCCTTTCATATAAACCTACCATGCAGTTAAGATCTAGCCAGGGTGCCCTCCTGAAGCCATCCCTCAAGGAGGTAAGAGGGATGGCTTGTAGACCAAAGGTATTTTCGGCAGCTGCCTCAGACTATGGAATGCCATCCCGAATGAGATTCGTCTGGCACCAATGCTGATTATGTTTTGTCGCCAGGTCAAAACCTTCCTGTTCTAGAAGATTTTTAACTGAAATAATATCAACTGTGGGTCCTGATGGCAATTTTTCAGAGTACTGTATTTTTAATTGTATTTTAATTGTTTTATCTTTTTATTGCATTTAAATTGTAAGCCAAGAGACCTTTGGGTAGTGTGGGCAGCATATAAGTTAAACAAATAAACAAACAAACAAATAAATAAATATGCACAATTATTTTCTAGACTCCTCAGGTCTATTTAATTTTTTAAATGTATTATATTTATAGCTCACCTTTCCACTACCAAGCAGAACTCAAAGAGACTTACCCAATTTTAACCATAGAATCATTTTTTTAAAAAAACTGTTAAATCATTAAAATTAATCATTATCTTAGAACTGCAGACCTGGAAGGGATCCAGTAGATCATCAAGTCCAACCCCTGTCAAGAAGGCACAATGAGGAATTGAACTCCCAACCTCTAGCTCCACAGCCAGACACCTGAACCACGTACTTTAAAATCAATTAAACATGCACCTACAAACAATACAAGACAGCAAGTTCATCGTCTAATGTTAGTTTTAAAAGATGGGTTTCTACACCCTTCTTAATAGCGGTCAGAGTGGAAATGAATCGCAGCTCTGAAGGGAGTGCCTTTCACAATTTGAGAGCAGCATAGATGAAAGTTTTCTTCTGTGTGCCTGTTAGGCAGGCCTCTGAAACATTTGGTATTTTTAAGAGAGCCTCTCTCAAAGAGATTGACATACAGACAGCCTCATAACAAGATGGCTACTTTCAATAGCTAGGCCCCAAGCATTTAGAGACAGGAAGGTTAAAACCAGCACCCTGAACTGGGCCAGTTAAGTAACTGGCAACCATTGCTGGTCTTTCAGTATTGGGGTCATATGATAATGGTACCATGCTCCAGTTTGCATCAGTTTACCATACTGTATCAAATGAAGATCCCAGACCTTCTTCAAGGGTAGTCTATACCTTTGAAGTGCACTGCAATTGTCAAGATGGGATGTAATTAGGCGTGGATGGCTTGCTAAGTCAGATTGACTCAGGAAAAGTCATAGTAGGTCCACTAAATGGAACTGTACAAAGGCACTTCTCATCACGGCTACCCTCTGAGAATTCATGAACCTGACCTGTCAGCAGAAACACAATACCTTCTAGAACAGGCTGAGTCTCAGTGGCCAAGTCTGACTTTCCAGCAGCGCATCCATTTTATCAAGATTTAATTTCAGCCTGTTTGTCCTCATTCAGCAAGGGCTGTGTGCTCAGCCTACCAGGAAGGGGCGTGTCCTGATTAGTGCTGAGAGCTATAAGTAGCAAATGTGGGTTCTAGGAGAGCCTTTTGATTGCTAACTCAACAGAGCACAGCTGAGGATAAGAGCTGAGGCAGACCCAGAGAGCTCACAACCAAGGTGAGCTAACAAAAGTTTGACAGGGGAGGCCCTTAACAAAATTTTTGGATTGTGTCAAATAGTTATATATTAATGGATTTTCTCACCTACGTTCAAGGTAACAAAATAAAGGGAAAGTTCAGTCATGGTGACCTGCAAAGTTTGTGCAATGTTTGTTTTTGCACCTGAGTGTAACATGGCATACACATGCAGCTAGTGCAAATTGTGGCACTGTTAAAAGAAAAAGTGAGAGAACTGGAGCAGCTAGTAGCCATACTTAAGCCTCTAAAGGAGGATGAATTATACACTGGCATAACTCTTGAGCAGCAGCAGTCAATGGAGGCACTGGAGGTGGCAGAGCAATAAGGGAAGGCAGAAGAGGATGTTGAGGAAAGAGCAAACATAGTGGAGGAAGCACTATGGAAAAGAGTCACACTTAGGAGAAAAAGGAGATGATTATCTTCACCAGTAGAACGGCAAAACTGCTTTCAGGTTCTTGATGAGGAGTCTGGCAGACAGCAAGTAGACAAAGTCAAAGAGGAGACCATGCAGAAGTATATGAGAGGGACTGAAACACAGCCAAGCAGAGGCACTGAACCCACACCCTATAAGAAGATGAGAAGAGTAGTTGTAATAGAAGACTCCCTACTGCGTGGGATGGAAACTGAAGTATGCCGGGAAGATCCATGGACCCTCCAGGAATGCTGTCTCCCTGGAGCACAGATTAGGGATATGACAGGACTGCAATCACTCATAAAACCCACTGATACATATCCTTTTCTTCTCATCCATGTGGGAACAAACAATACATCCAAGAACAACATGGAAGACATCACATCAGACTTGAAGTTCTGGGAAGGAAACTCAAGGACTTTGGGGCCTGGATGGTTTTCTCATCTGTCCTACCAGTACTCAGAAGAGAAGTAGAAAGTGTAAGGAAACTATTCAGGGTGAATGGACCAAACAGTTCTAATGTGGGTCAATAATAAAATTAATATTAATACTCATATTAATATAAATATACAAAGAAAAGCAGACACCGCATCACAAACTCCGGTGTCTATATATGAATTCCAGGAGTATGGGAAACAAACAAGAAGAACTGGAAATCTTAGTTCAAGAGGGTAAGTATGACTTGATAGGAATAACTGAAACTTGGTGGGATGACTCCCAAGTCTGGAATGCAGCAATTGAAGGATATAAATTGTTAAGAACAGAAAGAATAGAAAGGGAGGTGGAGTTGCACTATATGTCAAAGATACACATTCCTGCACAGAAATACAGGAGGAGGAGATTGGCTGTCCCATTGAGAGCATCTGGATCAATGTAGTTGGGGCAAGAAACAAAAGAAGTGTGTAGCTGGAGTCTACTTCCAGCTGGAGGAGAGGATGCCAATGAAATTTTCGAAAAATAAATTGCAAGGATTTCAAAGAGACATTATGTAGTAGTGATGGGAGATTTCAATTATCCTGATCTGTTGGGAGACAAATTTTGCCAAGTATGGCCCTTCCAATAAATTTCTGGCTTGTGTGGCTGATAATTTTATCCTTTAAAAGGTGGAGAAAGAAACTAGAGGACTAGCTATCCTTGACTGGATTCTAACCAATAGAGATGACTTAATGGAGGAAGTGCCAATAAGGGGAACTCTGGGTGAGAGTGACCATGTTCTATGAGAATTCTTGACTTCAAAGGAAATCAAAGCAGAATGTACCCACATATATAAGCTGAATTTCAAAAAAAATTTTTTTAAAAAAAAAACTCAGGACAATGATAAGTAAGGTCCTGTGGCAGAAGATCCCAACGAAAAGTAGTCCAAGAAGGGTGGGAGTTTCTAAAACAGGAAATTCTAAATGCACAACTACAAACAGTTCCAACAAGAAAAAAAGGTAGGAGACAGTAAAAAAGGCTGGTGTGGTCTCACAAAAAGCTCAGAGAGGACCTGAAAACAAAAAAGTACATATTTAGGAAGTTTAGTGGCAAGTCAAGTCTGAGTCATTGGGGGGAGGGATCTTCAGTCAAGCCATGGATGTGACTTAAGTGTGACTTGACAGCAAGTCCCATAACTTGAGTCCCCATTCCTAATAATTCTAATCCAAAACTTCTTCCAGACTGATTAACCATAAGAGTTAAGTTTAAGTCCCACTTCCCTAGTCAGTGATTATATGTATGGAGTGTACACTGTATTGCAGTACTTGTATGCAGGGTCATACCATACCTTCATACTGTTACATAAATCCATGACTTGAATCAGGAATTTTTATGAGTGGAACTAAGACTGGCAAGCTATCCAGGACTGTGTGCAGTCTGACATTAGTTGCAAATGGCAAAATGAATACAACACATCAGCATTTGTAACTGGCAGACAGGAAAGGCCTCTGAAGTGTTTAGGCCTGACTAGAGTGCAGAAAGTTTATTTACTGTACTGTACTCCAAGCCCAAGACTTCATCTTGATAACTAACAAATGTAACCCAGAAAGTGAAAGAAACCCCCACACAGCTCATTAGGTATGGCTGTTTACAGCCTCTGCTTGGCACTTCTATAAAGTCGCTACCCTTGTTCTACCAACAGTGTTTTACACTTTGCAGAAAAGTATAGGAGTTGAAGTAAAAAAAGTCAGATTAAGACTTGAAAGGCAAGAAAACATAACAGCCAAGATTTCTAGCTTAGCACGTATGACAATATATAGTCTGCACCAATAGTGAGAGACTTACCTTAATTCAGGGTACACGTTTTCAAGATACCACTTGAATGGTTTGCAGTTAAGTCTCTTTCTCAATTCCAATCGGCTTTGAATACTAGAAAGAAAACATTTTAGGGTTTTTAAACAGCTAGATTTACAAGTGGCATAATCTGAAAAATGTATTTCTTCTGACAACATCTGTGAATTATTTTGACAGATACAGTCAATAAAGATACAGTCTTATGGTTCACTTTGATAAGACTTTCTAATCTCCATCCCAAGAAGGCTCAACCCACAAAACAGATAAACACTAGGAATGTCGTGATTGCACTTACTTGCCATAAGGTACATTTCTGGCTGAAGGCACTGCTGCATAATAGAAGTTTTTATATTCATCCATCCAAACTTCTGCCGCTCTACGGGTATTTCTGGAAATAATTCAAGATGAAGCATTATTTCAGCTCTTACTACTTGGACAGCTTCCACCTTAATGACTGAGTACCAGAGAGCCTTGCATATTAAATATGCTAAAGAAAGATCTTTCAGAAAGTTAGGTTACTTACCTGTAACTTCTAGTGGTTCTTCTAGTGGTACTCTGTGAATTCACACAAATGGGTTATCCCGCGCCTGCGCAGGAACGTCCGGAAGATTCTAGAGCTTAAGAAAAAAGAGTCAATTAGCTCCCCCCATGGGGTATATAAGCCCCGCCTCCTCCATCTTCCTTTCATTTCCCAATCCGCCGTTACTGTAAGTTAGATAAGCATGGTATCATAGAACGGTACTGTGACGGATAGAGGGGAGGAAGGGAGGGATGTGTGAATTCACAGAGTACACTAGAAGAACCAAAGTTACAGGTAAGTAACCTAACTTTCTTCGTAGTGGTCTCTGTGAATGCACACAAACAGGTGAATAGCAAGCTGTACTCACCGGCAGGAGGGCCGTCACGGTATCATAGATGACAGTACCGCCCGTCCAAACGTCGCATCATTTTTGGCTCTGACGTCCAGTCGGTAGTGTCTGACAAGTGTCAGAGGGGTAGCCCAGGTGGCTGCTTTGCAAATGTTCTGCAGTTGGACACCTTTGAATAGGGCTGTCGAGGTGGAAACCGCTCTGATGGAATGTGCCTTTAAGCCCTCTGGAAGAGGTTTGTTGGCTAGCTGGTAAGCCAGGTGAATAAGCTGAACGATCCACTGTGATACTGATTGAGAAGAAGCAAGAGCACCTTTGCGTGGGCCGTGGTAACATAAAAAGAGACACCAGAGCATTGGATGGACTTGGTGCGGTGTAGGTAGAAGGCAAGGGCCCTTCTAACATCGAGAGAATGAAGTTTGTGCTCCAGCTATGTGGTTGGAGACGGGGAAAAGGTTGGGAGCACAATGGGCTGATTGACATGGAATTCTGACACCACTTTTGGGAGGAAGGAAATGTCCATGTATAAGGTAACCTTATCTGGGTGCATCTGTAGGTACGGAGGGTCCGACCTCAGGGCAGCAAACTTGCTTGCTCCTCTGGCTGAAGTAATGGCTACTAGGAATGCCGTTTTCAAGGAAAGCAGTTTTTCAGGGCACGTAGCCATTGGTTCAAACGGAGGTTTAGTAATGGCCTCTAGGACCAGCGGAAGGGACCATTGGGGTGTGATGGTTTGGGAGGGTGGTTGTCTGTTTTGGAGACCTTTTAAGAATCTTTTACGTGTAGGGTCAGAAAAAAGCCTCGCAGAGTATGAATGAGGAGGCTGAAATGTAAACTTTAAGCGTGGAGTGAGCAAGTCCCATATTGAAGAGATACAGCTAAAAGGTAAGTACCATACGTAGAGAAGCTAGTACCGTGGTCATGCCTTTAGATTGGGCAAACTTGGTAAATGCTTTCCATTTGCCCTTGTATAAGCGTGTGGTAGAGGGCTTTCATGCATGGTCTAGCACCTTGCCGAAGCGGGGGTTATCCTCCATGGCGTCAGGTGAAGGGACCAAACATCGGGATGGAGGGGAGCCCCGTTGTCCTGTGACAGGAGGGACGGTATCTGAGGTAGGTGATAAACTTGTCCGCTTCTTGCTGTTTAATGTGCAGAGTTCTCTGATTGAAGAAAAACACACACGCTCTTCTTCTACAAAAAGACACGTGTATTAACAAAATATATACAAATATACAAAGCAGCAGACCTTTGGCGTGGCAGAAAAAATAGAAGCAAAGTACATAGAGGATAGTAGCATAGAGGAAAGAAGAAGATACATTCATGTTCACAATGTTTCCTTATATACAGTTGAACTGATGCTTCTGTCCAATCACTTCAAGGGTTGCATCATCTTCCTTTACATGGATGTTGCATCATGCCCAGATGTTGCATCTTCTTCTTCTTAATCACTGTGACTCAGCAGTTTACACAGGTGATCATTATGGCAGTTCATCAATACTACAGTCTGGACCTGTCCAGGCCTATAAAATTTACAATACTTTGACAACTTCTTGTGCTATTTCTGATAGGTGAGCGAACCACGGTTGCCTCGGCCACCAAGGGGCGATGAGGATTGCATCTGTACCGTATCGCATTATCCTGGTCACAGTCCTGAGAAGCAGCGGTATTGGAAGGAACAGGTACGTTCATTCTCCTGACCTTGGTATGAGGAAGGCGTCTCCCAGGGAGGCGTCATCCATGCCTGCTCTGGAACAGTATTGGGCACACTTGGTGTTGAGATGGGACGCAAAAAGGTCCAAGGTGGGCTGTCCCCATCGTTTGCAAATGTCTAGAAAGACCGTCTGGTCTAATGTCCACTCGTGCATTCTGGTAGGGAGCTTGCTGAAGTGGTCCACTAGAGAGTTGTCCCTGGAAGCGATGTGGATTGCCTGTGGGAAAATGTCGTGGGAACGACACCAATTTCAGAACTTGATGGTCAGCTGGAGGAGACGCGTTGATTGCGTTCCACCCTGCCTGTTGATGTAGTGCATTACTGTGGTATTGTCCGTTACCAGTTGCACAGCATGGCCCTGGATGTGAAGGAGGAAGGATTGAAAAGCTTTCATGACAGCTATCAGTTCTAGTTGATTGATGTACAAGGTCCTTTGGGTTGAGGTCCAAAGACCATGGGCATGGAGGTTCTGGCAGTGCGCGCCCCAACCTGAGGGGCTGGCGTCGGTGACAACTTGTATGGACAGGTAAGGGGAGTGGAATGGTCTTCCCCATGACAGGTTGCTGGATCTGGACCACCAGGCGAGATGCCGCGCTACGAGAGGGGGGATTCTCAACCTCTTGGACTGCTGGTCTGTCACGGGATCACACTGAGTGATGAACCAAGACTGTAGGGGTCTGAGTTTGAGTCTGGCATACGGTACCACCGCAGTGGTGGATGCCATCAATCCTAGAATGTGTTGGATGTAGTGCGCTGTAAGTACAGCGTGCGGTCTGAGCTTGCTCACAGCTTTTTTGATCTTTCGAATTCGCTGTGGTAGAAGAAAGGCCTTTGTGCAAACAGAGTCCAAGGTTGCTCCTACGTAGGAGACAACTTGCGAAGGTATGAGATTGGATTTTTTTTGCATTGATTTTTAGTCCTAATTTCTTTAGAGTGGACAGGGTGAATCTCGTGGCCGAGAGCGCTTCGTGATAGGATCGGGCCACCAGAAGCCAGTCGTCGATGTAAGGAAAGATTTTTATCCTTTGGGTCCGTAGGTATGCGGCGACTGGTGCCCTCCATTTTCTGAATGTCCTGGGGGTGCGCTGAAAGCCCGAACGGCAAGGCAGTGAATTGGAAGGTATCGTGGTGGAACAGGAACCGGAGGAATTTTTGATGAGACGGGTGGATGGAGATATGAAAATATGCGTCCTGCAGATCGATGGTGACGAACCAGTTTCCCTGAGACAAGAGGGGAAGAATGGAGTCAAGGGTGGGCATACGAAATTTCTTGTGAAGTATGTACCGGTTGAGGTCTCTTAAGTCCATGATGGGCCTTATGCCCCCATCGTTCTTGGGGACTGCAAAGTAATGTGAGAAAAATCCATCGGTACTGTCAGATGGAATTTAGATTATGGCCTTTTTAGATAACAGGGATGAGATTTCCAAATGCAGCAGCTTGGAAAAGGGAGTAGGCCTGATTGAATTTGGTGGAGGGATACGGAAAAATTCTATCCTATATCCATGTTGAATGATACTAAGGACCCACTTATCAGTAGTGATGTTTTTCCATTCTCGTAAGAATGGAGATAATCTTGTATAGGAGGTAGATTTCATGAGAACTGCTTACCCCTATGAGTCTTGCGAAAGGACTGCTTAGGGCTACGAAAGTGTTGTTGCTTGAACAGCGGCGTAGGAGGCTGCTGAACTTGGTAAGTGCGGTCCTGCTGTTGCTTACTGTACCGAGAGGTCTGGTACTGAGTAGACGATTGGTACTGTGGCTTTTTGTACGCAAACTTTTGGTACCTATACGGCTGGTATGGTATGTAAGATTTTGCCGCCTTTCTCATCTTATGGATATTGTCCATAGTCTCATCAGTTTTAGAGTTGAATAGTCCCACAGCATCTAAGGGAAGTTCTTCGATCTTGGTTTTGGTCTCTTCAAGGATGTTGGCTGTTCTAAGCCATGCATGGCATCTAACAGCAATGGCAGTCAGCATAGATTTAGAAGCGAAGTCAGCTCTGTGTTTTGCAGCAAATCGCTGTTGCCTGGTAAGGGAGTTAGCCTCTTCATAAACATTAAGGGCTTCTGCCTTTGCAGGGTCAGGTGGTGATTGCAGTACCAGAACTATCCTGTCCCACAAGTACTTCTGATAGGCGCCCATGGTGGCCTGGTAGTTAGCAATTTTAATCAGCATTGCGGCGAACGAATACAGCTTCTTACCAAAGGTATCTGATGTCTTTCCGTCCTTGTCAACAGGTGTAACTGATGATCTGGTACGTAATTTATACTGAGTAGTTTTGACCACAATAGAATTTGGTGAAGGATGCTTGGCCAGAAAGTCAGAGTCTGAACCATAAGTCTTATAGTGGTGCTCAAGCTTGCGTGGCACCTGTACCAATGTAGGTTTGTCCCAAGAAGATTTTACCAGCTCAAACAAAGTGGGAATGAGACTGAGGCTAGGAGGAGAGGTTTTGTCCTGCTCCATATCATGGAAAACAAGGTCCCATTCTTGTTGAGGGATTTCTGCATCAAGCTGTAGGGTTTTCGCGATCCACATAATAAGCTGTGCATAAGATGAAAAGTCGTCTGACGAAGGCTGAGATGACGAGCCTTGGGCAGCAGCGTCAGGAGCGTCAGTCGGTGGAAACCGTAGATGGATTAGACGACTGCGAGGCGATCGAAGGAGAGCATCTCGGTACTGCATCTTCTGGTGCCATTTCCACATCCGATTGGGTGGACTGGGAGAAGGGCACGATATTGTGGGCATCAGGACCAGAGTAGAGCGTTGTGGCTCGAACCAAAGAGTGTCCTGCACTGTGCTTAGCACGCTTGGGAAGTGCTGTAGGTACCGTGGGAAATTGCCTCTTACGAGATG
The DNA here is from genome assembly GCF_051106095.1 of Pogona vitticeps. Classification (NCBI taxonomy): domain Eukaryota; kingdom Metazoa; phylum Chordata; class Lepidosauria; order Squamata; family Agamidae; genus Pogona; species Pogona vitticeps. The sequence goes on along the minus strand of NC_135783.1, from coordinate 61,527,613 downwards.
GTGCTTGAGGTGTAGAAAATTCCTGTTGAGCATGTGGCTGACACGGGATAGAGGAAGCCACGGTATGGTGCCACGGTACTTGTGCCCGAGGCTCCGGCTGGTAGGCGTAGCCTGGGTATGGACACGGTTGGAACGGAGCATAAAAAGAGTGGCCAAACTGTGGTAATCCTTGCGGACAGTACCCATCGCCTCCGTCCCGAGGCTGGTACAGAGTGATATTTTTGCGCTTTGCGGTACGCTTTCATGATCAGATTCCTGTTCAGATGGAGACTCGGTATCAGCCCGCCCTGAGTATCGAGGGCTTGAATGGGCAACGCCTGGCTGGCGTCTGGCTCAGCCTCAAATCGGCCTGAGTTTGGTATCATGCACATATGTTCCTGAGCCATCTGGGCTAAAGGAATGTACTCCTCTGCATCAGAGAGTCCAATTGTTTCCATCGAAGACTCCTCGAGCAATATTGAAGGAGAGGGAGGAGGTACAACAGGCATCTTAGCTGGTTTCTTTGCTCTCTTGGGCTTATCAGCAGCCTTCTTTTTTGCAGGGCACGAAGGCGGTTTGGCTTTTGGCAGTTTGGAAGCGTCCTTAGCCTTAACCTGCCCAGAGATGGTAAGCAGCAGTTGATCAGCTGAAGAGTCCTGCTTAGAAGCCTCAGCACGCGGAGGGGACAGTGCTGTGAGGGAGGCGCTTTCCATGTTTGGAGACAGAGTCTTTTCGTAAAGGAAAGCTCGAAGTCTTTGGCACATCAGCTTAATTGCTTGCTTTGAAAACCTTTGCAAGCAAGGCAAGACTGATCTTGATGCGATTTTCCAAGACAAAACAAGCATTTATCGTGTCCATCTGATAAAGGGATTTTTTGAGAGCAGACGACACACTGCTTGAAGCACCGAGGGGCCATAAACAAAAAAAAAAAGGGGGAATCGTTGATCGAGGGGGGGAGAAAAAACGTGACAGAACAAAAGAAGTAACTTAAAATCAGCAAGTTCTGTCGAATAACCGTTAAAGTAAGATAAAGTAAATAATAAAAACAAGAGAAAAAGGTAGCTAACTAGCTAAGTACTTAACAGTCAATAGCTCTGCTCTTCCTACGGTGGAAAAAGAGGAACTGAAAGGAAGATAGAGGAGGCGGGGCTTATATACCCTGTGGGGGGAGCTAACTGACTTTTTTCTTAAGCTCTAGAATCTTCCGGACGTTCCTGCGCAGGCGCAGGATAACCCATTTGTGTGCATTCACAGAGACCACTACGAAGAAGCACAATTTTAGCAGTCATGTAGCTTTAGTAAAAGAGACTCAAAGCAAGCTTACATGACATTTTGAATATGGTCTCTTTTCAGTCACTGCTGGGGTGGGGAATATGTGATTTTCCATATTTTGTTAGTGTGAGATTCCCATCAGCCCCAATAAGCCCAGCTACTGATGAATGATGGGAGTTGTACTCCAACATTTTGAGGATCATACATTTCCCATTCCTGTCTTTTAGGTTTTATTAGATACCACTTGTAGATAGACAGACACAACCAAAATGTACACCAGAACACACATGAACATTTTCAGTACCTAGCAGCACATTTCTAAAGATAGCATCTGCATTAAAAATGCAAGACAATAGCCAGTATCCTCTTGCATAGCTATGCCACCATAGCAAGAACAATGTCACTGGCAGTGGGAGGCTGCTGCTGATTAAAGAGTCCCTGTTTTGATTTTGGATTGTGTATGAGAGACACACACACAATGAGACAAAGTTGTGCAAAATTCAAAATTAAAGCAGGAACTCTTCTATTAGCAACAACTGTTGCTCTGATGACATCATTTTTATATATTGTCCTTTAAATTATGTAAGCCACCTTGGGTCCTTTTAAGGATAAACACTGAATGCCTGAAGCTAATACGGTACTAGCATGCCAAAAGGTCACAGTTGGATAATCTGTGGCTGGTACAGTTAGCAGGAGACAAGATGTCACACTTGTGGAAAGACATGGGGACTGTGGGGGGAACGAATTCTTAGCAACTGTCTTGAAAACCATGTATTCTACTAGACTAGACTAGATTTGTAGTCTAATATACTGCACTAATCTAATATAATGCATTAAGATGCATTAAATAACAGTTTACCTCCAGATTTTAAGTCATTTAGAAATCTAATCAAACAAATGATCTACAAGATGCTGCTGTTTGATAAGCAGTTCTATATCACAGAACTTTGTGACCTAAGGAGAAAGCCACATATATGACTTTTGTTTGCTATTTCTCCGGGTAAAGACTTAAACCTTGGCATTCTCTATTTACTTAAAGCCATCCTCCAAAGTTTTACCTGGCAAAAACAGTACCACTTCCTCCAGGGAAGGTGTACGGATGCTGTTTGCGAAACACATGGCCAACCCGGCTACATGGAATTATTTCAAGGCTGCCACCACACTGCCACACGCGGAATGAAATCTCTGTCATCAGAAAACAAGCAATAGTTTCACACACACAAAAGAACAGAAAAATGGTTCCCTTGCTCTTTTCCTGCAATGCCCCAAATCAAACTTTTCTGTCTCTAAGTAGTATCTAGCATTTTTAAAGGTCTCTGGAAATTTCACTTGTATCCAAAAGAGAGTTCAGAATGTGACAAATTTTTGTCTGTTGTAATAAAAAACAGAATCCAGTGCTATTGCTACAGTTCTTATATGTATGCTTCAAAAAACAAACAAACCCCAAAACAAAAACCACCAGAGCATTTGACCCAGTTCAAATAACTTAAAATGTTTAAAATTCAATGTTAAATAGCCAACCACAGTTTTACAGACATGGGCAATTTTTTGGTTCTTGCACAAACACCTGGAAATCAGGACAAATAATGAAAATGTCAAGAGTGGGGGGAAAATTCATCTGTGATGGTATAAGAGATGTAGACTTACAATCACTCTTAGAGCAAGTGCCAAGTATCTACTAGGACTGATAATCACAATTAATTAGCTCAGTCTTTAGGAATTTATAACAGATTCCTTAAAAACACACACACAAGGCAATTAGGTCCATGAGTCATGTGCTCTATTTTTAAGTATTATAAATGAATGTAACATATTAAAACACTGTTAAAGGAGACACTTTGGCAGCTGTAATCAGTTAGATTTCATTTTCAAGTAATGCACAACTTTTTAAAAAGGCTAAAATCTCTTAATTATATTTTTAAAAGTTTTATTATCTTTTATACAGAAGCTACTTAACTCAGACTTTTCCCCTCCCACCGACCCCTTCAGTTCTTATTATCAACATAAAGCTCAGATTTTAGAATGGAGCTCTGTTGTGTCTGGGTTGTCTTTTTTTTTTTTTGGCCAATAATCCACTTAAAGTATCAACTGTCATTTTAATCCCATCCACAGAGAGATCTAAAGGCCGTGAACTCACAAAAATTAGGTTACAGTACAATTTGCTTATCTTCAAAAAGAATTCTCAGGAAAGATTCATACCTAGATTTTCTCCACCCCATACATCCATCATCATATCATACTTCCCTAGCTCTTCAAAGTAAAGTTTATCCATCACAAAGAGTCCACCAGCTATCATTGGTGTTCTAAAGAGACAGAAGGAATTAAGGGCAAAATGGTACATTATATACTTGCAAAGGATAATCATATAATATGACTCCAACTGAGCATTTTCTATTTGTATCTTAAACAAAACCATTTTGTTCAGTTCTAGTAATAGCCCTATTCAGACATTTAATACAGGGTTAATCTTAACCTCTGAGCAGAGGGAACCATCACACCTCACATGTGGAGAACTATACCTGATGATGAAAATAATGTTTCTCAGTAGGTGTGATAAGAAAACCTAAAAATCAGGGGGCCAATTGTGTGGAAATATTTCATCCATAGAGACTGCTTTCACCTTCAGTTTTAGCACTCCACCTATGAAAGCTAGGGGTTTTGCTAACCTGCTCCCTCTGCTAGCCCAACTCTTTTCACTGAATGCCTGAAGAGGGCCTAGCCCTCTTCACATGCTGCCACCCCGAGTGATTCAGTCACATAATTAATGCAGTCTTTAGAAGCAGAAATTCTTCTTGCAAGACACCTGCAAAAGCAAGACAGGCAGCTCCTGTGACCATCAGCAGCACACAGTAGAGTTCAAACTAAAATCTCAGGTCAATTCAAGTTTCTGGTTTTAATCTCTGAAGAAGAGAGGCAACAGATCTTCAGCCCACATCTGGGTTCTCCCCCTCCTCTTCCAAGGTACTGGAGAGAAGGAAAGGAAATCCTGACACCATAAGTGATCACTGGCTTAAGGCAGTAGGGATCACCTTACCTGATCACAACCACTATTTCTAGAAGCTGGCTGATTCTCAGTCAAGACTCACTAACTCCTAGAAGTGTCAGGTTAGAGCACTGAAATCTTACTCTCCACATGGGAAACGAGGAGGAGGAGTGAAGCCAGTCGTTGTCAGATAACATCTGCAAGCACTGGCTAAATCTTCCCTCTTTCTCCCTGTTACAGAAGGAGGGGAGTGAAATATTCTTCCTGCACCAAAGGATTTGGTGTCTCAGTTCCCTGAACGACTATCTTCACCCATAAAGGCCTGCCTACACCTCACAGAGACCATTCCCACTTGGTTAAGTTGGTGAGTACCAGAGAAGGCCATTTTGGTGATGGCCTTGGACCTCTGGAATGAACTTCTCTGCGGGGATCAAGGAAAGTTCTTAAGACAGCAGGCAAAATCCTGCTGCATAAATGTGTACCCAGTATAACCCAGATTAGGCACTGAAAACATTTAATTTATGTTCATGAAAAGCTTCCTATCCCCCCATTCTAGGTTCCGAGGCTCCGTCAGGCTCGCTTTCGCCCCAGGAAATCCTCTGGAAGCCTTAGGACTGGAGGGAGGGAGCTTTTAAAAGTGAGTTAAGCCAAGCATAAAGTTATACAACAGGCTATTGCCATCTGTGCTCTATTTGGCTTTTTCTTAATTCCATTTTGAAGCTACTGATATTTTCTTATTGCAATTTTTATGGATTTTACTGTTTTGGTTTGTTTTTACTTGTTTTTATTTAGCACATCATCTTAGGAGTGTTCAAATTTTAAAGATGGCCTACAAATAATTTTAATAGGTAAAATAATAATTTGAATGGATAAGAAGTTCTTTGCCCTTGAAACTTCCTGAAATGCTTTATAATCCAATATACAACTCTATCTCTAGGAATACATATGTATTCGGTGTTTTTACATTTTGCATTTTATTTGAATTATGTACATTTGTATATGAACCAACAGTTAAATGTGGCAGTGGTTTCCCCCAGCATTTAATGTTTCATGACATGCACAGTAATTCAAGAACAGTCTGCCAAGAATAACTTGGGAGATGGTAACTCAAAGTTCCACTTACTAAGAACAACAACATTGTTTTGTGAGGGGAAGGGTGATGACAGGAACATACTTTATGGGAGCAACTGGGTTGCCTTGCCGTGCTCTTCTCTGTTCAGGTGTCATGTAATCCCACTTGAATACCAGATTCCAATCAAAGCCTAAGAGATTGTTAGGGAGAAGAGAGAAGAAAGTCACAACAGCACAAGTTTAATTTCAAATTTATTTTCTGTGCCTTTCAAATGAATACATTCTGCTCCAGCATTAGAAGAAAAATAAAGGCACAAATCAAGGTGACTCAGCTACACGAAACTCCCACCTCTTTTTTTGCTGCCTGGAACTTCTCTGCTGTTACAGACCAGTTTCAATGGACAAATATAACAGGAGATAACAGAAGAGCTCTCTTGTTCCCCTGGATGTTAATAGTACTGAAGCTATTTCTTCTGAAACATGGGCAAGTTATGATGATACTGCATTTGTTTCCAATTCAGAGTCCCCACCCACAAGTGTTTTTTTATCAGAGCAGCATTATACTGCACAGAATGACAATCTGCAACCTACAGTTTTCATTCAAATTTGGGAAACATATATTTAAAAGTATACATTTCTGTAAAATGTATAACTGTTTGATTTTGTGTGAGGATTTTTTTTTTCTTAAGGTAAGTTTTTGCTGGTTCCAGTAAGCATCAGTCTCTATTGTCAGCAAATGACCCTGAAACCACATGGAACAAGTATGTCTTCTGTTTCTTTCATTTCCTGATGGTACTTCCTGCAGCATCTCAAACTGCTCTTGTGTAATAGCCTCCAACTGACAACACTGAAAAAGGTAGCAATTCAACAAAATTTCCTTTGTCAGCTCAATGACACTGACTGTCATTTTGTCTCTTTCAAGAATGACCCCCTCCAGCAACCTTTTAAGCTGGCCATTCTGGAGTTTCCCAGTATAATAATTCAGTGGACATCCTTAGGACATAGCACTTACTACTTCTTCCTTTCTCATTCTTTTTCATTTTGTACGGTATCTTTCAACCTAATGTCCTAAACGCTTTTTGTACAAGGGTGATATATAAGTCACTTCCTGTTTACATGCTAAGTCTTTTCAGCAACTATCAACAAGGATCCAGTGTGATCCTTGCCAGAGATTCTACAAGAGGTTCACATTTCTATTCAAATTTTTAGACAAACTGCCTTCTTAGCATGTTTGCATGAGTGACCTTTCGTATTTAAGAGGCACTGATCTTGAGGGACATTTAGCAGGCAAGTTCTCAAGAATGTAGATGCTTGGCAGATGCCTACACAAGTATAGTTTGAATATCCATGCATGTCTAGAAATATATTGGCATGGGCATGGGACCCAAGTCTACTTGCTCAGCATGTTATGAATCTATCTATCCCTAGAATGGTTTTCAAGATGTTTCAAGAGCAAGTGCTGGGCTACGCAAGACTATAACCTACAAATCGGCACTTTTAAAATGAATTACCTCACCCTTCTAAAAGTTCTGATGTCTCCCAAACAGCTCTCCAGATATTTTCGATGTCAATTACCAACATTAAAGAGCGATTGGCCAAGGTAGCTGGAACTGACATAGTTGCAGTCCAACATATCTGCAGGAGAACCAGGGTAAGGAAGGTTCTCTGCCTCTGTTACTATTCCCAATATGCTGTAACTACATACAGGCAGAAGATTTTTCCACAGATTTTGAACAAGTGCAGTATGTGCCATGCTATCTCCTCAGGTTTCTACTGTGCTTTTAAATCAGAGAACAATTTAGATGGTTGAAGTTTACTACTCACTTTTATGTTTTGAGAGATAAATATAAAGTAGATCTCAGAGGTATCATCAGTAACAAAAATGTACATTCCAGTAATACTGCTGCAGACATATCCTGGCTAAATGTTCATAACTGCTTAGATTCTCATACCCATCACATCAAGAAGAGTTTTGAAGCTATCATCAAAAGTTAATGATTTTTTTTAAAAAAACAATACACAAAAGGATGAACCAAAGTCACAAATCCATGCAATACACGAAAAGATGAACCAAAGTCACAAATCCATGCAGAAGTATATGTTGCTATTAAAACAAATATGTCAAAGTATCCCTCAGAACTAAAACTGACCCAAGACCAAAATTCTCAATCATTTAGCCTTCCCAAATGCCACTGTTCCATTAATCTGTCAGATAAATCAGGTAAAATAGGAAGAGTGAGTGGACAGAATTTCTCTGCCTACTGCAAGCTTGTTCACCCTCTTGTATTTGTGTTTTTATGCAGTCATCAGTGTCAGAACAACTGCTATAAGCCAAAAAAAAATAGTCCTAATGTTCTACAGAAACATTGTACAATTTCTAGTATTAGGGCTACTGTTTATTGTGACAACCTGTACACAAAGGCCAACTGTTCACAGTGATAGAAAATCTAGCACTACAGAGGTTATAGAACAGCTACTCCTTCTCGCACAGTTGTTAGAGTATCCAAATCAGACTGTGGAGACACAAGGTCAAAGCACCACAGCTACTAAGCTCCCTGACTGACCTATCTCTCTGTTCAGGGTGGTCGGTTTGGGGTGGGGGAGAAACATGTTTGTTTGCCTAGAAGGAAAAGTGGGACAGTTACATAATACATAATGTATTTGAAAACTATGTGTTAAAAAACCTAAAACCAAAATTCTGTTCATGTGCTACAACATTGTAAAACCTCATCAATGCATGACTGCTGACAGATATCTGAATATTACATTAAGTTATGGAAAGTGCACATGAGTGATGAAAGATTTAAATCCTCCTAAAAGGCAGAAGCGAAAGACCCTAAGAGCACGCAGTGCACAAGCTATCTCTAAGCCCTCTGCGTGGCACATAACTTGAGATACTGTACAAGAAGCCTTTTTTCTCTCTAAGGAAAGGAAAACTCAGTCGTGTTTATCTAAGCTACATGATGTAAAAAGAAAATGGAAATCACCTTCATTAATTAGAAGTGTCAGAACAATTAACTGAACTTAAGCAGAAAATAAAGTCCAGTGGCACATTGAAAGAAAAAAAGCTGTGCACATAAATAGGTCTCATTAGTATTAGAGAAAAAGAAACATGAATATTTTTAGTTTCTTCCATGTGTTGATATTCTTCATTCACGTTGCCTCAATTCCAACTGGCAAAAAACCATGTGCGTAAGGTAATCATGTTAAGAGTCACCACCTATACCCTCTTGCAACTTCCCTCTGCAAATTCAGGTATTCAATTCCTCCAATCACTGTGATGCAGGCACATAACAGAGCATGTGCAGGGAGGAAAAACTGACATAGTTGCTTAAGTAAAGAAGATTCTGGCCATAGTGCTCCATGTAGCTAATCTTTGCCTAATGGGTCAGCATGCTATCAGATATTACAAATTCTAAGGTACAACTTCAACTTGATCTCTCCTCTCAAAAGAATGTTGTATATGACTATTACAGTTTAATTAGGTAGGAGGGGAACATGTGATAACTGAAACGTCTTTTAAAATAGCAAATGTATATTTTATGGCATGAAATGTCATTACAAATTCTCCATAGAATATACACTAGATCAAACATTAGGAGTTTCTTTTAGAACAAAAATCAATAGAGTGCAAGGTGTGCAGCAGTATTTAATTGGATTAAAGACAGTAATCTAGCATGAATGCATCAACCCAATCTGGTCAGACAAATTCCACTTACTGTGAGGCCTATAACGAACTGTGTACTGAGACAGAGCTTTAAAAATGAGCACTTTAAAGACATGTGTTCTTCCTTTAAGGCAGTCAAATCATCATCATCTGCTTATCATGGTATCTCAGTGACATAAATAGGCTTCAATTTCTCTTCTCTGTCAGTTCACAACTACAACTGATCTCAGATGTGATCATATACAAGGAGAAATATAACAATTGCACTGATGGTACTCCATGACAGTACATTGTTTCTATGATCATGGCACCTCTTAAGGTATTCCTTTGATCATAGGTAATTAAGAATCTATAAAGCAAACACTAACTACTAGTTTACACATTACCTTTCACTGTATATTAGAGTGTCAAGGGAAAATTAATGATGGTGATGTTCAGAAAAATGCATGCATTAGATACTCTACAACATTTGTTATCAGAGATCTTGCTAATAGTGGCCTCCACCACTTATTATTCCATTTCTATCCTTTTGGTTTATTCTTTTGAATTTTTTACACATATACAAGAAATCTCTATTTCAGAGTCTAAGTTTTCTAAATCCATGATACCTAAAACAGACCCTTATGCCTACAAACATACTATTTTAGATACAGCTTTTAAAAATGTATACATCTCAATTTAATCATTTCTTCTGCATATTCCTTCTGGTTTTCTTTATCATCTTTACTAAAAAGGATCTTACACATTACATTCTAAAATGTAATAAATGAGATTTAATCTACTTCTAAAAATCAAAAGAGTTCTTATTCTTCTATAGCCCTTTAAACTATGTCAGACATGAACACAGAGAAGCAATAATGTCACCTTAAATCACATACATGGGACACCCTTTTCTCATGTCTGAGTGTTAGTGGAATGCAAGATTAAACATCAAAATCTATAGACTCATTCTGGATTTCCTGCTAGAAGATAGTGCTGGGAAATGTTTGCTTCCCCATGGTAGTTAATATGTAAGTTTCCCTAGATTTTACCTCCTTGAAAACTCTTGGGGTGGACAGCTAGCACTTTTGAACAAGATACTGTTAAAATCTATTGGAACCTCTTCATTTTATCTGAGAGGTACATTTAACAGGTGTTTGCAGCTGATAAATGAACAGACAAGAGCTGTCATATAATGAGAACTTGGTGAATGGTGAATCCAATGATCATGGAGTTGATTTCATCCTGTTTTGGAAGGCATTGCATTCCCTACCACAGAAGAGATCAAATCCACAGCTTAGCAACGTCCCTGATATAATTTATTCATTTATTTATTTATTGGACTTATATACCGCCCCATAGCGCTACAAGCACTCTCCGGGCGGTTTACAATTTTTAATTATACAGGCTACACATTGCTGTGCTTCTGAAAGCTCAGGTGTCACAAGAGTGCCCTTCCTCCTTCTTGGCTTCTCCCTGCTCTATACAGGGATGCTGTAGAAGGAAAAGAGATATATGTTCTTGTTCTTGTCTCCAGAATTTCTGTAACTATCTGAACCTTTCAGCATAGTAGGGAAAGCTTCAAGGAGTCTGAAATAACCACTCCCCAAACGCAAATTAGTTATGACTACATGAGTCCTATTTAAACCTACATTACTTAAGATTACATTATAAAGATTTAAAAGCTTCTACTCTGAATCTGAGAGAGCATTCACATCTTTGTTTTTCCTCACAGCCAAAAATACTGAATTACACCTTTGTAAGAAATTAAACACTGTGATTAATTATGCGACACACATGTCTTCAGACTTAGATTATTTGAAAGATATTTGCCATATCCTATCTGAATTTTCAATTAGATTTCAATTTAATTACAGTTGATAAAATTTTATTCAAAAGCAGTTGTGCTATCAATTTAGAGGCAGCCATTTGGAAATCTGACGTACAGAAGACCAGATTTAGTAAAGCACTCCAACTCTCAGAATTTCACCTGTGTAAAAAGAGAACGGATATACTGTATAACTTGCCTGAGGGGGTATTTGAATGTTTTCACATTCATGGCCATTGGAAAGATCGTATATTACAATACTGATACGTACCGCCTTTTAAATCAGCGGATGCCCCCACATACTGGAAGTTGTCCATATTAATTACATCAATTATAGGAGACACAACTCTGGTTCTGTCCTAAAATAAACAGTGAAACAGAAATCAGTGTAAACGATTCAGACATGGAAGATTTCTGAACTTTTGGATATGAGGAGAAAGCATGTCACAAAACCTATCCAAACACATTTTAAAAATATTCTCCACTACAAAGCAAACGGGGAAAAAAGCAAGGCATAAGTTATTCTGCAGCATATAGAAATAAATTTTTTTAATGCATAAGCTATTCCAAAGCTTTGATCATTCCCAAAATTACAATATTTACTTTGGCAACTTCTTAATTTCAATTGTGTTGGTTAGCCCTACAATATAATTGCATAAGATTACATAAGATTTTCAGGGACGTGGTGGCGCTGTGGGCTAAACCGCAGAAGCCTGTGCTGCAGGGTCAGAAGACCAGCAGTCGTAAGATCGAATCCATGCGACGGAGTGAGCTCCCGTCGCTTTGTCCCAGCTCCTTGCCAACCTAGCAGTTCGAAAGCATGTAAATGCGAGTAGATAAATAGGCACCATCTCAGTGGGAAGGTAAAACGGTGTTCCCTAGTCACGCTGGCCACGTGACAATGGAAACTGTCTTCGGACAAGCGCTGGCTCTATGGCTTGAAAAACGGGATGAGCACCGCCCTCTAGAGTCGGACACGACTAGACTAAAAATGTCAAGGGGAACCTTTACCTTTACATAAGATTTTCCAAATGCAGTAACCATGCAACCCTTATGTACATCAGTTGTTTATAATGACATTTATTTGCCATTTTGCTGCCTATTCACCCACTCTGGAAATGCCCTTTCTGAGTTCTTCTCAATCTGCTTGGGTTTTCAGAGTCTGAATGACTATCATGTCCAGACTTTTCACTGCTTAGTTCTGATTCAAAACAATGTGAGTACATTCAACAGATATGCTCCTAATGCAAATTCCTGGAAGGCTGCATTGCTTATTGCTTACTGTGATATTTTTATGTTTACTTTTTGTTTCTTGTTTTATAACCAATTTCTCTTAATAATAGAACACGTCCTCTTCTCCCATAAGTGCTAAATCAACTTGAGAGCTTTTGGTAATCGACTGGGTCAAACTGGTTTTTTTTAGCAATTCAAAGAATACATTGCTACCATATCACCATTTAGGATTGTAGAAAAGTTGAGATAAGCCCTTTCTTTTCAAATGCCATGCTGATTTTTACCTAAACAAACTTTGTTCTTGGCATCTGATACTACTTTTCAATTATTCTTTTCATTTAAGCGAGTCAGATGTTAGGCTAATGCACCTACAAATACCACCTATCTTTCCAGAAGTTAGCATTACAGGCCACCTTTCATTATTTCACCAAGGAACCCAGTTTTAGTGACATGCTGCATACTTTTGTCAAATCAGCAATTTCTCAGAGTTCATATTCAACTATATGCTCATCTGATCTGGCAACTTAATTTCAATTACGTTGGTTAGTCCTACAATACAATATGTTCAATTTACTTTCAGTTAATTACTGAGTTCCCTTATTGGGAGAAAGGTGGCTATAGATAATACAAACAAACAAATAAATAGAATAAGGCTGTCAAATAAAGCCTTCATCTGGAAACTGTTCCCTTGTTTTAGAAGGTTAGATTTATGTATGATTCTGACCTGATCAAATTGTAATGACTTGATTTCTCAAACTCACATTCTAATCAGTGGACTGAGCCACATGAAGAAGGTACTAGCTGAAATTAGATGGCTGTTGAATACTGCCACTAAATTCTTCCACACCATTTGAACAGATCAGCTTATAGATCAGTAGTTTATATTCCTCTTAACTCACTTCAGCGACCCTCTCCAGAAGGGGTTCCAGCCAGTGCTCATTACATTCACAGTGACTATCCAAAAATGTCAGTACTTTAGCCTGTGCTGCATCTGCTCCTCGAACACGAGAACGCATCAAACCTGAAAATCAAGACCATATATTAGCAGTACATTCAACAAAGATTAGTTCTCCAAGTACTAGCTGCAACTAAGAGAAAGTAACTTGGGCTGGGTGGTCCATTTGATTGCAACTTGATAAACCTCTTGTGATATTAAGTAATAGCATCACATTCTACTTTCCTCTAATGATGTTGCCAAACTTTTCTACACGAGTTCTGCAAAAGATCATGAAAACTTAGTTTGAAATATCAATTTGCTGTGCTTGCAGATTGTGCCAATATTACAAATGGGGGCCAGTTCTCAATTTAGCTGCAGCTATGGCAAGGAAGGCTTTCTTTTTTACAACATGGCTTTGGAAAGTTAGAATGCTCCTTCAGCAACCACACAAATACCATATGCTGTGAAAAGTAAATACCCACCAGTCCTGGAAGCTGGGAAGTAGCTATAGTAACACTCTGACCTCTAAAGAGGAGGATAACTCCCTTGCTGTCACGATCATTGCTGCCAGAGATGTCACTACAGCTGCAATATAAGTGAGTTGGGGGGGGGCATGTCTGAGAGTAAACTCAGAAACTGCTGCACTTCTATTGATGGCAGCTGAGAACAATGGGGTCCACAATGGTTTCTGAATTAAAAGACAGATTGTTCCGGCTTTGATGGGGCAGAAAAGGATAGCTCCTTTTGCTTACACAAAATTCAATCAAATTGCAGCAAAGGGATTGCCCTGGTATTACTTCCATAGGAGCTGCTCGCATTACAAGTAGAAGACTTTTTGTACAACGTACTCAAGGAAAGACTGAACCATCACCCATCTACTATTTATATCTACTATTTGGCAACAGAAGAGTAACACGACTCATGCATGCTGAATGCACTGCTTTTTAGGTCTTTTCTAAACATCTATGGTGTAGAACCAATCTGGTCTTGACAGGGGGAGGGGTTTCCTGCTGGTGAAGAGGCTCCAGACACCTTCCCAACTCTCAAGAACCAGTTTTGGGGGTACAAAAGGCATTGCAGATGGTGTGATTACTCTGTCCACAATTTTGCTGATGGAAGGAAATTCAACAGTAATCAGCTCTCTGGATTCAGCCCTCAGAAAGCAAGTCAGAAAACAGAATAATAAAGGCTATCAGATTGAACAGCTGCCTTCTTTACACAGGTTTTATTTCTTCTGCATGCAGTATCTGCAGCAAGATCAGAGCACTCTTAGCATAAACAAAAATAACACTGCCTGGTGTTTGTGTTTTCATATTTTCCCCCCAGTCCTAATAAAAGGCTCACCTTCCCGGCGGTCATTTCTTAGTACCTGCACTTTTTCAATTTTCCCCAAGAGAGCACCATCCTCAGCTAGGAAAGAAAGAAAGAACCTTTGTCAATCCTTTATTTATCTTGGCACAAGGGAATAAAAACATGTAAGAAGTTCTTTTTCCTTGCCAAACCATCTGCACTGACAAGTTTTGGAGTTATTTATTTTCTTCCCAAGGTAAATCTGCTCTACAAGACTCTTCTTAACACTGATGAGAATTTCAGCTTCATACAATTTGAAATGTTAGAAGGGACACTGAGACCAAGGTGAAATATTTGCTATCATATGGTATTTCATTTACGACATCAGAAAGCAAATGTTTTGGGAGTTATATGCAAGATGGGACTGTTGCCAAATAGATGCACAAACCAAAGAATGGAAATCAAACAACCTCAGCTAAAAATGTATCTCCATATAGGCATATTGTATTTAGAGGGGGGGGGGTTGTTTTTGTTTTTGTTTGGCAGAAGCAGAATTCTGTATAACTACTTACAATCATTACTGTAGTCATCCACCAAAATGATTTCCTTGATAAGATGGGGTGGACTTTTTTTGAGAACACTGAAGAAAAAGAAGAAAAAAAAGGAACATAATAATATTCATGTATTACACACTGCAGTGATTGCCTGTCAGCAGAGAAATAAGTTTCAGGAATACCTGACAACTGTTCGAAGCAAAGCTGATCGTGCCTCGTTGTGAAAAGTGATGACTACACTTGTTGCTGGCAAGTCCACCCGCCACTGCTTCCTCTGGCACCTTAAAGACAAAAGTATTTCAAATGTTAAAGCTCTGAGTTTGTCAATACATCTATGAAGAGGCCCTTATTGAAGATGTACAGCATGCCTCCACATAATCTCTTCTAGAAAAGGAACAACAGAAGTACATTTGAAGAATAAATGACTGGCATTCTGTAACACAAAGGGGGATTCCAAAAGCTAAAATTAATACAAAGACAATTACTAAACATTTGATTTAGATGAAACTTAAAGCCTTGAAGTCTGTACCACAAGGGGTTTAATGTTGGTGAGGTCAAGGGCTGGGTTTTGTGTGCATTAACTGCACAAGTGGTTTTATGGGCACTTCATTACATGGCATGTTGCTTGCATCATTTCATCTTGCCCTAAAGAAACATAGTAGAAATTGTCACAAAGGTGCCAAGTTGGCTTACATCACTGAAGACAATATTTAAAAATAATACCAGGAAGTATACAAATACCAGAAAGGGTCAAATGCCACACTACAACACGATAAAAAATGGCAAAAACATATTCAAAGCAGTAAAGGACAACAATCCATTTAACAACTCCACTCAGGCAGCTAGTCTCTGAGGGAAGGCCTACCTGAAGATAAAAGTTCTTCACCTGCTTGCGGAAGGACAGCAAAGATGGGGCCAGCTTAGCCTCCTTTTAGAGGGAGTCCAAAGTCTGGGAGTAGCAATGGAGAAGGCCAATGTCTTCATCACATCCACCTATGAGGGTGGCAGTACCAGAGAAAGGCCTCTCATGATGATCTTAACACCCAAGCAGGCTCATAAAGGGATATGCAGTCTATGAGGTAGCTTGGACCCAACCTGTTGAGAGCTTTATAGGGTAGAACCAGCACTCTGAATTGTGCCCAGAAGCAGATTGGCAGCCAGTGATCCTTGTGACCAGCCCCAGTTATCAATCTGGCTGCCGTGTTTTGGACCCATGGAAGTTTCTGGACACTTTCAGTGTTAAGAGTGTGTTACAGTAATCCAGCCATGATGCAATTAAGGCATGCGTCACCATGACAAGATCAGACCTCTCCTCCAGCAATGGGTGCAACTGTAGAACTAATTTTAATTGCAAAGGCACTTCTGGTCACCATCGAAACCTGGACGTGCATGCTCAGAGACAAATCCAGAAGCACCACAAAACTGCACATTTGTTGTTTTCAGGAGGAGTGTAACTCCATCCAGCACAGGCTGCATCCTTATTCCTTGTCTTATATGGATTAAGCTTCAGTTTATGCATGACAATGTACATGCGTTAACACTGAAATATCCAATGCCATATTTGTCTCACTTGTGATCCATGGTGCATTAGAGTGGCAGTAGTTTGGCAAAGTACTGTATATAGATATTTAAGTTCCAAAACTTGCAACAAATGAAGGTCAATGTACTGGGCTCAAACAGTTTTTGAAAACGAATTGAGTCAGGCTGCAAGTTATATATACTATTGTATTTCAACAGACAGGGAGCTTTAAAAATATCACAAAGTATTTGTAGTTTAAGACCAGTGCAGAACACCATTGAGTTAGGTTTAAGTCTAATCCTACCAATAATGGTATAATATTCCATCTAAAGCTGATCAAAATGAATTGCTTTAATAGAGCAAGTTGAATCTAGGTCTTCTAAAGTGAAACAAATCCCCAAATATTTATAAACCTACGGGGCCTATATAAAATTAAGCTGCTTAAAAGTCTTGCTGGCAATAGAACTGAAAAGCCCTGTTAATCCTTTGTTTATTCCTTTCCAGAATTAATCAGAGCAGGTGAAAGCTTTACACATTTTTGGTTCTCTTCTAAACATTACAAGCATTTAACAAACCAGTTCTCTCCCATATATAACAAACCAGACATTTGCTGCTAGTCTATTTTATATGTTTTAAAGGTATTGAAAATTTTGAAATTTCTGACTGCACTGATGACAATCATAATATGAGACACAAATATATGTAAAGTGAAAATATTAGACCAGAAACTAAAGTAGATCACATTTCAACTTTTTAAAGTATCTGGAAGATAACTTTTTCAGTAAAAGTCAACAGAAACTGAAAGAGGGAAATATCTGTGCTTGAATCTTCATTTTCCTCTACAAGTAAACAGCTATCATGCATATCTTTAAAATAAGCATTTACACATTGGCTGAAATTCTAAAGCACCTAACTTTTATAAAGTCATGTCTGCAGAAGTCTGCAAGAAATTATACTGTGTGCCTGATCACACAATGATTGTGGAACTAATTGTACAATGCAAATACAGAACTGCTTGCTGGATATGGCTTCCACCTCAGCATGAATTTAATAACCACTTGCACGGGTGTAGCTCTGGAACAGGGTTTTGGCCATAATCTTTTGGCTCTAAAAAGATGTCCAAGGCATTGTACAAAATAAACTACTGAAACAAATATGAAGAATAAACTCTTTAAAAACTTCTGCTTTTAAATGCAAAATGAATTAATTAAAACCTTAAATTTCACACCAGTGCAGCTGTATCATAAAACTTGTAGGAAATGGAGGACACAATGATTCTGTGGAAAGGGATGAAAATAGCAGCATTGATGTCATCCCCCTGATGATCTAGTAAAGTTTGGTAAAACTTAGTTCTACTTAGTAACATCTGCAGCTCATTCAGTAACACTAAACCATAATTTAGAAGAAGGTTTGGAATCACACAGAAGCACCCTTGCTATTTCTCACCCTCCCTACTCCTATACCCCCATTACTTTCTCAAAACAAAAATGACAACAGCACACCCACAAGCCTCCAGGGGGAGCAATCTCCTATGACAGGACTGTAGGTGAATGTGTGAGCTCAAAGCTTCCTACAGGCTTCTTTCTGCTCATGTACACAGTGCTAAGCCATGGTTCAGCATTCAGTGTCCAGCTTAGGTGATAAGCCTATGTCTGTGTGATTTCAGACTGAATGGTGGAACTCACAAGAACAAATTATATGTCTTTTTGAGGAAAAAACCCTACCATACACACAAGGGAAATTTTAATTTCAGAAGTGAGATGAGTCAAACGCAGTTACCCAAGTGTGAGTTATTAAATATATTAGAACTCTGCTGGTTTCTAACTTATCACCTGGGATGGGGATGAAAAAAGTACCACACATAAAAGATACCCTCTTAAACCTGGCTCTGCTCCATAAATTCCACCCAGAATTTATATAATTACTGAGATAAGATTCATTTCACCTGCCAATGTTTTTGGTATTTTAATTTTATAAGATACCCAATATGGTGTAGTGTGTAGAGTAATGAGCTAGGGCTCAGAAGGTCTGGATTTGAATCCCAGGTCAGCTATGGAAACTCAGTGGGAGAGTGGAACTGATAAAACTACTCCTTAAATACCTCACTTAACCTTGAAAGCCCTATTAGGATCACTATAAGTCATTCCACTTGACAGCAAACAACAACAATAACAAGGCAGCTTACTGCAAGTAAAAACAGCAACTGAAAATGATGTGATATTCTAGCAGGCTTCCTTATATCACTATTTTATTGCACACACCCCTCACAATTTCTCAAAGCTTTATTCTTGACTCTAGACATGTTACTTCGTAAATGTGAAAGTTAGTAGGCCTTTTTCCCCTTAAGGTGTCAATTTGCATTCAATTTGTTGAATCGCAATGAAGCATGACAGTATAATCAAGCCACAGATACTAGCAATGTTTAATCACTTAGCCTAATTGCTAGCCTACTCTGTCTGCATAAACGACTTCAAGAGACCCATCCCTATTCAAACATATCCTAGATGCAAAGCTAGAGCACTGAAAGTGTGTTTCAGAAATGACTCTGGACAAAGGAAATTAAGGGAAATTCTGAAAAGGCATTTGTTCCTGTCTGTAAATGTGTCTTGTGTCTCTGCCTATTTCTTACACATGCAGGAAGTAAGTTATTGAACAAATGAGGAATGCAGAGAAAATGTACCTGCCATGCTGTTCTACTGTTGCAAGGTTGGAAGTATATGTCCATTGCATGTGCCTGACACTACTAAAGGTGCATATATGCCTTATGCCAGGCAGGACAGGATAGAAGTGTACTTGCTTCCGAAATGCTGAGTGTTGAAGTTCTCTCCAAAACACAAAACTACCAACTGTTATTCATCCACCACAGTTCTATAGCTTCAGAAATTCTACAGCTTATTTATCTGAAGCACCTTGAAGATGTACAGTATGCATATAAATTAGAATTTAGAACGTAGTTTTTAAAAAATTATTACATTAGCCTCACACACATACACCATTCACAGTAAGAATATTGATAATAATAATATGAATAATAATATGTTGTCAAGTTAATTCGGACTTACGGCAACCCTTTTCAGAATTTTCTAGTTAGTGAGAACTCAGAAGTGGTTTACCATTCATTTTTTCTGGGGGTGCCTAGGGATTGTGCAGCTTTGCCCAAGGCCACACTGGCTCTTCTCCTACGAGAAGAGTGGGTAACTGAGCTGCCAACCTAAGGCTCCTAGTCAGAAACCTAACAGACAGTTCATTTACTTCATCCAAAAAATGCCGTTATGCCCTTGTTGCCTCGAAAAAGGAATGATAGCAAGTAACTGTTATTCATAAGACATTCTAAGCTCTGACCAAATCAGTTTGCCAAAGAAGGGAGCAGCGCAAACCCCAAGTTCCTGTTATCATTCTTCCAATAAAAGTCAAGAGCAAGTCACACAGCTCTGGATTTCCTCAAGCAAGGTGTGAAATCAGGTAGCCTTTGAAGTGGTCTGAGATGAACTGGATCATTTTCCAAGTCACTGAAATGAAGTCCAAACCAAAAGCTTTCCATCACTGAGCAACTCTAATCAAGAGCAATGCTGGTTAACTAGAAATCAACCAACATCTTCTATAATTCACCATCTTGAAACTTCACATCAAAAGCACCATAAAAGCATGCATTCCTAGTATAAGTCAAGCAATCTCATACAGACCGCA
This sequence comes from Pogona vitticeps, assembly GCF_051106095.1. NCBI lineage: Eukaryota > Metazoa > Chordata > Lepidosauria > Squamata > Agamidae > Pogona > Pogona vitticeps. The sequence goes on along the minus strand of NC_135783.1, from coordinate 61,507,614 downwards.
TAATTCACCTTTTTGTTGCACTGTATTGTTACAAAGTAGTCACACTATACTAGGAATGAATGAGACACATCAGAGAATGGCACAAGAGAAGTATAAATACAGCTGAGATATTTCTGTAATTGCCAAGTCTTGACAACGTCAGCTGAGCAACTGCATGACTGCTTGTTTGCCAGCACAAATAAAGCCTTTCATTTTATGGACTACTTTCTACATGAAACCTATTCAAGATAACAATTTTGTACTTACTGATCATGTCTAGTATCTTGTACAGTTCTGTCCATTCGCAGTTTGTCACTCTCAACTTGGTTAAACTTATTACGGGCATATGGATCTTGACCGGCTTTAACCATGGTAACTCCAACATATGCTTCCTGGTCAAAATCTTGCCACCTAACTTTTCCTAAAGAGAAAGAAAAACTGTTAACTGATTTAAACAAAGAACTGTGGCTTTATATTAACCATCTGCATTTTACAAGTAAGTACAGCAAAGTTTTCAAATCCCAGAAAAGCAAGTGTTGTATCTTTCCTTCCAACTAACTCAAAGCAGATCTATCACATGATGTGTCTTTGGTGCCAGCATTTCTGAGCTATAAACCACATTCCCATTCATGATTAAACTTACTATAAGCTTCACTCTAAGGAAAGTACACACTGAGCACAGGTCTAAAACCTGACACAAAGGGTTATGAAACAACAAATAAGGTCAAGCGACATGTTAATATTAAATGTACTATTGAATTAAATGTGATTCAGTCTGTAAACTAATACAGCTGCTGCCATGGAGCTCCATCACACTGATGGCAAAATGGTTAGGAAATTCTAACCTTTCTTCCCCCTTCAGCCTAAACAAGGTCACATGCTACCAGCTGCTGTTAACGGTAGGACCACTATTAACCTCTCTACAATGCCAAATGGCCATTAAGAAAGGACAGTTTAACTGGACATATAACATGGGTAGGTGACCCTCTCCCTGTGGCAGTCAAAATCCTGACCTCTACCCTGACTGCTATTTTTGTCTCATTCATTCATTCATTTGATTTACACACCGCCCATCTAAACATTCGCTACTCTGGGTGGTGTACAATTTTTTAAAATAAAACATAAATTACATAATTACTACAAACACTAGATGGTATCACAAATAGAAAAACAGCAAGATAGGCAGCAATAGCCGTTTCGAATCATAGACTACAATATTCCTCTCCTCCTTTATCCATATCCCAGCTACTTGGGGAAGAACCTCCCCCAAAGCTTCTCTGAACAGCTGTTTTTTTAAATTTTTATTTTATTTTCACAGAAGAAGAGAAAAAGGGGAAAAAAGCAAAGGAAAAGGAAAAATCTAACTAACCCCTCAAATTAAACTAAACCCTCCCCCTTTTGGAGTCAGAGACTCCAGCCTTACTAACCCCTTTTTAAGGGCTTTTTAAATATGCAAAAGGAAGGTGCCTGCCACATCTCCTGCAGGAGACCATTCTATAAAGAATGTGCTACTGTTCAGAAAGCCCAGCTTCTAGTTTTTGTTTTCTGGACTTGTCAAGATATTTTACATACATCAGCAATCTTAAATACAAAAACACATTTATCGTAAACATGCTTTTTAGCCTTAAGGGATTGTATTTTTCCGTGTATAAGGCACCCCATGTATAAGATGCCCCCCCCCTTTTCTAACCCAAAATTAAGAAATCAATATTTTAAACATAAAACAGAACACATTTTTATTTAGGAATTATGTAACATTTACATACCAGTACTATCATATTATGCACCACACTTTAACTTTATTCAGCTTTTGGGTTCAGAACGCTCAGACATTACGAATCCCTGTTGCATGTGAGCACTGTCTACATGCTCCACCTCCAACGAGGTGTGTTTCAATTGGTTTGTTCCGCATCAGCTGATGTCACCTACATAATGCTCGTGATTGGAGAAAGCTAAGTCTCCTGACCGTAGGAAGCTAAGCCTTGTGACTGGAGGCAGCTAAGTCTCGTGATTGTTTGCAGAGGCAAGGTATGGGCCGTTTTGTTCTCTCAGCTTACTTCCGTGTATAAGATGACCCTCAATTTTCAGTCTTAAGATTTTAGACAAAAGTATTGTCTTATACACAAAAAATACGGTACTACAGCATCTTTGTTTAAAACTGACATTTCCACCAACCACTGAAAAGGAAGTATTTAAATCAGATCATCTTTATGTGATTAAACCTTCTTAATTCCATCCATTCTAGCCATACAAGTTAATGAGCTGAATAGGCAGAACAAAGAAAAGCACTCCAGAATAAAACTGCAAAATCTATTGCTCCCTTGAATGCACTTTCATTGAATATGTATCAATGTGAACAGTTAGGAAATGTGAGTTAGGTTACAATGTTCAATATTTAAGTTTGGCAAAAATTGTATAACAGATATATCCACACTACTGAATTCAGCTGGATCCATTCTACAAGCTTCCTTTGGATGCTAATTGCACCTCACTTATAGAGAGGACCTGAGAATTAAACTAGACATTATGCTTAGCACGTTTTAGAAGAGATGCTTCATTATATGTGAAAGATGTGTGATAGTCATAACATGCTATCCCTCATCTTGCACCTTAACATGATTTGTTTTCTAATTGGCCACTGGAAGGTAAATACAGGCTTAATTCAGAAGTTTGATTGTTCAGGCATGTACCTCTAAGCAAATGCCACTGTCAGAGGAGAAACAAGTTACTTGAAAGAAATAAACACTCCCCTGAATGTATAGTTTGACCCTAAGACTGCTGAAAAGGAACTTATTTCCCACTGTCCCCCATTGTGGCTATGCGTTTAAAACTGGCCAAACCAAATATAGATTTAATGAAGTTATGCATTTAGATAACCCATTTCAGACATTGGGGCTATCTCTGCAATTTTCAGAATTCAAGGGCAGCAAGGTTTCAGGAAGCAGCAGCCACCTCCAGAGAAGTACAAACCCCAAAGAAAATATTAGACCAGCAAAAGAGACAAGCAACCAGATTTTCTCCTAGTACGATCCACCGTATCTCTACTGATGGGAGTGAGATCGTACACTACAGCCTGACTTCATATTCCGATTTACCTTGCTATGCAGGTAAATTATGAGTATGACTTGAATTGCTATTGGCTAGAGAAGCAGCACCTCTGCATATCCTCTGTCATGGTTTAATACCACTGGCACAAAAAAATACATGAACTGGATGTTGCATCAGTGCTATTATGCCATAGCTATTTTCTTTTAAGTCATACAACAACAATGAGAACCTGAACTCCTACATAGCATGTACCTAACAGACTCGTGTGCTACTAAAAATTCATCCGCCCTGAGTAGACTCTGTCTAGAGGGGTGGGGTAGAAATTGAAAAATAATAAATAAATAAATAAATAAATAAATAAATAAACAAATAAACAAACAAATAAATAAATAAATAAATCTTCAAACAAGATATTTCAGATGGCCAACAAGGGCCAAAGAAGCTCTTTCTCAGAACACAGAACTTTATTAAAAACAAATATGGGAGCAAAATAAAATCAAATAAATTTAACTCATCCAAATTAAACAGTAGCTTTTGTTCGCATATTTTGAACAAAAGTCATTAGCCCACTGAAGGATAAGAGCAGTTATCTGTAAATCCTATCCACATGCTGAAGAGGTAATTGATTCAATGAATACAGTATTCTTTCAAAAGTACTGGTTCCGTTCCTACTGCATCCCATTTAAGAAAGTAGGTGACTTACATTTTTAATGCTATTTAAGTCACCCCATTATTAACTACAGTGGAAACCCATATATCCTAACAAATTATGGCATGTACTGGATAATGTGCTCTTTCATCACAAAATGCCCTGGGAGACCTCTATTACTCTTCCTCACCTAGAGGACTATTGTTCAGACATTTCTGCCATGAGAACATGCTTCACAGTCCATACCACATTACAATTTGAAATACTATGCTTAACAACAGGAGCTAGTTCCAAAACCGGGGGGGGGGGGGAGAGATATTCTAATTTTTTAAAAAAGTTCTGCTTGCAAAGCACATCTTCTGGAGGCTGTCAGAACTAGGAGCAGAGAAGACAATTTTTGGACATTAAAGACTCCATCACATTCTGAGGCTCCAAGAGGCTTCCCTAGGATGAAAGGGGCCCTCAGAACTTGGGGATTGGAAACTTTGAATTAGTGAGACAAGGTTGCTGTTATGACATCTTCACCGACAGAGCTAAATCAATAGGCTTTCAACCAGTCTCTGCTCAGATTTCTCCACAGAACTGCACATAATAATAATAATAATAATAATAATAATAATAATAATAATAATAATAATAATAATAATAATAATAATTTATTGTCATTGTAAGTATATACACATACAACGAAATTCACAGACACCCAGAGACCAGACACATGCACACACATAAAATTCCCCAAACACTCCCCACCCACTAAAAGTCCCCCACTAAAAATACAAACATCTACACCGCAGGCCAAGTAACACAGTCCAACTAATTATTCACTACTTGTGGTCTTTAAGCTCATTATTAATTGCAATTATAGCTCTGGGATAAAAACTATTCAGAAAACGTGTGGTCCGAGTCTTAATTGTTCTATATCTTCTGCCAGACGGTAACAGTTCAAAAAAGTTATAAGCAGGATAGGAAGAGTCTCTCAGGATGCTGTGTGACTTCATCAGACAGCGGGATGTGAAGATGTCATCCAGGGTTGGTAGCTGGAGCCCGATGATATTCTCGGCAATTTTAATGGTTCTCTGTAGAGCTTTTTTGTCCGCTACAGAGCTACTACCAAACCATGCCAGAATGCCATAGGTTAGGACACTCTCAATGGTGCTACGATAGTATGACAGAAGTAAATGCTGAGATAAATTTAACTTGCTGAGCATTCTCAGGAAATACAACCTCTTCTGTGCCTTCTTCATTAGCATGTTGGCATCATAACCAACATATCACCGTAACCCCCAAAATACACTTTGTGTTCGATTTTCCAGGCTGTTTTAAAGTCTGCTATTCACTGGTATTATACATACCAGCAGGCATAAAGGAATGTGGGAAACACATAGAGTTTTCTTAACAGATACAAGCCAAAATCCTATTACGCTTTTACTTTTGTGTAGTGAATTGTTAGAAGTTAAGACTGAGTTGCATGACTAGCCACACAATAGCAAATGCCTATGTTAACTGCTTAGCTTGCAGCAATTCGCCATGGAGGTTTATACTGAATGCAGTATGCCAGTGGGTGTAACAAGATTTTGGCCATACTGTATTTAATTTCATGTGCATACTGTCTCAGAAATTCTTTCATATGTCAACAAGGATACTTAATTTAGATTAGTACAGCAAGTAAATACTGTTTAAACTATAACAATTCCAACCTGGCAATCTAGATTATTATCCCTGTTTAAGTTTGGAGTTCATTCTAGAATTGCCATGGATATGAAGTCAGCAAAAATAATAATGAAACTAGATTTAATTCATTGGAGAGACAGACTTGGTTACTTTGCTTCAGGCGCAACACATTTAGTTATTTGTGCCTGGGGAGGCCTTAAAAATCTTGGTTCTTTCCTGAATCCTCATTGACAGATTTAAGAAAGAAGAATTTGGGTCAATTTTTGCTAGTTACACTTTGCTATGTCAGCAAGGTGACACTATAAACACCTGAGAGAAAAGCACATTTTCCATTAGTTTGTACTGAAATGTTTGTTGAAATTCATACCCTCTATATATCATTGCTCTTATTTTGGCTGGCTCCATTACTTAGTTCCTCCTTACACATCTAGAACTAAAACAGGCCAGAACTTTCCAGTAGTAAACATCAACAGAAACAGATTCAAACAAAAGAGGTGATCAACTACAAGACAATCAATTTTAAAAATAGTGGCATTTTTTGTGAGATTTCATTAGGAAAATGGCCAAACAGGAAATATTAGCTACAAAGGGTAACACTGATTTTATAGCATCTTTCAACTGTAAAAAGTAACTGAAAGGTTGAAGTATATTAATTCCTACTTTATTTAAAAGGTGAACTGTGAAAGTTTAATTAAAAAGTGTAGGCTCATAAATTGGGAGGTCAATTTAAGAAAAATTAACACATATGGGCTGGGACAAATTAATTCACAAAGGTGGATATTAATCTTTTAAGTTAAGTTTCAGGAGGCAAGTTCATGTTTTTATCTCCTGTAAAAGCTGACGGTGCTGAATTCAATCAGCTATAATCCTCATATTTTATTAACAGCAGTGAGCTCATCAGGAAATGGTGTTTAGGGTTTTGAAAGGAAGTGTGTTTACTCATTAAAAAGTTAATGGCTTTGCAAAACTCCATAATCTTTACTACTTGTCTGTGAACATGTCAGCTTTTAACAATACAAATGCACAAAACCTCCAATCAATCTAAAAGCTTTGCAGGACAAGTACACTTCTTCCCCAAATTGTACAGATCTGAGCAGCACAGTTTTGGTTGTACACTTTAAATAAGTAAATATGTAAATATTCAATAAATACTGTTCTGCTCTTAGTGTCCAGGATGTGGACTGGAAAATGTGGGTTTGGGGCCCTGTTGGCAGTTCAGCAGCCCCCTCCCCCCGATGTGATGGTGGCAGCCTGGCCAATTCCCTCCTGGTGGCTGCATATGGCAGCTGGGGAGGCTCTGTGTGTATGTGTTTGTGTGTGTGAGAGAGAATATCAACATTTTATTCTTTATAGTTACATTGGGGGGGGGCATGAGTTCTACATAGATTTTGAACTGCACGGGGCCCAAACCCCCAACCACAGTCATGAAGCTGATAAAGTACAGAAGTTTTGCCTCTGTAGTATTTGGTATGTGCATTGTTTTTTCTGTGCTGTGGCAGCTGCAAAATTTGTCTCAGTTATTCCAGAACCACCCTGGAACTAAGTATCTTATTAGTCACATATCCCATTTTTCAGAGATTGCTCCTGCCCAAAATGAGAACCATATAATGTCAAGGAAAAAAATCCTAGTAATTTGCTAATACTAAATATTCAATCATCATAATTTTACAAAACATTTGTTGTTTTAATATTTCTGACTCTGCAGGAAATACTGCCATTTCAGGTGCCTCTCATCAATCATGAGGACTTTAAGTAAAAAATAAACAGGACTACGCCTTTCATTGTGAATTAATGAATGATACTGCAGAAATTATGAACCATTGCAAGCCTGTACCAGTTCAAAACAAAAATAACTGCCCTCTTACCAGCACACTCCTATACACAAGTCTACTCTCTGAGTTTATTTATTAATTATTTAAAATATTTTCACCCCACCTTTCCCTTTAAAATGGACCCAAGGTGGTTTACATCATTAAAAGACAGCTCCTAACACTAACAATGGTGAGTATACAAGTACAAAAGGACCAAACAAATACCATATTAAAAAAAACATTAACAACACCAAAACAAATTCAAAGCAGTAAGGTACCACAATCCATTTGAAATCCCACTCAGGCAGACCAGTCTCTTAGGGAAAGCTTTCCTGGAGAGAAAGCTCTTCACCTTGCTTACATTCAATGAGGTATATGCACAGACAAGTGAAGCCTAAAGGCTTCATTAAGTTGTATTCACAATATTTTATCAATCAAAATTTAAAAAATAATTTCTCCCCCATGATGTCCTTATATGTTATATGGTGTTTACTTCAGACTATGCCTGTTCTCTGAATTACATACCTCCTGAAGGTTCTATCATTGGGAGCCTTGCTCAGGTTTTGCAAATTAAAAACGGTTGCTTCTTTCATTGAGTCAATCCATGTCATACTAGATCTTCCTTTTTAGCTGACTCATATACCAAAGAAGTACCCTACCCTTGCTAGCTGAGTAATACTGCCAGGCCATATTTTATGTTAAAAGTTAATATGCACTACTTCAGTACCTGGTGGTAGGGTTTCCATACTTTGGAACTTGTCATCCACATTATTATTGCGTTGATCTTTCTTTGCAATATTATTTGGATCCTCCTGGGGAAAAAACAAACAGCAGAGATTAATTATTAAAGAAACTATTTCAATACGGCAAAAATCATTATGCTTACTTTTTTGGACGCTACTATGATTTTCATACATACATACATACATACATACATACATACATACATACATACATACATACATACATACATACATACATACATACATACATACATACATACATACATACTGTATTTTTTGCTCCATAAGACGCACCAATTTTTTAGGAAAAGAAAACAGGAAAATATAATCTGTTTTCTTCGCTCCATAAGACGGACAGACTTTCCACCCCCCTGTTTTGTGGGAAAAAAGTGCGTCTTATGGTGCAAAAAATACATAAATGCAAAACTCAGTAAGAAAGATTACTAAGCAATGGGGTAAGTACTTAACTTTGGATAGATGCTCGTAACATTGTTAGGAGGCAGCAACAAAAAACATCCCAAAGAAAAGGAAATGCAAGAAAGCAAAGTGGCTGTCCAACGAGGCCTTAGAAATAGCAGAGAGAAAAAGGGAAACAAAATACAAGGGAGACAGGGAAAGTTACAGAAAATTGAATGCAGACTTCCAAAGATAGCAAGGAGAGACAAGAGGGTCTTCTTAAATGAACAATGCAAACAAATAGAGGAAAATAATAGAAAAGGAAAAACCAGAGAACTGTTCAGGAAAATTGCAGATATTAGAGGAATGTTTTGTGCAAAGATGGACATGATAAAAGATAAAAATGGGAGGGACCTAACAGAAGCAGAAGACGTCAAGAAGAGGTGGCAAGAATACACAGAGGAATTATATCAGAAAGTTTTGGATATCCCGGACAACCCAGACAATATAGTTGCTGACCTAGAGCCAGACATCCTGGAGAGTGAGGTCAAGTGGGCCTTAGAAAGCCTGGCTAACAACAAGGCCAGTGGAGGTGATGGCATTCCAGTTGAACTATTTAAAATCTTAAAGGATGATGCTGTTAAGGTGCTACATTCAATATGCCAACAAGTTTGGAAAACTCAGCAGTGGCCAGAGGATTGGAAAAGATCAGTCTACATCCCGATCCCAAGAAGGGCAGTGCCAAAGAATGCTCCAACTACTGCACAATTGCACTCACTTCCCACGCTAGCAAGGTTATGCTCAAAGTCCTCCAAGGTAGGCTTCAACAGTAAGTGGACCGAGAACTCCCAGAAGCTGGATTCCGAAAGGGGAAAGGAACTTGAGACCAAATTGCTAACATGTGCTGGATTGTGGAGAAAGCCAGAGAGTTCCAGAAAAACATCTACTTCTGCTTCATTGACTATGCAAAAGCCTTTGACGGTGTGGACCACAACAAACTATGGCAAGTCCTTAAAGAAATGGGAGTGCCTCACCACCTTATCTATCTCCTGAGAAACCCATACGTGGGACAGGAAGCAACAGTTAGAACTGGATATGGAACAACTGATTGGTTCAAAATTGGGAAAGGAGTACAACAAGGCTGTATATTGTCCTCCTGCTTATTTAACTTATATGCAGAATACATCATGTGAAAGGCAGGACTAGAGGAATCCCAAACTGGAATTAAGATTGCTGGAAGAAATATCAACAACCTCCGATATGCAGATGATACTACTCTGATGGCAGAAAGTGAGGAGGAATTAAAGAACCTTGTAATGAGAGTGAAAGAGGAGAGTGCAAAAAACGGTCTGAAACTCAACATCAAAAAAACTAAGATCATGGCCACTGGCCCCATCACGTCCTGGCAAATAGAAGGGGAAGATATGGAGGCAGTGACAGATTTTACTTTCTTGGGTCCATGATCACTGCAGATGGAGACAGCAGCCACGAAATTAAAAGACGCCTGCTTCTTGGGAAGAAAGCGATGACAAACCTGGACAGCATCTTAAAAAGAAAAGACATCACCTTGCCAACAAAAGTCCGAATAGCCAAAGCTATGGTTTTTCCTGTAGTGATGTATGGAAGTAATAGCTGGACCATAAAGAAAGCTGATCGCCGAAGAATTGATGCTTTTGAATTGTGGTGCTGGAGGAGGCTCTTGAAAGTCCCCTGGATTGCAAGGAGAACAAATCTATCCATTCTAAAGGAAATCAACCCTGAGTGCTCACTGGAAGGACAGATCCTGAAACTGAGGCTCCAATACTTTGGCCATCTCATGAGAAGAGAAGACTCCTTGGAAAAGACCTTGATGTCAGGAAAGTGTGAAGGCAAGAAGAGAAGGGGCGACAGAGAACAAGATGGTTAGACAGTGTCATCGAAGCAACCAACATGATTTTGACACAACTCCAGGAGGCAGTGGAAGATAGGAGGGCCTGGCGTGCTCTGGTCCATGGGGTCATGAAAAGTCGGACACGACTAAACAATGACGACGATCCTAAAATGCTGTCAACTGACTGCTTTTGTCATTAATTAGGAAAAAAAATTGTCATATACCTCTGTGTGCTGTATGTACTATGCAATCAAATACTACACTACCAAAATGAATCACTACAAGAATTGAGAAATATACATCCTGTGTATGTACAGCAAATTATACTCCAACCCCAATCAATTCTGAATTCCAGTTGTTTATGTAGTGATGTTCTACAGTACATGGAAGCTGCCAAACATGATTTGTTAATTTTCCAGATCAAATATCTCCAATTTATTCTAAACATATCCACAATGGAAACTAGGAAATACCCTGTGAGTCAAACCTCTTTTTTGAGGAAGATAAAATCAGTACACAATTTAAATATTTGAACACTTTAAGATTCAGAACTTGTAAAAGAAGCTTGTTTTCTCTGTCATAGTTCTTTAATCAGCCATAGAAGAGTCTAGACAATACATTCAAAAAATCTCTTTGTTTTCAAATATTAACATCTAAATCCACTCTGTCCATTCTTCCAGAACCAAGTACAAAGTCCTCATCACAAGATGTCATAAGACAGTCCTTGAAACCCGCAGATTTTCTGTTCAAGACTCTGGTATATAGGGCTGAAAAATGTTTGGCACTTAATTCCATGTGCCTAGGATGCCCTGTATGGGCATACAAACTGCATCCCCTATTTGTGGATTTTCTTCAGATTCATGCCAACTGTGCATCTAACGGGGGCAATGAGCACACTAGTTCTAGGAGCAGACTAGTCCTCTTACGCACAAGCAACCCTTCAGCAATTCTTACACTAGTTTCCTGAAGATGGCTCTGGTGCAAAAATTCACTGCTGTCTTTATTTTAATATGTTTCTAATTTCTCCCATCCACATGTATACACTTCTCTACTATATAAAAGCTATCAGGAAAATCTATAAAATTAACCTTTGTTAATTTTTCCATCATCACCCTGATTTATTTTCATGAAGAGTAGTAAGAATAGCCAACATAAAGAAGCAAAAGCACTTCATGGATTTGCTAATCTAGTTTCTGTGTTACATGTGAACTTGAATTTAGAATCATGCTTTAGTGTTTCAGCCTGTGGCAATAACTGTGTTCTACAATAATCATTGATTGAACTCCGATGACCCTTAAGAGACTGAGGTTTGTGCAATAAATCCATGCATAATCTACAGAAATTGTTATATTAAGTGATAGCAATGGGATTACAACTGTAAACACCCAAGTTCATTCTTTCCAAAAGGAGAATGTTATTGTAGATCTTTTTTTAAGTTGTTGGTGGGTTTTTTGTGTTTTTTTTTGTTTTGTTTTTTTGGTGGGGAACACAGCAAACAACTGTATACCAAGTGACACTACTAGTTCAAATTTATTAACACTGACCAGCAAAAGCTTTCTTTGTTTTAGAAGTCAGGAATCTTTTTTTTTTTAATGTCAAGGACTGAACCTGAAATCTTCTACATTCCACCAACTATGATCCTTCCTTAATGGAGGAGGGAAGAAACAGCTTTGTTTTTACAGTAAACCTAATCTAGAAATTTTGCACACTAATATCAGTAATAAATCATTTTAATAATGAGGTATGCAAGAAAACCATAATACAATGGTGCCTCGCTTAGCGATCGCTCCGTTGAGCGATGAATTCGCATAGCGAGGGGGTCCGGCCCATCGCTGGAGCGTTCGCTCAGCGACGGCCCCATGGCGTTTTTTCGCTGTGCGACGATCGCTAAGCGATTCGCTTAGCGATTTTCGCACAACGAAGCGGGGGAAAACAGCTGATCAGCGGTTCCAAAATGGCCACCGCAACTTTTCTTGCCACGCCCTCGCTTTGCAAGGGCCCAAAAATGGCCGCCCCTATGGAGAAGCTTCGCTCAACTGTAAGTTTAGGGCCCATTGGAACACATTAAACCAAGTTTAATGCGTTTTAATGGGTTTTTTGTTTCCGTTGAGCGAAGTTTTCGCATAGCGAAGGTTAATCCGGAATGGATTAACCTCGCTATGCGAGGCACCACTGTATCAGGAAGAGATGCAAGCTACTGTAAAGGAAATCATAATCTACTATACAATTAAGCATACTTAAGCCCCACTGAAGTCTTTGTGATTTAACCATAAAGCAGGACATCCATTTTAGTGGAGCTGGTATTAGTGGAGTGCTCACACCATATTAGTGGAGCGCTCACACACATATTCTTCTCTTGTCCTCCCCCCCCCCCCGCCCAGATAGCAGTGAATGGGTTCACTGCTATTCGCCAGGAGACTTGGAAACTATCTCCCATGAGTATAGGGGTCCAACTGGAATGGACTATTGCCATAGTACAATGTTAAATGAAATATGTACTTATTTCATTAGTTTTCATCACATCTTCGGGCTGAAACAGACCCCAGTGCAATTTACAATACTTTAAATTATAGAAAATATTTTGTATATTAAGTTCACATACAGTAGCTACTGTTTTCACTGCTAGGATTTCTCATACAACATTAGGGTGGAGAAGGTAGCTACACAGAGACTGCTGTACTACAGGGACCACAAAAGCCTCTGTTGGACATCAGAAATTACAATACAGAGAAACCTGTCTCAAATCACTTCAGTCTACGAGGTCACTATTCACAAGATATTAAAGTTGCTATTCTGGAGAAAAAGAGGTTACCTACCTGTAACTCTGGTTCTTCGAGTGGTCATCTTTGAATTCACACTAATGGGTTAATCCGCGCTTGCGTGGAGCAGCCTCAGAACTTTCTAACTCAAGCACATGGTGCTGGGACCTCCCTCACACTGGCTATATCTCCACCCCCGGCACTGAGTGCCTCAGTTCCATGGAACCGACTGCCACTGCACAGCATGCAATGGCACACGTGATGGACAGTGGGAAGGAAGGGCGGGGAGTGTGAATTCACAGATGACCACTCAAAGAACCAGAGTTACAGGTAGGTAACCTCTTTTTCTTCTTTATGGTCCCTGTGAATGCACACTAATGGGTGATTGGAAGCTCACTTATCTGGAGGAGGGATGTCATGAAAATGCAGAAGCCAGGACAGCTCAACCCACCACAGCCTCAGCCTTAGCCCAGATATCTAGATGGTAATGGGAGATGAAGGTAGACAGAGTGGCCCATGTGGCAGCTTGGCAGATCTCTGCAATGACTACCATGTGCAGAAAGGCCGCTGAGGACGCTATAGCCCTTGTAGAGTGAGCTCTGACTGGGCCTGGGAGAGGAGTTTCAGCTAAATCATAGGCAAAGCGGATGGTCTGGACAATCCATCTAGAAATGGTCTGAGAGGAAGCTGGTGCTCCCATAGAGGGACCACCAAAGGTGACAAAGAGTTGTGATGTATGGAAAGTGGTAATGCGGTGAATATAATATGAGAGAGCTTGCTTGACATCAAGGGAGTGCAGAGCTTTTTCAAGTGGTGAGGTTGGTGAGGGAAAGAAAGCAGGAAGCACAATTGGCTGACTCAAGGGGAAAGAAGATGAAACTTTGGGCAGAAACGTAAGGTCTGGATGCAGAGTCACCTTGTCTGGGTGACACTGTAGGAATGGAGGGTCTACTCTCAATGCAGCTAGTTCTCCAGCCCTCCAAGGTTATTGCCAGGAGGAATGCAGTCTTGAAGGACAATAAGTGGAGCAAAGTAGAAGCCAAGGTTTCAAAGGGAGGCCTCATGAGTTGTCAAATAACTAGTTGGAGTGACCACTGTGGCGTTAGGGGTTTGTAGGTGGGATGCATATTTTGAGTCCTTGCAGGAACTGCTTCAACGTAGGATGTATAAAGAGCATGGCTGCTTGAGAAGACGGAGGCTGGTGGGCTATAATGGCAGCTGTGTAGACTTTTAAGGTCAAGTGTGAAAGCCCTTGTTGAAACAGGTGGAGGAGAAATTGAAGAAGAGCATCTAGAGATGTTGGGCTGAAAGGTAAGTCGTGCACTGAAGCAAAACTACAGCATGTGTTCCATTTATAGGAGTAGGTCAAAGAGGTTGGGGGCTTGCAGGCACGGTTGAGCACATATGCTACAGTTGGGGAAGTCTCCAGGCCGTCAGGTGGAGGGATTTGAGATCCAGATGAAAAATCCATCCTTTGTTCTGAGATAGTAGGTGAGGGACCATTTTCAGCCTGAGGTATTCTGAAGCTTTGGAGAGTAGAATAACCATGGCTGATGAGGCCACCACAGGGCTATAAGGATCACATCTGCATTTTCATGTCAGATCTTTATCACGGACCTTTGGAGAAGGGGAATGAGTGGGAACATGTAAAGGAGACCGGATGACCACTGTATCAGAAAGGCGTCTCCCAGGGACTGGAGGCCGATGCTGGTTCACAAGCAATATCTGGTACATTTTTTGTTGGCTTGGGATGCAAAGATATCTAGTTCTGGAGTTTCCCCCTTGGCGGCAGAGGTGGTAAAAGGTCGCATTGTACAGAGGCCATTTGTGGGAGCAGGACTGTAGCTTGCTTAGATTGTCTGCAAAGGAATTTCCTTTGCTTGTTACATGCAAAATCACTGGGTATGTGTGCCGGACAAAGCACCATTCCCAGAGGTCGATGGTGTGAAACAGAAGGTGTAATGAGTGAGTGTCGCCCTGTTTGTTTATATAATAAACTGTTGCGGTATTGCCTGACGCCACTTGGATTACTTGACCATGGAGCAGGGGCTCAAAGGCTCAAAATGCCTTGCCAATCGCTAGGAGCTCCAGCTCACTGATATGAAGGCCAACCTCCATCGAGGACTAGCAGCGGTGAACTGTGTGGCGGCCAAGATGAGCACACCAGCCTGATGGGCTAGCATCCACAGTGACCTAGACTGTAGGAGTCAAGAGGCCAAAAGGTCTTCCTACCAGTAAATTGGAAGGGAGTCTCCACCAACTGAGCTGTGCAGCAAGCTCTGGTTGTAACCTGCAGCAGTGTGGACGGGTGGTCGTGAGTCATCAAGAAGAGCGACAGGAACCAGTCCTGAAGAGACTGCATCTTCAACCGTGCATGTTGCACCATAGTCGTGGTGGATGCCATCAACCCCAAGAGTCGCTGGACCTCGATGGTGGGGACCCATGCACCTGAGGAGAAGGAGCATAATACAGATTGCAGCTGCAAAATTCTATTTTCGGGGAGAAAGGCTCAACACAAGGAAGCATCCAAAGTAGCTCCTATATAATTCACTTGTTGGGTAGGGTGCAAAGTGGACTTCTCTATGTTGACTCTCAGTCCTAATGTTGACAAGAGGGAAAGTGTTAAGTCCGTGTGTCTACGGGCTTGTGACTGGGACTCAGCTACTAGGAGCCAGTCATTCAAATATGGGTAAACTGTGACTCCCAAAAGACGTAAGTGAGCCACCACTGGAGCTAGACATTTAGTGAACATCCTAGGTGCAGTGGACAAACCAAAGGGGAGGGCTTTAAATTCATAGGTTCTGCCTCCTACTGAGAACCTCAGGAAATGCCAGTGGTCTGACCTGATGCTAATATGAAAATAAGTGTCCTTGAGGTCAATCACCATGAACCAACCCCTGTGACGTAACATGTGGATATCAAAGTCCAGGGAAACCATACGAAATCTACAAGGAGTAATGAAAGAGTTCAGGCCACGAAGATCAAGAATCGGACAGAGGCCTCCATCCTTCTTGAGGATGGTAAAATACCCTGAACAGAAACCTACTGAAACATCAGGGTGATGCAAAGGAATAATGGCATCTTTCTCCAGCAGGGCCTGAATTTCATCTTCCAAAGGGGGGGAGGGGGGACTTGAAACGGCTTGGGATGGTTGTCTGCCACGTCCAATACAGGAGTAGGAATATTAATTGTTGAGTCCTCCTCTCCCTCTGATACCTGTGAGTCAGAGTCCCGATCGTTGGAAGGGGAACAAGGTGCCTCCTCTAGTGGAGCTGGGAACAAGTCTTGTCCAGCTCAGGCTCGAGCCAAGCTCACCTCGGGTCCGACTGCAAGTTAAACATAGACCGCACGGCCCACCTATGGGTCTGGCGCCAGCCGAGAATGCTTGACAGTTCCAACAGTAGCAGAGGTCAGCGGCAGGTGCCTCTTGCGAGGTCGAGAAAGAGGCAGAGGAAAATAGCCTTCTTCAGCCTCGGGCACAATTGCGCACCATCCATGAGACTGAGGCGGAGTTGGCAAAAAGGACTGAGCGTAATGTCAATACCCAGGGTAGGGGTCATTTTGATAGGGTCCTGGATGAAAAGGCAGGTCCTGCTCAAACTCCTCCACCCCATATGCTGGCGGGTAGTCAAGTTAGTGCCATTGGCCTCAACGACCAGGGAACCCCCTTGGCTCCGACTGCCAGCTATATGGGCCTAGATGCTCAGGTGGCTCCAGGTGTTGGGATTTATGAGTTCTCTTACAAGGAATCTCAGAGCTGCTGGCGGTGGCAAGGCCACAGGTTGCTGCATCAACGAGCCCAACAAAGAACAGGGGCTGGCCTGTGCCAAATCAACAACATCCAGAGAGGTGTTACCCCAGTCAGGAATATCACTGACGGAAGGGGATGGTGGCGGCAGCTGCAGGGATACACCCTCCTCCCCCAAGGGTACACTCAGTCTAACCGAATGTTGCCAGGATATCTCCGGTCTCGGTGCTGATACTTCTGTAGCTTTAGCAGGTTTAAGGGTTTCCTTTTTCTTCTTCAAACTTGATGTTGAAGATTGCATCGGTGTCAACACTGCGGCCGTCAAACTTGAGCCCAAGGAGGATTTCGGTTTGGCTGCCATTTCTACTGCCCTTTGGGCTGCAACCTCGGGCGAAGCTGCCAGAGATGGCTGGAAGAATCCATAGAGGCACTTTGAGACGGTGATACGGATTTTTCACAAAGAAATTATTTAAGCCGTTGAAGCTGCAACTTCAGAGCCAGCTTTATAAAGTTTTTACAAAAGGTGCACGCAGCTGACTAATGTTCTTTCCCAAGGCAAAATAAACAACAGGAATGTCCGTCGGAGAGGGGGATTTTGTTTGAGTGGACCTTAAAGAAGCCCAGCGAGGCATAAACTCACAGTAATCAATACAATAATTAATCCATTGTGTTTTTTTCTTTTTCCAGATAACTGGATGGTCTGAATAGGGGTTTTTCGCTTTGGAAACTGATTCTTCGCAAAACAATTTTTGGACAGCTGATTGGCGGTTTCAAAATGGCCACCGGGTAAATAAAATAGCCCCCCGCTCTTTTCTGGGACAGATTCCTCGCTGCACAGGCGCCGAAAATAGCCGCCCTATGGAGGATCTTCGCTGGACGGTGAGCTTCCAGCCCATTGGAACGCATTGAAGGGGTTTCAATGCGTTTCAATGGGCTATTTATTTTCACATTACGACGTTTTCGTTCTGCAGAGATTTCGCTGGAACGAATTAACGTCGTGATGCGAGGCACCACTGTATACTGATTTTTCCCATATATCATTAGCTTATTAGCTGTGGAGTAGCACGACAAAGCTATTGTTCTTATTGTTTGCGGGTGTGTATTTCAGTCTGATCCAGCTAGTTTCCTGTTATTTCTGGTAGCAATTTTCTGTTTGATGTTTAGAAAATGTTGAGAAGCAGAAAAGAGTTAAGGACAGCAGGTGAGAAATGGGTAAGGACATGGAAAGTGAAAACTTTTATGTTTGTTTAACTTTGGGTTCTTTCAGGGGGATGCCCCTTTTGTCTTCATTTGATTCATGTACACATTAAACACTTTCATTAAACACTAACAGGACTTTGGGGTTCTTTCATTTCAGTTTTCTCTCCCCATTCATCTTCTTCCTGGTAGTCTTCCAAAAGCCATAAAGGACCCTTAAAAACTGCTCCAAAAAGCAGAGAGGCAAGGCAATAAAGAAGAATCAATTTACTCCAAAAGCAACATTGCAATATAGGTTCTTCCTCAGTGGAGGACAGACTGGGGATTAAGAAAGAGCTTTTAAATGTGTGGAGATATGCTTCACTCTGCATTTTTAAGTTTAATCGTTAAACTAGCCTTTTGTCAGATATGCTGGAAAAAACTTACACTTAATTAGTAGCATGGGTTCTTTCTTTTTATGTACTTCTTTTATTCTATTACTCAATATACTTGCACTGTTTTCAGGATCACTCAACTATATGAGTGAATACTTCACACTGTCACCACAAAATCCTATCTATATAAGTTGGTCACACATTTTCTTGGCTCTTTGAACTCATTACCTTTGCTTTCTGGAATGATTACTGAAAATGAATTCATCTGGTCAAAAATGTTGTGTAGATTCTGTAGTGTGAGCTATTTTGATGATACAGTGGTGCCTCAACTTACGAACGTCCCTACTTATGACCATTTCGAGTTACAACCAGCTCCGGCCACAAAATTTTGCTTCTACTTGCAACTAGAGCTTCCACTTAGGAACAGAAAAAGGCAGAGAGAAAAAGGCGGGAAATTCAAATTGCTAACTGTAGATGGCGACGAGGCTGCTTCTTTGTAGCTCTTTCGCCCCAGCAATTAGAGAGTGTGCATCAGAGAAGGCTTGGGACTGCCTCGCTTCTGCTTCAGAGTGAGCGTTTGTGTGGGTCTTTGCAGGGAGGCTTCAGGCTGCCTGGTAAGGTAAGATGCAGTTTTCTGCTTTTTAAAAACTGTTCTGGGTGTTTTTGCAGCCTGGTTTTGGACTGGGGAGGGAATATGTTTTGCACTGTGATGGGTCTTGGGGGGTTTTGTTGGTTGATTGGTTTTTTTCCCATTTCAGATGGGTCTTGGGGGGTTGGTTGCTTTTGGGGGTTTTCCCCCATTTCTGATGGGTCTTGGGGGTTTTGCTTGTTTTTTGGCTTTCCCCCCATTTCCAATGGGTCTTGGGGGGTTGGTTGCTTTTTGGGGGTCCCAATTTCTGATGGGTCCTGCATGCTTCCGTTGCTTTTTCCTTTGTTTTCTTTGAATTTCCGACCTGCCCCCTTTGTTCTCTGTGCATTTCCGATCTGCTCCCTTTGCTTTCTGTACATTTCCAATGGGTCTTGCACACTTGATTGCTTTTCTTCCTTCCCCCCCCCCTTCGGCTGGAAGGGATTAGTTGCGTTTCTAATGAGTCTTGCAGTGATTGGGGGGGTGATTTTTTTTCTTCAGCTGGAACAGATTAATTGCATTTCAATGCATTCCTATGGGAACTGGTGCTTCGACTTAACAACCATTTTGAGTTACGTCCGTCTTCTGAAACGGATTATGGCCGGACGTCGAGGCATCACTGTACTGTATGCATGTTTAAAAGTAGGGGTTTTTTGAAAGTTTCATTGTATAACAGGAAAGGACTGCTTGATGGAAAACTTGATGATGTGTATACTACCAGAATACTCAAGCATGGACAGACAGAGGGCTACTAACGCTGCCTTCCTTTGTTTTTGTTTTTTTTTTTTTTTGTTCTGTCTTTTAAATGCCATTCACAGCTTCCACAAAATCGGCTTAGAGCCCAACATTAGAGCTAATACTCACTTCCACTTATTTTGATATTTTATTGAACTGGTCTGTGGTTGCCACTAACCCAATAAATACTGTACTGTCTATTCTAAAATGTAGCCCTTGAACTTATTTTCCTATGGATTCTGATTTTTGCTTATACTGTATTTAGTTAACAATATTGGCTGTAGAAGTTAAGCCTTAAAATGTTTATGGTCAACTTTCCAAAGTTAATAGGTTTACAACAGTTGTTCATAATGTTAAATTGCTATGTTCTACTCTGAAGTAACCTAAAAAGCAGATTCCCCTGGAATAACACTGATGAACACCAGATTCCATTGGCTTTATGGAGATTTATATTAACTGGCAAATATTTATCTTTCCATCTCTCCCACAATTCCTTTTTGCCTAATCTTAAGAAGGAGAACATGTTGGTGATAGCTTTGTATGTAGTTTCTAGTACAGTGGTGCCTCGCATAGCGAGGTTAATTGGTTCCAAAAAAAAACATCGCTATGGGAAAACATCGTTAAGTGAAACGTGTTTTCCCATAGAGATGCATTGAAAACCGGATAATCCGTTCCAATAGGAACGGATTATCCGGTTTTCTCCCCCACTATCGGGCGCAGCCCTTTGGGAGAAGCCTCGGGGGAGGGGGGGAAGACGGCATCGGCTCCTGCCTTCTCCCCCACCACCTGGCTTCTCCCAAAGGGCTGCCCCGACTGTGCTTGCAGCAGCGGAAGAGGTGCCCGGTGGAGGAGAAGGCAGGAGCCGATCTGTCATTTCTCCTCCACCGGGCACCTCCTCCGCTGCTGCAAGCAACTTCGGGGCAGCCCTTTGGGAGGAGCCGGGCTGTGGAGAAGAAAGGGAGAAGCCCATCCGATCTCCCCTCCCAACCATCGGGAGCAGCGGGAGAAGCTGCCCGGTGTGGAGGGGGGGGAGATCAGATGGGCTTCTGCCTTTCTTCTCCACAGCCCGGCTTCTCCCAAAGGACTGCCCCGACTGTGCTTGCAGCAGCAGAAGAGGTGCCCGGTGGAGGAGAAATGACAGATCGGCTCCTGCCTTCTCCTCCACCGGGCACCTCTTCCGCTGCTGCAAGCAACTTCGGGGCAGCCCTTTGGGAGGAGCCGGGCTGCTCCGAAGAAAGGCAGAAGCCGATCTGATCTCCCCTCCCAACCATCGGGAGCAGCGGGAGCACCGATCCGAGCCGCGGTGGCTGCCAAAGAGTCCGGCCATGCCTCCCACCCTCCTCAGGCCGCGGGGGTCCGGCCATGGCTCCCACCCTCCTCAGGCCGCGGGGGGAGGGTGGTGGGATCCATCCGGATCCCCCCACCCTCTCCCCGCGGCTTGGATCCGACCCGCGGCAGGCTACCCCATGCATGGTCGGACTCCTGAGAGTCCGACCATGGCCGGGGAAGCCGGCTGCGGGGAAGGGGAATCCCAGCGGTGGCCTCGGAAGGATCCTTCAGAAGGGTCCTTCCGAGGCCACTGCAGGCATTTTCCCCCAGCTGAGCGGCGGGAGCACTCCTTCGGAGGCTCCCGCCGCTCAGCTGGGGGAAAATGGTGCCTAAGGGGAAAACATCGCAAAGCGATTTTTCCCCATAGGCAACATCGTTATACGATCGCAAAAGCGATGGCAAAAATGCCATCGCTATGCGAATTCATCGTTAAACGGGGCACTCGTTGTACGAGGCACCACTGTATTCTATGTTATCTGGTCTTAAAACCAATAAAACAGAAATTGGTTGACCTGACTGGTATCTTGGGATTTTATTAAAGCATAATTTTATAGACTGTGTCTTTGCAACAATGTAAATTATGGTTTCTTCCTTGTGCAAATAAGGTGTTGCTGGATGTCTTCAGTTTCCATGCATTATCCATTTTGATTATCCTTCAGAAATATGTACCTTTAGAATAGAATACAGTAGGACCTCCCTATGTGTGGAATCAGTATTCACTGATTCACTTAACCGTAATCACACATTTAAGTATAACAGTATAAATCAAAGCAGCAAACTGCCACTAGTTAAGAAGTCACTGTTTGAATTCTTCATCACACATCAGTCCCATGAGATGGCACGAGACTAGGAATATATTTATTTATTTGTTTATCTTATTTAAAATATTTCTACCACATATGACCCAAGGCAGACTGCATCATTAAAAGACAATATTGAAGCTCGGAACAGCAAAGATGGGGCCAGCCGGAGGGATCAGTGACTCCTTTCAAAGTGGCAATTCAACACTAAGATTTAAACACCTATACAGTGGTGCCCCGCATAGCGACGTTAATCCGTTCTGGATTAATCGTCACTATGCAAAAACATCGCTAAACGGAACGTAAAAAGCCATAGAAACGCACTAAACTTCATTTAATGCGTTCCTATGGCTCCAAAACTCACCGTTCAGCGATCTTCCTCCACTTGCGGCGGCAATTTTGGGCACCCGGCAGCCATTTTGGAACCGCCGATCAGCTGTTTGTTTATTTATTTATTTATTTATTTATTTTATTTCTATCCCGCCTATCTGGACATATTAGCCCACTCTAGGTGGCCCATACAGAACATCGCAATGCGGTCGCATTAGCGATCTAAAAAATTAGATCGCTATGCGAATTCATCATTAAACGGTGTGCTCGTTATGCGAGGCACCACTGTATAGGTGTATGTCTGCAATAGAAATCTAACCAGATTATTTGACATCTTTCTATATCCCCCAGGATTCAGTATAAACAGGATTTTCAGACCCATACCGCATTTGTATCTCCAGAAATACATACTTGTTAAAAGCAATACATGCTGTCAAGTCAATTCTGATTTATGACAGTGCTTTCCAGGTTTTTCTAGGTAAAGAGTACTCAGAAGTGGCTTATCATTCCCTTCTTCTGGGAGTACTCTGGGACTGTGCAGCTTTCCCAACACTACATGTGCTGGCTCTTCTCCTGGGAAGCACAGTGGGCAATTAACCTCCCTAGCTCTATCTAACTCACTGGAGTATTTAGCCATATAGCAAAACATAAAAGACCTGACAGTCATTTTTTCCAACTAAAGTTACTCGTTAGGCTCCCTTCCTCAATATGATAAAATGTTGGAAATGCTTTGAAGCTCTATTAAAGACTTCAGATCAATTTTAATAGACTCCATAAGTGGTGCTAATTCCTTTAAAATGACAACACTAGCTACTGTTCCTCTGCAATTTTGTGTGGAAAAAGTGAAGCCCTTACACGTCTCTCCAAAAGTATGTACTTTCAGACACTTGGAAGTGTTAATGGATACAGCTTTACTAGCAGTGGAGTTCATCTGGGTCAGGAGACTGTGAATAATGTGTATTAAGATTACAGTAAGGTGTACTGGGGAAATCACATGGTTATATCAAGTCATTTGGCTTTAAAATGTGATTTAAATCAAATCCGCTATGTCTTTACTATTTACTTTCTTGTTATAAATATATGCATTTCTTTGCATTACACCGTCTGAGTGCTCATCAGTCTGTTCACTCCAAGAGCAAATTCATACTAAAGGTCTGTAAGCACAACATATTTTGGTGAATTCAATTATTAAAACAGATTTGAAAAGATTAAAACAGATTTGAAAAGAAAGTTTGTTTGCCTGTCACTATTTGGGCTAACCCCTTCATAGATTGCTGTCTTATCCTGGCAGAAGTGCTTGAGTAATTCAGAGAAGCTATGGGCTATGCTGTGCAGGGACACCCAAGATAGACAAGTCATAGCGGAGAGTTCTGACTAAATGCAATCCACCAAGAGCAGGAACTGGCAAGCCACTCCAGTATCTTTGCCAAGAAAACTCCATGGACAGAAACAAAAGGCTAAAAGATATGACGCTGGAAAATGATCCCCTCAGGTCGGAAGGCGTCCAACGTGCTACTGAGGAAGAGCTGAGGACAGGTACAAGTAGCTCCAGAGCTAATGAAGTGGTTGGGCCAAAGTCGAAAGGAGTGGACGCAGGTGGAAGTGAAAGGAAAGTCCAATGCTGCAAAGAAAAATACTGCATAGGAACCAGGAATGTAAGGTCTATGAACCTTGAGAAGCTGAGTGTGGTCAAACAAGAGATGGAAAGAATAAACATTGACATCCTGGGCGTCAGTGAACTAAAATGGATGGGAATGGGCAAATTCAATTCAGATGATTATCATATCTACTATTGTGGGCAAGAATCCCACAGAAGAAATGGAGTAGCTCTCATAGTCAATGAAAGAGTGGGAAAAGCTGTACTGGGATACAATGTCAAAAATGATAGAATGATTTTAATATGAATCTAAGGCAGACCTTTCAACATCACAGTAATCCAAGTTTATGCACAAACCACCAATGCTGAAGAAGCTGAAATTGATCAATTCTATGAAGTGGTTGTTGTGGGTTTTTCAGGCTCTTTGCCCGTGTTCTGTTCTTCCTAGCATTTCACCAGTCTCTGTGGCCGGCATCTTCAGAGGACAGCACTCTGTGCTCTGGTGTAGTTGGCTTGGGAGACTGACAACACCTTCTAGAACTGACACCAAAGAAAAATGTTCTTCTCATTATAGGGGACTGGAATGCTAAAGTAGGGAGTCAAGAGATAAAAGGAACAACAGGGAAGTTTGGCCTTGGAGTTCAAAATGAAGCAGGGCAAAGGCTAACAGAGTTTTGTCAAGAATACAAGCTGGTCATCACAGCACAAGAGGCGACTCTATACATGGAAATCACCAGATGAGCAATACCAAAATCAGACTGATTATGTTTTCTGCAGCCAAAGATGGAGAAGCTCTATACAGTCAGCAAAAACAAGACCTGGAGCGGATTGTGGCTCCAATCATCAGCTTCATATAGCAAAACTGAAGCTTAAAGTGAAGAAAGGAGGAAAAATCACTGGGCTATTCAGGTATAATCTAAACCAAATCCCTTATGAATACACACTGGAAGTGAAGAACAGATTTAAGGAACTCAATTTGGTGGACAGAGTCCCTGAAGAACTTTGGATGAAGGCTTGTAACACTGTACAGGAGGCAGCAACAAAAACCATTCCAAAGAAAAGGAAATCAAGAAAGCAAAGTGGCTGTCCAACGAGGCCTTACAAATAGAAAAGAAGGGAAACAAAATGCAAGGAAGATAAGGAAATGTACAGAAAATTGAATACAGACTTCCAAAGAATAGCAAGGAGAGACAAGAGGGCCTTCTTAAATGAACAGTGCAGAGAAATAGAGGAAAATAATAGACAGGGAAAAACCAAAGATCTGTTCAAGAAAATTGGAGATATTAAAGGAACATTTTGTGCAAAGCTGGACATGATAAAGGACAAAAATGGTAGGGACCTCACAGAAGCAGAACACATCAAGAAGAGGTGGCAAGAATACAGTCTCTTATTTATTTATTTTATTTATTTATTTTATTTATATCCCGCCTATCTGGTCAAGCGAGGACCACTCTAGGCGGCTAACAATCTTAAAATGATACAGTAAAAATGTAAATAAACAGTTCTCAATCATAAAAACACTACATTACGATACACAAAACACAAAACATAGAACAGTAAGGGGGAAAGAAAGAGGTCATGAGTTATGTGATGGGAAGGCCTGCCGAAACATCCAAGTTTTTAATTGCTTCTTAAAGGTACCCAGCGAGGGAGCCCCGCGAATCTCAGGAGGTAAGTTGTTCCAGAGGCTCTATCTGTCACATGATTTCTGGATAAGAGATTAATTTAAAACACTTTATATAGTCTGGAATTCATATGGAATTCCAGAATTAAAACACATGTTCTCCCTAGAGAACCGTTGTATAATTGCAACCAATCCTTATAATGCTAGAAAAATATAGCTTTAACAAAAACAACAACAAAAAAAAAACCAAGAGGTTTTAGATACAATTCAGTTGAGAAGTTTTGTGTATGCTCACAACAGTGTCTTCGAAGCAACCAACATGAATTTGACACAACTCCGGGAGGCAGTGGAAGATAGGAGAGCCTGGCGTGCTCTGGTCCATGGGGTCATGAAGAGTCGGACACGACTAAACGACTAAACACACAATGGGTTTTTTACTTTCGGTTGACGACGATTTCACTCTATAGCGATTTTGCTGGAACGGATTATCGTCATCAAGCGGGGCACCACTGTATACCTATCTCGGATTGCCTGTGTCCATGTAATGATGGCCAAGTGGAAACTGTAGCTCATGTACTGGCTTTTCAATAGAGATCTCTGAGCCAACCTCCTGAGCCCAATCATTCTCAGATATCCAGGGAGACCTGATGAATTTTATATCAAGCTACTTCTTTCCGATCAAGACTCCCTTCTTACATGCTGTGCAGCAAAATTTTGTGCAGGAGCAATGGCACAGCGCTCCCTCATAGTCTCCTGAGTTCACAGGCTGACCGGTTTTAGCATGAGGGTGGTTTATTGTCGAGCGTAAAGAAATGTTGTGTTCCCAACTGAAGGGAGGAAATATTTACAGATCTTTACAAATATGTAGGAAGGACTCCCTATAACCCAAAGACCCCGTCCAAACTAGTTTTCCCTAGACGATCCAATGGCTCAAAGGATAGCTATTAAAATGCTGTATTTGATTCTCCCCATATTTTACAACCAGTACACAATTAATTATTTCTTGTACACTTTTTAAATTCCATTTTGTATATTTTAACCACATTATATGTTTTATGAACTGATTGTACATTTTTAAACTGCATTTTGTATATTTTAGTCACATAATATGTTTTATGAATCAGTTGTATATTTTTAAACTGCATTTTTGTATATTTTAGCCATAAATACATTTTATGAGCTGGTCACCCAACCGTAATAAATAAATTCAATTCAATTTTATTTACTTTGCTTGAAATTCAGAAATTAAACTCCATATAAATCATTGCAATTTCAATCACATTATACCACAACATATGGGTCTTCTCAGTAACTGCACCTAAACTGTAAAATTTTACTGGCTGAAGTGGGGGCATCTGTAGCATATAAGTTCTTAAATACAAAAAGAGGTTACCATAAATTAGAATTGAGTTGATGGCATACAATTACTACTACTGTTTATATAAAAATAAACTTATGAAGAACTATAGAAAATGTAAACTGAGCAAGACAGAATCAGGTAAGAGTGGAATAAAAACATGAACAATCCAGAAACAAGCTCGCTGTAGGCTTATAAAGATGCATTGAAGTAGCTTCAGTGTGAAATAGAGGGAGGAACTTCATATTTAAATACTAGGAACACTATACTTCCAAATAAATACATATGGAATGATTCTTTTTTTAAAAAAATTCAGAAGTCCAAACTTCATTCTTTTCCAAACCAGCACTTCTCTTAAAGACATTGCAATAGATGATAGGTGCACATTTCCTTATTCCATGCTGCCTCTTCAGCAACTTTATGTTCTCTCCTAATACAATTCCTAAATATTTGTGTGCAAATACTAAGCCACTAAACATACACTCCAATGAACCTTAAAAAAGTGTGGAAACACATATGAAATAGAAAGTGTATGCTAAATGGCACTTCAAAGTATTCCATTTCTTAGGCATAAGATACTTCAGTCAATAAGTGACCATTAGACATTGTTTAAGACAGACAGAAAAGATATCTACAGTTTTCCAACTACAGTATATCCTTAACAACAATAACAGATTTAACAGTAGGACTGTTAGTCATAAGTAAAGTGAAGGGAAGGGAACAGGTAAATGAACACATTCGGATGCTAATGCCATGGATTTATCAGTTGAAATATGAAAAAACATGCATCTACTTTTCTTGTCTCTTAGTAGCATGCCTAAATCCAAGATGGCCACTGCTAGCCACCTATAGTTTCCCATTCTGTCTAAACAATTATTATCACCTGTGATTCATGCTAAATTCTTAACAACTAAATTCAAATCCTTCTTTAAAACCTGGTTTAAGATTTCAGCTCATTCTGCAGCTATGTGACCATAGTTTTCCATATCTGGCTAGAACAAAAAATGTGGTCAACTGGAGGCATTTTCATTGGAGCCAGGAGTGCCATGAAAGCTAAGAAGGAGTCCAATCTATGAATTTTCCCCTCCAGACAATTCAGCCTCTTCTGATGCAGTGGATAGAGTGATGAACTAGGATTCAAGACACCAGGGCTAGAATCTCTGCTCTGCCATGGAAACTCACTTAGGAAATAGGACTGGTAAAACCACGTACTTTGAAGCCCTATTAGGGTTGCTATAAGTTGGTTCTGACTTGATGGCACAGAATAACAACATTGCACCTGCCCTGTTTCCCCAAAAATAAGACCTAACCTGAAAATAAGTCCTAGTAGGATTTTTCAGGATGCTCGTAATACAAGCACTACCCCAAAAATAAGCTCTAGTTAAGTGAAACCCCGCCCTCCATCATTGTGCAGCCACCAGAAGAAGATGACATGACTGTATTTAAATATACTGTATGTAGATTGTTTTACATGAAAAAAATAAAATGTCCCCTGAAAATAAGTCCTAATGTATTTTTGGAGCAAAAATTAATATAAGACCCTGTCTTATTTTCAGGGAAACAGGATACTCTTACAGGTGAAGCATACCACCTCTGACACTGAAGTTACTATAGAAGGGAAAGGAGGTACATGAACTGCCTTATACCTCTTTTCCAACTACCATTCCTTCCCCTTTGCATTTTACTTTTTCCACAATCAAGAACATTCTTCCACCAGTGAGATATCTTCAATTCTTTGCAAATGGATCTGGTGAATTTTAGTGTAGCGATTTTGGAAATACATGAAGATTGTTCTATTTAATTAATAGGGCCCCTCCCACAAAGGTTGCTGTTGCTCTGTCCAGTGCACACTGAACACATATGACTGGATTATCCCTGAACTTGTAACATGCTCCTATTTTAGAAAATACATGCTAAATGTCACATGCCTGCTTTTTCTCTAGTTCACAAATCGAAAACTGCTGAATGAGGTGGGAAAAAGGTAGCCTATAAACAATTTAACACTAACAGCAACCTTTGCTCTCATGTTCATCCTGCAATAGTTTAGTGAATGGCAAGGATTTGCTGAAACCTTAGGTGATAATGCAACTTATTAAAATGAAAGTTGGCCATTAAACTTCTCAAGTAGCTTTCATCCCAACTTGTTAGACTTTTCCCACCACAGAAGTGATGGAATTCTTCTCAACTGCCCTATAGAGAACAATCTTTTTCCTTTCCTGCTTTTCATCTTCTGATCATTTTCCAAGCAAATAATGAAACTTCAAACAGGGCAACCTTGCAGAGGAATACAGAAGTGACACTGAATATTTAATTTACTTTCAGCAATGCTGAGGAGGAGACTACAATGATCACATTATTCACTGTGGGAAAGCTTGCAACTTCATTTTCTTTCCTGCCTGTGTTTTTCTTCTTTGGGTTACACCTAAGCGAAGAACTGATTGGTTCAAAATTGGGAAAGGAGTATGACAAGGCTGTATATTGTCTCCCTGCTTATTTAACTTAGATGCAGAATACAACATGCGGAAGTCTGGACTGGAGGAATCCCAAACCGGAATTAAGATTGCCAGAAGAAATATCAACAACCTCCGATATGCAGATGATACCACTCTGATGGCAGAAAGTGAGAAGGAATTAAAGAACCTTGTAATGAGGGTGAAAGAGGAGAGTGCAAAAAACGGTCTGAAACTCAACATCAAAAAAACAAAGATCATGGCCACTGGTCCCATCACCTCCTGGGAAATAGAAGGGGAAGACATGGAGGCAGTGACATATTTTATTTTCCTGGGCTCCATGATCACTGCAGATGGAGACAGCAGCCACGAAATTAAAAGACGCCTGCTTCTTGGGAGGAAAGCGATGACAAATCTTGACAGCATCTTAAAAAGCAGAGACATCACCTTGCCAACGAAAGTCCGAATAGTCAAAGCTATGGTTTTTCCTGTAGTGATGTATGGAAGTGAGAGCTGGACCATAAAGAAAGCTGACCGCCGAAGAATTGATGCCTTTGAATTGTGGTGCTGGAGGAGACTCTTGAGAATCCCCTGGACTGCAAGGAGAACAAACCTATCAATTCTAAAGGAAATCAACCCTGAGTGTTCACTGGAAGGACAGATCCTGAAGCTGAGGCTCCAGTACTTTGGCCATCTCATTAGAAGAGAAGACTCCTTGGAAAAAAACTTGATGTTAGGAAAGTGCGACGGCAAGAGGAGAAGGGAACGACCGAAGATGAGATGGCTGGACAGTGTCTGCGAAGCTACCAACATGAATTTGACACAACTCCGGGAGGCAGTGGAAGATAGGAGGGCCTGGCGTGCTCTGGTCCATGGGGTCACGAAGAGTCGGACACGACTAAACGACGACAACGAAGCAAAGAACTAGCACCATGCAAGCAAGAGGCAACAACCTCCATCTTGTTTCATGCAGGCTGTCTAATCCTACTGGTTGTGTTCCATACTAATATAACTTTCAAAAACTGTTTCTAATCTGGTATCATAAAAATACTGAAATAATGCAGCAATACCAAAAAACATGGTTATCATTTGATGAAACACCGTGGACAGGTAACACCACCACAAAAAATAACCATGCTATCAGATCCTCCCACATAACTTCACTTGTTGCAATACTACCCAGCTAGCATGAAAAAATGACTAGAGAAGCATGATAATTACACCACTCTTGCAATGCTAAAAACCTAGTTCTTCATATTCAGTTCACTGACTTGAAAAAAGCACAGTAAGTAACCACATGCTATCTGAGCATTTAAATTATTTCTAACTGCTCTTTAAGGGTAAAAGCCCTTCGAAGGCCACTTACATAATAATACACACACAGTAAAATAATATCCAAATAAAAACCTAGTAAAGACTAAAAACATTTCAGATAACAACTGTTTCATAAAACTCATGGAAAAGGCCAGAAAAACAAGCAGATCTGCAGGTCCTTCCTACAAGTTTGAAGTACTGTAAAAGAGACAGACCGACAACATATGGCACCCATTCTAGAGATGTGAGTTACTGCAGAAATGGCTTTGTCTTATCCCCTTGCTTGCTTAACTGCCTTCAAAAGTGAGAAGGTGAGAAGGGCAGCTTTTATTTCTCTTAAATAGCAAGCAGGCTAATAAAGCCCAAGTGGAAAAACAAGAAAACCACATCTTCTATATATGATTCAAGCAGGCTTTGATCAATGGCTTTTAATATTACAGTCCTGAGACAGCATCTGCAGTTTACTCTGCGAAACACCATCCACACAGTCATTTCAGTTCCTTAGCACAGAGAAATGGAAACCAGCAGGCATGGCAATCAGGGACTCCTACATCCTGAAGAATGATGTAAGGTGCCTTGAGTCATTTCTAAGGAGAAAGGTGGGGAAAATGTCTTGAATAAATGAATGAATGTTTAAATCAAATTAACTGAAGGCATACATTTTATCTCTTAGTACAGATTATTTATTATACCAATACACTGTAATCAAAATCCCAACCTGACTCCCCAGAACTGTTCAGCCAGCTTCAGGCACACAGAATACAGCACAACTATTTGGGGACTGGGATATTGGCATTGCAGTCAAAATGAATTTAGATGCAGAAAATTCTTTCTATTGATAATAGCATGAAGTGTTCCTCCTATAAAAATGAGTTGCAAAGTATGTGTACTAAGAAGTCAGATTGTGCCCAATTTCAATTTAAAAGAAAGGAAATGCAAGAAAATTCTTAATTATTTTTTTAATAGATGTTTTCACTACATTTGCCTGAATTAAATGGCATATTGTAGATCTGTATATGGCTGCGAGCAACAATTCAGAGCTAGTGATGAGCAAACTCCCTTTAACTAACATCAAAATTGGCTCAGCTATTACAAGTATTACTGGAGAATGCTTGGGGAAAAGCATATTCACTTCTGCTCACGTACCTCATGGAGTTCTAAGTTGTCATAATGCTGGTTGTAACTTATTACTCTGCGTTAAAACTGTATCTTGTTGAGGCGCTGTTGTGGTTTCTTTAGTCCAAGCATTATCTCAAATTCAAACTAATCTAAGCAACCATCCTCAAAGGAGGATTTAACTGACTCCAGATTTTAAGTCTTCATGCAAGTCCAGGGAAAAAGGAAGTGTGCACCCTCCAAATTCTAGGAGCCAACAGGCTATGGATTCATTTAAGAAGAAAGGTGGAGTAAAAACATTTTAAACAAACAAATGAGATAAACACAATCTCTGTTAGCTCTGCCAAATATTATCTTTTCTGTTTATTTTTATAGTTCACCATAAGTTTTTTTACTTTTAAGTGACAAACTAAGAAGATTAGAAACTTCAGCATGATTACTACTTAGAATAGTTCTGAAAGGTCAAACTAGAAATGATGCCAAATATGTAACATATTTGGTTTCATCTAGGGATGTGAGAGGGACGTGGTGGTGCTGCAGGTTAAACCGCAGAAGCCTCTGTGCTGCAAAGTCAGAAGACCAGCCGTTGTAAGATCAAATCCACGCAACAGAGTGAGCTCCCATCACTTGTCCCAGCTCCTGCTAACCTAGCAGTTCGAAAGCATGTAAAAATGCTAGTAGATAAATAGGTATCACCTCGGTGGGAAGGTAACGGCATTCGGTGTCTAGTTATGCTGGCCACATGACCACAAAAACTGTCTTCGGGCAAACGCTGGCTCTATGGCTTGGAGACAGGGATGAGCACTGCACCCTAGAGTCGGACACGACTGGACTAAATGTCAAGGGGAACTTTTACCTTTACCTAGGGATGTGAACTCGGTTTCAGAACTATTCAGAATTCACTGAATAATGCTATATTCAGACTGTTCTGAATATATCCAAATCTGAATTTTACAGTTCCAAATATCTGTAACAATAATTTCTAATATTCAGAGTCTCATTTATAGAACAAAAAGCAAAAGGCTACAGGAAGAAGTGAAAGTGAAACCTATTTCTCAGGCATCCTGGAGGGATTTCTTGAAAAGTGAAACTTAAATATAATCTGGCACCATGATTAGGTAGAGAACTCAGAATCTCCTGACTGGGATTGTCATTGGTTTCCCAAAAGAAGGGGTTCAGGTGTGAGCAAAACCTGTAAACGAAACAGGTCTGTACCAATGAAATCTAGAAGCAGGCACATACATAAGAAAGTATATTTTCACTTTAGTTTTTTTCCAATTGAAATGTAAGCATAGCTGCTTAAAAATCCCCTGAGCAGTTCCTGTTAGGATATGCTCTGATGCAAGTCTGCACTGCAGCAGTTTTCTCTGTGTCCTTTTCTAAACCCTCAACTTATATTTACATTCTCTACATTTCATTGTATATTGTTTACTTATTATAGCCAGGAATAAAATTTAGAATTAGTACATTCATAGATTTATGTGCTATAGATCAACAGGTAAATGTTATATTAGATTTAGGGCCCTTTGGAGGGGAATACCATTTTGTTATATAGAGACAGATATATTAACAGATTTTAAAGTCTGTGGGTGTGCATGTATGATTTTCATTGGAAGGATCTGTGTTCTGCTGCAGAAGAATTACATGCTATTTCCATAGTGTCTGCAGGCAATATCATATTGGGTGTAGTAAAAGTAGGCCCTTGGGGAAGGCTGTAGGAATGCTGCCTGTACCCATTGCAGCAGCTTCTACTGAGAGGACAGAGGAAAAAGACAGCCTAAAACTGCTATTATGAGCCTCCAAACAAAATCTGTAACCCAGTTGCCTTGTTCAGCACTGACACTATGAAAGAGCAGCAGGCAACACTACAGAGTGAGTGGGTGTCTCTGCCAAGGAGGTGGCAGAAAAGTCTCTGGTTCAAAGTGGGACAGTTTGGAGTGAACTTCAGATATGTTCCAGTGACATCTAGATGCAGTCCAGCCATTACAGCCAGGGCAAGGGACAAAGAAAAGATGATGAAGAAGGCACTTTTCTTGCAAAGAGCTGATGTGCCACAGAAAGACAAGAATGGCATCAGCATTCAGACTGATACTCAGACTGATACTCAGAATCTCCTGATTGGGGTTGCCATTGCTTGTGCTTTTATGGCACTCAGTGCTTGTGCTTTTATGGTTGGGAAAGAGATTTATGAAAAACACCAGGTATTGCCTTCCATATCCATAAGATGTGACCACTTCATGTTCAATGAAAGGTTTTCCCCAAGTCCCCAGTCCCAACAACCGTCTCCTGTGCAAAAAGCAGCATTGTGGCTGATAGGAACTTCCTTTCAAGTACATACACATCTGACATAGGGAAGGAAGGGATTGAGAGGACTCAGGTGGGAACTATTGCAGAAGCATGTGACACTGAAATCACCACTGCCACTCCAGCTGCACTTGCCCCACCAACTATCAGAGCTAGCAGTGATGACAAGCTGACAACCCCTTTTAGGAAAATACAGTCAAAATCCAGAGCCATCTACAAATCAATAATCTGGAAGCATTTTCAACAGTGCACAACAGATGCTTGCATGACTGACTGTATGCACTGCAAGAAGGTGTTCAAAGCATGGGCTAGACATGGGCCACCTTTCTACATAGGCAGTTAAAGACTCAGCGCAGGGCATTGCTGCTGGCAAATAAAGTGGATACTGTGGGGAGAACATTGGTTTCCATAGGTCTCTGGGAAAACCCTTACCAATTGCCATCCCAAACAACCCTTAGCTTCAGAGAGGTGGTACCAGGTTTATATTGGGGTATCAGGCAACTGACACTGCAGCAGCTGGCCACGGCACAGGTGATACATTTTATAAGTGACATCTGGAGCAGCCAAGGTGCAAAACATGCCTATTTCTCTCTGACAGGACACTGGTGGGAGGAGGAGGATCAACACAGAAGGACAGGATACAGGTAGGCCCTGTTGAATGGAAGAGTGAGTACAAAGACCAGGGAAAAAATCATCTTGACATTTGGCAGTCTTCCCTCTGACTAAAATGAAGAAAGCTAACAGAGATCGACAGTGTATGGTGCATGGTGTCTCACAGATAATCAAGTATCAGTTTTTGCAAAGAGTATGAGACTGGCCAGCAGGTGAGCTTTTATGCAATCTAAGGGGCCTAACTAGATCATTGCAATTAGGCGGGCGAGAGGGACATGAGATGTCATAATGGAGAAGAGTGGAATGTGTCTGAATACATGATGTGGATGAGTGGATCTAGGCAATTAGGGTGTGTTCTTTAAGAAAGCACCCACTTTGCTATGTTTCTAAAGTTTGCAAATAAAACAACTTTCAAAACAATATAACTTTCTTTTTCTATTGTGGCTAACTTGGCTTTTGCAAATTTTTGGCAAGGAAGCTCAAAAGCTTTCTGCAAGTCCATTATTCATCACTGATACAAATCCAACTCTGAATTAAGCTCCTCATCAATAAAGCAAAGGTAATGAACCTGTCAACTGTGCCAGCTAATTCCCAGCTATGCTGCTTTGGCCCACATTTAACAACATTTTCTTAAAAGCTCCAACTTGTCAACCATGTAAGAAACTCTGGCATAGATGGACAATGAGCTTGGCATATATAGGAAAGCTATGGAAATGCCAACTGTTGTTTTTATTCTTTTTTTCCCAGTAGGAATTTGCAGTCTACATAACAAAAAGCTTTCCAAATCTAGAAAGACAATTCTTCCAAAAAAGTGAAAACTGACTACTCTAGTACAAATAGTAACATTACAGCTGATAGAGCATCTACAATGCTATTTTGTGAGCCATTAAACTATTCCTGTCTGTTCTGGGTCAAATGTATGAAACAGCCAGATTTGAAGCAATTCCTAATTGGAAAACTTCCTGTTGCAATACACAGTTTGACAGCTTGTCACTATTTCAGCCCAAACACAGGAGAACTGACAAGAGATCCAGAACCTAACCCAATTCTGGCAGTTCAAGACTCAACTACAACAATGTTCCTGGAGGAATGTGCACTCATGGGTTAAAAAAAAAAAAAAAAAAACTCCAAATCCCAGAATTCTCCATTCCAGGTGTTCCACCTGTCAGACAGACATTTTGTGTTTACCTGGAGGATGGCTGGGCTGGAAGGCCATGAGCTACCCTAGAGCTTCCTTTCCCAAACATTTATTTATTTATTTATTTATTTTATTCAACTTATATGCTGCCCACTCTACCCAAAGGTCTCTGGGTGGCTCACATTTGAAAAACAATTACAATACAGTAAAAGATAAAATGATTAAAACACAATTAAAATACAGAGGTCTTCCAGCTCAATCACCCTCCAGGTAAGCAGCTAGAACTTCCAGAACAGAGAATCCTGGAATTTGAAGAAAAACAAAAATAAATGCACATTCCTAATTCTGGAATCTCATGCTGAAGCAATACATATTCACCACCTCTCACTGCTCAGCCTCCATGAATGACTTAGTAGTCTTCACAATGTGAGAAAATGCATCTCATATTTCTGTCCTGAAAAGAACTGGTCTCTTTTATCACAGTCTCTGGATCACTGCAAAAAAAAAAAAAAACACCCAAGCTCAAAAACCAAACTGGAGTCAATACTATATTTTGAATGAAGGCAACATACAGAACTGGGGGTGGGGGGATTTCAACTACACCTCCCAGAATTCCCAAGGCTACATAGCTGGTGACCACGCTGGTTGTGAGATTGTGGGAGCTTCAGTTCAACAAGGTAACCCATCCAGGCTCTGGCAAGAGAACTACACTCCTCATAGTCACCACAGCTAGCTGATTATCCAACAATACTGCCTCAAATTGATGCATAGAAACAGGAGACTAATATTTTGGTTCTATGAAGAATACAAGAACATGGATTTATGTAAACAGCAGAAATCTGGGTATCTCTGAATACTTTTGACAAGGATATTAGTTGCTTCAATTAATATATCATCTTGAAATAACACTGCTACTAAAATAATCTACTCAATATTAACCACAGTTCTCATCCCTCACAGAAGGTTATTAATGTATTTTCTTAACAATTATTTTGTCATCGAGCTGTCACCCAGAGAGAACATCCAAAGGAAGCCAGATGTTTTACTAACGGAACTGGGGAGAAAAACATTTTAGTAATCACAGTTTCAAACAAGTATCATTAACTACTCATTTTGTATGTGCCCTAACAGCTAGAGAAACTCAGGAAAAAGTTTTGAATTTGTTAAAACTACCATTTAAAACTATGTGTTAGGAGGACTTTCATGACAACATGAATGACTAAATGTTCAGTTCCAGGCCATAAAGAATTTTCAGTGCTTGTGCTTCAGCAATTTTGTAGCCAACATACTAGCATGCTAGAGAATATCTATCTTTAAGAGGCTGCTGAAATAATGTTAATGAAAAATCATACTAGATGACTACTTTTTACACAATACATTTTACCACGTGTGGCAAGATTGTAACTACAACACAGACCACAACCACAGCTTCCAGAACAGACAGACAGAGCAAACTCTTATTATGTAGTTAAGTACTTCCAGCTAAACCAATCTGGACTGCTTTACCAGCAGCAAATATTCTTACAAAAAAATTGTGGCAAACAACTAAGAATCATGAAATGTGAACTGCTAGTTTGTTATTGTTATATATCATGAAGAGGCCCCATGAAATAATGATCTCCAAAAAGGTCCTACCAGTCACTACCCTGCTCAGGTCCATCAAACTAAAAGTCATGGCTTCCTTCATTGAGTCAGTCAATTACTGTATATAGTTGCTCTTCCTCTTTTCCTTCTGCCTTACACTGTTCCCAGTATTGTCTTTTCCACTGAGTCTTCTCATAATATGCTCAATGTATGAGAGCCTCTGCTTAGGCACTTCCTTTTCTAGAGAAAGCTCATGCTTGATTTGTTCCAACACCCTTTTATTTGCCTTTCTGTCTACCCGTGGTATCTGTAAAGCACTCCTTCAGCTTTCTTCACTACAAGCTTTCACATCTGTACACACTGCAGTAATCGGGAATACCATGGTATGAATGAGAAATTTCGTTGGTCTTCAGTGACATATTGTTACTCTTAAGGGTTTTTTCCAGTTCCTTCATAGCTATCCTTCCAAGTCATTCTTCTTTTGAATTCTTTAATGCATTTTCAGTTCAGATTAATGATTGAACCAAAATACTAATACTGTACTAACTGGAATTTATATATATATATATATAATTTGAGAGGTAGAAACAGCAAAACATGTAGAGTCTTTAAAACAAAACTACTTCAAAATAATTGATATTTGTTTAAATAGAGCAAGTATGTTTTCGTCAGCTCTAACTTTTACAACAGTCCTTAACAAAAACTATTTAACATTTACAACTTCATCAAACAAGAAGAGATATAAAGGCCCAGGGGCATGGAAAAAACGGGGCTTTTTTGTCTCCCAGACAAATGTCAATTTTTTTAAAAAAGGGAAAAAAACAGTTTTTCTTTTCTTTTGTGAGGAATGAATTGCATTAGAAGACAAGGTTTTTCTCACTCAGAGTCAAGGAACTGCATAGTATATGAACATTTGTGTGCAAGACAGTCCATAGAATTAGTCAATTATAGTTCGACCTTGTGATGGCAGTATTTCCAAGCACATTCTCATTGGTTTTTAAGTGTGACTACATTCACCTACATAGCATAAACTTTCTCGGGAAAACAAACATAAGAGTCATTATAAAGCTCCTTTCTCCTCTTCTCTTGTTTCTGCACCATGACAACTATGTTCTTGAACTGAGGAAGAACATGAAGGACAGCACATGAGTGATTGCCTACTTATGTTGGCATGAATCAAAGAGGATTCTGATCAATGTGTATGGCAATATACTATTGAGTTCACCATTTTCACTGTTCAGTTAATCCTTATATCATCTAAAATTCATCTCCAGCTTTGTTAATGTAAAAGTACCATGTTTCTCTTTAAATATGGGCTCATGTCTTGTTTTCTGCATTCATTTATTTTATTTACACTCTACTTTTTTCCAAGGAAGGTCCAAGAGTAAAACGAAGATGGATGTGAAGGCACTTAAAATACAATACTGCTATATAAAAAAATGTATTCAATATCAAAACTATTGTATAAACACAGTTCAAAATGATTTACATAAAGTATTTTTTTTAAAAAAAGATGCCACAAGTCAGTAAAGGAACAAGTTCTGACATGGTTCCTTTGTTGCTTCTTCTGCTGTTTGATCAAACATGGCTGTTCTTACACTCCTGCCTTGGCAAAGGAATCTATGTATTTCATTTAATTTGAAGGCTTGGAGACACCCACATTCTAGCTAGATTTTATATTTTGAAGGTCTGAAGAGCAAGTTATATGCTTCTTTGCCTCAGCAGTCCAAAATGTACCATGAAACCTACACAATATTAAACAGAATGTAATCCAATTAGGTCTGCCATTTCCTTAAAATGTGACTGGATTTGGAGTCTGCAGTGACAATATCAAACCAGATATTCTCTTCCTGCCTTCCCTCCCCACTTAATATCCAGACTTATGAAGAGTGCTGCAAAACCTAAAAGCTTGCTCATTATTTATGACATTTTGGCCAAAATTATGTTGCTTACTGTAAGATAAACTGTAACTCTTGGTTGGTTCCTCCTTGGTACACAAACCATCCCTACCATGATTCTCAGGAGGCAGTCATGCACCATATTAGTGTATGAGTGAACTCACAAAAACTGTGGCAGGGACTCTTTGTTTTCCAGGGAGGAATGGAACAGAAGTTACAATCTGATATATGCTAAGCAACGGGATTTGGGCCTTTGATTTATAACGAAGCTATTGCCTGTGGATCATATAGTATTCAAATGATTTTATCTAACCCTTATCCCAGCACTTCTTTCATGTTGTTTCTCTTAAACCATAATAATAATATTTAGGCACAAAATAGTGGCTTTTGAAATTACAGATGTTCTTCAGAATATAGACACATGTACCCCTGATTAGTTATGACTCTAGTTTTCTCAACAGCATAAATCAGAATTCCTCTTCTCTGGACTAACAAATGGCAAGAAAGCATTACTACAGGTATTTTTAATAGCTCCAACTATAAGTAGTCAATAAAGGCAACCAATAGTGTAATAATAACTTGTATGAAATGGCCTTCAAAACTGGCCGGACCTCTGGCACACCTGGCTGTGGAGTTAGGGGTTGTGCCGAGTAGGAAAAGAGATGGGCTGTGTGGTTTTACACAAGCTAAATGGTCGTAGAGTGCTCCCAGAAGGTAGGACTTGTAAGCTACTGCTGAGTACTCTGTATCTAGAAAATCCTGGAATAGGCCACCCTGAGTCAGAATCAACTCAACAGCACATAATTATTACTATTAAAAGCCCTTGAAACCACTCTAAGCAGCAAAAGCTCTTGATAAAGGCTTTTGAATAGAACAGTGGATTGCCCATTGATGATACACTCACACTTTTTCCTGAATAGCTTTTAGATATAGAGTTACTTGTTATAAGTGACAATAACAATACTAGTCAAAAATGAAAAAGACTACTGCTAAACATTTATTTCAATGTTATAAGACAGATACAGATGCAAAACTGTGCAAGTAACTAACAAAACAAAAATTTGGGTTAAAATATTTCACAAAAGCATAAACATGTTAAGGGACATATACATATGTACATATCAAACTGTACAGAGCTGTTCAGGGTGCTTTAACTATAATTTAATTTAGCAGCTTCATTTAGATGAGTTTTTTCCTCAAGTCATGCCAATGTTTTAAACTATTATTGAAAAGCAACTGAAGAAGGAAGGGGGAATAATTCAACCATTTTTGCAGGTCACTGGAAAACTGCCAAGACATTCAATAAGCCACTGTTCACCTGCCTGGCAAGTATCCATATAGAGGAGCTATATAAGTCACCGGTATGTAGCAGCAATGGCTAGTTATTCATCTTCAGTTAATTAAGTAGTCTACTTTTTATGCACACAGACAAAAAAGTACTCCAGCTTGCAACTTGCCCAGTTAAGTATTTTTAGCATCTCATTTAGCGAGAACTATCCATTCAGTTAAGGGACATTATTCCAGTTTGTGGAAAGCTCAGGAAGAACCACCCCATGTATATTTCTAGCACATCATTTGTTTATTATAGTATCCATAATATGCTTCGGAAGCATGCATGGCTGAAGACTGAGCATCACATGTAGAGCAACATCCTGCTAGAGACTTCAGTTAGGCAATCATGTCCTTGATTTTCAATAAATAAATGACAGTTTAAAAAGCAGTGTAATCTTTTGCTCTTTCTTCCACTGAAGACAATGACCCTAACAATGGCTGAAATCACGTTTGCTGCTATGCAAAAAGTATACATTTTGGAGGCAAATTGCATCAAGTTAAAAATCTTCATAGGCATTATCTGTTGTACACCAAGTTGTGCAACTCTGTATGCAACAGAGAATGACTACAGTGGGGTCTCTACTTAAGAACTTAATCCGTATTGGAAGGTGGTTCTCAAGTTGAAAAGTTCTTATGTTGAATCTGCATTTCCCATAGGAATGCATTGAAAACCATTTAATCCATATCTGCTCTTTTCTGTCCATAGAAACTACTGTACATTAATTTCTTAAAATGAGGCAATTCACCTCCAAAAGTTATGACTTTTGCATAACAATGCAAGAGGATTTCAGGCAAAGGATTGGCTTATGTTACACAGTGGTTGATGGACAACCTACCAGATCATGTCACAGAAGAGTTCTTTCAATCCACAAGTGTATTTGGTCAAGCAGAGGGATTGTTGTAGCTGATGAGGAAGAAATAATTTATGATCCCACACAGCCTGTTTCACCATCTACAACTTTACTCTGAAGAGCTCCCAAAGCCTCTGAAGAATCTTGGAGTCCACGAGAGGCAACAGGTTGATAGGGTGGTTACAAAAAAATTAACTCCCCTGCCCATTTCCATGAGTCGAAGCATCCCCTGAAAGTAACCCAAAAAGCATTGCCTCAATCTAAACCATAAACTCCTGTAGAGTTTTGTCGCTCCTAATATCCCTATCCTGCTCTGAATGGCTGGAGGACATTCTACAGCAGACCTAAAGAGGTGTGGGGTACATGGAAAGGAGAAGATGGGAAGCGCCCACTATACATTACCACATGTACAGTACTTTGTAACACCCAGAACCCATCATATTCAACATTTCACTGGGACTACGTAACAATGAAACAAGGCAATTGACAGACTAATGGACATTGAAACACAGTGAAACCTATGGAGTTTTTAATATCTTACATTTCACTGCATTCATTTTAATCTGAATTTTCTGTTAGCCACCTTGATACCCTTTTAAAAAGAAAGGCAGATATAAATTTTTAAAATAAGGACATCGATCTCGTTTATTTTTGATGAACATATCAAGAAGAAGTGTTTCTTTTCTTCCATATAGGTAAGTGTAGTATAGCGTAGTTAGTACTCAGAATTTAAAAGCAGAGTGGGTTTGATTTAAATCAAATTGACATAAGCCATAACTTAAATTTTTAAAATGAGATTTTTATCCACCTTGTTTACAAGCATTGTCAGCAGCCAAAGCTTTAAACCAGTAATGAAAAGCAATGAAATCAAGCTGACTTCAGGATCCATGCTACGCTTTGGAAGCATGGCCATGTGAATGAGAAACTAGCATTTCTCTTAGAAAAGAAATATGGCATGACTTTGAATTCTGAGTATAGATCAACACAAGTTTAAATAATACTTGGGTAAGAATACTGAGCTTTGTTTCAAATCTAGATGGCAATGGTGGGGAATCTATGGCTGGACCTCAGTTTCCATAAACTGTGGTCAGCATGGCTGATGGTCAGGGATAGAAGAGCTACAAACTGATAATCAGGTCCAACATTTAGGTATAACAGTACACTAGGCAAAAGGCTTGTGGACATATGGGCTGTACTGGGTTACAGAGACATGGCCTATAGACTACGTAACTGACTGGTGAATGGGATCGAGGAAATCTTTGGGTTGCTTCATAAACAGCATGATTGTTTCCCGCTGGCAAAAAGGGCTGAAGAGCCTTTTTTCCAGCCCAGACTTTTGCATGAAAAAAATGAGCAAAAAAGAAAAGACAGATATATTCTGTGACAACAAGGCTTTGGACAAACTACAAGGTTGGATACTTTCAGTGGCTACAGGCCCAGAGTGTACCATGATAAGATGATATGGTCACAGGGCGTATGTGCTGCAGGGCAAAGGAATGATTTCGTTTCTGGGAATAAAGAAAGATGGTACAATGCACTTTGTCTCCCAGTTTGCCATTTACCAACACAGAATTTTAGAGCTGAAGGTAAGGAAGCCAAACAGAATGTGGGAAAACTAGGAGTGTCTACTCCTGAGTGATTCTACACCACAGAGAGAGAGAGAGAGAATGATTTTACTGTTTTTGTTTACATTTTTCCTTCTGATTTTCCCATCTTGATTCACCTAGATCAGTTATCCTACATTCCTGAGTCTTCAGGAACCTGATCCTTGGATAGGTAGTTGTATGTCTTTTTTTCTCAAGTTTTAGGCCAAAGGCCACTGAAAATAGTGGGCCTCAACTAGACGGCTGGTGGAAGATTACAAGCAAATATAGTGTTTAAGGTCTAAGTGTGGCTAATTTTGTATAATTATAATATCTCTGATACTTTAATACAGGTTGTTCTGCTTTTTATCTCCTAACTGCATTGTATTGTTTTAGAAATTCATTGATTTCCTTTGATTTACTTTATACTGTGCCTTCATTTTGTGAATTTTCTCCACTATTTATCTGCTATGATTTAAATAAATATTCAAAATAACTACACCTATGGATAGCCTCAGTTCATCTCTGGTTACACCTTCCACCCACTGAGGCACATAAAGG
The DNA here is from genome assembly GCF_051106095.1 of Pogona vitticeps. Lineage (NCBI taxonomy): Eukaryota > Metazoa > Chordata > Lepidosauria > Squamata > Agamidae > Pogona > Pogona vitticeps. The sequence goes on along the minus strand of NC_135783.1, from coordinate 61,464,223 downwards.
ACCTCACTTTCACAATACATGACCACCATGTGGGCCACCAATTTCCCAAACTTTCCTTATGATTCCACAGTTGAGAAGCCAGTGGAGTCTAGCAGTTGGACTGCCCAGACTAGGACCTGAAGACCACAATTTCAATTCTCCTTCTGCCATGAAGCAAACTAGACATTGCCTTTCAGTCTAGCCTTTCTCACAGGGCTACTACAGGGATAAATGGAGGGTATATGTGCCAACTTGTGCTTTTGAAAGAAGGGTAGGAAAAAAATCAATGTAATAAAAAAGTATGATGTTTCAGCTTTGTACAGGTCATTGAAAACCACAGACCAGTAGGCTGACCCTTTTCCTATTCTCCTTCTTATTTTCCCAGTTCCAACTGAATACCAGTGGATCATCCTACAATATATCTTTAAGATATAATATGCACATATTTATGAAAACAATAGTCAAAACTGAGGGAACAGAAAGGAGAAAGTGACTGCATAAGAGGAGGGAGAGTGAAAGAGAAACTGGCCAAGAGATGAATCTAACATACCACCATTCAACGTTATATTTTATAAATAAAAAGACACAAATTTAACATTTAGTGGTCACCTACTTTTGCACCCTATAAATTACAACAGCAACCAAGAAACTGCAGTACAAACTTTAGTCAATGGATCTGATACGTCAGTATAAAATAACTACTTTAAAAGTAATTAAAATAACAGATTCGCTGAATTTCCTAGTTTTCCCATTGTAGTTCTGTTCACATACAGCACTTCAAGTTTACTTTAAGGTCTAGCATCCCATGTTAATGAGCCTTTTACAATTTCAGAAGCTAATACACTTACACACCTCTTCCTCTGCTTACAATTGCAAACTGTCTAAAAAGCTGGGAGTAAATGTTATGCTTCACTAAGAGAAAATGGAATCCTAAATCACTAACCCATGTGTAATTGTTCACCTCTCCAACGTGGCCACAGTACATCAGCCTTACTGGTCCACTGTTTAGACTTTGTCTACTCAGTTCTAAAGCAGATCAATACTTAATTTCTAGCCCACATCTGTTAACCTTCTCTCAGATTACACATGTTCTTAAACCATAGAATGGTAGACTTTATGCTAAACTTTACAAACATCAACCACAAACGCCCAGATGATATATCTCTTAGCTATGCTAACATCTAATGTTTAGAATAACTTCCATGAACACATTCATTTATAAAACCCCTAGACTCCTACTTTTAATCATCACTTTGACCACACACCCTAGGTTCTTAAAGAAATCTAAGGCTATTATCAATGCCAATTTTTTGAAACTCATGGCCAACTGCAAAATCATGCTAAACAACCAGCAGTTTTAATGCTGCCCTGTTCTTCTAATACAGTGTAACAAATAATTCAGTACAGTAAATGTTTGGTGATGTTGTGACCACATTTACCGCTTGAACTGAAATCAAATATGCAAATTGTTTAAATAATGTTTAGTATGTTGGTTAACGGAGTAGTTTTTGAATTTGACATTCATTGTTATTATTTGATCAAGCACAAACTTTATCAAAGGCATATAACTACAAAGCATACACCATCTGAAATGTTGCCTACCTAATAAACTACCATGAGTGATCACAGAACAGATTAAACAGTACAGTAAACATACAGATGAAGAATTTAAGTACTCAATTCAATTGTTAGTCTCAGCTAGAGTAAATCTAATGAATTGTTTGGTGGACTTTTGTTCAAAAAACTGGGAGGTGAAATCCAAACTATGACTAACAGGGGTAGAATTTGAAAACTCACCCCCAATTCTGTTTGGCAGGCATGCTTTTTGATTTCGCTTTTGAGAACCAAACAGGCATAGGCAGCTGCCAGAAATTTTTGGGACTCTCATATATATGCTTTGTTTATAACATTTATAACCTCTGGGTAGAGTGGGCGGCATATAAATTCAATAAATAAATAAATAAATAAACATTTTGAAATACAGCCTGAGGAAGATGGATTTATGTTGAAAGTGAGCTGTTTGTTCAAATTTTTAGTGGTCCAATAAAAGTATCACCTCTCCTTGCCTTTGAATTACCACAATGCTCCATTAAGATTTTTTATGATCTAATGAATGAATAGCACTTCTGAAATCAACGCCTCTGTAAATCACATTCATCAACAGTTCTACTGTAGCTGGCACTAACAATTGCATTTCACCACATATGACCAAGCATTTACGTGTTGCTATTATACCTATCAGCAGACATGGTTCAAGAGGAAAAATCCAAAGAAACCAACATTCAAAAAATGTAGGCTTGTCTTTATATTACAGAAATCTGAAGATCAAGTCATTTAAACTGTTTAGACAAAACAAAGCAGAAAAGTTTACAAAAAAAAAAAAGGTAATGAATTGGAAATTAAGTATTTGATTCCCGGTTCCAGTACACGGATATTAAACAGAGGGGAACTAAACTATTATTCCCCGTAGAGAGAGAGATTAACTGAAATATCTGCAACACCCTATATGGTATCGAAGTACGCGAGTACAGAAAAGAAGGGCCTCCTTTCCGAGCTCAGCGCCCCGTGAATCAGTTCATTAGAGAAATGAGGAGCCGGGGCCATTCTACCCAGCCTTCCTCCCATTCCCTTAAAAAAAGACTCCCTCCTACGCTAATTTCCCCACAAGCTGAGACGTGGCTCACTCCTGTTGGTTTGGAAGCGACTCCGTGCCGTGACGAGTTGAAAACCAGACTGAAGTCCACAAAGAAACCATCTGCCAGTGGGAAAGAATGTGACTGGGAGTAGTGGGGAGGGAGGGGGGGAGGCAGCCGAGGTCTGGTCTCTCTCTCCCCCCCCCCGCCGCCCCTCTTTCCGAAAAGAGCCACCAAACGGGAACAGACGAGCGGGGGAAATCCCCCTCGGGGACCTCTTCCCCTCCCCTCTAGAGAAAGCGGAGAAGAAGCAAGCCAGCCTCTCACCTCGTGTCAGCGCCTGAATGGGGTTGGAGAAGGAAAGCGGAAGCGCAACGCCGGAGGGTGTCAGCCTCAATCTCTCTCTCTCTCTCTCTCTCTCTCACACACACACACACACACACACACACACACACACACGAGTGTGTGTATAATGGAGAGCTTCCTTCTCTCCGCGGACAGAGGCAGCTTTCCCTCCTCTGGAAACGGACGCCCGTCCAGACAAGCCCGCCTCCTCCTCCTCCTCCTCCTCACGCGCTCCCCGGTCGTGAGGGAGACGGGAACCCGCCATACGGGCGACGCCGGCACCGGCGAGAGGAGGAAGCGCTGCCCGCGGCCCGACCCCCCAACGCGCGGAGACCCTTCCTGTCCGGGGACTTTCCCTGAGGAGGAATGGGAAGCAAGAGAGGGAAGAAGGAGCGAGCTCTCTTCCCCTCAGCCGCTGAAAAAAGTGACGGAGGGAGGGAGGGAGAAAAGCGCCGGCATGGAAAGGGGGCTCCTGCCGAGCAAATTACCGGGGGAGGGGGATAGAGAAGGAGATGCCGGGGGAGGGGGGGACGGGGAGGCCGCGGCGCGAGAGAAGAGTGGGTGTCTGGGAGAGCCGAAGGCGCTTCGGTGAGCGCCGGGGCGAGCTGGGGAGACAAGCCGGGCGAAGAGGAAGGGAGGCGTGGAGGCGTCGCGGTGGCTCCAAGCCCGGCTTGGGCGGAAGCGCCGGGAAAACAGGCTTATCGCTTCCAAAGGAAGAGAAGGGGGTGGCCCGGATGGGGGGGGGAGAAGGTCGGTCAGGGAACCAACCAGGCTGCCCGCCGCCTTTCTTTCGCCGGCGCCTCCTTCGTTCCTTCCCTCGCCTCCCTGCCTGTCCTCCCCCCCCTTCCCTCTTCTCCTCGCTCGCTCGCTCTTCTCACCTTCCTGCCGCCTCCGGCGAGCGCGGCGCTTCCCCCCGAGTACATGTAGTAGGCGATGCCCAGCACCCAGAGGAAAGCGAAGCAGAGCAGCAGCCGAGACCTGCGCCGCATTCTCCCGCCCGCCCAATGCTGCAGCAGCGGCACCAGCCGCCGCCAGGCCAGCAGGAAACGGGCAGCAAGCGCTGCCGCTACCTCCACCTCCGCCGCCGCGCAGGGTCAGGGGGCAGAGGGCGAGCGCCCACCCCCTGGCCAATCGCGAGCCGCCCAGCCCCGAGTGGGGCGGGGCGAGGTGCGTCGCCATGGTTGCAGCACGCTAAGCCTCCTGGGGTCCTTTCCCCGGTTGTCACGGTGAGGTTGGCGGCGGAGGCGGCGGCGGCGGGGGGCCGCGGGGGCGAGATCCTGATCCGGCTTCTTGGGCCAAAGGAAAGGCGGCCCGAGGGCGAGCGCGAAGGCACGACGGTTGCCGGCTCGCCTCTTCTCTCGGCGCCCTTTCGGTTAGTGGTTTTAAAAAGGCAGAAACAGCCACCCTCGTTTGTTTCTCCGTCGCGTTTGCAAAGCCGAATGTAACCCAAGGGCCGGAGCTCAGCCTCGCACGAAGTTGCCTGGATCTGTCAGGTCGAGCGGGGAGCCCACCCGGTCAATGACCAGGAGCGGTTTGGCGCGGAGGAGCCAAGCCCAGCAACAACAAAAAAATCGTTTGTCCGGGAGTTCTGTGGGACATTTACTCCAGGGTAAAGAGGGTTCAGAACAGCAGCCTGAAAAATAAGCTGAAGGGAACGGAGTGGGACTTCAAGACAAACATGTTTAAAAATCTTTGCCTTCGTGGCATGGATTGGAGAAGCGTGGCTGGCTCGGGAAAGGGCCGAAGGTGATGTTCAAACTGACAGAGCTGATTTCAAATGGCTTGCGCACACCTAACTCTGCACAACTACTGTATGAGAATATTTTAACCGTCCTCCTGTATAACGGTGGATTTAATTCCAGTTACTGCATGTTACCAAAACTTTCACTTGATTTGTTACCTTGGCAATTTTTTTATTGGTATGGGGTGGGGGAAACAGATACAATTAAACATAAATCAATATACTGTATATTATGTTATAAGACCCTTGTCCAGCAGGCCGAGGCAAAGAGGCAGTCACAAAAGCAGCAAAATCAGGGAGCTAGAGGGGGTACAGATTGTATTTGTCCTCAGTGTGGAAGGGATTGGCACTCTTGAATTGGCCTTCTCAGCCACACTAGACTCTGTTCCAAGTCCTCCATGCAGAGCAGGATACCATAGTCTCTGGAGATTGAAGGATGCCTATTCCAAGGATTTATGCTGTCCCAAGCGTTATTGAGAGTACGAGGGGATGCTGATAAGCCTTAAGCCTTTCCCAGAAAAAAATGAGCTAGGAAGCTATAAATTGCAGGGTGTATTGGCTGCTTGCCTATATTCAATGGTGCAAAAATCAACTACCTATGATTTTAACTAATCTTTCATGTTCAGGTCCAAAGTGAACATGGCAGCACCTCCAGAAAAGTTCAGTGTGGAAGAGCATAGGACCATAATCAAGTTCCTGTTTCTCCAAGGGAAAGGTGCAAAGCCGATCCATGATTAAATGTCACAAACTATGGGTGACAGTGGCCCTTCATATGCAACAGTTAAACACTGGGTTGTCAATTTTAAAACTGGCCATTTCGGTGTTGAAAGTGAGAACCCAGTGGAAGGCCTGTTTCTGTCTCTGTCTCTGTGCCTGCAAATGTGAAAGCCATCCATGACATGATCATGGAGGATGGCCAAATATCAGCCAAAAGTATTGCTATATATCTGGCAATATCCTGTGAGAGAGTTGGTGCCATTATCCACAACAACCTGGAAATGAGAAAGCTGGCAATAAAGTGGATCCCCAAACTTTTGACAACTGAACAAAAGAGGAAACGTGTGGAGTCATCAGTAGCTGTTTTGGAACATTTTGCAAGAAATGAGTCAGATTTCCTGGGCAAACTGGTAACTGGTGATGAGACATGGATCTACTGTTATGATCCTGAAACAAAGAAGCAGTCTAAGGAATGGAAGCACAGTGGTTCCCCCAGGTCAAAGAAGTCCCCAGTGCAAAGATCGGTGCAGAAGCAAATGGCAACAGTTTTTGGGGATAAGAAGGGAGTTCTGCTTGTGGACTACCTCCAAGAGGGTTCAACCATCAATGCAAAATATTACTGTGCTTTATTGACGAAAATGAGGCAAAAGGTCGAGGAAAGCTCTCCAAAGGTGTCATCCTGTTGCATGACAACACCTCGTCACACACTGCAGGTGAAACAATAGCAAAACTGACGTCCTTAGGCTTTCAAGTGATGCCCCATCCACCCTATTCTCCTGACCTGGCTCCTTCTGACTATTATCTGTTCCCCAAACTCAAAAAACACCAAAAGGGACAACGATTTGGGAGTGTTCTGGAGGCAACTAATGCTGCAAATGAGTGGTTACACCAGCAGTTGGAAATATTTTATTTGCAGGGATTTAAGAAGCTGCAGGACAGATGCTGCAAGTGCATTGACTTCCTGGGGGAATATGTAAAATAGTGTGGCAGTTACAGCTTCCTAGCTCATTTTTTTCTGGGAAAGGCTCAATACTTATCAGCACTCCCTTGTAAGAACTAGGTTTCATCTGCAATTAGGTGGAATGAGAAAACTGCCTCAGGTGACTGATACTGGGAACATCAGTGACCCCCAGAGCCATTCTTTTGAACCCTTCTGCCCCTCTTCTGTCTTGAAAAAAAAAAGATCTGTTGCTGTTTGCCAGTGCTGAAATCTGATCCAACTGCCAATCTAGTCTGCTTCTGCCTATGAAATGGAGAAGGGCACTATCTTGTCCTCAGACAGCAAAATGTATTGGGCTAGACCAAATTAAAATTATACAGTGGTGCCTCGCTTAGCGATCGCTCCATTAAGCGATGAAATCGCTTAGCGATGGGGTTTTGGCCATCGCCAGAGCGATCGCTTAGCGATGGCCCCTATGGGGAAAAATCGCTTTGCGATGATCGCGGGGAAGCGATCATCGAAAGTCCCCATTTTCAGCCAGCTGATTGGCTGTTCCAAAATGGCTGCCAGAAAAACAAAATGGTCGCCCGCTGTTTTGCCTCGCTTTAGAGGCACCAAAAATGGCCACCCCTATGGAGGAGCTTCGCATAAGGTCAGTTTTTAATCCCATAGGAATGCATTACACACGTTTTAATGCGTTTCTATGGGCTTTTTTATTCCGTTTAGCGATGAAATCGCTTAGCAACGTTTTTTCCGGAACGGATTAATGTCGCTAAGCGAGGCACCACTATACTCTGTATTAGGAAAACATTTTCCCTCAGACAGTTGCAGGAGAAATGGAGGGAACAACGACAGCCACTGTTTTTGGCATTCATAGATCTCACAAAAGCCTTTGATTTGGTTAGCAGAGACAACCTTTTTAAAATACTTCCCAAGATTGGATGTCCACCTTAACATCATAAGGAAACAAAGGGCACTGTAGGTTTTGATGGCTCAACATCAGCTCCCTTTGACATCCGAAGTGGAGTAAAACAGGGCTGTGTCCTTGCGCCAACCCTGTTTGGAATTTTTTTTTTCCTGTCACGTTGAAGCATGCCTTTGGAACTGCAACAGAAGGTGTCTGTCTCTAGACTAGATCAGATGGAAAACTCTTTAATCACTCTAGATTGAGAGCGAAGACCAAAGTCCAGCTGAAATGTATGCAGGACGTCCTCTTCACCGATGACACAACTGTTGTTGCCCATTCTGCTGAAGACCTCCAACAATTCATAAATTTTTTTAGCAAGGTCTGCCAAGACTTTGGATTAATAATCAGCCTGAAGAAAACACAAGTGATGGGCCAGGGCGTGGACTCACCTCCCTCTAGTACCATCTCCACACAAGCGTAGTCCTAGAACAAGCTGGAATTTTTAGCATATATTCATTACTGAAACAGCGATGTCTACACTGGTTTGGGCATATTGTGAGAATGGCTGACAGTTGGATTCCCGAAGATCTCCTGTATGAAGAATTAGTGCAGGGAAAGTGCCCCAGAGGGAGACCACAGCTACGATACAAGGATATCTGCAAGCTGGATCTGGAGGTCTTAGGAATCAACAGATGGGAAACCTTGACATCTGAGCATTCAGCCTGGAGGCAGGCAGTGCAGCATGGCCTCTCCTAATTTGAAGAGACACTTGTTCAGCAGGCCGAGGCAAAGAGGCAGTCCCGAAACCTGCAAAATCAGGGAGCTGGACAGAGGACAGATTGTATTTGTCTTCAGTGTGGAAGGGATTGTCACTCTCGAATTGGTCTTCTCAACCACACCAGACACTGTTCCAAAACCTCTATTCAGAGCACATTACCATAGTCTCTCAAGACTGAAAGATGCCCACACAGGAAACCATTTAGACACCATAGTCTTGGAAGTACTACGGTAATAAGTTAGAAGTTGCTCCTAGCTCTTTTTCAAATAATGGTCATTGCTCTTTGTAACAACATTACTTTTAAACATAGTAACAACAGTATAAATACTAAGGGAGGGTTGCATAACAAGCAAAGTAATCCTGTAACACAGAAATGTTATTGTTGCTTTTTTATTGATTTGGATCTGGAAGGTCTGGGGGTTTTGTGTTTTTTTAGCATTCTGATTTGGAATGTACCAGGGTAGTATTTTTCAGACTTGGAACAGAATATTCCTACCAAGAGGGATAGTGAAAGGAACCGTTTATAAACTCCTTCATGCTATTGGAATATGATGCTATGTCAAATGTGTGAGAAAAAAATGCACTGGCCCAAATCCTCACATTTATTAATGCTGGTATAGTACAAATTGCATAACTTTTAGAAGCAAGTTGCCCCAATGTAGACATTATGAGTTACATACTGAGTTGTTCAACTACCTATTAAACTGATTTTTTTAACAAGTTGCTTCCAAAGGTATGCCATTTCCATAGCTAAACAAGAAGATTTTTTGAATACTCGCGAACAGTGCCCAGAAAGGGTCACACAAAGACAAGCATGTACACTGTCAAGGTTACCCAGGTCAGAGAGGCCTGCATCAACCACTTAGCCACACTACCCTGATTGTCCTGGTGGGAGTAAAATCTATCAAATGTGCTGATTAGTGGAGAAAATCTTCCTGCCCTGTACCTTCCCAACACATTAGTTCACCCTGACTAAGCAGTGCTTCCAGGGAGTTACCAAAAATCCACAAGGTTAAGTGCTTGGATTCTTACACTAACCCAGGAATGCCAACAATACTCACAAAACACAGACTCCCTAGTCCTTGGTCAAGACAAGCCCAGTTTTAGTACCACCGACCCTCTTAATCCAAAAGAACCAAACAGCTGGGGGGGAATTATATTTTATTAAAGGTGGTGAAAAAGTTAAAAAGTGCAAAACTTCAAAACAGTATCAATATTTACAGAAGAGTCAGAAGATCTGTGGGGCAAAATAAGTAATTAAAGCATTGAGACAAGAACAATTCCAGACCAATCACACATGAAAATAGAAAGGCTAGTTAACCTCTCCTAATACTTATATCCTGGCATGGTTTCAGAGCATATATGTAATGCAGACCATATAACAAAACAACAGATGAGCATAGCATTCTCTTTAAATCCCATCCCTATCGGCCAGCTGAATTTGTTGGGTGGCAAGCCAGATTGGGAAGTGTTCTGGACAAAATGAAAAGCTCCCTGTGGCATGGTTGACAGCTGCACATTTGAAAAATGACTGAGAAAAGAAGTGAATTGGCACTGTTAATTTCATTTGTGGTAGTTAATGGAAATTCAACAAATGAGTGTTGAATGAAATGCATTGATCTTTATTTATTTGATTCAGTTGTTTAATTTTTCATGAGTTTCTATTGGAATGAAAAAGTGATTTAGAACCATAACATCAGTACAGATCACAAAGAGATTACATACAGGAAGTGGAAAAAGAAGGCACAGAGAAATCAACAGATATAAGCCGTACATCATGTCATATCATAGGCCATGCTGAATTAGGAGCACTGCTGGGTTCCTGCTGTTTACTGAAATTCCACCAAGCACTGACTGGCCCCAGCTATTTTGCTGTCTGAAGAAGAGCGAGAGAGAGAGAGAACGAGAGAGAGCCCAACTGTGTCACAATAACTTAGAGCACCTCGTACCTGAGCAATTCATTTAGATATCTGAGGCAGAGAATCCTACACAAATCACTCCCTACGTGCAAGAGTAAAAACACAATACAGTAACAATAAACTGAATGTCCTACTATTTCCTGCCCTTTTTTGACACCTCAGATCTACTGGCTGACTCTGTCTAATGGTGGGGCCAGCACTGGCGACAGTGAAGCTTTTACTCAGTAGAACTAAGACTACAAGCCTCTCCAGCGCTGTATTTGTCATAATACAAAGTGTAAGTATTCTGCCTTTCCCACTCTCTTCTACAAAATCTTTGTTAAAAAAAATCCTCTCCCTTTCTTGTTATGTGAATGGCCCCCTAAAGGAGTAGGTCAGTCCAGCTGTGTGTTCTCGTATAGGAACTCACCGAACTGTTCTCACAGCAGGACTCAAAACCTGTTCCCAGAAATGTTTGTATTCTTCATGCACACCTGTTACCTACTGCTCCATGTATAAGAACTGATGATATAGTCTCTTTCCAGCTGCTTGGTTGTACTATTTGTATGAGGGGGAGGCAGTTTGTCCAACACAGCATTGTTTCTTATCATTGCATAGTGATGTAGGAGTAGGGGTGCATACAATGTATGTCTTGTCTTATGAATGAAGGAATTTCCATATGCCCCATACAAAATGATAACTGAACGTGTATTTTCCAAATAAACTGGGGAATGAATGTGGTCATGAAGATGAATTAGTGCACCATAATCCTTTGGAACTTTGGATAATCGCCAACATGTATGTTAAAGATAGGATCCAAGCATTTTCCACACTTCCTTCCTCGAGGCTCTGTATTTCCTGATCACTTGACTACATGTTTCTTTTTTTCTAATCTCAGTCCAGGCTCCACATTTCATGTCATCCAAGAAGGTTATCTGTTGCTTCTTTGGCATTGCCGTCATTTAAAAACCAGGTTGATCTTCACAGTCTGGTCTCAATCAACAGGGGATCATTTGGTGTTCTGAACAAGAGAACATAATGGCATCACATGTCCCATAAAATGTGGTGACATCACTGTAGGCAGACAAAGAGAGCACACTGTCCTGACACTGAAGGGAGGGTAACAGATTGTGACCCTGCTGCTGACCAATCAATACACCCTTTTTAAATCACCTGTGCAGGGCAGTTATCTGGGGACATCAGCCCTGTTGATCAGACAAAACAGAGGAAGTTGAACGACTTCCAGCCAATGCATTACATCAATCATTCTAATTCAAAACAGTAACCCAAATCCAATTGTTAGTTCAAATTACAGTAGATGCATGGAATCACTTTTTACAAGTGTTACCAAGTTCCCACTAATGGATCTACTTTGACTTTAGTCAAAGCTAACAATTGGATTTAGGTCATTCTTTTCATCTACTATGAACGTGCATGCTTTGAGATAAAACCTGAACATCAAGAAATAGTCCTGTCTAAAAAAAGGCTGTTTCTCTCTCACCCAAAGCATTCCCCTCCCTCCTCTTCTTCACACATGCCTTCATTTGGGAGGAGGGAGCAGTTGAAATTCTCTCATTACCACTTTTGTGTCACATGCCAGTCTTCCAAAACAAGGTGGACGTAGCTGTCAGAATTAATACATTCTGTGCAAAGCCTAAATAACACTTGGCAGTAACATAGTCTGGATGTCTTCTCTCCTAAGCTAACATTAGGCTTAAACAAACATTGTACACACCCTGAGACTACTTAATGATGGGGAACAGGCCCTATCATGTTGGTGAAGTTTCCTCTTCATCTATCCTTTTGGAAAGTAGGCAGGTTTTATAAGTTGGGAAGTTGTCCTTTCACTGTTTCCTATCTACTAGATTTAGACCATTTATTTTGTCCATTACAAAGAAGTATACGTTGGGAACCATCTGTTTAAAGCCCAGAACTTTCCTTATCATATCATAAAAGTATGTGGGTGTGTGGGAGGATGAAGGTGCCTCATGCTTCCTGCAGTCTATATTATGAAGTTATTTTATTCCATTAATGCTTACTGAATGGAAAAAAATTGCCTTGGGAAGTGAGAAGAGATAAGCCATGAGGACAATGGTGTAGTGGTAGCTTTTGAAATACAGGAGATCATCATGAAAGTCCCCATAATTACACCCCACGAAGAGTCTGAAAACACAGGCAACTGTATTGATCCATGTATCAGAAATAACAGAACAGAATAATATAAAAATGGACATGATAAAAGTATGTGTTTTATCGTTATCATTGTAACTATTTGTGTTTCTTGATGCTTTGCCTTTCCCCCAAAGAAGGTTCAAGAAGTTTCATACGAGTGTGTACACAGAGAAATATGTACACCTCTTTCCAAAACAGCCATAGATAGCATCATACCCAGTTTACTAGGATCAAAAGATTTACAGTCATGGAACAGCAAGCTGGAAAAGGACAGAGTAGGAGGAAGAACACTGGCCATTGGTGGAGAAACTTGAGATTCTGAGAAAGATGGGGCTATATATGTTCCCAACTGCCGTAAACCTACCAGCTGAAACTTTTCCAGGGCACTAGGAAGAAACACTTTATTCTAAAAGTAAGAAACGCATTTTCATCTCCATCCACAGCATTTTTTTATCTCCACCAAAAACTGAACTTTTATAAAGCAAATGGATCATAAATACCCCTTCAAGAAAAACTCACCTGAAAGCATCCTGCAAATACTCAACTATATCGCTGCTAGGATGATTTATCTCCACCCCACCTCCTGTTATTGTGAGACTCACCAATAAACTCAGTGAGAACTGAGAGGTTTGGTGGTGGCAGGTTGTAGTGGTGGTGGTGGTATGGGTATGCTTGCATGCATTTTTGTGTTTGGGGAGGATGTTATTACCAGTCCTCTGTCTCGGTGCTTCTATGTGGCAAGTTCTAATTCCATACCAAACGACTGCACAAGGAAGGAGGGAGCATCCAAAGTCTCTCAGCTGTGGACCTCTTTTGTTGTTTAACTCTGATGCCACTGCAGCTTTCTGCACGTTGTCACATTAATGGATACATCTTCATCTGTCCCACCCGTGTTAATTTGGCTCTCACCGAACAGCACATGGTGTTTAGAAAACAGGGAGTCATTCTCTGTGATTAGCTGCCCTGGTTTTTCATGTTTTCATAACAAGAGGCTGTGCCCTGGAGTGATGTATTTGAAAGTCACGGCCACAGCCATGTCCTGAATAGTAAAATCAAATTGTTATTCTTTCTCTTGCCAGTCATTCAGAGTTTTTTTTTTAACTCACTAATGTTCTCAACTGGAGAACAGCCTCCTAGAGTCTTGTCCAAAACCAGCTGGAGTACACACTGAAAATGATCAGTCCAATAGGTCTGTAACTTAAGATGTTAACAAAAAAGAAAGAAAGAAACAATTTTAGTCAGACTGGAGTTTTTGAGAGTGAGATCACTGCACTCATTTTTGGATTGCTGCAATGTTTTGTAGGGTTATGTTTTTTTTAAAAAAAATCATTTTTCTCCTTGGCCAGGTTGCCTGCAAGCATGCCATGTTCCCCACAAAAGTCAGGGAGATACATGAGAATGAAACAAATCCTGAAACATATGACCATGCTTCAAGATAACAAGCTTCCAGTGCTGGCAAAATTATTGCAGTTCTGCTGTAAGTTAAAAGTGGAATTTTAATCGACTATCCAAATTTCGGTGGTTTTACTTGGGGGGGCAGTGCAAGAGCACGTATGCATCACATTATGTTCCCTTCACAGTGGATGCATATTATTCTAGCCTCAGTGCACATTGCCCAGAATGCATCTAGCTAGACAATTATGCTCATGTCTGTCCACACATCTGAGGTAAATAATTTCCTTAACTTTGTAGCAGCTAATAAAGGTGATCAATAGTGAAATGAAGAAGAAAATGGAAGGTTCATGATTATTGTACGGTGGAAAGAGGTTGAAATGGCAATGAATAGAGTTGGCCCATAGTAGTTCTACTGAGACAGCTATACAGAACCAGGTTGGAATGAAGTATATCCAATCACACATGACAACGAAGAGTCAGGTCTAGTCAAGCGTCTATAGATCTGCACAACGACAACGTGCTGCTTACCAGATTCCAACTTTTGGTGACCCTTCTCTGGGTTTCCGGAGTATAAGAGTACTTGGAAGTGTACTGGCTTAAAATAAACTTTCAATCACAGGGATTAACACACCTACTCCTAGAAGACAACTTCCAATCAAGCTGGTTAAAAGCGGTCTTAAATAAACTGCAAGTAATGGGATTCTCTCCGCAAACAATATTAAGTATGCAATGGGATAAAGCAAAATCAGCCCTTAAACAAAGATTAATGGATATGGAGAGACAGGAAGATCTCAGTAGATGCCCTAATTTCAGAGCAATAGACACGCATAAATATCGTCCGCTCCCTATGGCCTACCTATCACAGCTGGAAACGTATAAATTTAGGAAAGCCTTTACTCTGGCTAGATGCGAGGCTTTCCCCTCTGCAGTGCTGGAAGGCAGATTTAAGAAAACCCCGAGGGAACAGAGATTCTGTCCCTGTGGCTCCGGAGAGATAGAATCTATCGAGCACATGATGCTTAGGTGTGACCGATATAATAAGATCCGAGAAAAATATATTACACCACTTTTAAAAGATATGCCAAGCCAATTGGATTCAGACCACTGTAATCGATTGCTAACCGACCAGGATCGGACTATCACAGAGCTGGTGGCGAAGTTTTGGGCGGCATGTTACAGCAGTCAGACTGGATAGTTCAGCCCTTGGACCTTGGCCATACATCGCTATATTTGCTGCTTTAGACATTCTTAGCTGTTTTTAGACATTTTACCTTTTGTATGACTATATATGCCACTCTCCTCAACGGTTTACCTTTTATCTTTTAGCAGTTTTACCTTTTATCCTTTTAGCTTTTTATCCTTTTTTTATTCTTTAGTTTTACCTCTTGTATGACTTTGTAGTACATGCTTGTCTATGAAGTTATGTATTCAATTTTGTATGGCTCGATGCCGTAATAATAAAATGTACGTATGTACTTGGAAGTGGTTTCGTAGTCCCTTCTTCTAGGGGGAGGGGAGCTCTTGGACTATGTGGCTTGCCCAAAGCCACACAACCTATAAGGTCATTGAGGAATCACAATCACAACTTTTGGCTCCACAGTCAGGTGCTGAAGCTCATTATAGTTAGGAACCTAAGGCAATATAACATATTAAGAATGTTTTGTTTGAGCAGAACAGACTTAGATGAGTGGGCAATGTTTTCTCATCCCCTTTCATGATCCATCATGATCGCCACACCCTCTTTTGCTGACATTTTGGAGCTGATGCTTCCCAGTACCCTTTTATTGGTTGTGTACATATTATTTCTTTTTTTTCCCCCGAAGACAGTAATGGCAGATTATGGCAAGTGGATTGCATCCTCCCTTTCGATTGTGCATGGCTGCCCTGGGACTATAAAGCCTGCTGTTTTTAATGATCATCTTTACAAGCTGGTTAGAAATTCTCCCACTTGCTTTTTCACATCCATTTCAAACCTGCCCCTTAATTTTTTTCTGAACACTTTTAACAGGCCCTCTAGGAGGCTATGCTTTATTGGTTTTTCTAGTAAATTTCAAATCCACACCCTTGGTTTTTCTGATCATTTTTACAATCAGGGAAGAAAACCAACATTTTCTTACATTGTCAGCCCCAAACCCCTTTGATTCATCCTGTGATTTATAGTTTCTAAGAATGATATTATTATTCCCAGGGAAAATTAAGGATAGCAGTTGAAACTGACAAGCGATGTGTCATTTTTTACTTCTCTGCTTCATTTTTTGTACGTTTTTTAAATGCAGCACTTGCATACAGTAATTTCAGTTACCATCAGAGTATTTTTTTTTTTAAAGAAGAACTTCATCACAGACCACTAGGAAGATTGCAGCCTTATGACCAGATCCTAGAGGCTGTCACAGATATGCTGCTGTGTTCAGTGTCATATCTCTTTTCTTTATAACCTTGGACAAGCCTTGGGAGAAGAGTTGCTATATGGAACAATAGCATGGCTCTACGAATGGAAACACATGACAAGCACCAGAGAAAAGAGCAGAATGTCAATCATTTCCCCAACTCATGGGGCCAGATCTTCCAAAGACATTTTGAAGAAGAGGGAGTGTCCTGGTTGGTAATCAGAGCAGACCCCTCCTTGAGGAAATTTTGGGGTGAGTTGCTCCCTCTGTCAGCTTCCACAAATTACTGTCACAGACTTTCTAAAGCCATCTATAACTGAGCTATTTGTAGGATAATGTTCTTGGGAATCTGATTATTATCCTACCACCTTTCAGTTAAGGGTGGCTTCTGCATGACATCGAAGCAATTTTTCTGGAAAGCAAATACCCAGGCTCTCTCATTCTGCTTCCATGGTACATTTTGTGTCTCCATCCTCTGAAAAGAAGTACTGATCTTATCCCTTCCACTCCTTACCTGTTTTGTTGTTGCTGTTTTAGTAGTGGTGAAATGACAACTGAGCAGATTGAAAACACAGTATGATTACAAAAGGATCATCATGGCATCAGCTGAACCCTCCATGACATTCTGTGAAAAGCGAGAAGTGCATAATAAAATAACAGTGTGGCCAAATGTAAAAGGAGAAAAGGCTCCTGAATCTTTCAAAAATTGCATAGAAAACGGATCTTCAGCAAGTCTCTCTCTCTCTCTCTCTCTCTCTCTCTCTCTCTCTCTCTCTCTCTCACACACACACACACACACACACACACACACACACACACACACACACACACACACACACACACACGCCAAGATAAAAGGCCCAGGGTTGTGCTTTGAATTGCTGCATCAGGCAGCAGTTTTCCAAATTCCTACCTTCAGGGAACAGTTTCCACAGCAACTTGTCCACTGAGCAATGTTTGCAACAGAACCTCGGCACACTAAAGAGGATTTTAGACCTCTTCTGTGTTGCACACTTAATTTATGCAAAGCACTGGGCAGGCCTGTGGGACATCACAGTCCCTCAACATGAACAAAAAGTGCATCCAAAAATATATTGTCCAGTGCTTCTTCAAGATCACACATTGCAAGGAAATATGAATACTGTACTGCAGGAAAGCTAATTCCTGCTACTGCCCTTTACTTTGTGGGGCTTTTCTGCGAAATCCAGGATTTTCTGTAACAATTTAAAAACTGCAGGCTCTGTACATAAGCACCAATGTTCTGTGAGGACTGTTCAGTACGGTTGCTCAGGTATAATACTATCCTGCCCAGTGTGCCACAGGCCTAAAGTAGCAACCCTGATGTACCTGTATTGCTCTTGAAACGGAGCTTCAGGCAACTGCCAGAGATGATCCACCATTAAGGAAGCAGGAAGTAAAACAGGGAATCAAGAGACAAGAAAGAACAGGAACATGCCAGAGTTAGAATTGCTTGGACAAGTCCCAAACAGGAAGAGTTTTGTAGACTTTCCCATCCAGATAGAACCAATCACCAAGCCTGATGTTTGCAATGCACACCTCCTGATCCATCTTAGATTTCTCTTGTACTGTCCTGATTCTTCTTTTAAGTATCCTTTGGTACCGTATTTTGTTTTTCTCCATTGTCAATAAAGTGACCAAAGAGCTGAAGAAACTCTCTTTGCCATAATGTTTGTGGCCTTGTAGATTAGAAAAAAGCCAGTACAGTACCAGGGAAAGGAATGGAGATCTGTAATATTATGCATAGAAGAAGTGGATAGGAAGAGGGTCTGTTCCCCCGCCCCCATGTTGTTGACAATAAGACAATTTAAAACAACTCATGGAGACTGAACGGTGGAAGAAGGAAGTACTGTAGCTCCTTACATAGTCACTGTATCTACAGAACCTGCCACTAGAACATAGTGGGCACGAGCTTGAATGGCTTTAATGATGTTAGAGATATTTGTGGAGGGTAAGGCTGTCTATTACCAGAGAAGCAAAATGTCTGGGGTATTTGGGGAGTTTTGGAGGGGGAAGTATATATATACTTGCCCATATGTGCTGATCATTATGAAGAATGCCTACAGATGAAG
Organism: Pogona vitticeps; assembly: GCF_051106095.1. Lineage (NCBI taxonomy): Eukaryota > Metazoa > Chordata > Lepidosauria > Squamata > Agamidae > Pogona > Pogona vitticeps. The sequence continues at coordinate 61,446,241 of NC_135783.1, read as the reverse complement.
ATTTTATATATATATATATAATCTTCATCTGTAGGCATTCTTCATAATGATCAGCACATATGGGCAAGAGGTTCCAAGTCATCCCAAGCATTTGTTTCATCTTTACTTGAAATATCTGGGTTGGTAGTTAGAGGAAAGTGCCATCTGATCAACTCTTTAAATGCCATCTCTTGTGATCCAACACTAAGGGCCAGACCAGATCTGTGGCTGTTTATTAAATCTGCACTCACCATTTTGTTTATAAAGCAAGGGAAAAAATTGACTCTTAACATGAAAAAGGGTAAAAATGCCTCCTCTCCTCCATCTAATTCCTTGTGTTCCACTGCTTTAAGACTCTTTTCCCAGAGACCTCACCTCCAATATCAAAGCCTGGGTTGGGGCAGCAGGCAGAGGCTCAAAGCACCAGAGTGTTGTGGGGTAAAATGAGGAAGGGCTTGATGTGCTCCCATTCTCCTTATCACCACTCCTTTTATTGTGTTTTATTCTACTTTGATGTTGTAAACCACCCAGAATAATGCTTTACACTAATGGACCAACCATCCAACCAGCCAACCAACCAACCAATCAAAGGATTAAAAGTGAAACCTCTGTCTTAATTCATTGTGATAACAGTAAGCTCAATACGCGTGTGCGTGTCTGTTTTAACAGCCCTGGCAAAAACAATGGCCCTACTGGTGGCTTATTTTTCAAATGACCTATATCATCCTCAGGGCTCAATACTGTCCCCCATGCTGTTCAACATCTACATGAAACCGCTGGGAGAGGTCATCAGGAGGTTTGGGCTGAGGAGTCAGCAATATGCTGACGATACTCAGCTCTACCTCTCGTTTTCCACCAATCCAGGTGAGGCAGTTTCTGTGCTGAACTCGTGTCTGGACCTGATAATGGACTGGATGAGGGTTAATAAATTGAAACTCAATCCAGACAAGACGGAAGTGCTGTTAGTGGGTGCTTCACCGGACAGGCTGGAGGGCCATTTCCCCGCCCTGAATGGGGTTACACTCCCCCTAAGGGACAGGGTCCGCAGCTTGGGGGTGCTCCTGGACCCCAGTCTAACACTGGAAGCCCAGGTGGACTCGGTGGCCAGGGGCGCCTTCCTTCAGCTGCGGAAATTATACCAGCTATGGCCCTACCTGGACGAGCGGAGTCTCATGACAGTCACACATGCACTGGTAACATCCCGCATAGATTACTGCAATGCGCTTTACGTGGGGCTGCCTTTGAAGACGGTCCAGCGATTGCAACTGGTCCAGAATCGAGCTGCGCGGCTGGTGAGTGGTGCAGCTGCCACGGAACATATCAAGCCGATTCTGTATAAGTTACATTGGCTACCAGTTGCTGCCCGGGCCCAATTCAAAGTGCTTGTTTTGACATATAAAGCCCTAAACGGCTTGGGCCCTGGATACCTGAAGGACCGCCTCCTTCCATATGAGCCTACCCGGCAGTTAAGATCTAGCCAGGGGGCCCTTTTGAAAGAGCCGTCCCTTAAGGAGGTAAGAGGGACAGCTTGTAGACAAAGGGCCTTTTCGGCAGCTGCCCCCAGACTATGGAATGCCCTCCCGACTGAGATTCGTCTGGCGCCGACGCTGATGACATTTCGGCGCCAGGTCAAAACCTTCCTGTTCCAGAAGGCTTTTAATTGAAATAATATTAGCTGTGGGTCTGATGGCAATTTTAATTGTATTTTAATTGTATTTTAATTATTTTATCTTTTGCTGTATTGAATTTTAATTATTGTAAGCCGCCCAGAGACCTCTGGGTAGTTTGGGCGGCATATAAATTGAATAAATAAATAAATAATAAATAAATCATTCCTACAAAATTCTTTCAGTGCCCCAGGAGTTTAGCACACCAAATTAAACAACAGTGTGGGTGCGGTTTGTTTGTTTTGTTTGTTTTGTTTAGCAAAATATTTGGAAGCTAAAATATAATCAGTTGTCCAGATCATGTCATTGTTCCTGTATTCAGAGCAGAGAGGTGGGTTAAATACTGGAATATCCTCCCGACCCAGAGATAGCAGTTAGGCACTTGAAATTTGGCAATGAGTTGTTCATTTATTCATTCGTTTGTTTGTTCGTTTGTTCATTCATTCATTCATTCAATTTGTTTAAATATCACCAGTCGCCTGGAGTCCCAAACACTCCAATACTCCAATGCTGGAGGCATTCAAGAGAAACTTGGACAGCCGTCTGTCAGATGGGCTTTGATTCGAATTCCTGCATGGAGCAAGGGGTTGGACTCAATGGCTTTATAAACCCCTTCCAACTCAATTATTCTATGATACTATGAAATACAGTTAAAATACAATGAGTTACAATATTTAAAAAAACCAAACTTATTACATATCAAAATAGCAATGGAATAAAACAATTTTAAATACTTTCAAAAGCATGCAAACAGCATGTAACAAATGCATATGTTGCTGTGGTCAAATCACACATCTCCAAAGAAGGCGCAGTTGATCCACTAGCTTTAAGTATGCAAATACAGTCCTGGATCACATCAAAACCTGGCCATACAGATTCAGAGATGAATTCAGAAGGACATCCAAACTGTGAACCTAAGTTTTCAGAATGCGTAATTTGACATCCAGCACAAGTTAAACCCTATTCCTTAATTTGTCTTTCAGTTAATAACAAGCACCTTCGTCTTGTCTTGATTAAGCTTCAGTTTAGCCACATTAAGTCCATTCCTGACACGATGAAGTCCAGGCACCCATATTCTTATACACACACACAAACTCAGTGTACTGTGGGACATAGCACATACTCAAAATCCAGTCAAGTGTGGAATGTGGTACCTGGTGTGGGGAATGGAGTCATGATAAACCCCTGCAACTCTGCTTTCCCATTCCCAGGTCTCACCTGCTACTACACAGAGAACCCAAGAGGGCAGAGCTGAGAGAAATCAACATTCTCCAGCCAACTTTCTATAACAGATGCAGTCACGATCAAGGGCTAGTTGGTTGTTGTTTTCCCATTGAATGACCTGGCGTTTAGCATTTTTCAGCCCAGATGGCCCAACAGCAAGGCTTTCTGGGCTACTGGAATTGTGGAATAGCTTGGGGGTAGCCAATACCCTATTGCACTCTTCTTATGCACAGTTCTGCGGCAGCCACCACTTCCATACCTCCCTCTACCTGCAGAGGCTACTCTCTGTTTACTGCCTTCCTTCTTAGGGAAATATAGCCTTCTCCCAGCATATAGCAACCCTACATTTTAACAGCTCTTGAGATTTGCAGAAACAGGCAGGCAATCAAGTGACAGGAAGTATAAGCCTGGATAGGGAGAAGAAATTCAAAATTATTGTGGAAGTTCTTGCTTGTTTCATTTTCATAAGTAACATAATAAACAGGTTCCAAAAAGTGTTTGTTATGGTGTTAACAAAGAGTACAATAATCCAAATATGAGGAAAGGGAATTAGCACTTTTTATACTTTCATGGCCTCGTTGGTGGAATAGTGTTCTCACAAAAGATGAATGTTGCACTAGATTGCTGAGCATCCTCAACAACTTCTCCTTATGTGTATCCACCTGTAACTCTAACCATTAGACTCTGCCTGATGCTGAAGCACTGCCTCTGACCAGATGCCTGGGAGAAATTCTTGGAGAAGGGAGAAGCCACAAACAGACCAGCTGTTCTGGCTCCCAGCCTTTTCTCCCTACCTAGCCTTCTCAAAAATTTCCTCTGACTCTTTAGGAGCACATCAACAAACCACGTATCTCCTTATAGTAAAGGAAGTGAGAAGATCTGCACCTTTGCTTGCATTTTCTGAATGGTATACAAATGCAACTGATAGTAACCATGATTATGTTAATGGTTTAAACCACTGGTTTTCTATTTTTATGAAAAAGGATTACAATCTCCCAAAAGCACCAGGCAAAATTGGAACCAAATTCTAGGTCAGCTTTCCACAGCAGATACCATGAGATGTTTTGAACTTCATGTCCCACATGCTCCAGGCAACATGGCTAATCATCTGGAATGATGGAAACTCTGGTTCAAAACATCTGGAGGATACTATGTTGCAGGCAGACTGTTTTAGATACATCACTATCTTCGTTATTGTTATGTGACGTCAAGTTGCCTTCAAATCACGGCAACACAATGGTGCATGCTCTCCAAAATGTCCTGTCCTTAGCTGTCCTGCAACACACTCAAGCCCATGGTCTCTTTTAGGGACTCTTTTAGTCAGTCCATCTCATATTTGATCTTCCTCTTTTCCTGCTGCCTTCTATGTTTCCCAGCATCATTATCTTTTCCAGGGAATCCTGTCTTCTCATAATGTGCCCGAGTAGGACAACCTCAGTTTCAACATTTTTGCCTCCAGAGATAGTTGAGGCTTGATTTGATATAGGACCCGAATGTTCATCTTTCTGGCATATGTGCCCTTTATTTGATATAATTACTGAACTTTTGGGACAGATTGTTAAGTGTTGGACTTACTGAGGGATTGCTGATCTACCAAATTATGGAATATTATCTGTCATATACTCATCTCTCTTTCTTCCAGCTGTTTCATAAATTGTTGTTATGTAGGATGTTTTCTATCAAGTGAACCCCTAAATATTTTCAAGCTGTTCAGTAAAACTGTTGGGCAAGCTTTGGGGCCTCTTGGGAAAGTTTGGTTTGTTTATCAGTGCATTAGTAATGTTTTTAACCTCCCAAACAACTGCATGACTCAAGTGCGGAGATGTAACATCTGTAGCTACAGAGCTGTCCAATGGAAGCACTGATCTCATGCATTGAAAAATCAAAGAGTTGCAAAGTTGAAGGAAAGCAAATGCTAGTCTTTGCACACAGAGATTGCACCCACTGCTTCCCAGGAAAAACACAGTGGAAGGGAAGAAATTGGAGTCACTAAATGTCAAGGATAATTAGAGTTCATTCTTTCCATTAGTCTGATCAAGTCAGTGTAGATTAATGTGCCAGATAGGTAAACCACAGTTTAGAGCTTCGGATTATGATAAGTCAGTAAACACATTCTCACTTCACATCTTTTTTTGGTAACACGCTCAGTCAGTTGGAGTTCCAGACTAGGCATCAGGAGTTTGATCTTCCACTGTGGCTCCAGGAAACGAGACAACCTGTGTTGCCTTGAGCAAGCTGCACAATCCCAGAGTGCCACCAAAAGGAGGGACTGGTAAACCACTTCTGAGTATAATACACTCAGAAAATCCTGGAACCGACACAATATCATCACCATAACCATCAATGAATCTCACAACCCTAAGGTGAACTTGGTAAACAGATTGAGGCATTGTCAGTGTTGCAGCATGTGAATGGAAAGAGGAAGGGAGATGGCAACAACTGGTGGGTGCCTGTCCATCCACATGTTTCATTATTAGCAACTTTTGAGGAAGAACCTGGCATCTTTTCCCCTCTGAAGAAGAGCTGCACAGTGGAAAAAGCTGCTTATTGGGAAAACTTCCACTCAGTTCTCCTTTGGAGGCAAGGCAGGGGAGATGTTTTGCATTTCTTTTAAAATTTTGCTAATATACTGGTGATACTTTGAAAGTTTATTTTTTTTAAAAAAAATCTTGTCAAAACATCACTGATTCACTGTGTAAATAACCATTAAAAAGAAATTTTCCCTCCCTTCCCCTCCAAAGGTGATTGGCAAGGAAGATTTGAAGGGAAAGTTTCCCATTCCCATTTCTCAAGATTGTTAAAGGTGATTAATGATCTTGCAATATGGGAAGCCTTCCCTTTAAATTTTCCTTCCCACTCAACCTTGGAGGGGAAGGAAGGGGTTATTTTCTTTAGCATTTTCTTGTAATGGTTGCTAAATGCCACCATGAATCAGCAGGTCTTTAATAGGACTTTATTTTAAAAATCAAATTATTCCTGATACATTAGCAACAATTAAAAAGAAATGCTAAACATCTCCTGTCCTGCCCTCCAAAGGAAAGCTGAGTGGAAGTTTCTGATTACGCAGTTTCTCCAGAGGGACAGCCTTAATGATAATGAGAATTTTTTTCCTTTAAAAGGAAACAGTATTTCCTATTAAAGAGAAAGAAGATCATGATTATACTGAACAGGGTTCCTTGAGGTGTGGTGTGGTTTCCTGAGCCGAAACCACTCAACCCTTGCATGCAGATACCATGTACTTCTGTCCAAACTTAACCAACTTTAAGCGATCCTATTTAGCCCAATCCAACTTGCTCCAATTTGGCCATCTACCAAGAATTGGGGTTCCTGTTATGTTTTCTGTATCCATGTATTGATGAAACATTTTAGTGATGATCTAGACTCTACAGGCAAGACTGAATGATAGGCCCTCTCTCAAAACAGCTTCTCAATGTAATTCACAGCTCAAGACATTTTGCTGTCTAAACCAAAAGACAAGATGGTGGTCTTCTTGACTGTACTGGCAACTGAACCTTACTGCAGCACTAGCAATAGGATAGGGTTCTGCACCACCTCTGAAGGCAACAACCTAGTAAAAAGATATAGAACAGCCTCCCTTGCAAACAAACCTCTGTCTTCCAAGAGAGGGAACTGTCTAGGGAAACTCTGACAAAGGACCTGAGGAGGTGTTTCAACCTCTGTCACAAGAGGAGCTTGCCTCACTGTGCTGAATGTTAAGTTCAACATAAAATCATCACAGGAGAAGTTAGGAATCAAACGGAATAGTCACACTACGTAACTGCAATCTAAAAACTCTTCATTCAAAATTCTGCAGTTATATAGCAGCAACTTAATTACATCTTAAGGGCACAGATTCTGCATCATTATAATTTAAAAAGTATATATAAACAGCAAGGTGTTTAGATTTGATTTCAGACAGTCAATCGGGGAAAGAAACATGTTTTCTAGGAGGGCCTCTACTGAGAAGATACATGATATGCAGCCAATAGGTCTTAGTTGTGGGTCCAAAAGCAAGGGCTGGGCACGTTCATATAAATACAGGCAGTTATTCAAAGATGATAAAACCTTAATCTTTCAGCAGAGGTCAGATTGAGACTCCTTACTGGGAAACTCAGTAAGCACAAAGATTCTATAGATCTGTGAAGGTAACTAGGGTAATACGGCACTTAATTCCACATGACGTAGCCCAAACGGAAAACTGAAGACGAATGAACAGAAATGGGGCTTCTTTTTCCACAAGCATGAGTGGTGGTGGTGGGGAAATCCAAGCATTTTTTAAAATCTACAATAGCAAAATAACACAGCTTGTTAGGAAAGGAAATCATTCTGTTAGTAGACAATAGTAGATGATAAGCATCATATAAGAACTGGTGGGTCAGCAATGATTTTTCCACAGCCATTATTTTAGAGAACACATTCATCAATTTATTCACCCTTGTGGATAATAATAATAATAATAATAATAATAATAATAATAATAATAATAATAATAATAATAATAATAATAATAATAATAATAATAATAATAATAATAATAATGATAATAATAATAATGATAATGATAATGATAATGATAATGATAATAATTGATAATAATTGATAATAATTGATAATAATAGAAGAAGAAGAAGAAGAAGAAGAAGAAGAAGAAGAAGAAGAAGAAGAAGAAGAAGAAGAAGAAGAAGAAGAAGAAGAAGAAGAAAGCTGGCTGGTGTGTAAACCTACTTAGGTCTGCAGGTGGATGTTTTGATATTTTTCCAGCCTTTCTCAGAAAACTCCAGGTTGGTTTGGATGTTACTCAAACTATATCCAGGCCTTATACAGAGTTGTCTCCTGTGAACAGGTGTCTTGGGGTGAGACAGGCTCTTGACCCTCCTCTGTCTTTCTGCCATCTCTCCATGTGACATTTCATAGTTTCATAGTTTTGACTAGCAAATATGGTGTGCCTCCGCTTTCCCCTCTTTTCCCATTGTGTACCATTGCCCTGCTTGAACATCATTCACTGCTGGAAACCCCATGGTTTCCTGAACCGACAGCGAGCACGCATGCTGGGTGCCTGTGAACAGAGTAGCGTGGTTTGCCCAATATTAGTGAGAAATGCTCTTCCTGCCTTCCTAAAATGGGTATTCAAAGTCCTCCTCCTGTCTGTGTGAGACCCATGTTTTTGTTTGGAAAATAGGCACATAGGAGGACTTAAAGCAACCAGCTTCTCTCAAAGAAAGAATATTTATTTATTTATTTATTTATTTATTTATTTATTTATTTATTTATTTATTTATTTATTTATTTATTTATTTATTTATTTAATAAGCTCATATACCACCCAATTAGTGTTTGGTACTACTTATAAAAGGAAACAATAAAATAGAACAGAACAGGCCAACACCTGTTTTTAATGTTCAATGTTTATTATTTTAAAATTTTTATTCTTTGAGCAATTTAATTTACTGTATTTGATTTCTGGGTTTTCGTTCTGTTGATTATTTTATTTCATGATATCATATCAATTTCTTATGTTATGTTTTATTATTATTAATTGGGTTTGGTTCTCTGTTCTACAATGGCCAGCGTGGCCCCAGGCCAGATGTTGCCAAATAAATAAATAAATAGATAGATAGATAGATAGATAGATAGATAGATAGATAGATAGATAGATAGATAGATAGATAGATAGATAGATAGATAGATAGATAGATAGATAGATAGATAGATAGATAGATAGATAGAACAGGAGAAACAAAAGATATCAAATCATCAAATAAAAAACGGATAATTGATAAATCAAGAGGAAAAAATACAACTATATGTAGAACTATATTGAATCCATGTACCATATAGATCCATGATCTTGTCCAGCATTCTGCTGCCTTATACTCTTGGAGCAGGCCAGGGCAAGGCAAGAACTCACCCTTGTTGTTTTTTACTACAGAGCGGGAAAGAAGGAGGAAAGAAGCAAGTAAGTCAGTGAGTGAGTGAGCATTGGTTTCTCTTTATTGTTTCTTTATCAAGGAGGAACAAAGTGACATAGATTCCTTATAACAGGTGAAACCTTTGGTCCATCCCGGCTAGCAGTTTATTCTAGCTGGCAACGGCTCTCAAGGATCCCGAGCATCTGCCACACTGAACCTCATCAATGCAGGGGCTTGAATTTGAGACCCCTGTGCTTCACCGCTCAGCCATTGGTCCCTCCCTAAAAGACATAAATTGTGAAGTTGAGGGCATCAGAGACCCACCAGCTCCTCATGTTATCTGTCACTTATTAGCTGCAGTTATTAGCAATATATTGTTCTTTTCTCATCTGGACTCATTGGCTTCAGCACATTTTAGAACAGCGATGCTACAGGTGATTTTTCTGAGAGGGAGTCTGCATGGAGTTCAGAAGGAAAGGAGCTTCGTTCTGAGTTACTGACTGAAGAATCCCTGCGCATAATGAAATCCTGTAGAGCAGCCTAGTGCTCTCCAGATCTGTTAGACTAGAGCTCCCGCAATAGTCTGCTGCCTATGGATCATGACAGCCATAGCCTAACACATTTGGAGGGTACTAGGCTGGGACTGGTACCACAGAGGTGAGAGTCTCTCTGGGTAGGAGTCCTCATTCTGAGCATTTCCTGTTCACTAGCCTTTAGGCTTCCCTTTGACTTCTGTTCATTTTTTCTTTCTTTTCAAATGTCTTGTGCGATCCAAAATTGATATACAGTTTTGTTAACATAAGAAAAAAGCAGTACCATATTTCCCTTCACTTTTGCTCTCTGCCTACCAAAAACAAAATGCTGGCTGGGGGATTCTGGGAGTTGTAGTCCAAAAACTAAGATTTCTAACCTCTGGTTTTAATTAAACTCAGAGAAAAATCTGAGTAACTCCCAATTTTCATATTTAAAAAAAACCCAGGGGAATCAGACATTGCATGTTAATATAACCCAGCAGTCTGAGAGATAACCTGGACCCTCTATGACACGCCGAGTAATCTGATCCAGTGGTTTTGGACCTCTGGCTCTTTACATGTTTTGGAACTGATTTCCCAGAAACCATGACCCTAAACCTTGCTGATGAAGCATCTCAGTATTGCTATAGTGAAGGGCAAATGAATGAGAACCACTAGTCTAATCCATTTAGTCACAGTGGGCTCTTGACTACCAGGACCCCGCCTGAAATTTTGGGTGGAGGTGCCCACCTGCTTGGTGCACAAAGGTCCCCTGTGATGCTTTTTCCATTTTTTTCTTAAGATCCTCATGATGCAAACTTCATTATTTCAACATTGCCTACTTCCCACCCCTCCGCCTTAAGTAAGATCTTACTTAATGAAAAATTCCAGAGATCTTCCAATCTTGCCCACACTTTGGTTTAAGATCTTAATAAAGATTTTGCCCAATAGAAAATGTTTGCCTTCCTCTTCTTCAAGGCTTCCAAAGACACTGTTTGCATATATTTACCTTTATTGTGGAATTAATATGGTCTGGGGCTCTATAGATTAGCCATATGTCAGTTATTCTGAAGCTACTTGGACTACAAACATCAAAAATTTAAAAGTAAGTATTTATCAAACAACTACCAGTAGTGTTCTACTTTGGAGAGGCAAATTCCATTCTTCTGAGCACAATCGCTAAGATGCAGGTTTCTAGCGCTCTCTCTGGCAGCACATAAGTCAGTTACTATTGGCTGCTGATCAAGTCTTAGTTCTATCAATGTAAAAACTGACTGCTTTAAGCAATACAGAGAGGGAAAAGAGTATGTTTTTCAGATGTGACCCACTAACATGTCAACACTTCACTTCTTGTAGTATTTTTAGTGCAACATAGGCCTTGAATTCAGTATATTATCTCCACCTATATTATGTGGCTTCATACACACAATGCTAACTTTAGCAACCTGTTCACATATACCAGGGATGGGGGATCTGTAGCTCTCCAGATGTTGTCTTCTGCAACCTGTTGCAGCCTGGAATCTGCATTAGTATTTCTAAGCCTCTATGTTTATTATTTCTGAGGATCCAAGTCCACAAGCATCCATGAGGATGGGGAATCTGGAGCCCTCCAGCTGTTCTTAGACTGCTGCTCCCATCATCCTTTACAGTTAGCTATACTAACTAGGACTGATGTGAACAGCAGTCCAACGACAGGTGCAGGGCCACAAGTTGCCTATACTGGACTGTGATTTATACAAAGACGGAAGGCATTCCTGGGTAAGGAACTCCCCTTCACTCATACAGGTGACACTTTCTTCCATGAGTGGCCTTGTTCAAAACCACCCTCTCCAGGTTTTTGCAGTACTATTGCAAAAGGTAATTGCAGGGTGACTGCCATTCTGCACTTTGCTACATTGATTTTCAATATCTAAACAGGTATTAAATCCCAAGGGACCAGGTCGATGCCCACAGTGACCACAGATCTTGCTTATAAACTGTGAGACAAGTAGGCATGATATAGAATTTCAGTTTGCACAAAACAAGGTAAGTGGTAGGTATGGCATTTTGGTGCCATCTCCATGCTGCAGACCCAACTGAAACCAAACACACACTTCAAGTTGCTATTCCTTGTGGATGGAAGCTGTATAGATATCTCTTCTGGCATATTTTTACATTGATAATAGGTTGGGTAAAGTACATCAGGCTGTTTGGATCTAGGCAATGTTGAGGATAGGAGGATTTAACTCCTCCAGTCGTGCTGTGGCACCAGTCTAAATCAGCACAGCCAGGTAAAGAAACCTGAGATGCATTCAAGCACTCCATCCAACCTGCCTCTTAACGAGAGTGTCTAGCCCAGCCTCCTCCAGTCTGGTACCATTCAGATACATTAGCATACAGCTCACATTACTTGGGCAGGCTGGAATAACTGGCATTTTAGTCTTATACATTTGGAAGGTATCAAGTTGGGGAAGACTGAGTGAGCTCATCCACCATCCAATCAGCTTCATGATTAATGGATAAACTAGTATATATGTTACTATTGTTATGTGCCATCAAGTCAGAACTGACTTACAGGGACCCTAATAGGGCTTTCGATTTAAGTGAGATATTTAAGGGTTGGTTTCACCAGTGTGAGTTTTCATGACCAAGTGGGGATTCAAACCCAGGTCTCCTGAGCCCTAGTGCTGAAACCTTTTCACTATACAATGCTGGGTTCTTATATAATATATATTGGGTTCTTTTTCCTTTTGTTAGACCAATTCCCATCCTTCTTCAGATACAGAACATCTGTTTATTTTTCACAAAGAAAAGCTAGGTCTTTTAATTTTAATTAATAGGCAGGCCTTCCCTCCAGTTAATATTTGACTTATTTCTTCTTATCCTTTCCATCTTGAATAGTTTGATTATTGATGTTTATAACGTCATTTTTATAATGTTTTATTACATGTTGGAAACCGCCCAGAATAGTCAATTGACTAGATGGGCAGGGTATAAATGAAATAAATAAATAAATAAATAATAGGTGTCTTTTGACTTTTCCTCTGTCTTGTACAGAGCTGCTCACTTGCACTGCTTAATAAATAAATAATAGTTACAACCTAAAGATGACACAGAAAGAAAGAAGGCATATAGTGTCATGTACAGAATTCCCACGGTTCATCCATCAAAGTCACTGCTTTCCAAAATGTGGAAGTGTCCAGAAAGCTTGATTATATCCCAAAGAAAATGTTGAGTACACAAGGTATTATATGGTTATTATATTTAGGCTACTCAGTCAAGGTTACATGAAAGGATAGCTTTTAACTATCAAAGAGGGAGTGCTACACAGACCTATACAAGAGACAGCTCATGCTATAGGAGTTGCGATGCTGTCATAAACATTTTTGAATTTACCTTTGTAATATTTTCCCGGTCTTGAGTACCTGCCAAGATTGTCTACCGTGCATCATTTATGAGCAGGATAGGGCTTAAGGGTGTTGATCATGTCAGAACAATAAAGGGCAAGATGAGCATCAGTGATGTGTGATTGCTTTCTCCATGACATTCACACAATGTATCTCTCCAGATGGATTTCCTTTACCACTGTGAGTCCCAGTTTAGCAGAATGGGCGAGATCCCAGCTTGGATATATTCCACTTTTGGGATATAGTTCCTTGAATCTTGTATCCATCGTGGACAGTGAACATAGGAATCTGGAGGATTCTTCTAGTCCAAAATAATTAAGAAATTTACTATTGGCCAATGTTTGATAAGAATTTACAACATTTTCAAATTTATTACTGTTCAGGATAGAAAGTCTTTGAAATAAAATGAAATTAAATGTGGTAGAAACCAGAACAGACCAATTCATCAACCCTAGAGATTCCCAGATCACTGGCTGTGCGGTTCTGAGAGCTGTAGCCCAGAAAAATCTTTTTTGTGAGCCCTCCAAAATATTTCAAGGACACTCTTCCCACAGCTGGTGAAGAGACCATGCAGACGACTCTTTCCTTGCTGGAGAATGGGTTGGAGAAGAAATATTTCACTCTCACCAGTTCAGAAAATAGGTCTATTGTTGTATATATGTCTGTTCATGCCCTGGCAAGACCTGCAGCCCTCAGCATGTATCAAGGTACACAAAGCTTGAGTAAGTTGCTTTTCTTGAATTATAACTTGCAACATCTCTAGCCAGAATACTGGTCTGAGTTCTGAGAAGAACAGATTTTTGCAAGTTCTGAGAAGAACAGATTGCTACCTGGAAAGCTATTACCCATAACAGATACTATAGTATAGACCATTGTTGTTATGTGCCATCAAGTCAGAATTGACTTTCAGAGAACCTACTAGGACTTTCAAGGTAAGTCAGTTATTTAAGGAGTGGTTTTACCAGTTTCAGCCTTTTCCTGGGGAATGTCTCCTTTACTCAAGAAGCTTTTGACATGTTTCAGGTTTGCCCTTTCCGTCATTTGGAACCTAGGATGCCTTATATTAGGGGCAGGTTGGGGAACTGAGGTTTCATACTAGATGTGAATAATACTGGAGTGAGGAAGGCTGGCTTTGGATTGCAACTGCCCTCAGCCCCAGTTTGTGTAACCAATAGAGAGGAATATTGGAATACAAAAACTTATTGGAAGCCAGTCTGTTGCTCATCATTTCCTTACATCATTTCAAAAGTATTTGTTCACCTGGTACTACCTATTTTGACCAGAGGTATATCTATAGCATAGGTCTTTCCCACCACCTACTACTTGTTCCTTTGAAACCGAGATGCTAGGACTTGCACCAGGAAACGTCTTCACATAAAGCATGCTATCTACCAGTGAGCCATGACCAGCCTCTTACAGAGATGGGAAAGAAGTGGAAAGATAAACGGGTGCTCCCTCAAATGTTAAGTCTAATACAGTATCTGCTATATAACACTACCTTTTGAAACATGTTAAAATGGATCTTGAGTGTTCTAATTATTTTATTCCATGCTTGCTTCATACTATGGGTCACGACTGATACTATCGCTGTATTATTAACCCACTATCATCCTTTGCCTGATTTTTGTCAATGAGCAGTCTAGTGTCAATCATATTTATTATTTCCTATCTGAACTGATTATTACTGAACCAGTTCCAGAAGTGAACTAAACTGGTCTATAAAGCTTTTATTGGTTCGAACCAGTATTGAACTTGAGCCCACAGCTCAACATGATCATGATTTGGAAATGAACCATAAATACTCAAAGGTTTTTCTTTCTTGGCTGTTTGTCAGATCCTCCATCATCAGACCTTTTGTGTTTCTGTTACAGATCTCTGTCATCTGACATTTCTATTATGAATTCTATTATTACTGTATACTTCATTCCCGGATGCAACACTTCCCCTGCTAATTATACCAAATAATGTTTACACAAAAAGATTATTATTATTTCAGGAACTCTTTGAGAATTATTGTAATTATCCAGAGAGAAGATCACTGGAAGGTCATCCTCATAATTTAGATTTAAAGGTAGCTTTTGAAAGTACAGCTAATACTTAAAGAGTTTTAGCAATTACAAACCTGATCAAAACTTGGAAGCACAGCTCTTGTCAGACCTATACGCTTTTTTGTTGTTGTTGTTGTAGCATATATTTCAGACCTCTCTAACTACCATGACTAATTTCTCAACATCCATAAAGGATCGCAGATTAGAAACATTACTTTTTTTGCACAACAACTCCCACAAAGCCACTGAAGGGCATGGCCACTGGTAGTTAAAGTCCAAGAAAGCATCTTTTCTACTCTTTGTACTCACAAGTAGGTGAGAATAATTTGGGCAGGACCAGACTCATGAACAATGCCACAAGTTCACTGGAAGAAAAGTAGAATATGAATATAACCATTGAGTAAACACCACTTTTTGGACCTACTATGCTTTTGTGGTTGTGTCTGCAAATGCAGCAAGCTGATATTTGGGGGTCTTAATTTATATGTTATATAGTTCTTTTGTGTCAGAAAGCTTGATCATTGCCCATTCTTCTGCTACCCCTAGCAACAGATGAAAACAAATTTTAGCACAGTGTTTTACACTTTCCTCCTAGAGCCTTGTGCCTTCAAACAGTATTTCCCACAGTCTGGAAACATGGCCATCCCACATAAAGAAGGATGCAACATGGGAACGGAAATGCTTGTAGGGAAAATATTAATGGGGGAAGTAATTACACACAGAGAGAAGTATCCATACCCTTTTTGTTTATAGCTGAACGGCTTCCCAAGAGGTGCATGGGGTGCAGGAACCAGTGTGTGGGGAGGCAAAAGATGGGAAAGCTAGCAAAAAGCAAGAATGTCAAACTTTCAGATGGCTAGAGAGGAGGACTGGAGCTAAGTGATGGAAGAAAAATTCACAGTAGGTTTCAGAGACCTGCCTTAGAATGCATCCTGGATTAAAATGTCAAAGAGCATAGGAAGGTGATTTTTAAAGTTACATGTTGGTACGCTTAACTTTTTTTAAAAAAATGTTTTATGTCGGGAACATGTGTTGATGGGTTATGTAAATATAGCAACAGTACCAGAAGCAACAACAGTTTGTTAGATATTGTTTTTAAGTGCCTCATAACATGAGACATGTAGGTGGTCTTGGCAAGAATTACATGTGGGTTGAAATGACAGAGGGATGGACTGCAGAGTATTCTCTCTAACACATGATGGAAAGCAAGGATGAAGTCAATGATGAGCTTTATCTTCCCTGGGGCCAGAAATTCTTCTCAAAAAGATGTTTCAGATTCTCTGCAAACAACACTCCTCTTTGGCCTCAGATACTAGGGGTTCTTTTCTGAGCATACCAGCTGTCGGTGGGTGGGCAGTTCTTCCTCTGGGACAGGAATGACCCAAGGCCCTTGAAGGGAGAAAGGTAGGGTAAAGAACAAGGAAGCTGTCTGAGGCAAAGAAGATGGTGTCCCTTCCTTGGGGAGAAGGTGACTTGCTTCACAAATGGCAACAACAATGTGGTCTCCTCCACCATACATCTGTGAGCAGCAGGCTGTGCCTGGAACAGACTGTTCTCTTTCCCGGCACATCGATACCACTCCCTGCTCTTTGGCATCTTTTGCCTGAGGCAGCCCTCTCAATCTGTCTAATGGTAGGGCAGGCCCTGCTCTGATTTTGGATTCTTGCCTGTTTGGCTACAGAAAAAAAAATAGTCCTCTCTCGCTTCTCCATTCTTCCCAGTCGTCTCTTTCAGGCTTTTTAGTCATTCACAGCAATGAATTCCCATAAAACTGTTGGCAGTTTGATTGAGAAAACACACACACACACAATTTCCCCCCCAAACCTCAATTGACTTTAACTACTAGTTCCGTTTCCTGAAAATCCCTTCATCAGCAAAACAGAGTGTTCAGGGGCACCAGTAATGGAATTCAGCGAAAGGTTCACTGGCTTTCACTCTCTTTGCAGCTTGGTAATTACCCAAAATTGTTTCTGTCTGACAGAAACTTGTCTCTGGCAATCTGTTCAGGGCTGCTCATCCAGAGTCCTGGCTGGGTGGGTATGGAGTACAGCAACACTATTCATCCTATTAGCATACCGTCATTTAATTGTAGATCTCTCAAAGCCTCTTCAGGCTGCCTTTACATTGCAACAAAAATAAGAAGGGCGTGTTTTAAAATATGAAGCGCATTCAGTGACACTGCAGTGCATCTCTCGTTCAAGGATAAGCAAAGATAAATACGTTCTGTCTTGTATTAGAAATATGGCAATATAAGCCTTTGTTATCCTGCCATTCCTCCCAGTTCCTCCCATGGTGCGTGTCTCTAATGACATGGTTAAGTTTCCTATCCCTTACGTCAGCTCTTATTATAACCCCCTTTTCTGTTCCAATAACCAATTAACATACCATGTCCTTCATCCTTCTTTCTTTGTTTTGGGTGAACTGTTTGCTCTTTTTAAAATCTTTATTATACACAAATTTATCTGTTCAAATATTTATTTATTTTTTATTTGATTTGATTTTTAAGTTCTTTCAAAGTGCATTATTTAGGTTTCACCATCAGAGTTCTTTTGGGAAAGGGGAGGAGGGGAGAGATAGTACAACCCACAGCAGGATGTTGAAGATGCCATTCATTTTGTGAATAGTAAGGATTCTGCGCAGGGGTCATACACTATGTTTCATGCAGTTCCTAATATAACATCGTCAACCTGAAACGAACATTGAATGGAAATTGTTTCCTGGGAGTCCTTACAATGGCAAAAAGACAGTGTTCATATATACATCAGGGTGTATACATAAAATATGTACAAATAACGGTGGGGCTGTACCTGTCTGTTTGTCTGCCTGTCTCTCTCTCTGACAGCTCCAAACTTGGGAAACCTAGGCACATGAAACTTCAGGTACACGCTACACACTACGAAGACCACAGGAGTAGGCAGGTTCTGCAGCCTGCAGTACCATTTTGATGAAAAAGGAAAAAACTCTAGGTTGTGGCTGAGGCAGTGAGGTTTCTAAGCCATGCAAACCTGGATGTTTCTCCTAGTTAATTTTCCAAATATTTCTCAAAGTGTTTGTTTAATTGTTTATCCCTAAGATGCTCCAAATTGGTAAGAGACACCTGCACAACAAATTTCATAGATTCTGCTGATTTCTCAACTCCAATAAATATTTAAGTCGTATCTCAAAATCAGTTGCTCAATAACCCAAACTGCATCTTTGATAATCAGCCTCAGTAGCACATGATCGCAAGGATTGGACTTCTCCAGCAGTGGCAGCTATAGCAGCAGCAAAGTGTTTTGCTTATGTACCACCCGATAGCACTTAAAGCATTCTCTGGGTGGTTTACAATTTAATTATACACATTACCACCCCCACCCACCCCGAGCAAGCAGGGTATTCAATTGACTGGCCTTGGAAGGCCGGCAGGCTGAGTCAATCTTGAGCCAGCTTAACTAAGCCCATCAGGATCAAATTCAGGTCATGAGCGAAGTCTTGATTTCAGCATTGCAGTTTAATCACTGTGCCACAAGCAGCAGGAGTTTGTGATCCAGGAGATAACATGACCGGCCAACTCTAGACTCTGGTGCTGAAGATGAGCAGCTCTGAATACAGACTCTCCAGCCCAGGTGGGATAGAACTGTGCTTTGGTGGACCATCACCTCTGCTCAGCTCATGATCATAGATGGTGGGTAGGATCTTCTGTTAAATGTGTCATATAAATTACATGTTGTGGTGTAGAGGTAAATTTGGAAGAGTAAGTGGTTGTCATATGGTTCCCAGTTCCTCTCGACAAGGAGAGTCCAAAAATGCAGGTAGCTGGAACAGGCCATATCACCATACAGTGAGCACATGTTTTCTAATTACAGTGGTGCCTCGGTTAGCGATCGCTCCGTTGAGCGATGAATTCGCATAGCGAGGGGGTCCGGGCCATCGCTGGAGCGTTCGCTCAGCGATGGCCCCTATGGCGTTTTTTCGCTGTGCGACGTTTTCGCACAATGAAGCGGGGGAAAACAGCTGATCGGCAATTCCAAAATGGCCGCCGCAACTTTTCCCGCCGCGCCCTCGCTTTGCGAGGGCCCGAAAATGGCCTCCCCTATGGAGAAGCTTCGCTCAACGGTAAGTTTAGGGCCCATTGGAACGCATTAAACCAAGTTTAATGCGTTTTAATGGGTTTTTCTGCTCCGTTGAGTGATGGTTTCGCATAGCGAAGGCACCACTGTACTCTTAATCATATATCCAAGTCCAAACTAGCTTCAAATACTTTGCATTATAACAGGTACGGCTTATACCAATACCGGAAGACGCCCATATCTGTTGGCGACTAGTTCCACAATATACCTGAAACTGTGAAAATATGAACCCTTATATATATATATAAAACATACAAGGAGGCAGGACAAAGGCCACAAGTGGATACTCTTGTATGTTGTACGTAGAGCTGGAGTAAAAGACGGGAAAGTGAAACCAGGGATGCTGGTCCCATGAATACAGGGGTCCTACTGTACACCTGTCCTGGGAAATCTATTTTGCTCTCAGCTAAGGGACTAAGGGACGTAGGGACGTGGTGGCGCTGCAGAAGCCTGTGCTGCAGGGTCAGAAGACCAAGCAGTCATAAGATCGAATCCACGTGACGGAGTGAGCTCCCGTCGCTTGTCCCAGCTCCCGCCAACCTAGCGGTTCGAAAGCATGCAAATGCAAGTAGATAAATAGGGACCACTTCGGTGGGAAGGTAACAGCGTTCTGTGTCTAAGTCGCACTGGCCATGTGACCACGGAAGATTGTCTTTGGACAAACGCTGGCTCTATGGCTTGGAAACGGGGATGAGCACCGCCCCCTAGAGTCGAACATGACTGGACAAAAATTGTCAAGGGGAACCTTTACCTTTACCTTTTAAGGGACTAAGGTGAAAACTAATGCAACTAAGCTCAGAGACAACAGCAAAGTTTTAGCAGGCCAGTGGCAGATGTTGCTGTAGCCCCTGCTACTCAGAAAGTTCCATGGCTTTGAGTCTATGAGTCTTGACTCCACCACACCTCTCACTGCAAAGATGAGACTGTTCCTTCTGGCTATGAACTCAGTTGTTTGTCTGTTGTTCACTAGGCTTCTCTCAGCTCTCTCTCTTTTTAATTTAGCACACAAAAATTTATATTGTAATATCTTTTTTTTAAAAAAAAACTTGATACTGATATGTTATGATGCAGAATATCCCAAACAATATAGGTGTAAAAGTAACCATTTCCTTTTTACTGTAATAACTGAAAGAACAGAAATGTGCAATCAGTATCCTCAAACTTCTAAACTGAGGCAGCCATCTGCATGTGAGTGGAAGTGAATACTGGCATGAGTACGATACAAGCGAGTACAGAGAGAAGTGAAGGGAGGGAGAGGGAGGAAAAAACACCAGCAGGAAAAGAAAAACATTGAGCAGAAGAGGAGAAACAGATCACTAGCTTAGGAGTTAGACTCATGGGTTTCGAACCCAGGTGAAGCTAGAGACATTGTTTGTGACTAATATACCTGGTAGTAGTTCAGCATCTGATTGGATAGCTCCATGAGTTGGAGTATCTGGCAGGAGGGTGAGCATCCGGTTCCCTACTATGCCTCCTGAAAGAAGAGTCAGCCTGTGTGGCCTTGGCCAAGCTCTCCTCCTCCAGAAGATGGGGACAGTAAACCACTGCTGGGTACTTTATACCTAGGAAACTTGAGAAGGGTCACCAGAAGTTAGAATTGACTTGATGGCACCCCTTTATCAGTAGGAGTGGCTCAGTATTTGCAAGCCCCAGTTTGAGAGGTGGCTGTTGAGAGCTCCTGCAAAGGTCATAAGGCTGTTTCAAGTTCTATACCGGTTCATAAATTACCCTTAGTAAAAATAAAAATAAAAGAAGCATATCTTTTGTCAGCCTCCACCTCCACCCTGCCACTGTGCTGCAAAGGCCTGTTAACTTCATGGCATTTGTTTAGCAATGGTTTGCTGCCTCCTTTGGAAGAATCACACTAGAGACATGACAGACATTATCCAAAACTCATTATCCAAAGCACCCCACAGTAAGTGCTTTCTTGGGATGTCAGGGTGGATGTCCCCCCCTTTAACAGGTATGTGTGCACAGATGCTTTGAAAAACAAAATAACTCAGACAGAGAACCCAGAGATAGTGTCAATGCTTGTGTACCTGGCACAACCATTTTGGATATTTTGACATAGCCTTTTATAATGAGCAACAGGAGGTACACCTGTAGGATTTTGCCCTGCTTGCCAAGTCTAGAAGGATGCCTGTGCAACTCGATCTGCAAAAACCATCATTATCTGTATAGAGAGAACAACTTACCTAACCTCACATCCTTCAGGAGTTTGAACTAACAATCCCATAATCCACAGATGAGTAGGATTTATGGGAGTTGTATTAGAACACATTTGAGGGTGGCAGGTTGTGGAAGGCAGGCTGATATATGATATGGAGACAATGAAGTCTGTCTATTGGCTGAATCAGAAGCAATTATAATTGACTTGCGAAAAAACACAATTTGACAATTACACTTGTCAGTGTAGATAGATAAAGAAAACCTAGGAAATACTGTTTGCTCACTTTACCATGTTTTGAGTGCTGGGCTTTAAAATGAAAGCATAAACAATCAAGCTATCCCTTTCTCCATTATGTGGCTTAATTGGAGAAGTCTAAGGGAAATTAACAGTGCTTCTCTTCCACTCCCTATCTAGCATGACCCCTTTCAAATCTGCCCCCTCGTGCAGCCATTTTGAGTTTTTAAAAGCCTTTATTGATGACAACAGAGAATTCCCCAAAGCCTAACTGCTGCAATGGAGGACCATCCTTGAATGGTGATTGATGAGAAATGCAGAGCTAATGCTACCGTTCCTATGCACTGCAGGGCCACACTCCCATTAAGCGTTATGTGTTGTCAAGAAGGAACCCTATCCCTATTAGGGTCACTATTATAGTGATCCTAATAGGGATTTAAAGGCAAGTGACATACTTAAGGAGTGGTTTTACACACACACACCCCATGAGTTTCCATCGTTGGACACAAATTTGAACTGAGGCCTCCTGAATCCTAGTCTGTCACTCTTCGTCCCACTCCCACTTGAGCTCAAATTAAGCAGCTTCTAGCAGATGAGAATAATACGGAAGATAGTGCTTCTGCCCATGTCCAGATTGGAAACCCACTGTAATATTTTGCATCTAAGTAACAAAACTGCTGCTGGTGCTTTCTCCCACCCCCACCCATTCCCCTTCTTTCTCTCTTCTCCACTCCCAGGGCCAGTCCCACCCCAGCTGCCGAAGCTGCCCTCCACATCTGGAGTTTTCTCTCACAGACACAGAGGAAGGGCTGACAAAGAGTCCACTTGCAGCTCTGCTCCTTCTATGTGGCAGGTAACATTTCTCTCTCCGAGGCAAACTGGGCGGGAAGCAGAGGAGACAGCAGCTGCTTGGCATCTCCTCATTACTTTCCCCAGCTGCCTGGCCCATTTCCAAGGAAAAACAATGAATAAGGCTGAGACTGTGGCTGTAGTAGCAGCTCTTAGAGGGCGGGAGGTTTGGTTACAAAGGGGGCTTAAAAAGGAAAGAAAGGGAGCGAGGGAGTTTGCAATCATGGAAGGAAGAGCAGGCTGGAAAGAGGATTGTAAAGACAGACTTTGGGTCAGTTGCATTTAGTTAGCTGGCTGTGAGAGAAGGAGTAGTTAATGCAGCTGAGGAGCTGGTTTGGCCTAAACTGGAAGGTTACATTAAATGTGACGAGATTCGTCATAATTCAGGTAGACCAAGTGCGGATACTGTTATGTGTATGTGCCTACTGCCAAGAGATGAGAAGCTTGAAAACTTTTGCAGGATTCCATTTCCTCCTCAGAAGGAGGTACCTGGAGATTTGTGGCTTTTCTGTGGCCATATAAGGTTTGTTTAGCCAAATGTATAGGGCCAGCATAAGATGGTTGGAAAAGGGATGCAGGTGTTCACAACATGATTCCTAATTCCTGCTCTCTGTCAGGTTACTAGGCCAGCCAAGAGTCCTATACACTTTACAGCAGGGGTGTCCAACCTTTCGCCTTCCCTGGGCCACATTAGAAGATGAAAATTTGGTTTGGGCCACATGGGGGGGCAGCCCTAGCCATCCTCCGCAGCCCCGCTCCAAGTGCGCTTACCGGCAGCTGCGATCTCAGACTGCAGAGGCTGCCAGCTTCGACTCCGGCAGCATTATGGGGCCGGGAGGGGGTCCACCTATTGACGGGGATGGCACAATGCAGTCACGCAGCCCCCCTGTCCCCTCCCCTCCCACTACTTCCTTCCTTCCCTCTCCCCCCCCCACTGTTGTAACGTGCCCCAGCCGCATTCCAGCCGCAAGTGCTGGCAGTGTAACTTGAAACTTTGGAATTTCTTTAAAAATAAAAAATTGCACTGGGCCACAGTATGAGCCAACCTGGGCCGCATGCGGCCCTCGGGCCACAGGTTGGACAAGCCTGCTTTACAGGCTTTCCTGCACGGAATAAGGTCATTGTTCTTCTCCTTTAATGCTAGTATATGCATGGAGTTTCCAGAAACAATGAACCTAATGTGTTTATTTCATTCTTACTCTGGGGGGAGAAAGAGAAGGGGGAGAGAAGGAGGAGTGATGGCTGAATTACAGTATTTCCATTCATCACCTATGCCTTCCTGGTTCCCATTAGAAGACACCCCACAGAACATTACTGATCCTCTACTCTCTGTTGCCATGCTTTTGAGAGATTTGCCTCCCTGCATCTACTGGCGAGTCTTTACTCATTGAAATAGGAATGTGGGACTCTGTGTTATACAGAGTCAGGCCTTTGGTCCTGACTGGTAGCAGCTGATGGCTGCTGAGGCTGGTGAGATACAGAGAGCCCAGAGATAGTGTCAACTACATCTCATTTACTACACAATTTCTTCCTTCACGTGCACTTTGGAAAAGTCTTTACTCAGTCAAATGGGAACAAACTGCCATCCCTCCCCCCTCAACACCCAATCTGATCACTCCATTTGTATCCCAGACTTTGTAACATTATTTCTGAAATTCTGCAGGCTAACTATCTCCAGTTTATGAACCATTTTCATAAAATTACCTAGTCAAACCTGAAGGGAATTAATGCATCCTTTTTTTTTGAAACCTCCAAACCATTTAGGCTACTCTTCGTCCAAGCTTCTTGTACCTATTTCTCTACATTTGCTTCTTCCTCAGCAGGAGCAAATATCCCAGCAAATTTCCTTCACTTCTGAAAATAAATTAAAATTATGGACAAAAAAAGTAATATTTGAAAACCAGTTAAAGGTGTATAACACAACAAGCACTGCACCTGTTTATCGATAATAGTCTATAGAAGATGTATTCCTTTCTAATACTAACTGTGCCATCGTCAGTTTTGACTTATAGTAACACTTTTTGGGGGGGTTTCTAGGCATAAGAAGTGGTTTCTCAGTCCCTTCTTCTGAGGGCATTCTGGGATTGTATGGCTTGCCCAAGGCCATACAGAATGGCTCTTCTGGGATGCACCGTGGGGAATTGAACTCCTAACATCTGGCACACACCCAGATACCTGACTCAGGGGAGCTATCTCGCCAGCTCATTGTCTCCCTAAGGGGCCTCTATCCCTACCATTTCATTCAATACAACAAATGAGTGTGTGTGGATTACAGTCATTTGGAAATCATCGTTAAAAAAAGGAGGCACAAAGAACTGGATTTCTGAATCAGGATTTGGATATGGATTTCAGTCAGACTGAAGGTAAGTTGCTTGATGCTCTGTAACGATTCACTTATGCCTGTGTACAAAGCGGTCTGCATTTTGCTTCAAAGCTACTAATATTTAGACCACATTCAAGGGCCCTGTTCTGCATAGCAATTCTGAAGCCATTCAGCTTTGAAGGTTAGAGAGATTACAGGTTACTGTCCATAAAGCTCTGTTTTTGGATCTGTTCCAAATGAAGTCATCCTCAAGCAATCCCAGATTAAATCAACATTCAATTTGATGATGGTAGCCACGGAAAGACATTCGGGGACAGCTCTATAAAATTGCATGCATACAGTGCATACATTGTGCTTTAGACCACTTTAATTCCATGTGCATTTATACCTCTAGCTGTGCTGCATGAGCATTTCTGTCTCTGGCAACCTCAGAACATTCAGTTACAAAGGTTTTATACATGAAATATGGCTAGCAGTAACAGAAATCCTTTTGCTTCAAAAAAAAAGAAAGAAAGAAAAATGGAGGGGTAGATGGCCTATGTAATGGTATTTTCTAATATTCAGGAACTAAATCCAATTGTTAATCCCAGCCAGACTAGGTTCTTTAATTAATGGAAAATATAAAATCAACATATATATATGTCTCATTGATTCAATAAGTCAGCTATCTGTAGGACTAAAATTGGATTCAGCCCTTACTATTCTCTAAGTTATTCTCTGAATAACTGTTCAGTTGGTGATCAGTTTGTCTCTCTGTTTTCTTGTCTTATGGTTCTTTATCTTTAAACCAGATTTGGTCCAAACACCCCTTCAAATAGAGGATGCCTCTATGAGAGGATTTCCCTTGGATACCTATTCCAATAGAGGACATGACCTTTTTTCTTTTCATCCATGCAAATACCAGTCTGCCCCACCTCCTATAGAACAAAGCAATCAAACGACAACCAAGTTGTCCAGCTATTTTCAGTGCAATTTGTTTGGGAATATTTTAAGCTGGTGGCAGGTTTTATCAACATCTAATACAAATCAAGGGAAATAAGAGGGGTTTTACTATGTGACTGACAAAACAGCAGCCCCTTCAGGAACCAGCTCTGAGTCATTGCTGCTGGTACCCTAAGGGGTTGCTGTTTTTCTTTACATTCTCATCTCATCGTGTTATAGCTTTCCCTGTTCTCTCGAAGTGGCATTTGCTTGGTGTTGCAGACAACAAGCAATAAGTCTTTGATTCTGAATTATTGGCTGTGAGAAAAAGGAAGACAGCACAGCAACTGGTCTCTGAATTCTAAAAAGTGCCACAGTACCTGAAATTGTACATTTAAGCTCTTTTTATAGGTTGGAACATTTGAGTGATCAAAAATGTAGACTTTTCAAATATAACTAGTTACAAATATTTGGGACAGCTGTAAACCCAATGGCAACAACAAAGATTTGGCATACAGTGGGAAACACAGCAGCAGTTACAAATAGTTGGGAATAACCAGTTATTTATGATCCCTTCATCTCCTTCGCTACTCTTGGCTACAACAGTTACTTTGATAATTATAGACCTCATAAATGATGGGAGATGAGTATCAAAGGGTTCAAATGATCACTTTTGCTGTGCCTTCTTCTCTGTTGTGAATGCTGAGTCAGCGAAGAGGAAGATGGAAGGAGAATATATTTTCTGTACTACAGGCCAGTGGCCTACAGTGTTCAGAAACTTTTTTTCAAAAAGAATGTAGAAGTAACTATCTCAAGTACTTTTCAGAAAAAGGACAGCAAAAAGTTGCATTCAAAAGTGCAACAACAATAATGAATTGCTTGTTGATACTTTGGAATATAGGAAGCTGCCTTATACTAAGTCAGACCATTGGTTCATATAGCCTAATATGGTCTATTCTGATTGGCAGTAGCAATAAGATTTCAGATGGGATTTTCCCTTTACCCCTCCTAGTGATCTCTGGTATTAGTTACTGTTGTCAAATCGTGACATTTCATCTAAGTATCAACCAAGCCCAACTCACATAAGATCAATGTGTTCATGATAATATGCTGGCATAGTTCTATATTTACATGATGCTATGGTTACGATCTTACAACTGCTGGTCTTCTGACCTTGCAGCACAGAGGCTTCTGTGGTTTAACCCACAGTGCCACCACATGACATAAGATCGAATCCACGTGATGGAGTGAGATCCATAAGGTCTCTTCCAGCTCTGCAGTTCTAAGATTATAACATTCAAAACAACAAGACACAACACTAGTTTAAAAACCCCTCTTGGACAGCCAGTCACTAAGGGAAAGTCTGTCTGAAGAGAAAGGTCTTTGTCTACTTTCAGAAGGACATCAAAGACATCCCATTGCATTACCAACAATGTATAAAGAAGTCTGAAGCATTGCTTGCTAAACTACAAGATGGAGACAAAGAAGCCGGGAGAGCAGACCGCTTCACCATGGTTTCATCGTTCCCACACATTACCTTACTTGCTTTCCTGGAGCCATTCAAGTAACAGATGCTGCTCTGCCTCAGAAGCTGGCAACTCTCCTTCTGATTCATTTCATCAGACTAGTGCAGTACTAACGGGTCTTCTGGGAAAGATGTCACTACCGCCAGTTTGCCTCCACATTGTTTTCCATGGACCTGTGCCTAATGAAGCAGGGCTTTCCTCCTCAGAAGCTCATGACACGATAAACTGGCTAGTCTTTTAAGGTTCCAGAAAAACTCTTGACTGTTTTTCCTGCAAAGATCAACATGGCTGCCCTTCTGGATGTTGTACACAATGGTATCCTTCTGATGTGAAATAAGATATTGCTGCAATCCTAATGTTACAGAAGATTTCTAGAGCTTTCTGAAGGCTATGCCAGGGTTTGTGTTAGGGGCCCGCATTGTTTGGCACCTGCTGGAGCCTATCTTCTGCAAATCCTCCCCCACTGACCTCCAATTTCTTTTGACCCTGTTACTCCACATTTTTATATCCCCTGTTCCTCCCTGCAGTTCATCTGCCCTCTTAAAGCATGCAAGTAATGAGAAGTCAGATGTAAGAAGATGGAGACATCTCCCTTTCTCTCTCTCTCCCTCTGTGAACAAGTGTGTGGCCTAGGTCTAGAGGAGGACAGCAAGCAAATGAACGGTCATTACACCAGTGATGAGGAAGGAGTGAGCCCATTCATTGAAAGGGAGATCTACTATTGTTACTCAAAATTATCCCCAAAATCTGAAGCAGAGTCTGGACTATAGTCAACCTAGCATTTCTTCATAGAACTGAAGAGGGAGCATTTTCCCACCATGTGAGGTATGCTATCATTCCATTTTTTAATAGAAGGATGCAGCTAGTATACAATGGAAAACAAACACCAGCAGCACCAAGAGTTTATTTATTTATTGGATTTCTATCGCACCCATCTAGACCAAAGGTCTACTCTATGCTTCCTAGGACTTCCCAGGACCAAAGGTCTACTCTACTGCTTCCTAGGGCTGGCCTAGGGTGTTTGGTTGCCTAAGGCAAAAGAGAAAATGTCTACCCATCCCTTCCACTCACAGAAGCCAGCTAGACTTATTTCAGCCTTGGCAAGGAGATGGCATTCTTCACATCAATTGATGCGAGAAGGCTAAGTTAGGGAGGGAAGGAGAGGCTGAGTGCCACACACAGCAGAGAATAACCAGAAAGCTGCCACCCAGCGCACACCGCCTAAAATGTTTGTATCGTTCTGACTAACAGTACGACCAGCACTGCCTTTTCCCACTCTTGTTACTATAGCAAAATGTGTTTTGCTGGTGCAGGCACAACATATAAAAAGCAGTTGCAAGACTAGGCTCATCCATTCATGCCAGCACTTGGGTCGTTACAAAGCCAGCCCTAGATATTTTGCCACCAGAAGCAAAGAGGGATTCTCACCCACCCGTCACATCCAGAGCTACAACAATGGGGAATGGCGAGGAAGCTGTTGCTCTTCCACACTCTATCATTTGCTCCTGAGGCAGTTGGCTCCCTTCGTCTAGTGGTAGGGCCGGCTCGGGAGCCTTTAAAAGGACTTTTGAATCTTTGCCTCGACACATTTCTTGTAAGATTGGACCACAGTTTCCTTAACCACGACTGGAGTAAAACAGCCCACTTACCTGAATACAGCATAGCCACATCTTTTGGAAAGGAATTGCAAATACTGCAGAGTACAGCTAAACATTCAAAATTAACTTGCTTAGTCCAAGAACTGGGTGGATAGCCATGAAGTGAATTTTATATATTTACCTTTTTTAGATTTCATCTTGTTTAATGAAATCTAAGAAAGATAAAGGTTACACATGATATCACACTTCCTGTGCAATCCCATACTGTGAGCAGTAAGTTCCATGGTTTTCAGTGGGGCTTACCTCCAATTGAGTGTTATAATGGCAACCTAAATGTTCAAGTATATGATGAGTGACCATTAGCTACCCAGGATTTTTCTCCCGATAACAAGTTAAAAGAAATGTATCAAAATGAAAATGAAAATCTTTACAGGTTGTAAAGATTGCATTTCCAGTTGGACTAGTACCATTATTTCCAATACTACGCTAAATGTGATCTACAAGGTAATGGAAAGAAAACACAATAGGGCCCCTTTCCTGTTCACGTCTGGATAGCACAGCTCAAGAGGGACACTAATAAATAAATTGAATGTATATGGTCATATGAAACCATCTCATATGTCATCAAGCCTCTGCAATCCCACACCCTATGAAGTCACAGTCCAGGAGACTGCACTCCTCGATAGAGAAAACATGGCCCCAAGAATTAGAAAAAGAAGGTGGACCCCCTTCCCACTCTGCAAGAATGATGCCGAAGGAAAGCACAAATTTGGATTGAGGCTTATCAGTGAAGTGCTCTGCTACAAGGGAGGGCTCCTGGGAAACAGAGGCTCCCTCAGGAGGAGGTCTCCTCAAGGGAAACACCCTCCTCCAGGGATATCACCTGCTCAAATACCTACAGCTAGTTCTTGGTTCAGGCCGTGTAATTCATCAGCATAACTTTCAGCCTTAGAAGAGCAAGGCTACTGGAGAAAAAGTCTGTGCTGAACAATAGATCTTGTTTGCTGCCTCTGCATTACTTGGCTCACATTGTGGCTGAACTGCTGCTAGTACCTGAGATTTTCAATTGCCCTCATCTACTTGTTTCAAACCTGGATGGCTTGCTGATCACCCTTAGCGCCTTTATCTGCTCAGTGGTAGGACTCTGTTAGTTTGGCATCTGCTTTGCCTTTTGATTCTGCCTCTGAATTCCATGAGCCTCGCCTGTCTAGTTACTATGTGCAACTCTATCAGTACTGACACCGGACAATTAAGACTTTGTGAATAAGACCCACCTGCTAGAAAACAAGATGTATACCAAGTTGAACAGTCCACCCAGCCTACTGATAAATATTCGTCATTTCCCATCCTTTGTTTTTGGAGATAGCTTTCAGCCAGAGATTAGAAGATTAGACTTGACATCTTCTGCATCTAAAGCTTGTGTTTTGTCACTAAGTAGTGGTCCTTCCCATTGCACAGCAGAAGCTGAAAGATGACAGGTAGGAATGCATTCCATGGGATCAGTCTACTTTTTTTTCTGCTGGTGGTTGTGGGTTCTTTGGGTTCTTTGGCCGTGTTCTGAAGGTTGTTCTTCCTAACGTTTCTCCAGTCTCTGTGGCCGGCATCTTCAGACGACAGGAGTAGCACTCTGTGCTCTGGTGCAAATGTTTTTTCCTGCCTGAAGCAATGGACATGATGGCACTTCCCTTCTACTCAGAGAAGCCAGCTGGGCTGGCAACTGAATACCAAGAGGATAGGGTCAATCATCACACTTGAGAGCAGCAGGATAGTTTACAAAGGGCAAGACATGGTGTGTAATAAAGTCACCTCTGTCCTCTAAGAGAGAAGAATAGCTGCGGGGGGGGGGGGGAGAGAGGAAGGGGTCTGGAGGAATAACTGGATGGCTGCTGTTTCAGCTCTTCAGTATCTGCTCCCTTGGGTAGTTACCAAAATACCAGGCCAATGTAGGTTAAAATGACAGCAACCAGTACAATGGGTCATCTAATGAATCAGAACATTGATCCACCCAGCCCAGTGTCGTCTAGTTTGCTCATCAGTGTGCATATGAGGCTTTGAGACAACAATTGTGAATGTGGGAGGAGATGGAATAAACAAGTGACGATACATTCACAGCAGCAAGTGGACAGTTGTGACTGTTTAAAGAGCATGATCCTAAATGATGAGAGTGAGTGATTATACACTACCACGTGGCCTTTCAAGATATCTGGAGTTCAGCAGCATTGTGAATTTTGGTACTTGGAAAGTGCCTCAGAACAAAGAGACAATCGCACATACTTATTATGAAGCTATATATAGTCCTTTGATCTTTTGTGCAGGCTTCGCAGTCTGGCACCCCCAGTGTCAGAGGCCAAGCCTGGCTTTCTTTCCCCTTCGTCTGCTTCTACATCCAGCCTGAACTCTCTTGCTGCTAGAAGATTTTATTTCCATGCAATAATTAACTCACCCAACAGAGCTCACAGAATCACATGCTCTCCTAAGTATTCATAAAACAAAACCGCAAAGCAGGCCTGGAAAAGTTATTCCAACTGGGCCTGCTGTTAACTGCCCGAATGACAACTCCAGCTGATTGGCTTCCATCCCATCTGCCTTTCACTCATCATCACTCCCTGGCCAAAATATAAGATTGCCTTTTGTGCTGGGGAACAAATGGTCTGAGGAGGAATGAAAAACTCAAATGCCAGAGATCTGTTTATTAATTTACTGGCCCTGAATAACTGAGCATGCCAAAAATCCTGTTCCATTTGGATTGAAGACAGTTCAGTTGTGGGGGTGGGTGGGATTTGGGCACAGAAAAAGCTGCTGAAAAGGAACTAGCAATGTTATGTCAAGGCGAGTGTGAAACCACCCCCACCCTCCAGTTTGGCACTGCTTTCCTGCAAGTCTCAGTGAGAGACAGATGACCATAAAATCTTCTCCGGGCTTTCATTGGATGAATTTTACATTATAGCTGGACTCACAGTCCAATTGTTGCCCAGTCTGGCTGTTCAATGGCTGCAATGGGGTAATGTGCTGTCGTGAGGTGTCGAGCTAACCAGCCTAAAAGCATGTCTCCTTCTGTTCACTCATGTTGCTAATAAGTGAGACAATTGGACCTACAAAGGTAATACTAGCTCTAGGATGGACTCAGACAGATGTTATGCTGTACAGGTAGCCCTACCATTAGGCAAGGTACAATAAGTGCCACAGATAATACATGTGGTGTCTTCTGAAAAGACAGCCAAATTTAGTTATTTAATTTGTTATTAGTGGACTTTTAATGGCAGCAAACAGGTGGATCCTATGCGAGATTATTTTGCATCAAGTGCCAAAATAGCATGGCTCATATTTGTACCTTGACCTGAGCAGGCGCAATATGTGACTCTGCCTCATGCAGCAAAATGTCTTGGGTTGGCATTGTTGTACTACCTACCACAGAACATGGCAAGCCAGACAATATCACCTGTAACACATCTGGGAGGGAGGAAGTGATGTAGTAGCAGCACCTGTACCCACGGATTTTAACATTAATTTTTTCCATTAATTTGTTCATTTCTCTTTGTTTGCACATTTCCCCTAAAAATTCACTTTTAAAAGAATTGTTTTTGATTTCCTTTCTTATTTTGGGAAATTTTTCCATTTTTTAAAGGCTTGGCAATAAATTGAAGATAGATAGTAACACTTTAGACATAAAATAACTACTTGAATGAAAGCACAAGTTTTCAAAAATGGCTATGATTATTAGCAATTTTACGGGACAAAAGGGTGCCTTCCTATCCTATCCCATCTCCAGAAGCCTTTAGCACAACAGAATCTTGAACACTAACAATGATGGTACACTCACTTGCCAGTAGGACTGCTTCAGAGATACAAGGCAAGCAGCCAGGTTGCTACCACCGCTGTTCCTCCCTTACCATCCATCATCTGTTGTCTGAGGCAGATTCCTCATTCTGACTAATGGTAGGGCCAGACGTGCTACTGCGGCTTTGCAAAGCTGCTATTGGTTGGTTTTTTGGATAGATTCACTGTCTGTAGTAGTTCTGTTGGTATCCCATCTACTACTAGTGATTTACTTATTCAAATATATTGATGAGGACAGCTTCCACTTCACTTTCAAAAACTGCTAAGGGTTTTAATCAAATAGTCTTCTTCAAAGGAATTCGTCATCCTTCCATCACTTCTGTATAGTTCTTTAGCTGTTCTTTCTACAAAGGCTTTGTATAATGTCTGATTCATATTATTCAGTTAGACTTAACATTATGGTCCCACAGTACTTGTGCTAGGTCTTTCCTCATTATCAACGACACATCATTTCCTCGGAGGTTGTCATTCCCAGAGCAAAACACTTTGTAATTATCTGACTGAAAATGTTCTATTCCTGTCCACTTTAGAATGCTCATATCAAACATTACAATGTTTAAACATTTCATTTCTTCTTTTACAGTATACGTATCTTATGCACCACTTGCATTACGGTGCTGCCATTCATATACCCCACAAATAAGAATACCGCTGGCTCTTTTCCAAGCCTCATTTTCCCATTGTCAGTCCACTTTTAATTCCCCCATTACTTTGTCAATAAATTGTGTCTGAAGGAAGGCTCTTGTCAAGCCGTTGTTTTCCCTGCTGAGCCAGGAAAGGAAGTTATGCTGCAGATGCTTAAAATGATCCACTAAATTTAAAATGTTTTTCTTTTTCTATTTAAATAAAAAAAAAGAAAAGAAATACAAAGCAAAAGAAAATACGTAACAAATTAAAATGTAAAGATGCATCAAACTCTGTCATTTATTTATTAAGTACTTGAAATTGTATGAGGTGCTGAACAAGAATTAATAATAATCATGTGCTGTCAAGTCAATTTTGATGTATAATGACTTTTTTTTAGGGTTTTCCTGTCACTAACAAGTAACTCCCTTCCTTCTCTGCAATAATAATTGCATGCCCCCAAGTCCCTTCAGGCTCATGGCGACTGTTTTCAGGGCTCTCTGGGCTAAAAATACTCAGAAGGGGTTTCCCACTCCCTTTTTCTAGAGGCATCTCTGGGACTGTGCAGCTTGTCCAAGGCCACATAGACCGACTCTTCCTCTAGGAGGGACAATGGGGAATTGAACTCCCAACCTCTGGGTCTGCAGCCAGATAGCTAAACCTCTGAGTTATCAACAGCAACAAGGCCCTGTTCTTTCAGACTAGAGTCTCACATGTTAAACACTTCACAAAGATTATCAAAGGCAGACCCTACTGGGCAGGGTATAAACTGTATGTAAAGGCACCTTCAGTTTACAGGGCTGTTTGGACAAGTTTTGTTTAAAGATAAAGAAGCATTGGATGGGGGAGCAGAGCCTTGAACTCACACATCTACAAGTAGCACATGGAAAGTAGATTGAGAGCGCACACAAGTCATTTGGTCAATGGTCACCGTTTTCCCCACTATGGGGTGGCAACTGTCATTTCTAAATATACATTTCCACATTCAGTGATGTGTCAAACTCTAACTTACTGCCAAGAGTACTGTTTTCTTGTTGTTGATTTTATTTTGTGTATTTACTTTCTACTGTGGTTAGAGTTTATTTTGCATTTTGGTGGTGTGACCTATTTGATGTTGAGGTTTGTATGAGATTTGAGGTTTGGGTTTTATGGGTTTTATATTTTTTTAAAAATTGTGAACATTCCCGAGAACTTTGGGATATGAGTGGCCTAAAAAAATAAAGATGTTCATTCATTCATTCTTTATTGTACAGTCAGACCCGAATTAGACAGAGGTATAAATTGAGATATCTGGTAAGAGAGTTTATGCAAAACAATGTCATCAGTTGTTCCCTCTTTTGGATGCATTTCTTCTTTCTTGGTGGCAAGCAAGTGGCAAGCCTAAATGGGAAAATACAGATGAAGCAAATCAGATGGGGGGGGGGGGGGAAGCCTGAGATAAAAACTAAACTTTTCAATGCTTTCAAAAACTGATGATGATATATGGAGCCAGACGGATGAATGTCTCCAGCATTGGTTTCCTAGAGCTCTTTTAAACCTCCTGGTGTTCTGTTGAGGGCTGAGGTTAGGCTTCCTTCCATTACAGCCTGAATGCAGCAGAATAGGTTTGTGCTTGCATATATATCTCCACTGCATACTAGCAGGTAGATTTCTTTCGTTTTTCTTTTAAAAGTATATTTGACCAAGCAATGTTGTCATACATCGAGAATATTCAATGTGTTAATTTGTTTATCTGTGGGAGGTCTGGTCAATGTAGAGCCTATGCTATTAAGTAACGTAACTAGAGACTAAATTTATCCTATAATCTCCTATACATATTATTCACATTTCACAATCCCCACATTTCTCTATGGTGTTGGGTTATGAACAGAACTTGGGCCTTGTGTTTGCAAGATTCAGTATTCTATGCACTCTGAAAGCCTGTACAAGACTGAGATTTCAGGCCCAGCTGTCAGCTCATTTGGATGGGGGAAAATATGTTACATTTCTGACTGATTAATGCTTTTGTATTTGTGGCCAGGAGAAAATTAAAGATACTGTACTATATGTTTTTCTATTGTACTCTATATAACATTTACAGAGCCAGTAATTTTGCAAGCTGCCCTTGATAGCCGCTCAGGGTTGAGGTGGAGTGGGTGACCAAATAATTCTTTTTCTTTTCTTTCATCTGGATCAACCTCCCCCAAATTGGTGTCTTCTAGATTGATTGCTGTAAAACTACCATCACAGAGTTTAAGGTGCAGAAAGCAATGTGCCACCCTCCTCACATTGTCCTGACTCCCTTACGCTGCCTGTATCACTTTCATAATGCTTTCCTCCTTGATAGAGAAGATGAGGCAGGAATTGTGTGGCAGATCGCACTGCCTCCAGCAGAAGAGAGAGCCAGGTGCAATGCCCAGGCTGGAATGACATCCTTGTAGGTGTGGAGAAAGTAGCAAATCGGCCACCTGCAGCAGGCTACCACCTGAGGTGACTGACCTCAACAACCCTAACAGGAAGGCCATCCTTAACTGCCATCATGCCTAGCTCATGCTGCCTAGAAATAATGGGAACTGTATCTGGACAATGAGAACGATACTAGATTGTAGGAGGCTAACTTCCAAACAAGGAGAACTCTAATAGGGTGTCTTTGTTTGCACTGGCAGCTTAAAAGAATCAATATCAATATTTGTACAATCAGTTGCTATTTATTCCCTTGTGCATAGAGACGATGGTATATAATTTATCATCCTGAAATTTGTTTACATTTTGTCTGCTATCAGCTGGATTTACTTACATTTCCTCTGATTTCATTTTGCCTAACGCACATTACTGAGTTCTTATCTACCTCCCTAGAAACTGGCAAATGGCCTTTTTGTGATGAACGTACATTTTTAACAAAACCCATGCAACAGACTGTGATGCAGTCTAGAAGGAAGATCATTCTCTTAATGAAGGGCTGCTCATGAAAAGGCAGATAAGCAGAAAACTGTGTGGATAAGAAGACCGGCAAACTAAGCCCTTGTTTACCTTCCTGTGCCAAACCACAAAACAAAACATATTAAATGCACAGTTGAAGAAAATTGCATGCAAAGACAAATAGACATCTTTCAGTACTTGAGGGCACACCTTTTCTAAAAACATAATGAGTACACAGTCCAACTTGATCCTAAGCATAGGGGGGAATTCTGAAGGATCTCCACATTTGGGTTGGAAACTTGAGTTCTGGGAGGAACTGACTGATTCATCCAAACAGGGCCAGGGTTTTGATTGTTTCTGGGTCTGGATTTTTTCCTGAGAGGTGTCTCAACAGCTACATGTCAGACAGATGCAACATGATCATCTCCATATTCAGAATACAGTGCAGAGCACAGATAATTTTATTGTCACTGTTAATGAATTTACCTACATTTTTAATTTTCTTATTTGGGTCAAAAAGAACTTGAGATTTTAAAAAATTGAAATGATGGAAAAGGAAAAACTGAGAGTTATCCATCTCTGTTTATGACTCTGTGAATTCTGTTTCTGTTCAGTACATGAAGATCTATAAGAGAGTGCTTCTGGAGCTTCTGTCTAAGGCTGTGACTACACGGTCAAATGCCACTGAATTTGCTCCACTTTGAAAATGGGTGAATTCAAAGTATTCTTTTAGTGACCACATAATGCAAAAACTGATTCAAATTGGTCCAGCACTTTTTGGTCCCAAAGTGGCTTTTTCCCTCTCTGCTGCTGGGGGGCTTCAACTTTTTCCAGCCAAAACTACTTAAATATGCTTTCTCCTGTGTGGTTACAGGAGGTAATGTGTGATACATTCTTGTAAAGACAGGAGGAGGGCCTGTATACTGTATAGTGTTTTGGTGACATAGGCAGTTGGAGTGTGATGTTCAGGACTGGGGGAACAAACCCTTGCATTCTTTCCTCTCCCCTAACCATTCTCTGATTTTGTTTGTTTGTTTAAATAAATATATGAAATTAGCCCCACGTCACCCTATTACCTTATTGCTAGGTCATCATCTTTATTACAGTGGTGCCTCGCTTGACGACATTAATCCGTTCCAGCAAAATTGCTGTAGAGCGAAATCGTCGTCAAGCGGGAAAAAAACCCATTGAAACGCATTACAAACCGGTTAATGCATTCCAATGGGCTAAATACCTAATCGTCCAGCGAAGATCTTCCATAAGGTGGCCATTTTCTGGAGCCTGTTAAGTGAAGAATCCGTCCTAAACACAGCGGGGAGCCATTTTGCACAGAGGGTGGCCATTTTGAGAGCCATCAATCAGCTGTTTTAAAATTGTCGTTTAGCGAAAAATTGGTTCCCGAAGCAGGGAACCAATCATCATTAAGCGAATTTTTCCGATTAGAACATCGTTTTGTGATCGCAAAAACCTCATTGTCAAGCAGATTTGTCATTTAACGAGGTAATCATTAAGCGAGGCACCACTGTATTTCTCATATTTATGCTTTCATCAGTTTCCTCTGAGATCATCAGAGGTGGGACCAGAATAAGGAAAGAAAAAAAGGAGGGTTGTGGGCTGGAATGCACATCACATTGCATCCAGTAAGAACAGTGAATTCCTGAATCAATCCAAAGGCCCTGTGTGAGTACTAACTGTGATTTCAGACATGGTCTAGAGGGGTGGGGTAAAAATCAAATAAATAAATAAATATAATAGAGGCTGTGAATCAAATTGCAGCAAATCGCCAGTGTAGTCACAGCCCAAGTCCCATCTCCCTGCCCATATACTTATTTTCTGTCTATCTCACTCAACTGGGCCAGTTCTACAACTCAAACATTTATTTATTTATTTATTTATTTATTTATTCAATTTCTACCCCGCCCCTCTAGACAAGGTCTACTCGGGGCGGCTTACAAAAATTAAAACACATTAAAACAATATAGAAGAATAACTAACATAATGCAATTATTATAATTAATATTATCCAAGATGGCAACATTAAGAACCAGAAAAAAGGGGGAAGGAACTTAGGTGACTGGGGGGAAGGCCTGTCTGAATAACCATGTTTTTAGTTGGTTTTTGAACACACCCAGCGAGGGTGCCAGCCGAATTTCAGTGGGAAGTGTGTTCCACAGCCGAGGGGCAACTGCCGAGAAGGCCCGGTTTCTTGTTTTCTCCTTCCGGGCCTCCCTCGGCGTCAGTCCCCTCAGCCGTCCCTGCTGGCTATGTCGGGTGACTCGGGTAGATCTGGGTGGGAGGAGGCGATCTGCCAAATATTGAGGTCCCAAACCGTTTAGGGCTTTATATGTAATCATTAATACTTTGAAGTCAATGCGGAAACGAATAGGTAACCAGTGCAGCGCAGCCAGAGTGGGGGAGATGTGCTGATATTTTCTCACCCCACTAATAAGCCTGGCTGCTGCATTCTGGACCATCTGGAGTTTCCGCAAGAGCCTCAAAGGCAGCCCCACGTAGAGTGCATTACAATGGTCTAGTCTCGAGATTACGAGCGCGTGGACTAGAGTAGTGAGGGCCCCCCGATCAAGATATGGTCGCAGCTGGGCAATCCGCCATAGATGAAAATAGGCAGAACGGACCACGGACGCCACCTGGGTTTCCATGGTTAGTGCCGGGTCCAGATGTATCCCCAAGCTGCGGACCTCACTCTTTGTGGCAAGGGTCGTCCCTCCAAAAGAAAGGGAGTCACCTATGCCACTGACGGGAGGGCCACCCACCCTCAAGACCTCCGTCTTGTCCGGGTTCAGCCTCAATCCATTTGACTGCATCCATTCCAGTACGGTGTCCAGGCAGCGCTGAAGGGACTGGACGGCATCCACTGAAGTTGGAGTAAAAGAGATGTAGAGCTGTGTGTCATCAGCGTACTGGTGACACGATGCCCCACACCCCCTGATGACCCCGCCCAGCGGCCTCATGAAGATGTTAAACAGCATTGGGGAGATGATCGACCCCTGTGGAACCCCACAATTGAGATTCCACAGGGCCGAGACATTCTCCCCAATCTGCACTCTCTGGGGGCGGTCCTCCAGGAAGGAGCGGAGCCAGGCAAGTGCCAGGCCGCCGACTCCCAGCTCGGAGAGCCTCCCCAGGAGGATACCGTGGTCGATGGTATCAAAGGCAGCTGAGATGTCGAGGAGGACCAACAAGGACACATTGCCCCCATCGGCCTCCCTCAACAGGTCATCCAGCAGTGCGACCAGTGCCGTCTCTGTACCATAGCGTGGCCTGAAGCCCGACTGAAATGGGTCTAGAGCATTGGTTTCGTCTAAGAGCGCCTGAAGCTGGTCTGCCACCACCCTCTCAACCACTTTGCTGAGGAAGGACACACTGGCGACGGGCCTATAATTGCCAATTTCATCCGCCGCCAGATTTGGTTTCTTCCTGATGGGCCTAATGAGTGTCTCCTTGAGGGCAAGGGGTACCTTGCCCTCCTGGAGAGACCCATTAATTATTGCAGTGGCCCATTCAGTTGTTACTGGCCTGGCTGCTTTGATTAGCCAGGCCGGGCAAGGGTCGAGAGAAGAGGTGGTGGCCCGACAGCGATCAAGCGCCTTGTCTACCAGCTCTGATGTTACAGGCTGAAAAGAATCGAGAATTACCGGGCAGGACGGAGCGCTGGACATCTCTGCTCGATCCATTGTATTTAAAAAAGGAGAAAGGTCACGGCGGATGGCCTCCACTTTGGATTTAAAAAACGCTGCAAATTGGTCAGGTGAGATGCTAGTGGGAGGCCCTTCACCCTGGCCAATTCCGGATAGATCGCGAACTATACGGAAAAGTTCCGCTCTACTCCGGAGAGGGCGTTTGGGTGCGATCGTGTCAACAGCCCTAGTGGCGGCGGAGAACCAACCATCGACCAGAGCTTCGACAGGAGCGCCAGACAGTGCCGCTGGAATCCCTCTCATGGTATCCTGGAATCTCATGGGATCCAGTAACCTTCTAGGGCGGACCATCAAAATAGGTCCCTGCTCCCTGCGGGGGGGAAGCGCCATTGCGAGGTTACATTTTATCAGGTAATGGTCTGACCATGACAAGGGGACTGACACAAGGTCAGTCACCATCAGACCACGCTCGCTACACTCGGTAGAAAAGACCAGATCAAGCATATGGCCACCCATGTGTGTGGGGCCGTTGACATGTTGGGACAAGTTCAAGAAAGCCATTGTTTCCAAGAACTCAAGAGCTGGCCCGGATACCTCCGCCTCCGCATGGATGTTGAAGTCACCCAGGACCAAAAGTCTCGGGGACTCCAACAGTGACATCATATTCTGAATGTCATGAAAGAGCCACAAATTGCTATTCACTTCATTCACTACAGTTTTCTCAATTTATTGGCCGAATCCTGTTGTACAAGTTACGCCTATGGAAAGGTAAATATGTCACTGGCAGGGGGAGATTTTCAGTAAGTAAAGATTTCCTCCTCCTGTTCTGTGGCTTATTCTACTCACCGCAGGTGACACAGGACAGAATGAGGAAGTCCTTAATTACAACAAATCTCTCCTTGCCAATAACGTCATCACCCTTCTGCTGATGTAATTTATACAACAGAATTTGGCTAATATGTATTAATTTCTTGTATTCTTACTACAAGGGAGAGAAAGTGACACTTTTTGTCTCTGTCAAGTGCCAAAATAACTTGGAGGGCCAAAGTATTATGTACTTTGGCACAGATGGGGAGAGGGGTATTTGCTTCTCTACCTCAGGAAGCAAAATATCTTAGGCTGCTGTGACACCTCTTTGCCTTGTTCCCCCCTTCAGCATGATGCAGGAGGCATTGCTACCTCCTGCAGTTTCAGTCCATGAAGGGGTTACATTCATTTGCTTATCTTAGAGCAAGGCTTATCAGCTTCAGAAGTTGAAAATTAGTTTACTTTTTTTTTTGATGATAGGTCATCAGGAGATAAGCAGGGAACTCATTTGCAAGTTGGCTGCTCAACCACAGGAGGTATGATATCTTTGGCGGGAACCAGTGGCTTGTTGTATCCTTGAACACTGATGGCAAGTAGATATCCAAGAAGATGTATAGGTAGATCAGCTGCATTGAGAAGAAAAGGATAAGGACAACAACAACAATAACAATGACAACAACAATAAATTTGCCATCAAGTTCTGATTTATGATGACCCCTTTCTGAGGCTTTCCAGGTAGAGAGTTTTCAGAAGTGGTTTACCATTCCTTTCTTTGGGGGGGGGGACGTCCCAGGACTGTGTAGCTTGCCCAAGGCTACACAGGCTGGCTGTTCTGGGATGCTCAGTGGGAGACTGAACCCCTAATATCTGGCTCTACAGCCAGGTACTTATCTCACTGAACTATCCAGCCAGCAGGAAAGGAACTAATGGAAATTTCATACCAACTCTGGACACCAGTCAAAACCTAGATAAGGTTTTGAGAAGTGGCAACAGGTTGGAAGGGATGTGAAACTGAAGATTATTCAAAGGTTAGTGGAGACGTTTGAATGTGAAATGAAAGAAGCTGATGAAAGGGACTGATAAAAGGTGAATCACTGAGCAAGAGGCTTGGAAGGAAACCTTAGGGGACCCACAGTCAGCACAGCATGGCAAGAGCCAGCCTCTTTGCCGCAAGAGAAGCAGAGATGATGAAAGCAATGTTTAGATTGTCTTATTAAAGGACAAGGCCCAGGACTATGCTGAATTAAAGGGTGAGGAGCAGAACAAAAGCTGTGCTTTAATAGGGTAGAACCCAAGATCCTGTTTCCTCTTCTTTATATCAAGCACATTATTATCCTGGAGGCAGGTGTAGTTCCCTGGCATTTCTACAAGTATGCTCTACCCCTTATTTTGATATTTTGCTTGTTGCTTATTATCACCATCACCTATGGGACGCTCCCTTTTTCTTTATCCCATAAGAGTTTTATTCATGCCAGATCTTGTCATATCAACCCTGAACCATCTAGTTGTCATTCTGGGACATGTTTCATCAGATAACTTTCCCAATAGGGTGCTGTTCATATAGGTTGTACTGTTGTACCATCATCCCCAAGCAGCGTCACTTCAATTTAAAGTGGACCAACCCTGCTAGAATGCCAGCACAGAAGGGGACAAGATTTGTTAGCCTGCTGGAGGTCTGGTGCTGTGGTGAGTGGAATATAATGCATTTCCCTGTGACTGAGAAAGGATTTTGTTGTTGTCGTGTGCCCTCAGGTTTGCCTCTGACTTAAGGTGACAATATGAAGACATGATTTTCAACATTTCCAGTCCTCGACAGCCCAGTTCCACTCTTGTAAACTGAAGCCCATGGCTTCCTTAAGAACAACAGATTCTGCTATTTTTTTTAAAAAAAGAAGCATGTCACTTTAACCAACAAAGCTACTTAAGTAACCAACAAAGCTACTCAAGTTTTCCTTAAGCGAACAAATACCTCTGATGCTTGAGAACATGTCAAACAGAAGGCAGTGCAATTTTTTGCTATAGTTTAACAGAACCACTATCAACCGGGGATCTTCCTTGAAAAATCACAACAGAATTATTTGGCAGTCTGTAGTAAGATGATATGCTGGCATTTCAAATATTATATCCAATGGCTCTTTTTGAAAACATATATTTAATTTTAATATATTTGCATTTATTACTCAAACAACAATAAAATATTGCCCTTCCCCATTCCAGAATATGCACCGGAACCGGCATGGAGTTTGGTTATTACAACCTTAGCTATTGCTTTCAAGGTCTATTTCACGTATCTCTGTATGATGCAATTTCCCCTCTTCATTTTCAACTGAAGTTTTGCCTGCCAGCAGGCAGTGTTTCCAAATGTCAGGCGCCCTTCTCTTCCAGTATTTAACAATGTATGTTTCAGTCAATTGTCTGTAACAATTTTCCAGTTGGCATTTTAAAACCCGCAATGTTGCTCACGTGGGATCAGGAACCACCTGACAGTGTGGAAGTGCATTCCTTCAGTGGAGAGCTGTCATTTTGTTGTCTTGCCCAGGTAAATGTCAATATCAGTTCTAAAAGAGGAACAGAAAGTTAAATCACCAGCATGGATGGAAAATGAACAGTTGACATTTACATAGAAACTGAAAAGCAAACAGCAAACTCAGGAGAAAGTACTGACGCTACAGCTGCAACATAACTCTGGACACCTCCCTGGCCCCAGGACCCTTTCGGGTATGCTGGACTGCAGCTCAGATGGCCAGTTGCACAGCTCCAAAATAGAAGATATCAATCATCAACAAAGGGGACAAAGGACAGTACTGATTTGCATCAAACTGCCTTTGATAACTGAGAGGTACAGATGCAACATCAAAAATGATATTATTTCAACGCATTGCAACACATCTCACTCAAGTAAGGAAACAGTAACTGGGTAACCTATAAGCCTCCTGAGAGCTGGCCACCCCTTCAGACAGAGGATTGTACCTTCCAATGAAAGACTTATTCTGGAAACCCTTCAAATACAGGACTATCTTCAATAAAAGAAGACACATGACCATCTTAACAACTACATTCCCAGACAACATGGGAAAAATGTAATCCAACCAATTTGAGGTTGAAGCTTTTT
This sequence comes from Pogona vitticeps, assembly GCF_051106095.1. Classification (NCBI taxonomy): domain Eukaryota; kingdom Metazoa; phylum Chordata; class Lepidosauria; order Squamata; family Agamidae; genus Pogona; species Pogona vitticeps. The sequence goes on along the minus strand of NC_135783.1, from coordinate 61,402,849 downwards.
GGTTTTAATAATCTGTTTTAGAAGTTATGTCATTTTGTTTTGTAAACTACTTCAGAAATCCTTGTTGGAACCAAAAAGTTATTTTTAAAAAGTATTAAGCAGTCAATCAATTGGTTTGGTTAGCCAGGGGTCCTCAAACTACAGCCCACGGGGCACATCCAGGCCACCTTGTCTTTTTATCTGGCCTGGCGGCCAATCATTGGTGGTATAGTGGTTGCTCGTGCGAGAAGGAGAATCTTCTTCTTGCGCGACCCTTCCGCAGCCATCGGAGGAGGAAAGCTCACGGGATTATAGTGCTGACATCATCCCACGCACTTTCCTCCTCCAACAGCTGTGGAGTGTCACGCTCCTGCTGCTGCCTGTAAGGAGAAGGAAAGAAGACAGAAGAGAAGTGAGAACAGCAGGTAAGTGTATTTAAGGGAGAAGAGGGGGCCTCATCTTCCTGCAGCTGCGTAACTCTGCAATGATTCTTGCTCTACATTCCCTACTTACAACGGTTAATAATACATCGGCACTCCTATTTCTTATAATTTGTATGTAACCTTTTATTAGAATGAGACTAGTATCTGCAATACCAAATACTGACATTTGATCAATAGAACTTCTCCCCTGATGATTTTTGGTTTATGTATAAATAAGCTTTCCTCTGTTTAGCACACAATTCCATCACCGCCCAGCTGAATAGGATTTTCTAGCCAATATGTACCGTATCTGTGCATTTCGTTATTCTTGCATGAATGCTTTTAAGTGTTGGCTGGAAAACAGATATACTGTATCAGCAAAAGTTGTACTAATATTCTCTCCATTGGATTACCAGAAGAGGATTTCAAGGAATAAAACTAGGCCAATTTTGGAAACTAGTAAAAATTAATTTCTTTGTATTGAATTTGTGATTTAATATCTATTACATTCTTTATTATAACATCCAAAATCAAGCCTTTCTGTGCCTTTTTAAAATTCAATGTATTTCAATTTTAGACAGCAAAAACGAAAGTACATTCTTATTTTTTTTAGCCCACTTTTGCCATCGTAATAAAATTCCATCCTCCATTTAATCACTTGTTAACATTATAATCATTAATTTATAATAACTTTCCATTTAAGAAAAAAAAATCACCCCTATCAAGTTAAAAAAAAAGGACCCGGGTCCTTTTTTTACTTGATCCATTCGTTCATTTTTTTCAAACTATAGTCCGTCCGCCCCCCAACAGTCTGAGGGACAATGAACTGGACCTCTGTTAAAAAAGTTTGAGGACCCCTGGGTTAGCCACTACAGGAAACAGGATGCTGGAGTGGATAGGCCTTTGGCCTAATCCAGCAGTGGTGTCCTTATGTTCTTCTTTTAGGAGATAGCTGTAGTCAGAAAAAAAGAGGGAACTGGTCAGGTTCTGCACAACCACACACACACATACACAGAGAGAGAGAGAGAGAGAGAGAGAGAGAGAGAGAGAGAGAGGGAGAGAGAGAGAGAGAGAGGAGAGAGAGAAGGAGGCAAGTCTCAGAAATCTCCAATCTTTCCACAGGGAAACTGACTCTGCAACATTCCACCAACTATGGAAACTTTACCCCTTATATTCCTCACAGTAAGAATACATTGGGGTGGAAGTTACAGTAAAATTTCCTGACAGATTTCATGTACATCAGTAGTGGGAACAGGTGGCCTTCCAGCTGTTATTGGCCCACAAATCCCATTATCCTTGCCCATTGGCCATACTGGCTGGGACTGAGTTTGACAGCATCTGGAGGACCACATGTTCACAAGCCTTGCTGTACACCATCTTTATCACTTATGTCATCATACATGTGTTATGCTTTTAATGTTCACACTGTGAAGTTTCCTGTGATAATCTCTGCTCCATGAGTGTCTGACAAAAAGGCTGCAGGAGAGAACAGAGATTTTACAGCCATCTGCCTTTGCTCCAGAACTGATGACATATTTATTAATGACTTAGAAAGAGGAGCAGAAAGCTCTGTTGGCAAACCTAAATACAGATAAAGATCTGCCAGGGACTGCGCAAACACTTCCATCCTCAGGATTATACAACCAAAGTAAGACCATACATAACAATTCCACTGCCATATTTCAAGATGCAAGAAAATTGAAACCAATAGCTTGAAGGATCATCTAAACATTTCCATTCTGAAGCCTAAAGGGTGGCTATCAAGAACAGCCTTCGTGGTGTTCCCTCAGCTACAGAAAGCTCTCCTCCAGGAAAGCTGTCTGATATCAATATTATTTTCTTCCTCTTGCCAGGTGGGGAAATATGTTCAGTTCTTGCAGGCCTTTTTATATCTTTATTAATTTAATTGGCATTACATGTTGTGGTTTCAACATCCTATTTTATTTCTTGCCTGATTTTTTGCTTCTGTCTCTCTCTAAAATAAATAAACATGTTTTCTCTGTTCAATTCCACATTTTTTAAAAAAAAATCAAGTTGACTTCTGTATTTGCATCTGTATTTCTATGTTGCTGGTTTAGGAGCATTAGGATTTTGGCATTGTTGTCTCCTTACAGTTTAAGCAGTTACTTCTAAACTATGCATATTTGCAGAGGGTACATAGATAACAAAAGGATGGGACCAAAGAGCAGCTTCCAGGTTTTGATTTAGCTGTTCCTGAAAGCTGGCCTGCAAATAGGCTTATCTGGTCGCCCAGCTTTTACCTGGATTCTAGACATCATACCCACTGTGTATTTGCACCGTTGTTGTTTTTATGTGCCATCAAGTTGCCTACAACTCATGTTGACCCTATGAATGAGTGCTCTTCAACATGTTTTGTCCTTAGCCCCTCTGCTCAGGAGAGAACAGAGATTTTACAGCCATCTGCTTTTGCTCCAGAACTGATGACATATTTATTAATGACTTAGAAAGAGGAGCAGAAAGCTCTGTTGGCAAACCTAAATACAGATAAAGATCTGCCAGGGACTGCGCAAACACTTCCATCCTCAGGATTATACAGCTCTTGCAAACTCAAGCCGCCTCCCACCTTCTCCAGCATTATTGTCTTTTCCAGGGAATCCTGTCTTATGATGTATCCAAAGTAGGGCAGTTTCAGCTTCAGGTTTTTTTTCCTCCAGAGATAGTTCAGCCTTGATTTGATCTAGTACCCACCTGTCGATCTTTCTGGAAGTGCAGGGTATCCACAAAGCTCTCCTCCAGTGCCACATTTTAAACAATTTTTATTTCTCTTTCAGCTTTTTTCACTGTCTGGTTTTCACACCTTGGCCTTGGTCTCCAGAGACACATCCTTACATTTGATGATACTTCCAGTTCCTTCATTGCTGCTCTTCCTAGCCCCAGTCTTCTGATTTCCTGGCTGCACATACAATATACCTATTTCAAATTTCTTTATTATCAACATTAAAGTTGCATAGGTCTTCGGTAGTCATGTTTTTTGTCTTCTTATCATTCAGCTGCAGTCCTGCTTTGGCACTTTCTTCACTTTTCATAATAGCTGTTTCAAGTCATTCCTGATTTCTGCAAGTAATATGGTGTCATCCCCATAAATTGTTAATGTTTCTTCCACCAGTTTCCACTCCTCCTTCATCGGAATCCAGTCTAGCTTTCCATATGATATGTTCTGCGTCCAGATTGAGCAGAGAAGGGAATAAAATACACTCTTGTCTGACACCTTCTGTGATTGTGTCTTTCCTTATGCCTTTATTATTTTTAATTTTTTTCCTATCTCAACCCTGGGAATGTTCCTTTTGGTGTACATGCTGGATGGGAGATTCAGGGGTTGGGCCCCAAAAGTTATTTTTTGGGACATCAACCTAGAACAATATCCGAAGGCCAAGAAGGGGGAGATTTACTCTCAGAGGGCTTGGTGACCTCATCACCAGGACTCAGCCAATCCTGAGGGGGCTGCTGTTGCTGCTGCCTTGGCAACTCACCACATGCTCCTGGGCCTTTATGACATCACAGGGGGCCCACCTCTCTGCTTGCACATAAAAGGGGCTTGAGAGGCAGGGCAGGAGACCAGAGGAGAGGACAGCGGCCAGAGAGCAGTCCAGCAAGAGAGTGGCTGCTGGGGACACAGACCTTCTCGACCAGGCAAGTTCTCTATTGAACTTGCTAAGCGGGCTTGTGAGTCAGCAGCTTGAAGCTGGCGGAGATCTGGGCTTGAAGCTGGCCAATGTCAGCAATGGACTGGAGGGAAGTATATATATATACTCTTCCACAGTGGGAGTGATCTTGGAAATGGAAAACACAGTATATGAATCAGAAAGTATGTCCAGACAGAGAGATGTCTACCTGACTCTCTGAAGTACTTTTGAAAGAATGTGCTCAATGCTGAAAGGGAGACAGAAAGGAACCACTTTCTATTTAAAGGCATTTTAGCTGGAATCTTATTATTGGGGCTTGCATAAGGTTTGAATAACTTGCCTTGGCTACTTGCAGCTAATTGATGAAGTGCTGGGGTATATCCTAGTTGCACAATCAGGCACATGAACAAGCATGTGACCAAGACACGCCATAGCACCTTTCAATTAGCCAAGGCAAGTTGCACAGACCTTAGGCAAAAACCCGTGTGCATGCACCTGTAATAGTTACATTTATTGGCTGAAATCCATAACTTAAAACCACGTAAATCCAAAGCTGGCATCAGCAAGGGAGAACACTAAGGCAGAAAGCCAGTTCAGAGGCCGGCACCAAGTCTGTCGTGCAGGCAGTTGCAGGTTCAGTCCCTGACAGCCACAGTTTAAAAAGCAGTCTGGAGGAACTGCTGACAAATACCACACTAAAAATTAATAAACAAAAGTAATACCAAAAGCACATTCAAAGCAACCAGACTAAACAGCCCATTCAAAAACCCTAGTCAGGTGACCATTCACTGAGGGAAAGGTTGCCTGAAGAGAAAGGTCTTCACCTGCTTGTGAAAGGACAGGAAAGATGAGGACAGCCTTGGCTACGGTGGGTGGGAGTTCCAAAGTCTGGGAGCATCTTTGAAACACAGCTGCATCAGTGAAAACTTCCTGGATGCTGTTATAATACTGTTATGTGTTTAATATACCTAATATATTTTTACATATTATGGACTCCTTATAATATCTTTTTCATAGCAGGGGCAAGAAAAAATCTAAAAACAGTCAACCATGGGTCCAGGGCTACATTTCTGTGATTGTGTCTTTCCTTATTCATTTATTATTATTATTTTCCTATCTCAACCCTGGGAATGTTCCTTTTGGTGTACATGCTGGATGGAAGATTCAGTGGTTGGGCCCCCAAAAGTTATTTTTTCAGACACCAGCCTAGAACAATATCCAAAGGCCAAAAAGGGAAAGATTTACTCTCAGAGAGATTGTTGACCATCACCAGGACTCAGCCAATCCTGAGGGGGCTGCTGTTGCTGCTGCCGTGGCAACTCACCACATGCTCCTGGGCCTTTATGACATCACAGGGGCCCCACCTCTCTGCTGGCAGATAAAAGGGGCTTGAGAGGCAGGGCAGGAGACCAGAGGAGAGGACAGCGTCCAGAGAGCAGTCCAGCAGGAGAGTGTCTGCTGGGGACACAGACCTTCTCGACCAGGCAAGTTCTCTATTGAACTTGCTAAGAGAGCTTGAGAGTCAGCAGCTTGAAGCTGATGGAGATCTGGGCTTGAAGCTGGCCGATGTCGGCGATGGACCGGGGGGAAGCTGGTGGACGTTGGCAGACAGAAGCTGGTGAAATCTGCCGGCGGAAGCTGGCTGATGTTGCAAGACAGAAGCTGACAAAGGTTGGCAGATGAAGCAGGTGGAAGTTAGCCTCCTGAAACCAGCTGGCGGAAGCTTGGTGGATATCGGTGGATGGATGCCTGGGCATGTTTGTGTCAATGAGTGGTGGAGTGAATGGGCTGGCTGGCGTTCCATGGGGATGCCGCCAGGGTGTGTCTGTAGGGTTGCCAGATGTCCGGCAAAAGGAGAACATGTCCTCCCTTTCAGGATGTGGTGATCGAACTTGTTGCCCCTATTTATTTGTCCCTCACAAGGGACCACACCCTTTTTCCTTCATGCTGCCACCAGGTATTCTCCTAATACCAATTATGTTATACACCTGTGCTGCCAAAACTAAGGGTTATTGAACTTAGGAATCAGAGGTTTAATTAACAAATATTCTTTTATTGTCAAGTAAATCATAAAGGTAAATCACGTATGAATTGTATCAGGTATTAACACGTATTGGATCATGTAGGCAATCACTTTTATTCCAAACTGCTGTATACTTTCAATCAATATCTCTCTTATAGTGCTTATAATTTCATTCCTGCTTGTTCAATATTGTTTAACCTTCTCAATTCCCTCTCCTAACACTCTCAGCTCAATTCACCAACCCTCTCCTTCTCTCTCCTAAACCTAACTGCCATTCCACATCTCCAACTGTCTCTCTAACTCCGCCCCTCCGGCCCTATCCTTGGCTCCTCCCTCTGGAGCTCCTGTGATGGACAGGCAGGAATGACATCACCTGTTGGCATTTCGCTACACAGGATAACGTCATCCATCCTGCAGGCAAAATCCAGTCCCTCCTTCCTCCTAAAGCCGGGTAAGAGGAGGCACTTTTATCCCCCCCTTCTGCCCGGACCCTATGCACCCCTGACTCTGGGGCATGTGCAGAGAGCCAGAAGCATGTGCAGAGTTATCCCCCATGCTTGTGGGAGCTGGAAATTCACACACAAACACAAGCGGATTTCTCTCAGCTTGAGAAATTGCAAAGGGTGGAGAAAATGGCTTTGTGTATGTGTGTGTGTGTGTGTGTCTGCAAATCCATTTTCTCCACCCTTTGCATTTCTCAAGCAGAGAGAAATTCACGCCTCCCCCCCCCCCCCCCGGTTTTTATAAAGTGTTTCAAATCTGTGACACAACTTTTTATTTCACGTTACTATGCTTTTATTAATGTGATTTCTTAGTGTACTTTGTTTTAGTAGCTGTTATATTTTGTTTGATTGTTGCTGATTATTTTGTTATTTATGTTATTGTTTAATTCTCTTTTTGTAAACTGCCCAGAGTGACCTTGGCAGCCAGATGGGCGGTATAAAAATTAAAAAATCAATAAATAAAACAAAGGGGATGAGTCTCCATTAAAGGAAGGAATAGATTGTCTCCAGTGGTCCTGGGAGCCCAGTAAGTGTATATGTAGATTTGTTGTTTTTTTAAAACACTTTTTTAAAACAAGAAAACACAGTGGCCAGTGGATTCTGAGTTTTGTAGTCCAAAAAATGTAACTTTCCCAGTCTTGACCTTTCAAGACTGAGTAGGTTAAATGATCATGGTACTGCCCTGTGATCAAAGAGCTATTCTCCCCAATACCTAATTCCAAAAGCAACATGCCCCCCACCCCACCCTGCACACGGAGCCAGTCCGCCCAATACGTCCTCCTTTGTCCTCCTTTTTGCCTTTCTATGTCCTCCTTTTCGTACCCATGTATCTGGCAACCCTATCCATCGAAACCATTATGCTTCTCTATATTCTGTCCTATTCGCTTCTTGTCCACAATACAAGTTATGCATTAGGACAATCAAGTGCTGAGACACACCCATTTATTTCTGAACAGCCCGTAGTTTCTCACAGGCTTTGCTGTAGTCTATAAAGCATAGACTGATCTTCTTCTGAAATTCTTTAGTACTCTCCAGTAGCCAGCGGATATTTTCAATGTGATCTTGAGTGACTCTTCCTTTTCAAAGGAAGGTATTTTCTCACTTCATGTAAGGTAAAAGCCTTTTTTTTGCAACACCTTGAGCTTGTATGGGAAATTGAAGCAATGGTCCAATATTTATTGCAGTTCTTGGGATCTCCTTTCTTACAGATTGGGAATATATACAGTATTGAGCATTTCCAGTCTGTGGGCCATTGTTTTGTTTTCTATATTTGGTGACATTCTTGTTAGGATTTTGATAGCTTCATTCTCTATGGCTTGAACAGATCTATTGGTATGCCCTCTGTCCTTTGTTTCAGGACAAAGGGATTTGTTTACTTCCTAATGCTTGTAGAGCAGTTTTCTAAAACTGCAGGTTCTTTATTATAGGCTTCCTCATCAAAGGAGTCTGTCATCCTTTTGTCCCTTCTTTATAGGTCTTCAGTATACTGTTTCCACTTTCTCTTTATTTTCTCCAGGTCAGACAGAGTGCTTCCCTGTTGGTCATTCAGCCTTCCTAAACTAGGTTGAAATTTCCTTTTCTTGGATCTTCTGGAAGAAATCCTTTGTTTTTTCCCCTTTTGTTGTTCTCTATTTCTTTGCACTGGTTGTTGTAGTAGTTTTCTTTGTCTCTACATGACATTCGCTGAAAAATCTCTGACCCTGCTTCTGTTGTCTTTTACATTTAATTCCTGACTGTTCTTTGCTATTTTAAGTGTTTTTTTCCATCAGGAACATGAGGTTGAGCCAGAGCTGGGGAAAGGTACTTTTTTGGACTAGAGCTCCCAGAATCCTCAGGGCAGCATGGCCGTGGGAGAGAAAGAGAAGGGCTACGTGCAGCATTTATGGCCTGGCTGCATCTTTTCTCAGGTAGCCTTTGGGCTTGCATTCATTGCACAAAAGCTGATTCCAGCCACAGCTGGTCCAAGCAATTTCTTTCTTTTATTGAACAGTATTTCAGCGTTTTATGTGGGGACTTTGATTCTTCAGGGAAGAAAACCTCACCCAACCAATCAGGACTGCCAGTTCTTCCAAAGGACAGGTCACCTTTACTTTGTGGGTGGGAGTGTGTGAGGAGAATGAGATGATGTGGCAGCATCTGCTACTCCTCCAAACAGGATAGTCAAAAAGGAGGAGGAGAAGAAAATAGGAGCCGAACAATATAATATTTGACTTCTGGCTGCTCAGAGCAAAGAAACAGCCGGCAGAGATAGCATCCCATTCACTGATGGCATCTGGTACCTCTTTGGGATGTAAAGGTGTTTTGCTTTTTCCCCCAGGTGTTCAGGAATCCCACCGATTCATGGAAGGTAGCTCCATCACATGACCATAATAAAAGAGAGTCTCCATGTTTAGCAGCAGCATTCCTCTGAATACTAGGTCTGGTAGAGGAAGCAAACAGGGGAAGACTTCATATCTTAATGCCTATGAGCTTCCTTGAAGGATCCAGGAGAAACTGAACAAGCCAGCCTTTTTGTTTGGTTCAGTAATCCAGTTCTTCTGTTGATATGGTGATGTACAAGATGCATTTGTATTGTGCGAACTTAAGGAACATTGTCTACCTGTCTGTCTGTCTTGGCAATATCTGTAGTCTCCTCTTCAACTAGAGTGCTAGCTCAGCAGTGTTAATCAGGTCCTATTTTCAAGGTCTAAGTGACTGGCCTGGTCTACCTATGGCAGGGGTAGGCAATTAATTTCTATAGGGGGGGCACATGAAAAATCTGAACTGTGTTCGGGGGCCGAACCAAATTTACTTAAAAATAAAATGAAACAGTGATGTTATTACTGTTTTTATTTTAAACTTGTTAATCTTCACAAATACTAAAGAGGGTTTTTTGCGGTATATTAAAGATAAGCAACTGATCAACGTTAGACAAAAAGCTGTAAATGGTTTTCCGTTCAAAACTGTTCGTGGGCCGAACAGGAGCAGCTCGTGGGCTGTATGTGGCCCTCGGGCCGCACTTTGCACAGGTCTGGCCTATGGAATGGATTATCAGCCTGTGGAATGGCCTGCCTATGGAATGGCATCAAGAAAATCTTTACCTTATTTTATAAACAGCAAGGCCGACTATTTCCTGTTGGCAAAAAGGGCAGAGGATTTCTCTTAACCTGGGCCATTGCCCAACTGAAAGAGCATGAAAACAGATACATGATTGGCAACAAGGGTTTGGTCATGCTGGAAAACAAAGAAATACTGTGGACAGACTACAGTACTAAGATGGACGTTTCCAATGGCTCCATGCCCAAAATCCTGATAAGACACTGCAGTCAAATCATTTGTTTCAGGACAAAGGGATAATTTACTCTCTGGGAATAAAGAAAGGTGGTGCAAAGCATTTTTCCTCCCAACTTGCCATTTATCAATATAGAACTGAATTTTAGGGGTGAAGATAAAGAAGCCAATCAGAAGATAAGAAATTAGAGAATCAGAAGAGCAAAAAGCAAATGCTGCTTGGGAGAGGGGGAAAAAAGACTCAGACTCAGTTAAAAACACACTCATGCTCACACACATATGCTTTTCAGTTCAGTTTTGTCATGTAATTTTTACTTCTGGAGATTTTGACTGCTCTTGGGGCCTTGTTGTCATTCTTGTGCCATCAAGTGGCCTCTGATTCATGGTGACCCTCTGAAAGAACAATTTCCAAAATGTCTTGTCCTCAACAGTCCTTCTCATCTCTTGCAAACGTGATTATCTTTTCTAATTGCTGCCCTTCTGACTTTCTGCCTTCTGATTTCTTGGCTATGGGTCCTGATGGGAATTTTTAGAATATCTATTTTAATTGTATTTTAATCGTTTTATCTTTTATTGTATTTAAATTGTACAGTATTTTAATTGTTGTAAGCCGCCCAGAGACCTTTGGGTAGAGTGGGCGGCATAGAAGTTAAATAAATAAATAAATAAATAAATAAATAAATAAATAAATAAATAAATAAATAAATAAATAAATAAATAAATGAACAAATAAACAAACAGATAAATAGATAAATAGATAAATAAATAAATAGATAGATAGATAGATAGATAGATAGATAGATAGATAGATAAATAAATAAATAAATAAATAAATAAATAAATAAATAAATAAATAAATAAATAAATAAATAAATAAATAAATAAATAAATAAATTTGGATTTATGATTGAACCAAGGTATGCGAAGTCTCTATTAGCTTCAATTCTGAGAGAAGCTTCCGTTTTTATAATGGATAGGAGCATTTCTTCTATTTTAATTTTTTAAAATTTAATATATTTTTACCCCACCTTCCTCCTTGAAAAGGACCTAAGGCAGTTTACAACAGTGAAAGACAATATTTAAAGTTAAAAACAATGAGTATACAATGGTGGCTAACACTATTATAAGAGAATATTTAAAGTTAAGAACAATGAGCAAAGAGGCATCTTACATTATTAAAAGGTAATATTAAAGCTAAGAACAGTAAGTATACATTTTTTAAAAAAATGCCACTGAGAAATGGAAAACACGAGTAGTACTAAAAATCCAGTTAAAGCAGTAATGCATAACAATCCATCTAAAAATGGATCTTTTAGCAGATTCTACACCACCCTTTCTTGTATTGCTTTTTACAAAGATTTGGGTTTTTGTGGCTACATTTCTGGCTGCTCTAAGTGAACTTTGATTCCCTTACCTTTTTTTTCTCAATACACACATGCATAAATCCGTGAAGTTCCAATTTTACTACTTCATTTTACTTTTTTGTGTGGTCTGTCGTCTGGATGTTCCTGGATCAATTTCCCTAAATCTTCAGGAATTTGTTGTTTGGAATAGGTAGCTATAGGTCTTTCTTTCTCAATCTTTAGGCCAGAGAGATTTAACTAGAGGGCTGGTGAAAGATTAGGGGCAAACAGAAAAGAATGGTAAACCACTTCTGTGTGTTCTCTGCCTAGAAAACCCTGGAAAGGGTCATCGTATGTCAGAATTGACTTGATGGCATGCAGTTATTATTTCAGTGTTTTGTAAAGGGCAAAGTGTGGCCAAGTTTACAGTTTCATCAAATACTTTAATCCAGATTGTTCTGCATTGCACTTTTCATTTCATCATTGCATTGTATTGTGTTAGAAATTCATTAACCTTCCCTTGCTTTCTTTTATATTGTATCTTCATTTCATGGATCTTATTCCATTTATCTACTGTGTTTTGAATGAATCTTCAAATTAATTGCATCTGTGAATAGCCTCAGATTAGCGCACAGGTGGCTGGCCTGATTAACTCCCACCCCCAGACCCCGCCAGACTGGCATCATCTTCTGTGCCCCAATTGCCTCAGTAGCTGGGCTGCTGCAGCCCCACCTCCCTGTTCGCCCAGTCACCCTGGCAGATGGGCAGGATGATGAGTCTCCCTGCTCAGCCACAGAGTGGCTGGGTAAACAGGGAGGCAGGGCTGCGGCAGCCAAGGCACTGCTGCGATTGGGGGACAGAAGATGATGCCGGCCATGTGTGCCACACAGCAAGTGGTCTGGCGGGGTCTGAGGGTAGGAAGTAATTAGGCCAGCCACCTGTGCTTGGGGGGGGGGGGTTCATAAGCCTCCATCATCTCTGGTGACACCTTTTCATCCACTGAAGCAAATAAAGAACCTCATTTTCAAGCATCATCCCATTCCTTGCCATTTTAGAGTGAAATCAGAAATCAGGGCCAAAGTCTTTGTGATTTCTCTGAGGGCCTGTGATAGTGCAGAGACAGGGAGTGGTTGGGAGAGGCCTGGAACAGTTTCTGGGATAGCAGATTATGGCAATGGACAGGAGGGAAATCTGGGTAAGTACCTCCTGAATGTGGGTGGAACCCTGCTAGTCACGTAATATGGAAACCCAAGGCTCGGGATGCGGGAGTGGTGATAGTTTTAGGGACCTGACAGACTGTAAAACAGGCCCAGCACTTACATCAATTGCTGCTGTTCCTGATACAGCCCATGGCCTTGCCTACAACATGCAGGAGACACTGGCATATTTTTCCAGGCCCTACGTGGCTGCTGGGGATAGTAGAAAGCTCATGGCCAACTCACAAGGAGCCTCCCCACCCCCCGGTGCTGCCTTTGCATGAATGTGTGTGCAACAAAAAGGCCCACACAAGACCGGCATGCTCCAAAAGACATGGTGGTCCTTAAGTTCAAGGACTCCCCCAACTCACTCTCTCCTCAGTCCTCTTTTTTTTTTTTTTTTTTTTTTTTTTTTTTTTTTTTTTTTTGCTTTTTGGAGTTTTGATTTGTTTTTGGCTGTGGTGAAATTGCACAAGCACACTGCACGTGCAAGCGCATTTGTGCTGAGCCAGTCAGCCCCAGTGTCATCTGGGAATGGGTAGAAATGACAGGTGCCCAGAGTTTTAAAATTCAACTCTTCTAGAAAGTTATCTCCCTGCCTGGAGACACAGGGAAGCACAGCAGTTCCCTGAGAGTTGAACTGACTCCCAGACATCAGGCAAGTCTGTCAGCTAAAAAGGCTCCCAGAGCTATAGAGGAAGATCAATAAAGAAGACAGTTCCTGCCCTCAGGCCTGCAGTTGAAAAGACCCGGCACAAAAGGAAATGAGATCAGGAAGGAGGGGGAGAAAGGCACTGGTTCTTGAAGTTAGCTGTACTTAACATCAAACAACTTCACAAATATATTTCTACCCATAATGATGATCAGGGGTGGAAAAGGGCTGCACGCATACAAAACACAGAATTTTAATCTCATATCAGCTCTGCCATCATTGTGAACCCCAAATGAAAGGGCATTATTCTAAACAGTAAATAAGGCATAAAATATATAGCACACATTCACTGAAAGTATTATTGAGTGTCCTGTATAAATGCCAGAAACCAGCCAAACATACAATAAATCAAAGAAGTCTCTTTTTAAACAAAGAGAACTGTGTTAAATAGTTCCCATTTGCTGTTGTTTAGTCGTTTAGTCATGTCCGACTCTTCGTGATCCCATGGACCAGAGCATGCCAGGCCCTCCTGTCTTCCACTGCCTCCCGGAGTTTGGTCAAATTCATGTTCGTAGCTTCGGTGACACTGTCCAGCCACCTCATCCTCTGTCGTCCCCTTCTCCTCTTGCCTTTGCACTTTCCCAACATCAAGGTCTTTTCCAGGGAGTCTTCTCTTCTCATGAGATGGCCAAAGTATTGGAGCCTCAGCTTCAAGATCTGTCCTTCCAGTGAGCACTCAGGCTTGATTTCCTTTAGAATGGATAGGTTTCTTCTCCTTGCAGTCCAGGGGATTCTCAAGAGCCTCCTCCAGCACCACAATTCAAAAGCATCAATTCTTTGGCAGTCAGCCTTCTTTATGGTCCAGTTCTCACTTCCATACATGACGACTGGAAAAACCATAGCTTTTCCTATGCGGACCTTTGTCGGCAAGGTGATGTCTCTGCTTTTTAAGATGCTATATAGGTTTCTCATTGCTTTCCTCCCAAGAAGCACGCGTCTTTTAATTTTGTAGCTGCTCTCATTATGTGCAGTGATCATGGCGCCCAAGAAAGTTAAATCTGTCACTACCTCCATATCTTCCCCTTCTATTTGTCAGGAGGTGATGGGACCAGTGGCCATGATCTTAGTTTTTTGGATGTTGAACTTCAGACCATTTTTTGTGCTCTCCTCTTTCACCCTTATTAAGAGGTTCTTTAATTCCTCCTCACTTTCTGCCATCACAGTGGTATCATCTGCATATCGGAGTTGGTTGATATTTCTTCCAGCAATCTTAATTCCGGTTTGGGATTCATCCAGTCCTGCCTTCCGCACGATGTATTCTACATTTAAGTTAAATAAGCCAGGAGACAATATACAGCCTTGTCGTACTCCTTTCCCAATTTTGAACCAATCAGTTGTCCTATATCCAGTTCTAACTGTTGCTTCCTGTCCCACATATAGATTTCTCAGGAGATAGAAAAGGTGGTCAGGCACCCCCATCTCTTTAAGGACTTGTGGTCGACACAGTCAAAGGCTTTTGCACAGTCACTGAAGCAGAAGTAGATGTTTTTCTGGAACTCTCTGTCTTTCTCCACAATCCAGCTCCAAAATAGTTCCCATAGTGGCTGCTTTATATAAAAATATTAGTGTCTGTTAGATTAATTCTCCTTGCTGTGGCTGGTTTCAGGGCAGACAAAGTAGATGCTAACCAAGTTAAAGCATTATAAAAAAATAACATGACCACAACCACTAAAAACACATGGTTACAAGATTCTGAAGCTGTGAAAATGAGCTTTTATCACTAGTATTTCAAGCATGGTTCTTTTCTGTGTTGCAGTTTAATGGGTCCTACAGACATTGTTATACTCCAGTTCCCTTTAAGCACTAGACTGCCCAGCCAATGGAGATGCACAATGGGACTTGTAGTTCATCAACATATGGAAGGCCAATAATTTTGCACTGCTTCTCTGAATAAAACTTAGTAGAACACACCTTTGCTTTGATAGGTTTTGAAATTCTGTTGCAAAGGTTCTGAAGGTTGTTCTTCCTAACATTTTGCCAGTCTCTGTGCTACTCCTGTCCTCTGAAGATGCCGGCCACAGAGACTGGCAAAATGTTAGAAAGAACAACCTTCAGAACAATAACAAAGAGCCCAAAAAACCCACAACAACCATTAGATCCTGGCCATGAAAGCCTTCGTGAATACACAAATAATTTCATTTGCGGTAATCTCCGAAATGACTTCTCCAATTTCAGAAATCTTGGATGAAGCAATTTGAAAGAGAAAAACTCAGCAGTTGACAGATGGGGATGAATTACACACTTGTCTGATACAGAAAACTGAGGATCTAATACTGGAATCTTTTTCCTGAAGCTACAGTTCACTAAGTGAGCACCAGTGTGGATTTTTGAAAAATAACATACCACACAAATGTAGTTTCACATTTTTTAAAAAAGGAAGGAAGAAAGATAGCACCGTGTGACCTTTTAAAATAGAGTGACATCTCATTTCCTTTGCCTTTATCATTTTAAACCCCTGGAGTGAAACTCTCAAATAAAATCAAGCATATCTGCAGTGTTTCTGCTTCTTTTGTGTCTGCCATTATCTTTGCACTTTCCCAACATATAGTTTTTTCACAGCTTCAGTATCACCGCATAATTTCACAGCCAACTAATAAGGAAAGGGGAGCACCAACAACCAGAGCCCAAGAGAAGACTGACCAAAGTCATTTTGTTGTCTGAACTAAAGGACAAATTGTCTCCTCCTTCCACTCAAAAGCCGGTATCCTGTTATTAATCCCAACTACAGTACAGTGGGGTCTTGACTTGAGAACTTAATCCGTATTGGAAGGCAGTTCTCAAGTCAAAAAGTTCGCAGGTCAAATCTGCAATTCCCATAGGAATGCATTGAAAGCCATTTGATCCGTATCTGCTCTTTTCCGTCCATAGAAACTAATGGGAAGCTGCTATTCCGCCTTCGACCACTAGAGGGGGATATTTTGTTTCTTTTTTTCTTAGGTCAAGAAAGGTTCAGGGAAGGCAGGGAAAATACAGTCCAGGCAGTACAGTACCAGGCAGTCTGAAGACTGTCTCCCAATCCACTCTCTAAACGCTGGGAGGAGTGAGGAAGCAGACAGGCACCCTTTTCACTGGCCAACAGTTAACTGAAAGTTCAAATTTTGCACTTTCCCTGCCTCCCACGTGGTTTTTTTTCAGTTCTTAACTCAAATCTAAGTACGTAAGTCAAGTCAATATTTTCCTATGAGAGCGGTTCGTAAGTCAAAATGTTTGCAACTCGGGCAGTTCGTAAGTCAAGACCCCCCTGTAGAATGGTCGACACAATGCATGACATATGAACATCCAACATTCAAGTCTTCTCCAGTGGGAATAGTGGTAGGATACTGTGTCAGAGCTTGGAAAACTTACTTTTTAAGAGTTAGTTCCCAGCAAGTATGTACAGAAGCTGGCCAGAGAGGTAGTTGAATTACCTTCAACACTGCTGACAAGACATATTCTTCACCAAACCTGAGAGTAGCAGGCTGGCTTTGGAGTCTCCACAAGGCACAAACTGCTCTGTATTCACAACCTTTTTCCACCCCACCATTCCCCTTTCCCAACACCTCACCACCTGAGGCAGATATCTCACTGCATCTCATGATAAAGCTGCCCCTGGTCCAGGACAGGCAGCATCCGCTTCACTGGCCTTTTCGGGTAGGTGATGGTGAAATGCTGTAAAAGGAAACAGCCCACCGCTGCTTCCATCAGACCTGACCAGGAGGTGTAGGGGCAGAGGATAAGGATCAGCATCAGTGTCTCGCTGCCTCTTCCCACCTCTGAGGCTGACAAAGATG
This sequence comes from Pogona vitticeps, assembly GCF_051106095.1. Classification (NCBI taxonomy): domain Eukaryota; kingdom Metazoa; phylum Chordata; class Lepidosauria; order Squamata; family Agamidae; genus Pogona; species Pogona vitticeps. The sequence goes on along the minus strand of NC_135783.1, from coordinate 61,385,987 downwards.
GGGAGCAGCCAGAGAGGACTCTCAGCAGGCAGACTCTGACTCCCAACAGCCACAATCTGCCTGCCAGGAGACTCGTGATACCCAGAGACTCTAACCCTGAGCCTGGGAACCAGATGCCTCATTTGGATTTCAGACCTTGTTGGACTAAATGAATAACTTATTCGGAACTCTCCTGGGTTTAGGAACTCTGGATTGCCCCACTCTGCAGGATTCTGCCCAAGAAAAACTAACCAGGACAGATAGTCCTGCCTTTGGCTCATCTCTGAGTTACACTGACACATAAAGAAGCCATATTCTTTCATCGGCACAGACATCTAGGTCAGCTATACACAGGTTTCACCAAAATCTGCATTGCTCTATGAAATCCCCAGTCATCATTTTAAAAATTATTATATTTGTTTTACATAAGGCAGATGGGCAGTCCCTGTGAGATGGGGGCACACTGAGAGCTAACTAAGTACTGAATCCACCCTGGTGGCAGCAAAATAATTATTTGTTTCACATAAACAAGACATGCCAGGATCACACACCTTGTTTTTAACAGAGATCATGCCTCCAGGAAGCCACAAGGAAACGTGATTCATATTCAAATCAAGATGCCCATTTCATGTGCATCTTGTTTGTATGCCAAAAAATGTAGTAAACTTGTCAGTGCTGCCAACTAGGAATAGTAGCAAAAAGATGTTACTTTTTAAACAGGTAAACTAGAGCTGTAGTTTTGTTTCTAGGAGGGATGACATTTCCAGGAGGCTTCAAAGATGTGCGATCCATCACAAACCTTGTTTGCAGCAGTGGCATGAGAAGGGCCCATGCTGTCAACTTCCTCCATTAGGTACAGCCGTGTTGTTTCCCTTCCACCAAGTGCTAGTACAGGTCATACACACACTGCTGTCCTCCTGTGTCTTTGAGCCATCATCTCAGGTGGGTTCTAGTCCTTCAGTTCATCCCCTCTGTTGATCTACTTCTAAGCCAATTGGCATAAGAGCATCAGTACATCCATTAACTGGCAGTGTATACGTGTGTATACATTTTTTTTATTCCTTGAAAAATGACATTTTTTGCCTGTGCCTTTCCATTTTTTGCAGTAGCTCATATCAGTAAAGAGAATGTCTCAATGATGTTACATCTTTCTTCCTTTGCTGTATCTTTGATTCTTTCTTTGGTATGGAAATCCAACCCTTGTAAGGCAGCTTAGTATCAGGCAACTCTTTCAATTTCCATGTACAGACCTAGGAATTCCTATGTGGGTGGCATTGGGCCTGATGTTTCAAAATCCTCCCCAATGCGAACAGTTTATATACACATTCAAGTATCCCCAAAGTATAATTAACCCATCCTGGATTGCAGCTCCTATCATCCTAACCTGTATGACTAGTGAGCTGGGATGCTGGCAATAGTATTTCATCAACATCTGGAGGACACCGGTTCTTGACCCCTAGGGGCACAGTGCCAAGGTGTCCACTTATCCATTAACTAATTGCTCCACTCCTTTGCACTACTCACTTATGGTCTAGAAGCAACTTGACTTTACACATTAAGCAATTTCAGTCTGTATTTTTGAGAAAGCTGCTTGGGGATATCAACTGCCCACCCACAATATAATAATGACAGAAAAGCCATAACTGGTGCAGATGAGATTGGTTCTAGGTCTTGAATTAACTGAACTATGAATCCCAGAACTTGGAGTATCATGTATTATCATTTAACACAAGGGCCTTGAGGAGATACCACTTGGTTCTGTGAGTGCTACCAGGCTCTTTGCCATGCCCTGCAGTCAGAAATGCACAAATAACCCCAATTCAGTACTTATTTATACATTTGTTGGAAGGCAGTGCACATCCCATGAAACTACAGCTAGAATGTGGAAAAAATTCTTAATTGGACTATAACTCCCAGAATCCTATGGTCAGCAAGGCCCATCCTGGCCAAAGAATTCTGGAAGTCCACTTTATTTATTTATTTATTTATTTATTTATTTATTTATTTATTTATTTATTTATTTATTTATTTATTTATTTATTTATTAGATTTGTATCCCACCCATCTAGACTATGTCTACTCTGGTCAGCTTACAGTAAGTAACTTTCCCAAGCTATAGGACTAGCCTTTAATGCAGGGGTGTCCAACCTTTCACCTTCCCTGGGCCACATTAGAAGATGAAAATTTGGTTTGGGCCACACATAAATTTGGTTTGGGCCGCATGGGGGGGCAGCCCTAGCCATCCTCCGCAGCCCCGCTCCAAGTGCGCTTACCGGCAGCTGCGATCTCAGACAGCAGAGGCTGCCAGCTTCGACTCCGGTGGCTTTATGGGGCTGGGAGGGGGTCCACCTATTGACGGGGATGGTGCAATGCAGTCACACAGCCCCCCTCTCCCCTCCCCTCCCGCTCCTTCCTTCCTTCCCTCTCCCCCCCCCCCCGTTGTGACGTGCCCCAGCCGCATTCTGGCCGCAAGTGCCGGCAGTGTAACTTGAAACTTTGGAATTTCTTTAAAAATAAAAAATTGCACTGGGCCGCATTATGAGCTGACCTGGGCCGCATGCGGCCCTCGGGCCGCAGGTTGGACAAGTCTGCTTTAATGTCTTTTCTAAAAATAACTTATTAATCATACTAACATTCATCCATCATAACAAAGTGAACAAAATGTACAATGCAAACATGCCTTACTACTGTTGAAAAATACAAGGGCTTGTTAATTTCTGCCTCTACCCTCTGCTAAATTCCATTGTATTTGAAGCCTCAAGATAAACTAAGAAAATAGAAATAAAAAAATACAGTCTAAACTCTTCTATTTCTATCATCCCCACTCTTCTCCACTTTTCACCTTGAACGTCTAGTGTGTGAATAGTTCATGTAAGGCTTATAGGCCATGATCATCACTACACACTGCTGAAGACTTCCAGACAGTGATAAGGAACAGGGATGATTCTATTGGATAACTACAGTATCCAGTAAGATAGAATATCAAACCTACAAGGTACAGGTAATTAGTTAAAAGACTAAATGACTAGATAGTTTGACTTCCACAGCCTGTTTTGCTTGATCTGCACCAGAGACAAGAAACACTCTCTATTCACTGGACAAATTAGTCAGCAAATTAAGTGGTGGGGTTTTCTGGATTACAACATCCAAAAAAACACAAATGCACACACCTCTACCAGTCATTATTCAGATTACTGAAGGTTACACTAATGTTGATGTGCTAGCCTGGGAAGAAGCCGGTGAATTATAGCAACAACTGCTTTGGCAGGAAAAAGTGTGTTATCTTTTAACCACTTAAAGCCAGTTGCATTGTAAATATTTGATGCAATTCTTATAATGCACAACATAACCTTTAAAAAATTTCACATGATCTAAATCCATCAAAGAGCTGTTCTTGTGCTCTTTCGTTGGCTACGAGATGGGCAAGGATACACAGAATAAAGAGTGATGTGTTCTCCTATCTGCTGCTACCATCCTTCCTCAGAGGAAAAGGAGATCAAGGCCTTGATGTTTTGGAGTCAACTGGCTGGAAGAAAAGATAAGTTGGTTTACTGTTAAGTCCTCTGTGTTTAAGAAGCTTGTAAAACCTGAAGTCCCATTCACTGACTCCAGATAAACTGAACACAGAAGTGGTGAAATTTCTATCAGTATAAATTTCAGTGGACACTTTCTTGGTGTGTAACAGTTTGCCTGATCTGTTTTAGGGAAGAAGGTGATGCTACCTTTAAAACAAACATCTCCCTGCTCAAAGATTATACCTTGCAGCTACCGTTTAGCACTGCAGTCAAACTATAATACAGTACTGAAGGCAAAGAATGAATGAGGTATGCAGACTGTTAATTGCCCTTCATCCCCAATAAGTGTATTTTCCCAGATCCATCATATGAAGACTTGTAGCTACAATTAAAAAGTGTTCAAGATCACCTGCAAACTACAGAGGGTCCTTTATAATTAAATTGAATTTCTATAAGCATCATGGGGACAATGTAGTAGAAAACCCTGATTTCAACACATGCACAAACATACACATGAACATCCATGCTCATATGTGGGCAATCTGGGCAGGCACACACACAGTTACAATACAACTCTCCCCAGTACAGTTTCTTGCATGTGTTAAACTACAACCCCTATCATCCCCAGCCAAGAGGGCCCCAAATGTGCTGCCCAGGGTGATGGGGTTGAGACAGAAAAAAGCTGCTGGGATTTTTAAAAATGTTATTACATCACAACTTCTCAGCCTGTGAGGGAAGGCAAACCAGATAGGAGCTTGGAAAGATTAATGCCTTAGGGGATCCCATTCTGGCACATAATCTGCTAATTATTCTGCCAGTGTTAATGAGCACATACTACCTTTTTTTTCCTTCACAGCTAAATACCTCATGAAAACTTGGGGGTGTATTCATCAAAATATATGGAACGAATATAACAAGAGAGAAAAACATCCCCCCCCCAATTTGTTAAAGCATTTTGAGTACATAAATGTCAAATAAAAAGAAACATGTCATACTGGCTGCCTTCTGCAGGGAGCACATTCATTCCACTTTCCAAAGCACAGCCCGCTATTTGAGGGCATCCTCTAACTGCAGGTTTGACATGTCCAAATGAAATTTAAACATCAAGAACTATCAAAAAGGTAGCAGGGACCCAGAAATTGGTTAGTGTCTGGATAGCAAACACAGATCACTAGGTCACCATTTCCCCCACTATTGTCAGTTGTTCCGTATTTCTACTGAAACTGTGGTAATTAATTCTAAAACATCATCTATGCCTATAAATGAGAATATACAGATTATGGGGGAAATTGCAGCCTTCTTTTCTTTCGGCGCAATGCATAATTAATTGCCCTGTCGGGCAACTTTCACTGTCTATATTGGTGCATGTCTGTTCCTCCTGGCCTTGAAGATTAACCTCTAACCCAGCCATTCTCAACCTTTTTTGGCCATGGCCAGAAATGCAATATGAAGGAAATATAGACATAATCAGGATTGTATAAATCACATAAAGAACCTTATAAATTACTGCGGAAGTTGAGTCATGGCAACTGGACTTCTTTCTTACTAGGCTGAAACATTTCACTACTCATCCAAGTAAATTCTTCAGTCTGAAGATGCTATAGGATGATTAAGGAAACATTTCAACATTTCAACCTAGCAAGAAAAAAGTCCAGTTGCTAACTTCCAGATAACCTCACCTGGATGACAGAATAATTGTTTCCAGTCTGTGGTCCACTTCAAATGTGCCACACCCTCCCCATTGAGAATGGCTGCTCTGACCCATTAGAATTCATCTAGAGGTCAAACTTTGTCTCTTGTAATTCAGACAGGATAGTGCTTTTCATCACAATACACAGAGTTGATCTGCTTATCCATGCCAGAGTGTTCATTTCGCCACCTACCGCATTTTTCCATGTATAAGACGACCCCCACTTTTCCAACCTCAAATAAGAAAAATGGGGGTTGTCTGCTTCATTTCTACTTCGGGTAAGCCCCACAGGGCTTAGGAAGTGGGTAAAGCAGCCATGAAAGGGCTGCACAATCAAAGGGCAAGATCCTCTTGTACTCACTACCATCCACAAAATGATACAAAGCCAGGGAAAATTCCAGAAGATGATTTTTTTTTTCATCAGTTAACAACTTCTCACACAAACACAATCTTCAGGGCTGTTTTTCAACAAGTGTGAATGGTTTCACATTTCAGAACATTCTTGCTTGTAAGCCTGTTCCATGCTTGCTCGGTTTATTAAAAAATTCACTGTTTTACTCTTTTGAAATGCCTTTTTAGAGGATTATTCTTTCGGCCCTTACAGCCTGGATTCCTTGCAAAAGGGGTAAAAATGTGGGTGGGACCAACCATTATCTTGCGTATGGATTCAAATGTAAGTTGCCGAGAAAATGTGAAATATCATGGATATCCTCTCCCGATCATAACTCAAAAACTTCTTGCCAAAACCTCCCAAAATTTGATACAGAGTAAGATGAAACTTTCTGTGCTGAATTGGGTGCTGATCCATTATAAAAGTTACAATGTTTTGCTTGAGCTACCCCTGTTTTCAGAACTGCTTTGTAGAATGTTGTTTGCCATGGACAAGCTATTGCTTGTGAGACACAAACATACTTACGACACTTTGCAAAGGATTACTAGCAAATGTGCCACCCTGTCTTTTCCTCTGAGCTGATGTGATCTTTCTCATGAAATTGAATAAACTCTGGAATTTGTGACTTAATCACATTGTGCTGAAAAATCTGTTATAGAGCCTCTTCCCTCCTGTGTTACTATATAGGTATTACCGTCAACGTAGTTATTAAAGGAAATTGTATTTGTGAGCGATGTCTGGATAGTTTTTCCACTCTGTTTTCTACTGAAAAATGTCATCAGAGGCTACCAGTTCAGTGGGAGAACAGCCCAGGGAGGGATGAGAAATTGTCTGCTTAACCCTTTCCCTCCTGCAATTAGTCCACTTAAAATGATGCTCCCAAGCAGATTTTCTTCGAGAGACTGGCAACCAAATGAAAAAAATTAAACAATTTGGAGTGGGAAGAGAGGCGGCCTCTGCTGCCACTCTCTCTCTCTCTCTCTCATGATCCGAGCTTCCCAAACTGCTTTTCATGAAAAACAAACAACCATATAAATAGAACAGGAGAATTGTGTCTTCTGCCCATTGTGCATTTTGGCACTTGATGTTGGTGGAGTCAAGAGATGTGTGTTGCTTGTTCACAACAACGCCAGCTGGGTCGAATGCTCTTTCATAAGGCACTGGTGTGGCTGGGATACACAAAGTTTTCTTTGTCTGAGCTGCATTCACTCAGGCAAGCGTGCTTTGGGGAACACAACAAGGGTTTGTTCAATCAGCCTAGTGACTTTCCCAATTAACAGCTCTGCTTTTTTTAAAGCTGCAATTAAAGCATTACTTGATCAATTGCACTGATATACTGATTAAGCCTGCAGTATGACACAGACTCATTAAGAAATGTCTTCCATGGAACTCAGTAGGACTTAACTTCTGAATTTAAAGAGTGTTCCAAATGAGGCTGAAGCTTCCCAGAGAACTTGCAGTGTGTGCTTCTTGTGGCCCACGGAGACAAAATCACAGCCACTTCAAGGATTTCAAAGGGATGGATGCATACTTATATACATAATGGGTCATGTATTAAGTCACAGAGTGCCTGTGATTTGGAGCTAGAAATCATTTTGTGTTCCAGAGATCTGATTCAAACAGACTTTCATGACTAATCAATCATATGTGCAAATGAAGCCTGTGCTTACCTCCCCATGACCAATCACAAAAGAAAACAAACTAATTTGCAGACTGCAGGGAGGCAAAGAACTCCTGCTGCAACAGGCATTCTCAGAACTGAAGGATTTCCCTCTTCTAACAGAGACAATACAGTAAATGCATATGGTTTGGCCATCAGTTTTTATCGCCTTCATATCTTCCTCCTTCAAGCACAGATGCAGTTATGTAGTGCCAATATTTATCCAGTTAATGGAACATAGAAAAGTTCGGGGGGGGGGGGGGCGCACAGGAGATGCAACTCCTAGAATCTTGAAGCCAGGACGGCCAGCTTTTGAGAGTTGTGGTCCAGAGGAAGGAGGAGGCTGAACTGTCCCCTCTCCAATTTCTCTTAGCAACAGAGGGAGAGTTTTTCCCTCCTCCTTCACATCTGTAACCTCTTTGGAAGCCCTCTGCACATGCCCATAATTCTATAACCATGATCATCATCTTAGAACTGCAGACTAGGAAGGGATCCTATGAATGGTTGAGTCCAGCCAGCAGTCATGGAAGCACAGTAGGGAGTATCAGAGCTAAAAGAAAGCATTTTCTCAGCTTATTGGGGTTGGGGGGGAGAAGAGATTGTGCAGAAGATTGACATGTCTCATAACTGTGGGGTTAACCTTTACCTCTCCAGTTTTAATCTCCCTTGAAAATCAGCCACTGTTTAACAATTCAGTTGAGAGTAAGGGGAAAAAACTTTCCATGAGTACAAACAGACCTGCAGGCAATCCCTGGGAGACAGACCCAGGGCTGGTGGCCAATGAGCTGAGGCCTAGTGATACACTTGGAGTCCTGGCCCCCATTGTTGGCAGGGTGTACAGTAATATAAATTACATGATCGAATGTGTGAGTCAGGTCTCAGCTTTTGCTGTTCTCTATGGACATTATTCCCAGCTGACAATGCACAGCGAGTTCCCATGCAATCAAGCCAGCAGCGTATTGCTCAAGATAAGCACTTGGGCTCATTCAGGTTGGGCATGCAAAACACGCTTTTCTAGTTTATCACTCTGCTTGTTGCTTTCCCACATATTGACACAGAGACTTAAAGACTTCTTTTAAAGGTCAAGAGCCTCGTTCTTTTTTATTGGTGTGAATGCTCAATTGGACAGGAGAGGTTTTCTGTTGTGAAGGTAGGATAATTAGTTATGTCCTTATAGTAATGACAGTAAAAATAAATAGCCATTATTATTACTGTGGTGAATATGAGTAACAACTAGAAATAAAATAGTCATGCATTTTTAAGAGAAAGATGTGGAATATCTGTCTCATCATAATTTTAATTCATGTTAAATAATAAAGATTTGTAAGAAATCTCTGGCAGATATGAAAACCATTTCCCCATCTATCCTCTAGTAGCGCGTATAGTGTTAGACTGAATTAAGCGTCTGCAGGCATACAGCAAGAGACAGACAGGGAGGAAGGCAAAGCAAGGAGAGAAGGACAGACTGGTGCATATCACAGTTCAGGAACAGGTGTTTTGTAAGATCAGTGCCTCTCAATTGACCAGCCAGGCCGAAAACATATTCAGATATTTTGCTTTACACCAGTCATAGTTCACAACATAATATATGTTCCTATGAAAATTCACTTCTCCCCCACCTATGGTGGGGGTTGCAGCTAAACTAAGGGAAATAGAGAAGTCTGGAAGGGTAGATGATATTATAACCCCTGGTTTCCCTAAATCACTTGGCACGGAAGAAGACAAAAGAGAAGTGGAGACTCTTTTTAGTAGTCTATGTGGCCAACTCTACAGCTAACTCTTAAGCACTGATTGTATGTGATTGTTCACAGCAAGAGCTTTTCCAAACTCCTGTCATTTGCAAATTGACTTTCTTTGTTATGTGATTGGTCACCAGGTGGAAAATATTTCTTTCTTTTTACCTGTCTCTATTTCTTAGAAAGTGAGGAGGAATTAAAGAACCTCTTAATGAGGGTGAAAGAGCAGATTGCAAAAAATGGTCTGAAGCTCAACATAAAAAAAACGAAGATCATGGCCACTGGTCCCATCGTCGTTGTTTAGTCATGTCCGACTCTTCATGACCCCATGACCAGAGCACACCAGGCCCTCCTATCTTCCACTGCCTCCCGGAGTTGTGTCAAATTCATGTTGGTAGCTTTGATGACATTGTCCAACCATCTCATCCTCTGTCCTCCCCTTCTCCTCTTGCCTTCACACTTTCCCAACATCAAGGTCTTTCCCAATCCGCTCATGGATTGCTGCCTTGTCGTGGCGAAGGGGCTTGAGTTACTCAGAGAAGCTATGGGCTATGCCGTGCAGGGCCACCCAAGAGGGACAGGTCATAGTGGAGAGTTCCGACTAAACGCGATCCACCTGGAGTAGGAAATGGCAATGCCACTCCAGTATCTTTGCCAAGAACACCCCATGATCAGAAACAAAAGACTGGTCCCATCACCTCCTGCCAAATAGAAGGGGAAGATATGGAGGCAGTGACAGAGTTTACTTTCTTGGGCACCATGATCACTGCAAATGGCGACCGCAGCCACGAAATTAAAAGACGCCTGCTTCTGTGGAGGAAAGCGATGACAAACCTAGACGGCATCTTGAAAAGCAGAGTCATCACCTTGCCGACAAGGGTCCGCATAGTAAAAACTATAGTTTTTCCAGTAATGATGTATGGAAGTGAGAGCTGGACCATAAAGAAGGCTGACCACCAAAGAATTGATGCTTTTGAATTGTGGTGCTGGAGGAGACTCTTGGGAGTCCCCCAGACTGCAAAGAAAACAAACCTATCCATTTTGCAGGAAATCAAGCCTGAGTGCTCACTGGAAGGACAGATCCTGAAGATGAGGCTCCAATACTTTGGCCATCTCATGAGAATACCGCCTGGAAAAGACCCTGATGTTGGGAAAGTGTGATGGCAAGAGAAGAAGGGGACGACAGAGGATGAGATGGCTGGACAGTGTCACCGAAGCTACCAACATGAATTTGACCCAACTCTGTGAGGCAGTGGAAGGCAGGAGGGCCTGGCGTGCTCTGGTCCATGGGATCATGAAGAGTCGGACACGACTAAACGACTAAACAACAACAAATTTCTAAGACACAAAAGACTAGATCATTCTAATGATGAGTTACTTGTAACACATCATTTCACCCTAAAATGGAATGAAAGATACAAGATGAGAATTTGGATTTCTGTGCTGATCAGAATGGGCAGAATGGTGGGAAATAGGAGACAATATGATCAGCCATTATCTGAGCAATGATGGAGAGGGATTTAAAAAAGAGAAAGAGAGAATGAGTCAAGGTCAGCCAGGAAGGTCAGGAGGAGCATTCTTCAAAAGAACTGCTGCTGCTGTTGTTACAAATGTTTAATGCAGGGGTTGGTAATTATGTGGCCCATGGGCAAGATGGAGCCCTAGCCCATTCTACCCTGGTTAGGACCCTGCCCTGGCTTTTTAAAACAAAAGAGCCTCCCTTCCAGAGGCAGAATGAGGGGAACTCTAGCATTGCTCAGTAAAGTAACAGATTTTTGAACGGCAGGAAAGGGATGAGAAACCAGTTGGATTTTCTGCTTCATCTTGGCTAATCTTGGGTTTTGTGAACTTTAACTTTGGGAATAATGCAGAGAGCACTATATGTTGTTCCGCCTTAGGCAGGAAAAGGTATTTGACTAGCATCCTATCAGGGAAGGCTTGGGGGCAGGACTCTGCCTGCCCCAAGCCATAACTTGGGGGAGGCAGTGTGCATGTATGTACACATGTACATGTGTGCATGTGTGTGATCATCAGATGGTGATGATGACTGTAGCATCACCCTGCTCATGAGTATTTATGTTCAGATTTGCATGCCCCAATAGGAGTTGGTGGAGGCGGAGTTAAGTGGGAGAGAAGAAAAGGAGGGAAAGAGAAAGGGAGAGTGAGGGGAGATGAGAAGAGAGAAGGTTGTTTTAGCTCAGAGTTGACATTGACTTGACTTTTATCACTTGTAACAATAAACAATTTCTACTTGGTTCTTAAATGATACTGTGGCATTTGCCCAGGTCATGAATATTCATATGCTATTTGCGTAGACCAATGGGAATGCTGAAGGGGCAGAGTCATGAGGTATAAGAGACTCAACTGGAGGAGACATACATAGATAGGGTTTTAAGATACTGTATGGTTTTGAGATGGAGAATTAGAGTGTTAGAGCGTTGAGACAGTTTTGGTGTTTGGACAAGAGAATGGTGGTTGAGGGTGATAAAGAAGACTGTTTGTTCTGTCAACACCTGTATCAATAAACAATTTCTATTTGGTTCTTTTAAAATGACATATGGCCTGGACCTTGATTATTAATAATAGGTATTGTTGATGAAATCAACTGGTGGCATGTAGCGTGAGCTCCTAGTTTGGTGAAACAATCAGGGGTCACGTGGAATGATGACAGATTCATTGCCCAGACCTCTGTCATTAATAGTGAACAATGTTGATGTAATAGTGAACAATGTTGACGTAGTGTGCACCTTTGCTTGGTGAAACAACCAAGGGCCATGTGGGAAATGTAACAAATTGGTGACATAATGGAGGGATCCAAAACAATCCAGTGTGAAATTAAATTTTCTTGAGTCTGGAGGGGGAAAGGGTTAGGATCTGTGGCGTAAGAAGTGGTTACCCATTAGAGTCTTGTGGAACACTTAGTTTTGGAGCTTCTGAACCGAAGTCCGGGGAATCTCAAGAAAAGGTCCTTTTGGCTCTTGTAAAGAAAAAGAACCAGTCCAATTTAATAAATTGTATTGTTTATGCTGCCCGGACGAAGTAAAAAGTTGGTTATGGAGGCACAGGTTGAGCTCCAGGGTGCTGAGGGAAATGGAAACCCTCACATTAAAAGTGATGAAGAAACTGAGAAACCAGTAATAATTGCCTCAGAAGGAGAAAATATCCAAAGCTCCCACGATTTTGAAAATGGAAGACAGAATAGGAATTCAAACTGAAGGCACTTGAATGAAAAACCAATAAGAATTGGAAAAAGAAAAAATCAGAGAAGTTGAAAGGCAAATGGAAATGCAGTTCCAAATTGAGATTAAAAAATGGAAATAGCTGCCCATAATAATAATAATTCCAGTGTGGGAAATCCCTCAATTATTCATCTAAAGAAATTTCCCCAGTATCAGAAAGGAGATTGTCCTGAATCTTTCTTGATTTCCTTTGAGATAACCTGTTGGGACTTAGATGATGAAAGGATGATAATTTTAAGGTCACAGATGGGGAAGTTTTAATTGAGATCTATTCACAGATGCCTCTTGAACAAGCTAGAGTTTTTGTGGCTTACCGAAAGATAGTGTATTCCCGATTTGAAATTAATTCGGAGCATCTCAAGAGAAAATTTTGTTTAATTTCAAAGAAACCTAAGGAGTGTTTTGCTCAATTTCGGGCACGTTTAACTCAGTATCTTAACAAGTGGCTAGAACAGGAATGGGTCACCTCCTTAGACCAAATGAGAAATGTGTTTGGATTAGAACAATTTTATTCAATTTTACCAAGGGAGTTGCATTATCTTGTCAAGGACAAGGATCCTAAACATGTGCAACAGGTGTCTCAATATCCTGATTCTATTAGTGGGATCAAAGAACCTCAATTCTCTGAGGTAAAAATTGACAGAAAAGTTAGGTACGACAGTAAGAGAGCATCCCCATCCAGAAAAAATGACCTCAGTCATACTCAAGTTAAGAAAAGCCATTTTAAAGCAAGACCTTCATTCTCAGAGCAAAGTCTACTGAGATCGAATAACCCTGAGGAAAAAGTTAATAAATCCCTTTACTCGGAACACAGGGCAAATAACCAATGTTACGCTTATGGTAACAAAGGACATTTTTGGTCCCAATGTGACACTCATAAAAATAAAAATTTCAGTCAACCTAAAAAAGTATTTTGCCTTCAGCCATCAGCAGTTGAGGCCTCTAACGCAGTGGTCCCCAACCTTGGGCCTTCAGATGTTCTTGGACTTCAACTCCCAGAAATCCTAGCCAGCAGAGCTGGTGGTGAAGGCTTCTGGGAATTGTAGTCCAAAAACATCTGGAGGCCCAAGGTTGGGGACCACTGCTCTAACAGCTGCACTGTTGCTAAGGGAACGGACTTGGCAGAGAGCCCAGAGCTTTCCAAGGGCAGAGTGATACAATGTTATTTAATCAAGTGTGATCAAAACTTACTGGAAAGCTCTGGTGAAATTATTTTAATTGATGGTAAAAAGTATCTAAGAATTCAGGACACTTGTTCCCAAGTAACAAAAGTATCTAAGAATTCAGGACACTTGTTCCCAAGTAACTATCTGTCACCCAGACATAATTCCTAAAGAAAATATAATGGAGCAGGAGAGAGTTACCCTCAAAGGGATTAGTTCTGATTTTGTAGCATTGCCAATGGCTAGAGTAACCTTGAATTACCATGGGTGGTCTGGTATATGGAAAGTAGCTGTGTCAGATCAAATCCCAGCTCCTTGTCTGATTGGTTTGGATCTCTCAAAGCATGTGCAGAGTGTTTGCATGGTAACCCGCTCTCAGGGGAGGCAGATTGTAGCTGCTAAGGAAAGCATGGGAATCCCAACCACTGAAACTCTTATTGAAAGGCCCAGTTTAGGTGAACATCCTGAAATAATGGTAACTGCTGATTTGGTACTGATGAAAAATCCTAATAGTTCCTCCTTTATTAAGGAACAAAAGGAAGATAGCACCTTAAATGACTGCTTTGAAAAAGTTAAGGAGAATCCTGTTCCACTGTCCCCTGAACATCCAGAGAGGTACAGTGGTGCCTCAACTTACGAACATCCTGACTTACGACCAATTCGAGTTATGACCAGTTCGGGACGCAAAATTTTGCTTCGACCTGAGACTGGCGCTTCGAGTTACGAACTGAAAAAAGGTGGGGAAGCTAGGGAATTTGAACTGCTTTCAGTTAACCATTGGTCAGTGAAGAGGCTGCTTCTCTGTAGTTCTTTCACCCCAGCGGTTAGAGAGTTTGGGTTCAGAGAGACGGGCAGACTGCCTGGTACTGTACTGTACTGTTGTTTTTGGCATTTTTGTTTTTTTAAATGTTTGCTTTTGGGATTATTGTTTTTTGCTTTTTGACTTTCTTTTTTAAAACATAGAGACTGCCTATTCTGGGTGAGTACTGTATGTACAGGGTTTTTGCAGTGTGGGTTTGGGTGGGGGGGAGTTACGTTTCTGTGCTCTGATGAGTCTTGCAGTGTGTAGTTGTAGCATTTTTAGTCCTTGCTAGAATTTTGTATTTTTTTTAATTATGTGGCTCCTAGGGTTTGTGTACTGTGATCTCTCTTTTGTTTTAAAAGGTGTTTGGTTTAAAAGGTGTTGGTTTAAAATGTGTGGGTTTAACATGTGTGGGTTTAAAATGTGTTTTAGACTCCAAAGTCTCCCCCCTCATTGTCTTCTGTCTCTCTGTCTCTCTCTCTCTCTCTCTCTCTCCTGTCTCTTTTTGTGCTTAAAAGCACAAACCTTTGTCTGAGGGGTCTGTGTGCCCCAGTGATGACCTTCTTTCTTTCCTCTTTTCCCCATTGTTCCCCCCTCCCTCCTTTCCTGCTTTTTTTAAACCTAAGTCATCTTAGGTTTTTAAAAAAGTCTCCCTGTAGTGGTAGTGGACAGATTAACTGCTTTTCCATTAGTTCCTATGGGAACGAATGCTTTGACTTGCGACCGGCGCCTTGAGATACAACCAAAAATGGCCGGAATGGATTAATCGTATTTCAGTGCATTCCTATGGGAAATGGTGCTTTGGTTTACAACCATTTCAAGTCACAACCATCTTCTGGAATGGATTAAGTTCATGAGACACCACTATATTGTGTAGACTAAGACCTGTTGTATAGGGAGGTTTTAATGGCACCTTGTAGGGGTGGAGAACGGCCCCACAATCAGCTAATTGTCCCTGTTAAATACCGAGAAAAGATTCTGGAAAAAGCATACAAAGATGTATTTGGAGCACACATGGGTGTCTCTCACACTAAGCAAAGTGTTGCACAGAATTTTTGTTGGCCAGGAATGGGACACCAAATTAAGCAATATTGCCAAACCTTTGATGCTTGCCAGAAGCAAGGCACTGGAAAAAACAAAACTAGAGCTAAACTATGCCTATTGCTTGTTATCTCAACCCCTTTCCAACATTTATGTCTGGACCTGGTGGGACCCCTACCCAGGGTGACTAGACGAGGTAATAAGTGTATTTTATCCATTATTGATTTTGCCTCCAGATACCCAGAAGCAGTCCCATGAAAAAACACAGAGACAGAAACTGTGGCGGATGCATTAATTAGTTTTATGTGCCGAATGGGTTTTGCATCAGAAATAATAACAGATTTAGGAACTTCCTTTATTTCCAAACTAATGAAGAGACTATGGCAGGTCTGTGGAATTTCCCATGTGATGTTGTTTCCTTACCACCCCCAAGTAAATGGGTCAGTGGAAAAATTTAACGGAACCTTAATGAGAATGATACGTGCATATGTGGTAGAGACCCCAAATGACTGGATAATAAATTACAACCAGTGTTATATGCTTATTGAGATATTCCCCAAGAAAGCACAAGTTTCAGTCCTTTTGAACTTTTGGTAGGTCGTAAAGTAAGAGGGCCTTTAGATTTGTTACGATAGAACTGGGAAGATTATAAAGAAAGGGACCCTAAGTTGATTGTAGAATACATGGATAATTTAATGAACACCATCAAAGATCCCTAGGGATAGCTGGGAAAAACTTAAAGGGGGCCCAAGGTAGCCCAGCTCTATCATAAAGACAGAAAGAAGAGGCATGTACTCTCCTGCAGAAACATGGGTTGCTGTTTTCGCACAAACCTGGAATTGCAAAAGGGGTAGTACACAGAATAGAGACTGGGAACACCCAGTCCATAACCATCACTCCTTTCAGAGTAACAGGTCCCTGTATAGAAAAGATTCACACAGAGCTGAGTGAGATGCTAAAAGCTAATGTTATTATACCATCCATGAGTCCTTGGGCTGCTCCTATAGTTTTAGTGGATAAACCAGATGGGAGCATCAGGTTCTGTGTGGACTATTGAAAACTAAATCATATTACCAAAGCATATGCTTACCCAATGCCTCACCTGAACGACCTTATTGAAACAATAGGGAAATGTCCATATATCTCCAGTTTGGATCTGACTAAAGAGTTTTGGCAAGCGCCCAGGGATCCTAAAGACTAAGAGAAAACAGCTTTTTGCAGTCCTTTAGGATTATACGAATTTCGAGTTATGAGTTTTGGCTTAAAAAATGCAGCAGCCACATTTCAAAGGCTGGTAGATAAAACCCTGTATGGCCTGAGAGAGTTCACTATGGCTTACATGGATGACATCAGTATTTTTAGCCAGACCTGGGAGGAACATAAATCCTATCAGGAAGTTGTGTTGCAAAAGTTACGTGATGCTGGTTTGATGATTAAAGCAGCTAAATATCAAATTGGGAACTCTGAAATAAGGTACCTAGGGCATCTAGTCGAAGGGGGGATGATCAAACCCCTAGATGCAAAGATAGAAGCTATTGATACTTGGCCCACCCTGACTTCTAAAAAGAAAATCCGAGTGTTCCTTGAGTTAGCCAGATATTACAGATGCTTTGTCCCAAAGTTTAGTGAAACAGCTGCTCCATTAACAAACTTATCCGGAAAGAAGCAAGCTGAAAACATCCAGTGGATGTCAGAGTGCCAGGTAGCCTTCGATCATCTGAAGAAGGTGCTGACTTCAAAACCTGTCCTTATTGCACCAGACTTCGACCATGAGTTCATCATTTAAATGGATGTGTCAAACGTGGGACTGGGAGCTGTGCTATGCCAAACAGATGACAGCGGGAGTCTACATCCGGTGAGTTACATAAGCAAGAAACTCCAACCTGGTGAGAGACATTTATCCACTAACGAAAGAGAGTGTCTAGCTATCGTATGGACACTGCAAAAGCTGAAGCCCTACATTTGAGGAATGCACCAACCATTCCCCTTTGGTGTGGCTAAGAACTATGAAATTTAACAGCAGCAAACTTATGAGATGGGCGCTGTTTTTTCAAGACTTTGATTTTGAAATCTGCATTGTAAAAAGATCTGAGAATGTGGTCGCGGACGCTTTGTCTAGAAGACCAGATGACTAGAGAAAATCGTTTTTCATTTATGTGTGTTCAATATTAACTGTTCCATTTGTGTAATAATTATGTGATATGCTTAAATGCAAAATTTGCTTGGATATTAATAAACTAAGAGGTAGGTACTGTGATAGTAAAAATAACGGTATGTATTCTTAGTGATGTAAGAGGTTAATATTTGCATTCTTCCATGAACCTTTGTTTGTTTATAAGGGAAAACTGTTACGTTTCCACTCCTGAAACAAACTAATTAAGGGAAGGGATGTAGTGTTCCCCCTGCTCATAAATATTTATGTTGAAATTTGCATGCACCAATAGGAGTCAGTGGGGGCGGAGTTAAATGGGGAGGGAAGAAAAGGAGGGAGAGAGGGAGAAGAGGAGGCGGATGAGAGTGGAGAAAGAAGGTTGTTTTAGTTGAGAGTTAATGACATTGACTTGGACTGTTATCACCTGTAACAATAAACAGTTTCTACTTGGTTCTTAAATGATATGTTGCCTGGACCTCTGTCATTAATAGGGAACAATGTTGATGTAATCAACTGGTGGCAGCTGAATGACACAAAGCATGTGCCTTTTACTTGGTGAAACAACCAAGGGCCATGCGGGAAATGTGACAATGATATATAAAAAATCTCCTCCATGCTAGTAATTATTTCCGAATTAACAAACATAAATTGGCAGAAACAAATGTTAGGCTACTTTGTGTCATATGCTCTTAGTCTCCAAATCTTTTATATGCCTGACAATGCCCCTGGCCAAAATCACTTCTGGTTCTAGACTTGAGAAATACAGGGTTAGACAAGAAGGTCATATTAATCTTCTGTACTAAAAAATGATTGAAACTACCAGTTAAGGCACCACAGGCAGTGATGTAGCATTTGCTGTTCCCAGAAACTGCACTAGAATAGAATCCCATCCCCGCCACCCTTAAGATCTGAAACTTCTTTAGAAACAGATTCACTTCCAGGAATGAAGGCAGGTGTTCTGCACCTTGTGGTGCATTGGTTAAAGTGCAGTATTGCAGTGAAGACTCTGCTCAAGACCTGAGTTCAATCCAGGGATCAGGTAGTTGGTTTGAGGTTGACTCAGCCTTCCATACTTCCAAGGCTGATAAACTGAGTACTCAGATTGCAGGGAGGAGAATGTGTAGTGTGCATAATTACATTGAATCAGTTCAGAGAGAGGTTTAAGCACTATGGGGTGGTATATAAGCAGCACACTTTGCTTTGCTTTGCTTCTTAGAGGGGGCAGGGCTTACAAAAATGGCTCTGCGGGACACAGGGATCCATGGGTCGCATAATGTTCACCCTGCATTAAAATGTGGGTCTATTGTAAGTATCTTTTACCATTCATGCAAGACTCTCCCTCCCTAAAATTGTGGCATTTGTATTAGCAAGTCTGCTAAGAAATTTATATTCTGGAAACGTACGCCCTGAAAATTAGACTTCGAAAGGAGGAAACAGCTTAATGTCCTGAGATAGCAAAAAGTAGGGCCTGTACCATCCTCCCCACGTTTTTATTCTCCTAGTAATTATTTTAACTCTGGCAGAAAAGGAAGAAAATAATTTCATGCCATTAATTTCTTTTCTGTCTGTTTCAGAATATTATTAAGCCTTCCTTTTCTAAAAAAGATGATTTTATTACCCTTTTATCAGTCATACAAGGGGAGGGGAAGCACACATGCACTATCTACTGTATGTATGGGAAGGATGCTGCTGCTTTATGATATTCACATCCTGGGCACAGCTTGTTTGCTGGTGCAGTTCCTCTTCCTGTGATGCCCTCATAAACTGCTGTTGGTTTAGGCTGCAACCCTGAATGTACTTACTCATGAGTAACCCCACAGAGCATAGTGTGGCTTGCTTACAAATAAACATGTATACAATACTGCTATTAATTTGTGGGCTGTGCATTATGTTTCTCTATGCGAGCATCTATCAGAGGAAGAATGGAAGGGCTCATGGGGAGACAAAAGTGCATTTCATGCGCTGGTCCTTGAATTGTCCCTGCCATTAGGCCGGAAGATACTGCTGCCGATACGTAGCAGAACCAGGAGAGGTGGAGTTGGAACTTAAGATTCACCTGCCATGTGCTTCTGCACATGGAACGACACCTTTTGTTTCAGCTGCCAAAATGTTTCAGCCCTGATTGAGTTTGGAGAAGTTGGCTTTTGAACTACAGCTCTCGGCTAGCAAAAGAATTTGGGGAGGTGTAGTCCCAAAAGGTGACAAGCTCTTCATATGGTGTACACCTAGATGGTACCTGGAGAGCTCCAGTATTGCTTACTGATGATAAAGGCCAGCTTTCACCAACCTGATGCCCTCCAGATGTGTTGAAATAAGTCTGCAACAAGTTTACATTTGTAGACAATTCTTTTTGTCTCTGGGAGGAGGGATGACTGCTTCAGATGAACAGTAACTTATTTTAGTGAGTGGGACTAGAGATTGCTAATGCCCACTAGCCCACTCTAGAGAATTGTCTGTTACATACTTTTATTTCTCATAGCAATTACAGTGGTGCCTCGCTTAGCGATGTTAATCCGTGCAGCAAAACTCGCTGCTAAGCGATTTTAAAAAGCATATAGAAACACATTGAAACCCCTTCAATGCATTCTTATGGGCTAAAAACTAACCTTCAAGCGAAGATCCTCCATAGGGGCAGCCATTTTCGGTGCCTCTAAAGCGAGGCAAAACAGTGGGCGGCCATTTTGTTTTTCCGGTGGCCATTTTGAAACCACCGATCAGCTGTGCGAAAATGGGGGCTTTGCGATGATCGCTTCCCCGTGATCATCGCAAAGCAATTTTTCCCCATAGGGACCATCACAAAACAAATGCTCTCGCGATGGCAAAAAGTCCCTCGCAAAGCGATTTCATCGCTATACAGAGCAATCGCTATGCGAGGCACCACTGTATAACATTCCCAGCCATGCTGACTATGCATCATGAGAGTTTTAGTCTGAGGTATCTGGATGATACCAGAAAAGTGAAAAGACTAGGGTAGATCCTTCCTATAGGCATGCAATTAATTCTATTAAATATGGAGAATAATTCATTCATATAGTTCTCCTATTTTGATTCTCAATTAATGTGTAGCCCAAAGGTATTGGTTTCTGCAGCTCAATAGGGCTTTAGCATCAACATTCTGGTGGCAGGTATCAAATACTTCAAAAGATGCGATACGATGACTGTTGAGGCTGATGGAACGTTTGCTGAACCGCTTTAGGAGGAAGTCACAAAATGGTTTGGCATGCATGGTTTGGAAGCATAGAATGCCATGGGGCAGGAGGATGCCAGGGACTCCCCAAGGAAGACAGAGAAAGAGACAAGTACAATCCAGATCACAAAACAAGCACACTGACAGCACAAGAAGAAAGTATCACACCCAGGAGGCTGGTACACTGAGCAGCAATATGTGATCACTGTGAGCAATACAGGAATGTAACAGACCCTCAGTAAAGGCCATTTTATACATTACAAGCAGTCTCTGGCTTCAGCTACTGGAATATATTACTGTTTGTCTGAAACCATTGAAAGAAATAGGTACCAATATGTATTGAGTTCCAAAGTGGATTTAAAAAAACTAGTACTAGCAGGAAGATGGCATTTCAAGGAGGAACTGAAAGTGGAAAAGAGAGGACAGCTTCAGTTTTCTGTTAGATTAGGACAGAACCTGGGAAGGAAAACAAGGTTTTTTTTTTTTGAAATATGGTGCTGGAGGAGAGCTTTGTAGATACCCTGGTCTGCCAGAAAGACAAACAAGTGGGTCCTAGAGCAAATCAAGCCTGAAATATCAATGGAGGCAAAAAAAAAGACAAGGAAAGAAAGAAACTGAGGCTGTCATATTTTGGGCATATTGTGAGAAGGCAAGATTCATAATAATATTGGGGAAAGTTGAGGGCAGCAGGAAAAAGAGGAAGACCAAGCATGAGGTGGATCTGCTCCCTAAAAGGAACCACAGCCTTGAGTTTTAAAGATAAGAGCAAGGCTGTTGAGGATGGGACATTTTGGAGATTCTGATTGACAGGGTCACTGCAAATCAAGGGTGACTTGGTAGCACATAACAACAAGAAGAGCAGAAGATAGAACAGATCTGTAACAATGCTGTTTGTGTAAAGATGACAGTTGCTTCTTGACTGTACAGATAACATCACATGAAACAACTAGGGCTAGAATGAAGCTCTCCCATTCTGAATCCAGCAATTTAACAGCGACATCACACCAACCGTCCTGTCCCACTAGGTTCCTTGTGTGAGCAACAAACCTTCTTAAACTCTTGAATTCTGTATTTATTTTTGAGCTTGCTCTTTATTCCTGTCTCCTAATTTACCCTATGATCCTGATTGTTCTGCGCTCCCAGAACTTCAAAGGTTACTTTTGAAAAGCAATTAAAAGCGTTATGGATTGGTGTTGCTCCTAAGTTCAAGATTTATCTTCAAGACTGATTGGCTTATTAGAAAGTAAAGAGGGCTGTTTTCATGCTACCTGTTTCACTATTTATGTAGAATATCTAGATTTTGCTTACAGCTTCAATAAGTTATCAGGGTGGCTTACACAGTAATCCCAAAAGATGGCTAGAATCTTACTGGTGTTCGTGTAAGCTTCATGTAACCGGTGTGACTAACTGATGACGTGCTGAGGCTTATCTCACTCATGGGCCTGGGAGCACCTCCAGTTGTGCAACCAGAATGCGCCATACCATGCCATCAAGGTAGCCACACCTAAGCTAGAGCAGGTTATGCAAACTTCACACAAACATCAATTGGACTTTGCCAAACTGCTCTTAGATATAGTAATTTTTGTTGTTTCTCTCTCACTGGTGCCTGGATGTTATCATGGCTATTTTGACTTTGGAAACAGCAGGTCTAAAAGCTGCTCCGTTCAAACCAATGTGCCATTTTGCTCCATTCAAACCAATCCATAAGGTTCTTTCCCCATAAGTCCTCCATCCTGCATTTCTTTTTCCTGTTTATATTGCTTTGAACAATAAGCTTTAATGACCTATGCTTTTTGTTTCTCATTATGTGACTGAAGCATTCTACGCTGTTTCCCTGAAAATAAATCTAACCTGAAAATAAACTAGTATGATTTCTCAAGATGATTGTAATATAAGCCCTACCCCAAAAATAAGCCCCAGTTAAGTGAGATTCTGAGAACTGCAGTGTAAAAAAGGTAAATTTTCCAAGCTATGCTTCTAAAAGAGAAATGTTTTTCATAAAATTGGATACATGACCACTGTAAGACAGTTTCAGGCTGGCAATCCTTCAGAGCACTTCGGCATATCTATGTCTTAATCCACTGATTTCTCAACAACAAAAGACTTTCTCCTCTGCACACTTGTGTCAGACTGAGGGAAAATAATACCAGTCCGCAGCGGAGTGAACACTTTTATTGAGTGGACTGGTGGCTTGCCGTCCCTGACTTCTAAGCGCAGATTAGAATTTAAAGTGTGAATACCAATAATTACTTTTCCCCAGCTGTGCATGTCTGTAGAAGAAACAGACTTCAAGGTACTTGGCGCAATGAGGCAGCAGGTATTTCCCACATACTGGCCCAAATAATGAGGCTTCCAAGAAGCAGGGACTCCTCTAAAAGCAACGGCAACACAATTAGGTTGTGGCCTGTCAGAGTTAAGCTCCTGGCACTTCTGATGATGGCAGACCAAATGCAATTACAGTCGGAACAAGATTTAGCTCTAGCAGCAGCGGAGTCTTAACTCTGGCAAAAACCCAGTGGGGAAAACAGAAACTGTGCAGTCTTGGAAAGAGTGAAGAATTATCTTTTCGAATCACTTAAAACCTTTTGTGAAATTAACAAGCCGAGGAGATAACGGATGTCAGGAAAATCATTCAGCAGGGGCAGGAGTTGCTTTTCCTACAAACTCTGCCTCCTGCAAACAGTTCTGCAAGATTGCAAGCCTTTGCCTCTCAGCTCAGTGTGCAAGTGGGTCAATTGTTAGCTGCCAGGATGAGTGGACAACCCCTACCTCGAGAGCCATCCAACAACACTGGGGCGAGGAGACCTGCCACCCTAGAAGAGATGCCACATGAACCGTCAAGGAGCTACTTTCTCAGCAGAAGAGTTGGGAGGGTGGTGGGGTGGCTCCAGATATCTAGCCTCCCCACCAGGGTTTTATTTTTTCCGAAACCGCATTTTCCCAGCTCAAAACATCAAGGTCTTGCAATGCGGGAGAAATGCCTTTTTAAAGGGTTAAACAAATCAGTGGAAGTGAAGTCCAGAAAAGTTAATTTTCAGGTTCAGAAATGTAAATGCCAAGTCCAAAAAAAAATTGCTTTCTAAGAAAATTACTTTTTTGGATGACGGCCCCCAGACTCTGACAGCCAGCGTGGCCACTCTATCTGCGCAGTTCCACCAGCTGCTAATTAGTGTCAGGGCATAATGGAGCATCTAGATTCAGAAAAAGGATACCTTTCCATTCCTGTTCCTAGAACTAAAACATTGAAAGGGAATTATTTTCTTCATATGTGTGTGTTCTGTGCTGTCAAGTCAGAACCAACTTATAGCAACCCTGATAGGATTTTCAAGGTAAGTGAGATATTTAAGGAGTGGTTTTCCCAGTTCCACCCCCTCCAGTGAGTTTTCATGGCCAAGTAGGGATTTAAGCTCTGTTCTCTAGAGTCTTAGTCAGCTACTCTAACCACAACACTACACTGGGAACCAGGCACTATTTCATATTGTACTAATGGATTCCCTGAGAACTTTGCCTGCCAGAATTCTGCAGCAGATGGACTCGGAGCCTAAACTGTGAGTAGGCAAACTTTGTGGGCCAGTTTTCTGGGCTCTCCGAGCTCACACCAGCATCTCTGCACTAAACTATGAAACAACTACTGTTGCTTTGTTTATATTTTAAAAGGATTTTCTGCTAGAGCAAGGTATGTCCCTCCAGACCTTGCTCTAGAGGAGATGTCTGCTCCTGGCGGGGGGCAGGTTCCAGATGTAGAATTTCTCATTTTTGACCCTAAAAAATAAAGGCCCTCCCAAAGGTCCAGATGGGGTCCAGTGGTGTAAAACCATCCTCAGGCTCATATACAGCTGGCAGGACACATGATTCCAACTCCTGGCCTAAATTATTGGAGTCAATGTATGCTCTGGCTCCCCCTTGGTTGACTGAAGATGTTTGCTGCCTGAGGCAAAAGACAAAATAGCACCCATTCAATTCTGACTACAAAAACCATATTCAGCCCTGGCAACATTACCCTTCAGTGCACTCGAAAGGCCCAGAACAGGCTGCCTGGAACACACAACTCAACTCTCTGCACCTCTCATGGTTTGGCATCTCACGATGCCTGAGGTGTTTCCCTCACTGTGTCTAATAACAGAGGCAGCCTAGGATTGCCTTAGTCACACGTACCACAGCTGTGTGGAATAGTGCCACATTAAAGCAGCTCCCATGTGTGTCTTTGTGAAGGAAACCACTTTTAGGTCAAGAGGGAATGCATTTTCCCTTCACATTTGTTTATCTTGTGGGAAATCAACATGGTACATTGGAAAAGTGACATATAAGGCTATGCTAAGCGATTTGTAATATATTACTCAGCGTCACTATTAGGATTTTGGCCAGTTTTTTCAGAATTTAAACATATCCTGGAAGCTGGAAGCATTCATTAGCTGTTCAGACACCATCAATAATTCTTTGGAGATGGGGCAGAAGTTTTTCAAAAGCATTCAGTGTCTTTCAACACCCATTCTGTACATAAAAATGAAAGTTTCAATTTGGGCAGAGAAGCTCATATACTGAGCTCTGGAGAAAATCTTTGGTGGCAAGCTTAGAACCAAGGGGTGCTTTGTTTTGTTTTGTTTTATTAATACTGTATAGAGGTGTGTTCTTCCAAGCTGCAAAGAGGGACTATGCATCCTTCACATTAACAAAAAGAGGGAAAGGGCAGGGCATTGTTTTTATATTTTGAAGGGAATGCTGAATTAGGTGGCCAGATGTAAAAGAAGGCTATGGTCTTGCACCTGTTGTAGCTGTGTAGAAGTGGGAATTTCAGGAGATATAGAAGCTCCTCAGAAATACGTTCTACTACAGTATGTTCAATGTCATTCTGGGTCATGGGTACATGTGGGAAGCCCCTGCTCAAGGTTGTTGGCTACATTCCGTTTCAGTGCGTGCACACACTCCTGGCAGAGAGCAGCAGCTCTCAGCAGGCCGGCTCACCTCTCATTCTGCCCTTTTGCTTACAGCTAGAGCATAAGTTCAAAGAGTTTCTTCAGCCAATCCTAGTGGTGATTAGGTAACTAGTATCCTATCTGAATTCTCACAACATACAATGCAACTCTTGCTAAGTTAATAAAAAGAGTTCTCAAGGCGTTCCCTGAGACTGTGCTGGCTCGGACATCTGTGGTCAACTTTTCTTTGCACTTTCTCTAAGGCTAATTGCCTTCCTTTTGTTCCATGATCACCTACAGGTACAGGACTGGAATCTTAGTGGTGACTGCCCAGTCCCTGTATAAGAGAACAAAAATGATACCTTTATCTAGTTCGGTGCCATCCTCGGCAATCTCCCCACACCATAAACTGCCCTATTTACCAGGTTCCTCTCATCTTTCTGAGTAGTTGGAGGGGTAAGCTTGGAGGGATTGCTGTGGTGAGGAGGAAGGGGCAGGGAAATCTGCTTCCATCAGCCCAGGTACAGGTGACAAAGGAACAACTGAAACAATTTGGCATTGCTGCAATTGGATTTGTAGTCTGTGCTTACACAGGGGCTGCAGATTGATTTGGGAGTTCACTATACCTACTGGATGTGATGTGATTATTAGCCTTTGTGAATGGTCTTCTGGATGCATACATGGGCTTCACTGGCAAGGATGATTGTTCAAGTTTGCCAGAATCACATCCCTGCAACACAAATGTGTTTGTGGCTTTTAATGCTGTGCTGGCTGTAATATATATTTAGACCCTCAGTGTGTTTGGCTAAGCAAGAGTGTGAAGTTTGGAATGCAAGCTTTGAGTGTAGGTGACCATGTCTAATGGGCCACTCAAAAGCATCATGTAGAAAATGTACATCTTATTTTCCAATCCCTTGTGATCATTCTCTGTACAAATGTCTCTGTCATAACTAAGAGGTTAAACACAACTGATGTTTTAATTTTTTTAAAAGCTTTAAAAAATATACAGTATTGATGCTTTGTACTCATTAGAACCCTGGAATTTACTGGAGGAAAGAGCAATATTTTTCTTATTTTAACAATAAGGACCATCTACAATACAATTTCCCCTGCAAAAGGTAAGTAACCATGCACTTGAGCTTTCCTGAAACACACCCTACTGGTAATCCTTCTATATACAAATGAGAAGTTGTTCTTTTGTGGGCAGCAGATATTTTAAGAAATTAGTCAGTTACGTATTTAGCCAGGTTTCCCCCTCTAGTCCCATTTATGTGTGAGGGCACAAACCAGCCCAGACTTAAGCTTGGCATTTACCGTAATAGAAATTAGTGGGTTTCAGCTTGTCTAACTCTGTATGTTGGTTTGTAGAACTGGTCTCTATCCAATGCCAGTCTTTTCAGTTCTCAATACATTTCTCTTTGTTCAATCTAACTTTACCTAGACAAAAGAAAACCGAAGGACAGGCTCCTATGTCCCCTGTTTACATCGTCAAGGTCATCTCTACTGTGTGCTGGGTAGAACCACTGCAGTGAGGGAACCCAAGACAGGCTCTTTTGCTCTCTTTCTGCTCAGTCAGCCATAAAAGTATGCCATTTGATAGCAGACCATTATTAGAATGCATAGCGCACCAGGGAACCAGCAGAAAGCCTGCCTTTTGGAAAAAAAATTGAATGGCACATTGTTGAATTGATCTGGCAGGTTGGCGTTGGTATGTCCTAGTGACAGAGCAGTCAGTGTCTCCTAGGACAGAAGATTAAAACAGCAAGGATGATGCAGGGCCTGAAGGATCTTAGCCATTCGATATACCTTTTGAGACAGCTCCTCAAAGTGATGTTGTTATTAAGGTCCCACACAAATTTATTTATTTGTTTGTTTGTTTGTTTGTTAAATTTATTAAATTTATTAAATTTATTTATTTATTAAATTTATACCCCGCCCCTCTAGACCATGTCTACTCGGGGCGGCTAAGCCTCTCTTTTTGCTCTTCTGGAGGACCAGAATGAAAGGGGGCATCAATAAATGTATTCTCGATACACCCAACCATCCCTCTGGTGGCTTAACCTCTTAAGTAGCTCCTGGCAAAAACTGAAACATCAAGGCAGGCATTGGGGAGGATAGCCATAAGAATTCAAGCCTGGCAGACTTTTACCTCTTATCTAGAAAGTAGCCTCAGCAAGAATGGAGATGGATGAGTTTGTTGACCTAAGGATGCTTAATTGGAGTTAAGTTAGTGGGACTGGCCCCTGATAGGAAGAATCAATCTTTAAGGAAATATGAGCTTTAGCAGGATGAAGCATAGGAGCACGTATTGTATTATTATAATGGTGTTCTTTTTAGTCATTGCTGCCAAAGCTATGATCAGAGTGGTTAGAGTACTAGATGAGGACTTGGGGAGATCTGGGTTCTGATCCCCAAAGAGCTGTGAAATTCATTGGATCAGTTCTCTCCTCTCTCAGCCTAACTTGCGTCAGAGGGTTTATTGTGCGGATAGAGTGAGAAGGTGGAGAACCATGAGTTCATTGAAGGAAAAGTAGTATATAAATTTAACTAATGAATGAACTCTTGTGCCAGTCTAATACGAGAGAGGCCATGGAAGCAAAACTGGAAGGTTGCTCTCAATGCTACCACCATATGTCTTTGCAGGACTGTGGTAGAGGACAGCTCTTACTCTATCTTGGTATCTATCTCCCAGGCTACTGGCAAAAAAGTCTTTATGGGTAAAGGTGATTCTTCAGGTAACCTGAACCCACCCTGTGTAAGGTTTTACTGAAGTCAAGGTGAGTCACACCATTTGTTAAACCAGCATAATCTTTGCTTAGTATCTGCAAGGGGTCGAGATCACAGAGATAAACCTAGAGGAAGCCTGGGAGTTAATCCAATGAGGTAACCCCAGAGAAGGCATAGAATGTGAGCTGGCAGCATTCCAGAGAAAGCAAGAGCTTGTTTTTCCTCTTCTTTTTCCTGTCTGTGACAGAAGGAGGATGCATGTCTGCTGGGTTTAGAGCTAAGCATGCAGTCAACAATGGATTCCAATTAAAGAAGGACTAAGAGTAGAGATCTAGAGAAGAGCAAGTGGCTACGACCTTTGGCATTTTGGCAAAACACAGTCTTCCATGCTTCTAATTTAACACTGGGTGTCTATGGGAAGCATGCTCTGGATCTGCCAATAAACTTAGAGGAGGTTTTCCTCCCGTGTCTCAGAATCTTTGAGACCACAACTTCCTGTTTGTTGCTTCCTTTGCTGGCTGCCTTTCCTCCCTCCTCCATTTTCCACTCCCTGAAGACAGAAGTGTGGAAATGTAGTTTTTGTTTCCCTTAACCAAGAAGCATCCAGACTGATTTTACTTTTCAAGGAAAGGGTGGGAATGAGCTATCAAGGAACTCCAAGGTCTAAACCACTGGATTTCTTAAGGAATTCAATCTCTCTCTTCTACAAAAGAGGGTGCAGTCAGGAAGACACCTTACAGGGAGTCCTAGTGTAATCTGTTAGGAAAATGAAATCCAAATCCCAGAAAACAAGGAAGAGTCTTAGAATGATTTTTAACAGGTTGGGAAAACAACCTTGACAAGTATTTTAAGGAGCAGTACCAGCACTGTGAAACATTGTGGTTGATAATATAGTGCCACATGATCTAACAGCACAGCACCTATCTGTTGCCCCAGGTTCATGGACAAAGAACAGCTCATGAATGCAGGGAGGTAGCCCCTGCCCCAGTTTCAGACTGCCCCTGATTTTAATCACCACATTTTGCACCAGCTGAATTTCATAAACTGTCTTTAAAGGCAGCTCATGAAGCATTTTTGTTGTTGTTTAGTCGTTTAGTCGTGTCCGACTCTTTGTGACCTCATGGACCAGAGCATGCCAGGCCCTCCTGTCTTCCACTGCCTCCCGGAGTTTGGTCAGATTCATGTTGGTAGCTTCAGTGACACTGTCCAACCATTTCGTCCTCTTCTCCTCTTGCCTTCACACTTTCCCAACATCAGGGTCTTTTCTAGGGAGTCTTCTCTTCTCATGAGATGGCCAAAATATTGGAGCCTCGGCTTCAGGATCTGTCCTTCCAGTGAGCACTCAGGGTTGATTTCTTTCAAGATGGATAGGTTTGTTCTCTTTGCAGTCCAGGGGACTCTCAAGAGCCTCCTCCAGCACCACAATTCAAGTCATGAAGCATGCATTAGAATAATACTGTCTGGACATTCCTAGAGCGTAGAAAACTGGGGCAAAGTCTATTCTTTCCAGGTCCGACTACTGGTAGCAGAATGGCTCAAGAAAGTACAAAACACTTGTGGATTCTGCTGGTAAATGAGCTTCCCCAGTTAGCAAAGAGTGCAGCCAAAGTCCCATACTCTTGTCCTTTGGCGTGAGTGCAATCCAGTCTACGATTGGGCACAAGCCTCTTCCAAGAGCAGTTACTTTCTCTGCACAGAATAGTAGGTTTCCATACTCATAACACTTCCATCCTGTCTGGATTAATTTGCAGCTTAATGATACTTCAAAGTGCTCTGTCCTTGCTGGATCACGGCTTTCTTTTGAAATGGCAAACACTGACACTAAGGTAATGCATAAAGCAAAACTGTCACCAACAATTCCATCGTAGCTATTAACTATCACTGTTACTAAACTGAACACCTGCTGGTGAAGTCAAAACATCACACAATATATCTGCGCTATCCCCCGCCATAAGGATAACTGTTTTCCATGTAGAAACCATAACCCACACTCAGATTAAAAATAAATGTTTTTATAGATAAAGCCAGAAGGTCAATTCCTATGACTCAGTCTAAGGGCTGTAAATCTGCCCAGCGGCAAACCACAGTGATTCCATATGTTTGATTTTGTGAGGTGCTCCTCTGCCCTCAGATTTTCCTGCAATCCATATGTTTTCCATCTATACATAAGAAATAAGATGGCAAATTGAAACCAAGCATGGTGAAATATTTAATCTGCTAAAAGGTTGCACAGAAAATGGGCAAGATGTTAAAATTCCTTTGGAAAAGTGAATATTTCCAAGGCAGACAAGGTGAAAATCTTCAACCAATATTGGAGGGAGGGAAGGAGATAGACAAAAGAACGGGGTTGGGGAGAGAAATAAAAACTGTTCTAGCCAGTGTTCATATATGCTAATTAATTGGCTGGGTTGTGCCCATATGAATATGAGATTTTTTTTAAAGCAACATTACAAATAAGCTTTTAATAATGCTGGCCTCAGACACAAAAGATATTTGAAAGCACACACAGAGAACATGGCTAGGTGCTTTTACAGTTTTTTAAAAAATATTACTTGGATGTGGAATTAAACAGAGAGATTTGTGATATTCCTGAAAAGATTTATTTGCCATACACTGGAAAGCTGAAATTCTCACCAATGTTTCAGTTACTGGAATTGGATACCACTTTATGGAGCACACGGTTTAATGCTCAAATATGCTTCCTCAAGTTGGTTAATGGGTGTCTGCCATGTTGGTTGATGGGTGTCAGCTTTAGAGGGGATTAATTAATATTTGCAGGTTCTCAACTCAGTTCTGACCTATGGCAACCCTTTCCAGGGTGTTCTAGGAAGCAAGTACTCAGATGTGGTTAACCGCTTTCTTCTTCATGGGGTGCATTGGGACTGTGAAGCTTGCCCAAGGCTACACAGGCTGGCTATTGTCATGGGATGCACAGTGGAGAATCAAATTCCCAATCTCTCAACCTCTGTATATGTCTATACAGATCCGTGTTTAAGTTCCATTATTTTCAGTGCCACTAGTCTAAGTGTTATTCACTCCTATATTTACTGTGGATTCTTTCTGTAGTCTTTGTCCCTGCTCACCTTCTTCTATTTCCTGCTCATTCGCCAAACTCTCTGGAAACCATCAGCAGCACTTAATATATTCCATTCATTGTGTCTTCATTTCAAGTTATTCAGTGGCAGACAAGTGTCACTGATCAAAGATATGGCAGCTGAAGTACCTGGCAATGCTTTCTTTTGAAACGGTTTCTCTTAACTCATCAACATGATTACTTATGGATACAGCAGCATCAGCACCAATGATGGGCAAAAAAGCCTCGACTCTTATATCTACCGTCTCCAGGCACGTCTGTGGCATTTGAATCAGAATGGTGTCACAAGGGAGCTCCAGTTCATAGAAACACATCCATAGACTTGACTAATAGCTGCTATATGTTTAATTCTTCTCACATCTTTTCAATGTACAAAAATGAAGGACATAGCAGGTGGCTCAAAGCTTATTTTAGGATGCTAAGCTTTGTGATCGTAGGTAATTTATCAATGGCATACTGAATCAGATAGAATCTGTCCTAGTGCTTGGCATCAAGATGAATCTCTGGGGTGGCTTGAGGCTTATCTGACATTCAGAAGCCAGAATAAATTCCTTATTTATAGATGAAGTATCAGTAAAATTCCTGGGGCAGCAGGGGCAGGCAAGGAAGGATCTCAGCTGAACATGTGGCCATGGCAGCCTAAAAGGCACCCTTTGCTAGTGGCACATTTGATGTGCAGTGGCCAAGGTTGCCTTTTAGGGTATGTTGACAAGATGTTATTCATAGTGATTTATCAGTGTCATTCCTATGACCTGCCTATGGGGAGTGTTTTGCTTGGAGGTAACCATTTAGGCTGGATGCACTTCAAGGACATCTCATACAGCCTGCTGGTAGCATTGATGGATGATCTCAGGTGACTCCAGGCTGGGTTTGGCATGTGGAGGGCAGCTTTATTGTATGCATATTTCCCGTGCAAAGAAACGAGGGAGTTGTGGCTGCTTGCTTTCTGTCATGAAGTCTGTGTTTGAGCGGCAGCAAAACTGATACTGTGCACCTGTGGCAGCTTTTATGAAATGCAGGTTACTTTAGGATACGATTGCTCAGCTAGGACAGTATATGCATTTCCAGACCATCATCATATGACAATTGGTAAGTGCTCTAGTTCACAGTATCTCTCACTCCTGGCCAAGTTGGATGAGACTAATGCAAATTGTTCAAAAACATCTGGATATCATTCTCAATATGCCATTATTATGGATTTCCAGAAAGCATTGTACATCCAGATCTTAAACTGAGAAATAATCTGCATCTCTGATTGAAATTTCTGTACTATAAAATACAGCAGCAGGCTAGTCAATCCCAGCTGTAATGTAAACTCTGAATTTGTGTACATAGTTCCTTGTCCACAAAGGCCTTCAAAAGTGCAGCATAGGATGTTCTGGCTTCACAATGCAAGGTGTAAAGTAATGAGGACCCCCTCCCCTCCCCACAATATATTTCTTTTTCCAAGAACCTTTTCCATACAAATATGAGAAACACATTCTGTTGTGTGGGACCCATAGCCTACAGCAGAGGTGTGGAAACTACTGCCTTCCAGATGTAGATGAACAATTTGCATCAGCCCCGTCTAGCATGGCCAGGGATAAGAGATCACTGCATTTGATGATGATGATGATGATTTTGATTTTGATTTATATACCACCCATCTGGCAGCCAGGGCCACCCTGAAAGGTTTACAGCAGATAAAACAAGAGAGTAAAAAGGAATACATATATAAAATAATAATAATACAATTGGGGCATAAATCAAATATCACAAAGTGCAGTAAAACAAGTACAATACAATAAATTACAGATAAAAGCATAAAATATTAGAGACAAGAAGCATGGCGGTGTGATGGATGAAATTTTAGCAAACACTGTTGTATCATACAGCTGTTTGTTCAGAAAAGGCCTGCTTAAATAGCCAGGTTTTTAGCAGCTTCCTAAATTTGCCCAGTGAAGGGGCCAGGTGGACTTCATGCAGAAGAGAGTTCCATCGTTGTGGAGGTACTGCTGAGAAGGTCCGATTTCTAGTGGTTGTTTTCCGGGCCTCTCTCAGGGGTCAAAACTCTAAACTGCCCTGCCTGGGATGATCTTATAGGGCGAGCAGATATAACTGGAAGGAGGCGCTCGGACAGATATTGAGGTCCCAAACCATTGATAAAGAGGAGATATCTAGGTCCCATTGGATGGCTCTACTTTTTAAAAAAGAAGGCCGCAAATTGGTCACAGGAGATGCTACTGGGAGGCCTGTCATTATGACCAATTCCAGATAAATTGTGTACAATGTGGAACAGTTCCGCTTGATGGTCCTGAGCTTCACTTATCCGGTGAGCTAAGTAGGATTTTCTTACAGCCTTCACCTTGGCTAAGTAGATACTTGATGCGATTTTAGCAGCATTTAGGTTATTTACCATCGAGGCCTGTTTCCGAATGTCCTCTAGCCTCATCCAATTATGCTTCAACCCCTGCAGCTGTTGATTATACCAGGCACCTGGCCAGGGTCAAGAGTGGAAGGAACGTTTAGGAGCGATCTTGTCAACCACTGTGCTGGCTGCTGCATACCATTCATCCACCAGAGCATCGACTGGAGCACCAACAAGATCAGCCGGTATCCCCCACATTGCATCTTGGAAACCAGCAGGATCCAATAGCCTGTGGGGGTGGACCATCTTAATGGGTCCCTGCTCCCCATGGCGAAGGAGTGCCACTGAGAGGTTACATTTTATTAGATGGTGATCTGATCATGACAAGGGGACCAATATCAAATCGGTCACCATCGGTCCACTCGCTCCCTGGCATGTTGAGAATACCAGGTGATGGGACCATTGACAAACTGGGACATGTCCAAGGAAGCCATGGTTTCCAAGAACTCAAGAGCTGGATCTGTGGCTCCAGCCTCAACATGGACATTGAAGCCACCCAAGTCTGGGGGACCTCAGTTCCGCCACCAAGATGATGTTTGCCAGCTCCAGAAAGGAATGTGCTGGGTCGCGAGGAGCACAGTAAACCAGCACCATCCCAAATCCCTCCCTGGTCTCCACTGACACGTAGAGGACCTCAAGGCCCGGGATGATCAAGGCAGAGAGCCTAACAACCTCTAAGATGTTTTTAGAAATAACGGCAACTTCCCCTCCCTGACCCTCCAGTCTACCTTGGTGCTGGATGGAATATCCGGGTGGCCAAATTAATGAGAGGGCTACACCACCCTCTGTGCCCATCCAGGTCTCAGTAATACAGGCCAGATCTGCTATTTGTCCAAGATCAGGTCTTGGATTAACTGGGCCTTATCTAAGCAGGTCTAGCATTTAACAGCATCAAGGATAGAGTGGAGGGTTGGCTGAGCAAGTTGCCTCAATTCTGGTCTCTGGCAACAGAGCTAGAATAAGGGACACCCTTCAACCATCTGGCCCCCGTTCTTCTGGATTTAACTGCTGCTGTGCCAGCACCATACCTTCCTCTGCCTGTAATAACTGATACTGTATATTATTCATTTCCCCTTCACTGGGTGACAGGCCTATTGACCCCCGTGTAAATGTTGTGTAATAAAGTGCAAAGAAGGACAAAGAGTGGTGCAGGTTTGTAGTCACTGGCATCTGGAGCACCGCAGGTTCTCCAAACCTGGCATAATATTCTGTGCACTGGTTAACAATTTATGAGGAGTATCACTATTCACTAAATGGGACTGTACTTAGTTATAGATGGGTGAAATCAGGAATGTCCTGTTCTAGGACAAACAATTAAGTTCTTATCTACTTTTCTACCAATATGGCTTCTTTTTCCAAGCACAAACTCTTACATCATAAGAATGTATTTCCCTTTGATCCCTCCATTTCTTGCAGTTGCTAGAGATTGAACTTGGGCATTTGGAATTTTCCTTCAAATGGGGAAGTTCTTATAACGTTTGTCCTTAACTATTTCCTGTCCTGGATGGAATTCTGTAGTCCACCAACGAAGTATTTGGGAAAGTATTTGACTCAAGGGATTCCAATGGCCAAATACTGCAGCAACATATGGGGTGAATTTTAGCTAGTCTAAGAGAGGCAGGAAGACAGGAGGGCCTGGCGTGCTCTGGTCCATGAGGTCATGAAGAGTCGGACATGACTAAACGACTAAACAACAACAAAGAGAGGCAGCACCATAGTGAAAATATACTGGAAACACAGAAATATTTCTGTTGTCTTAGATTATTTTGAGTTAGTGGTTCCACCAGGTGGAACAGAATTGTGTGACATGTGTGTTTTTATTCAGTCCTTTCCCACTTGGGTTGTGCTAGATTTTTGGATCTAACATTCTTATCATCTGTGACCACTGTCGTCACTGGCTTGGACTGGTGGTAATACTAGTCCAAAACATCTGGAGTGATCTATATTGGGGAAAGCTCTTTTAAACTAAGCAGAGTGTGGATTTCAGCAAGCTGGTGTCAGTACAGATGTTATTATGGGTAGACATTCACTGGAGTGAAGGATTTGCAAATTTATTATGTACAAACCTGTGATACAAAACTAGATACGGTAATAGTACAGTGCAGATCAAATAGGTCAGTTGCATGGGAAGGGAGTGTAAGTAGCCCAAATTTTATCAGTAAAGCAGAAACAGCTGCAGGATAATATACAAAAGATGCTGACTTGTAGCCTGAGACAGGCAGCATGAATATTTTAAATGGAATTCATATTTTATCAAACAGTTCTAGAAACACCCACCAAAACATAAACATCCATAAAACAAATTTTGCTGGCAAGACTGGCCTCCTGCGTGATACATATCTATGTATATATTACATTCTCTCTTCAGTGTACTGAAGTGTCTAGGGATTCATTATACTGAAGTCAGTGGAGTTACATAGAAATAGGCCATAAGGAGCTGCCCCTTTCTCAACCACATTTTCTTCAAATTTTGATCTAGTTATAAGTGGTGTATGCAAATTCTATATTAGTGTTCAAGGTTATTCATTGGACTTCAGGTTTCTAATCATGTGTATGTCAATCCATTGTATTAATAAGGATTTTCCTCCTAACCTTTTCTTATTAGGCAATCCAGAGTGATGCAAAAGTTTTCATCAGTTTTAATTGCATTTTTCAGCCGAAATGTTTCTTCTTGCCTGATCCAGGCAACTTCTCTGCACAGGAAACTTCAAAGAAGATTTGAAGCAGTATTGTATGCGGAGGAAGTTGTTATAATAAGGCAATGTGGAGATCAAGGAAAAGGAGAAACCTGTGGCAGAGCAGATTACTCATGCAGAATTTCTCAGTACAGTGGTGCCCCGCTAGACGCTTACCCCGCATGACGTCGAACTCACTTGACAATGACATTTTTGTGATCGCTATCGCGATCGCAAAACGATGGCTCCAATGAGGTTTTTTCACATTATGTTGATTAGGAACCTGCTTTGTGAACTGTTTGTTCACAAAACCATATTTTTTCCAGCTCTGCAAAATGGCTTCCCTCCACAAAATGGCTTCCCTCCCTTCTCAAAATGGCTGCTTTCCGGACGGAAGCTTCGCATTACAGTGAATTAGAACAGCTGATCGGTGGTTCTCTATGGGCAATCTTCACTGGACGATGAGGTATTTCCCCCATTGGAACACATTGACCGGTTTTCAATGCATTACAATGGGGATTTTTTTCGTTTGACGACGATTTCGCTTTACAGCTTTTGCTGGAACGGATTATCGTCGTCAAGCGGGGTACCATTGTACAATAGCTAGGATCAAAGAAGAAGAAGAAGAAGAAGAAGAAGAAGAAGAAGAAGATGATGATGATGATGATGATGATTAGAGATGAGGGTATTTGTATACGGATTCAAATATCCCTGCACAGGTGGCATTGATGAGGGTCCAGCCCCATGGGGCTGGACAGTCCACTCACTGATCCAAAGTGAATGGCGTGATTCTACCAATGGCTCCGCAGCGTGCAATCCGCTTGCCACTCTTCAACCTTGTGGTGAGGCTTGTCCTCCCGCCTCCTGCCAAGGGTGGCGAGCGGATCGCGCACTGCAAAGCCATTGACAGAATTGCGTGTCTGCATCCACGGCGGATTGGTAAGTGGATCCTCCGGCCCCATGGGGCTGGACCCTCGTTAACACCACCTGTGTGGGGATATTCTTATTTGTATATGAATACCCCCATCTCTAATGACTATGATGATCAGACAGCAGATACTGGAAAAGGTTCCCAGGCTGAGATACTGTAAAGCAGTCCTGGGCAATGTATGGCATACAGCCCTACCGCAAGACAGTTTCTGCAACCCCAGCTCTTCTTTTATCCTCTCTTTTGCCACTCCTAGAAGCATCCAGGAGTGGCAGTACATCATTTGAATTGGGTACAGGAGGACCTGTTTGACACCTGTTTTCAGACTAAAGTGGACTTCTAGCCATCATCAGTTTCATTACTGGGGTGTTTCAAGATAATCTGAATTGCTGGTCTGTGTGGATCCTGGAGAATCCCAGGACTAGAAAATTGGTCTCCAAGACTGCCAAGGTTGTCTGCTATAGTACTATGCCATTTAGAAGAGCCATTCGTAGACTATCTTGACGTATTGTCTGAGTTGGAGTAAGGCAGTTTACTAACGAGGGGCAGTGCCCAGCTGGTATCCTGCTGCTGCTGAAACAATCTAGATTCTGATGATTTAATACATAGGTTCTTAATCTGTGGTCTGTGGCTTCCCAGGGGGCTGCAATATCCTCACAGGGGGTTCATGAAGACTTGGCAACTCTACGTCTTTTAGAGTTTCTCCTTCCCCTTCCCACTTGTAATTGCATCATATATTTTCTGTTTTAATATTGTTTTAATATTTTAACCTCACAAGTGCTGGACTTAACAAAAGGGACTGGAGGGGGCAGTCCCAAGCTACCCTGAGATTGTCTCTCTGTTCCACCTCATGGCTAACCTGGCAATAGACGAATACCCCTGATTCAGTTTGTATTTACACATTTGTCCAAAGACAGTGTACCGTATGTCTCTAGCAGTTGTGTTTGCTCATTAGATTTTGCTTCCCCAACACATTCAATAGATGGCAAATTAATTTTGCAATTTGTTGTACGATGAAACCAGCTGCATGCACATTGAGCAATGTTGATCCAGATTAGCATATATTTACAAAACAGCCTATACTTTATTCTAAAGAATAATGTAAATTTAAACCAAGTTACATATATAATATGCAAAAATGATTTAAACAAGGGTGTAAATCAGGCCACGTTTTCCCAAGAGGAACAGGATACATGCTTATTTGGATTCAATATGCAAAAATCATATACAGTACCATCTTTACTCAGAGTTTATAAACTTACCTTTTTTAAGTAATTACTTTCAGTTCTTGTTTCAAGGCCTTTAAATTAGCTAGTTAACTTTATAGCTACCTTTTTTAAAAAAAAATGTCCTATTTCTCAAAGGTAAGTAAATAGTCACATTAACATTTCTTTTTTAAAAGTGACTGT